>NC_091446.1:33720161-34423337 GCF_964237555.1 Oryctolagus cuniculus
AGGGCAAAGTCACTACTTATCAATAGTCACATTGAATGTAAATGGCCTTAACTCTCCAATTAAAAGATACAGACTGGCTGAACACATTAAAAAAACAAAACCCATCTATTTGCTGCTTACAAGAAACAAATCTTTCCAACAAAGATGCATGTAGACTGAAAGTGAAAGGTTGAAAAAAGATATTCCATGCTAACAGAAACCAAAAAAGAGCTGGTGTAGCCATCTTAATATCAGACAAAATAAACTTTAACACAAAAACTGTTAAGAAAGACAAAGAGGAGCACTACATAATGATTAAGGGATCAATTCCACAGGAAGATGTAACTATTATAAACTTACATGCACCTAATTACAGGACACTGGGTTATTTAAAAGATATGTTAAGGAACTTAAAGGGAGACTTAGACTCCAATACAATAGTATTGGGGGACTTCAATACTCCACTTTCAGCAATAGACAGATCAACTAGACAGAGATCAACAAGGAAACAGCAGATTTAATCGACACTACAGACCAAATGGATCTAACAAATATCTACAGAACTTTTCATCCTACACTTAAAGAATACACATTATTCTCAGAAGTACATGGAACCTACTCTAGGATTGACCACATACTAGGCCATAAAGCAAGTCTCAGCAAATTCAAAAGAATTGAAATCATACGATGCATATTCTCAGACCACAATGGAATGAAGCTGGAAGTTAGCAACTCAGGAATCCCTAGAGCATATGCAAACACATGGAGACTGAACAACATGCTCCTGAATTAACACTGGGTCATAGAAGAAATCAAAAGAGAAATCAAAAACTTTCTGGAAGTAAATTAAGATAACAACACAACATATCAAAACTTATAGGGTACAGCAAAATTAGTGTTAAGAGGAAAGTTTATAGCAATAGGTGCCTACATCAAGAAATTAGAAAGGCACCAAACAAATGAGCTATCAATGCATCTCAAGGATCTAGAAAAACTGCAGCACACCAGACCCAAAACTAGTAGGAGAAGAGAAATAATTAAAATTAGAGAATAAATCAACAGAATTGAATAAAAAAATTACAAAATATCAGTGAAACGAAGAGTTGGTCTTTTGAAAAAATAAACAAAATTGACACACCATTGGCCCAACTAACTAAAAAAAGGTACAGAAAAGACCCAAATCAATAAAATCAGAGATGAAAAGGGATTGTAACAACAGACACCACAGAAATAAAAAGAGTCATCAGGAATTACTACAAAGAGTTGTATGCCAGCAAACAGGGAAATCTATCAGAAATGGATAAATTCTTGGACACATACAACCTACCTAAATTGAACCATGAAGACACAGAAAACTTAAACAGACCCATAACCAAGTCATTAATTGAATCAGTAATAAAGGCCCTCCCAACAAAGAAAAGCCCAGGACCGGATGGATTCACTGCTGAATTCTACCAGACATTTAAAGAAGAACTAACTCCAATTCTTCTCCAACTATTCAGAACAATTGAAAGAGAGGGAATCCTCCCAAATTATTGCTATGAAGCCAGCATCACTTTAATTACTAAACCTGAAAAAGATGTAGCAGAGAAAGAAAATTACAGACCAATTTCCCTGATGAACATATATGCAAAAATCCTCAATAAAAGTCTGGCCAATAGAATGCAACAACACATCAGAAAGACCATCCACCCAGACCAAGTGGGATTTATCCCTGGTATAGAAATAGAAGAGGATACCAAAAAATGGAAAAATCTTCCACGCTCATGGATTGGAAGAATCAATATCATCAAAATGTCCATTCTCCCAAAAACTACTTATAGATCCAATGGAATACTAATCAAAATACCAAAGACATTTTTCTCAGATCTGGAAAAAATGATACTGAAATTCATATGGAGGCACAGGAGACATCAAATAGCTAAAGCAATCTTGTACAACAAAAACAAAGCCAGCAGCATCCCAGTGCCAGATTTCACGACATACTACAGGGAAGTTAAATAAAAACAGCATAGTACTGGTACAGAAACATATGGATAGACCAATGGAACAGAATAAAAACACCAGAAATCAATCCAAACATCTACAGCCAACTTATATTTGATCAAGGATCTAAAACCAATTCCTGGAGCAAGGACAGTCTATTCAATAAACGGTGCTGGGAAAACTGGATTTCCACATGCAGAAGCATGAAGCAAGACCCCTACCTTATACCTTACACAAAAATCCACTCAACATGGGTTAAAGATCTAACTCTATGACCCGACACCATCAAATTATTAGAACACTGGGAAACCCTGCAAGATATTGGCACAGGCAAAGAGTTTCTGGAAAAGACCCGGGAGGCACAGGCAGTCAAAGCCAAAATTAACAATTGGGATTGCATCAAATTGAGAAGTTTCTGTACTGCAAAAGAAATAGTCAGGAAAGTAAAGAGGCAACCGACAGAATGGGAAAAAGTATTTGCAAATTATGCAACAGATAAAGGGTTGATAACCAGAATAACTACAAAGAGATCAAGAAACTCCACAACAACAAAACAACCCACTTAAGAGATGGGCCAGGGACCTCAATAGACATTTTTCAAAACAGGAAATCCAAATGGCCAACAGGCACATGAAAAAATGTTCAGGATCACTAGCAATCAGGGAAATGCAAATCAAAACCACAATGAGGTTTCACCTCACCCCGGTTAGAATGGCTCACATACAGAAATCTACCAACAACAGATGCTGGTGAGGATGTGGGGGAAAGGAACATTAATCCACTTTTGGAGGGAATGCAAACTGGTCAAGCCACTTTGTAAGTCACTTTGGAGATTGCTCAGAAGCCTTAATATAGCCCTACCATACAACCCAGCCATTCCACTTCTTGGCATTTACCCAAAGGAAATTAAATTGGCAAATAAAAGAGATGTCTGTACCTCAATGTTTATTGCAGCTCAATTCACAATAGCCAAGTCATGGAAAAAGCCTAAATGCCCATCAACAGAAGACTGGATAAAGAAATTATGGGATATGTATTCTATAGAATACTATACAGCAGTAAAAAAAAAATGAAATCCGGTCTTTTGCAACAAAATGGAGGAATCTGAAAAACATCATGCTGAGTGAGATAAGCCAGTCTCAAAGGGACAAATATCATATGTTTTCCCTGATTGGTGACAACTAACTGAGCACCTAAAAGGAAACCTGTTGAAGTGAAATGGACACTATGAGAAATAATGTCTTGATCAGCCCTTGTCCTGACTGTCGAGGAACAACTTACTATTTTATTCCTTTTAGTATTTTTTGTTCTACTTAATACCATTGGTTGAACTCTTTAATTAACACACAATTATTCTTAGGCATTTAAAATTAACTGAAAAGTGATCCCTGTTAAATATAAGAGTTGAAATAAGAGAGGGAAGAGATGTACAGTTTGGCACATGCTCACTCGGACTTACACCTAATGGTAGAGCTAGAAACATGCCAGGGATTCCAATTCAATCCCATCAAAGTGGCATGTACCAATGCCATCTTACTTGTTAAAGTGATCAGTTTAAATTCATAATTGATCAAGAAGGTAGGATTAAGTGTCAAAGGGATTACATAAATAAAACCAGTGTCTGCAAGTAATAATTGATAGAATTAAAAATGAGAGAATGATCCTACATGGGAAGCAGGGTACACAGCAGACTCATAGAATGGCAAATGCCCTAAACAGCACTCTGGCCTCAGAATCAACCCTTAAGGCATTCAGATCTGGCTAAAAAGCCCATGAGAGTTTCTCAGGCATGGAAAGCCAAGACACTGTGGCAAAAAAACGACCTAAATGAAAGATCTCTGTGAGATCCCAGCAGAAAGAATGGGCCATCAAAGGAGATACCTTTCTCTGAAGGGAGGAGAGAACTTCCACTTTGACTATGGCCCTGTCTAAATAGGATCAGAGTTGGTGAACTCAAGAGATTTCCATAGCCTTGGTAGCTCATGCCAAGAGCCTCTAACATCATAAATAAGAGTGTCAATTGTTAAATCAACAATAGGAGTCACTATGCATCTACTCCCCATGTAGGACCTCTGTTCTTAATGTGTACTATGCAAATTAATGATAAAACTACTACTCAAACAGTACACTATACTTTGTATGTCTGTGTGGGTGCAGTCTGTTGAAATCTTTACTTAGTATATACTAAGTTGATCTTCAATATATAAAGATAATTGAAAATGAATCTTGATGAAGAATGGTATGGGAGAGGGAGTGGGAGATGGGATGGTTGCGGGTGGGAAGGAGGTTATAGGTGGAAAAGCCACTATAATTCAAAAGTTGTACTTTGGAAATTTATATTTATTAAATAAAAGTTGAAAAGAAAGAGAAAGAAAGAGTCAAACTGTTCCAAAGTGGCTCTACCATGCTGCATTCTCACCAGAAATGAATCAAAGTTTCTGTTGCTCAGCATCCTATCCAAAATTTAATTCCTTCCTTCCTTCTATCCAGGCTTCCTTTCTTCCTTCTTTCCTTCCTCTCTTCTCCCCTCCATCCCTTTCTTTCCTTTCCTTCTTTCTTTCATTTCTCTCTCTCTCTCTTCTTCTGGTTTGAATCTTAGCCATTCTAATAGGTGTGTGGTACTATTTCACTGTGGTTTTAATCTACATTTCTCTATTGACATGATATTATATTGAGCATCTTTTCAATATTCACTTGTCACCAATACACCTTTACTGGAGTGTCTGTTCAAACCCTTTGCCCATTTTTTAATCAGGTTGTCTTTTTATTAAGTTGTAAAAATTGTATATATATTCAAGATGGAATTCCTTTATTGACTATGGAATAGTTTTCAAGCTTCTAGACTTTTCCCTCAGTTACTGTGAATTCCCAGTTACTAATGTGTAGATCCCCAAGAGACTATTAAGAGTAAACAGAGCAACCACTCACCTCTGAAACTGTAACTTTATTGGTGTGCTTGTAAACCCTTGCTGTTGTCGAAGGGATTTTATCTGTTTCCAAGTCCGTAATATGTTCTTTAGTAAGGAGAAGTCCTTTTTTCTTTCTAAGTCATATAGTTGTTTTGTATTACTACAACAATAATGATAGATCAAAAAATGGTGGAACTGCAAACCATTAAAAGTGGCATAGGGGAATGTATTGCATTAATACTTCTGAACTCCTCCTACTTTATTTTTTTCCATTTTACCTGCATATGAAATCTCTGTCTTATTATTTCTTTTCATTTTAATCACTTGGATTCCATAACTAAATATTAATAACATAAAAACCTTGTTCCTTTATAACTCTGTCTCTACCCCTTTCAGTTGTTGATATCACAAATTGCCCCTTTTTAAATTGTTTGTTCCCCATAGACTAGTAATTCTTAAATCATGCAGAAAACAAAAAGTAGAATTACAAACTGCTATTAATACCAGCATTTATAATGACCCAGACACTTTTGTCTGGGATCTTTATTTTGCCGTATAACTTTGGGTTACTTCTAGTGTCATTTCAGCCTGCAGGATTCCCTTGAGAGCGTCTTGCACGAAGATCTAGTGGTAACATTCCCTCAACTTTTATCTAGAATTGTCTTAATGTCTCCATCATTTTGAAGGAAAAATTTTCCAGATATAGGATTCTTGGTTAGGAGGGTTTTTTTTTTTTTTTTTTGAATCTATCGTTCCACTGCTTCCAGGCCTCCCAAAGTTCCTGATGACAAATCTGCTGATATTGAGAATCATTTGTATGTGTAGAGTCACTTCTCTTTAGTTGTTTTCAAAACTATTTGTATCTTTGGCTTCAAAAATTTAGTTAAAACATGTCCTGCAACAGGTCTCTGAGTTAATTTTACTTGAAGTTAATTGAATTTCTGAAATGTTTGTATTCGTATCCTTCATAAAATTTGGGTAGTTTTTAGTCATTATTTCTTTGAATATTCTTTCTTGCACCTTTCTATATAATCCTTCTGGATTTCCTACAATGAGTATATTAGTCAATTGACAGTATCTCACATATCCCTTAGCTTCTATTTGCTGTTCTTCAAATTATTTCCTTTTTGTTCCTCAAACCAGATAATTTATATCATCCTATCTTTAAGTTCACTGATTCTTTTCTTCTGCCTGCTCAGATCTGCCTTTTAATCCCGATAGTGATTTTTCATTTCAGTTATTATACTCTTTAGTTCCATAATTTCTCTTTGTTTTCTGTTTTAATTTTCTCTTTACTGATATTTCCATTTTGTTCATACCTGTTTTCCTTGTCTTGCTCTGCATTTTCATTTATTTTTTTTGAGCATCACCACAACAGTTGTTTTAAAGTCTTTGTTTAGTGGACCTACCATCAGGTCATTTTCAAGGACAGTTTCTGTTGATTTATATTTTTCCTTTGAGTCGAGTATACCTTTACTTCTTTGTGTCCTTTCTAGTTTTTTTTTTTTTGTAAAATTGAACATTTTAATCTAATAATGTGATAACTCTGAAAATTGGATTGTTTCCCTTCTCTCAAGGTTTCATGCTTTTTATTACTGTTTTAATTTATTTATTCTCATAATTGTAGGCTGTCTATGCCATAAGATATAAATGTGAGGTCTTCACAGGTTGTTTTTGAGTCTGTCCCTTTTCCTAGGTAGGTATACACTATCACTTTATAATTTTCCTCATATATACAGCTGCTTTTTAGTGTCTTGGTCTTTAATATCTGGATCCCAAAAGGAGAAAAAGAGAAAAATGAAGAGGTGTGGGAAACAGGGCACCAGCCTTTTAAATCTCCTGGAAATGACTTCAGCCAGGGAGGAAAGGCTTGCAACAATGGGTGGCAGTAAAGGAACAAAGCTCCCCTCTTTGGACCTCTGTAACCACAAGCAGCACTCAGTGATCAGATCCCAGGTCCCCAATATTTGGAGGACACAGTATTTTATTGTCTACCCTGGCTCCTACAAAATGCATGCAAGTTGATCCAGGATGTGAACAGATGCCTGCCATGGGGCTGAAGGGTGGGAGATGGGAAGCTGTTGCTGTGCTGAGTTGGAATTTACCAAAATTGACTGCAATTTACCATCCAAGACTTCACCTGGATGTTACAAGCCTTCAATAGCTTCCAGAGCTCAGAACAGTCACATCAGATAGATTCTGCCAGTACAGCTGTCTGAGCAGGAGTGGAATTCTTGGTGCTTCCTGCTGCTCTTCCATTTCCCAGAACCTACCTTCTTCCTTTAAAATTTTAATTTCATATTATTCACTTCCTGCACTTAGTAGGGAGTTGGATCAGAAGTGGGACAGCTAGAACATGAACATAGGAAATGCTTAACCCACAAATGCAGTACACTAGCATCACTTTGTTTCTGACTTCTGTAGATTCTTTACCATTTCGTCACTTTAACAATAAAGCTTTGCATTTTGTCAGAAATTTTTAGTTATTTTCACTAGGAGGGACATTCAGGCAATCTACTTTACTATACTGTATTAGATAGAATATGCAAATAGTTCAAAACTTACCTTATCTGCCAATAATAATCTTCTAAAGATTCTCTAGTCAGCTGGTTTATTTCCAAATTTTCATTTGCTAATTTTGTAGCATCTTTAAGTGCTTTCAGCTATAACAAAGAAAAGACATCTTTTGTTGCATTTCACCCATCTGTTACTATTACTCCAATTCACCTGCAGATCTAGGTATATGCGGAAGCACAGCTGTATAACTTTTTCACATATTATTATCTTGTCTCCCAAAATATATTTCATTTAATCACCTTGGGGAAAAATTGAAAAGAGACTATATCTGTGTAAGCAATAAATATACTTTGAGGATGCTTGCCAATTGGTTTATCAATTGATAAAAAGAAATGGCATTAAATCAAGATGGATATTGAGCAGAGAAATCTACCCTAGCTTTCACCTAAAATCCCATGGTCATAGAAAAGATGTTTGTCTGCCCTTATCCATATCCATTGCCATCATCAATCCAAATTTATATGCTTGTATTAGTAATTATCTACATGCATCTCTATTAAAGTATGAGGGAATAATAACATAGGAAAATAAAAATAAAATCAAGAGAACAAGATATACTGCAGAAGGTATAAAATAGCATAACATCCACAATATTCATACGGAAATAAAACTAGAAGAAATTATACCATTATACACAAGCACAGTTAGAAGCAGTTTGTAGGAACTTGGAGACTAGAGTCAATTGAAACAAGTTTTTATTGGAACACAAAAGAAGACCTAAAACAACAGGAAGACATTCTATATTCTTGAATGAGGAAAGCCAATATTTATAAAGATAAAATTTCTTTCAAAATTAATATAATACAATACAATCACATTAAAGGTAGTAATAGGATTTTAAAAATAGGAGGTGACAAGCTAATTCTAAGGTTCATATATGTCGCTCCCCCTCTTCGTGGAGGAACGACACAGGACCCTGCGCTGTTCTTTCGTCTGCTCGGCCCTCCCCGGGTTTGCTGCTGGTTCTTCCCGGGTTGGCTACTATCCCTTCCACCTCCGTGGAAGGGCAGTTCCCCCTGGCCGCATTCCCCACTTCCGCAGGGGAGCGGCACACCGCCGGCCGGCTTTCTCGGGGGCTGCACAGGTGTTCCTTCAGCTAGATGTTCCCCTTAGATGTTCCTGGTGCATGCCGTCTCTCTCCTCCTTTATAGTCCTCCTCCGCCAATCCCAACTCGGCTGCCCACACGCCGAGTACGCTGCTCTCCAATCAGGAGCAAGTCCTACAGTTTATTAGTTGAACTGGAGGCAGCTGTGCGGAAGCTGTTTACTTCTCTCCCAACGCCATGTTGTGGGAGAGCAGATGCATAGAATAAGTCTTAATTTCAGTAACTTAGTCCAGTCCGGATTGCTCCCCACACATATAGAAGAATAAATCTATAAAAGCATGCACCTTCTTTTCTCCTCTCCCTCTCTATAACTGATTTTTCTGTAAGTAAATCTTTAGAGAGAGAGACAGAGAGAGAGAGAGAGAGGTGCAGCAGGTTAAGCCTGCTGCATGCAGTGCTTGCAACCCATACGAGGAGCATCAAAGTCTTGGCTGTTCTACAACCAGTCCAGCTCCCTGCTCATGTGTCTGGGAAGGCAGCAGAAGATGGCCTAAGTGCTTGGGCTCCTGAGCACTCATATGAGAGACCCAGATGGAGTTCCAGCTTCCTGGTTTTAACCTGGTTCAGTCTTGGCTGTTGCATCCATCTGGGGAGTGAACTAGAGATCGAAGATCTCTCTGTCACTCCCCTCCCTCTCTGTAATTCTGCCTTTCAAATAAATAAAGAAATCTTTTTAAAAAGAATACCTAAAAGCATTCTAAAAAGAAAAATAATGAGGAGGTATTTTTCCTACTATATATCATAACTTATTAATGGAGTATAATGAAAACAGAGCAGGGCTAGGCAATATCTCAATGAAATAAGTTCTTAAACCTATATAAATTGTGTAGCTAGTTTAGGATAAACCATCTTTTTTTTATTAGAAAGACAGGGTGACAGAAGGAGAGGTAGAGAGAGCATAAGATGGTGAAAGAGAGGGTAGGAGAGGGAGAAGAAGAGGGAGAGAGGGAGTGAATATTCCATCCTCTGATCCACTCTGCAAACACCCATAATAGCCAGAGCTGGGTCAGGCTGAAGCCAGGAGTCTGGAACCCTATCTGGGTCTCTCACATGGTTGGCAGGGATCTAAGTATGTAGGTCATTACCTGCTGCCTTCCCAGGCACGTTAGCTGGCAGCTGGATGTAAAGTAGAATAGACAGGACTCAAATCAGCATTCTGAGATGTGGGCATCCAAGCAGCAGTCCCATGCACTGTGCCACAATACCTACCCTCAAAAGTATTTTAAACTGGTTGGAAAATAATGGTGTTTGGATATTAGCATGGTATCTTTTGGGGAAAGAACTGAGTGAGAGTCCAACTTCACCCAACCTACAAGTACAGACTCTAAATAAAAGGCCAGAAAATACACACACCTATGCATATACATAGAAACACATGTAATAAATATATCCCAAGAATATATAGAGAGGTGTCTGTACTTTTGGCCTGTCAGGAAATAATGGTCACCCCAAACAATCACTTTTCTTGGTTGGCAGGATTTTTCAATTGTTCAATCTAAATGCTTCAGAGATAAACTCTGATTAGTCTAGCTATTTGTAACAATTTCATTCTTTTTGCCAGTGACTGTTACGAGCATAATCATGTGATAAAATTCTAGTCAATGGAATACGAGGGAACATCTGCTGAGGGACAGAGTAGAAACCAGGGAAGTTTCTTAAAATGAAACATTATGCTGCATTTTTGTCTGGTCAGAATGTTGTAAACTGCAACAATCATATGGTTAACCAAGTCAACTTGCTGAAAATGAAGAGTAGGAAATAAAAGGCTAGGGTTATTGGTGATATTGTTCAGTCTCCAAACTAACCAATCCTGGAGTTGCCCTGTGGTTTTATAGTTCTATTTTTAAAAGTAAGTAGGTATTAAGGTGCAATTATGACTAGCTTATTGAGATGTCTTGAGGATTCCATCAGGATTTAATGTTTAATTAAATATCTCACTAGGTATGTATTTTTTTTTTTTTTTGACAGGCAGAGTGGACAGTGAAAGAGAGAGACAGAAAGGTCTTCCTTTGCCGTTGGTTCACTCTCCAATGGCTGCTGCGGCCAGCGCGCTGT
This sequence comes from Oryctolagus cuniculus, assembly GCF_964237555.1. NCBI lineage: Eukaryota > Metazoa > Chordata > Mammalia > Lagomorpha > Leporidae > Oryctolagus > Oryctolagus cuniculus. The sequence continues at coordinate 33,730,774 of NC_091446.1, forward strand.
GGCCGGCGCACCGCGCTGATCGGATGGCAGGAGCCAGGTGCTTCTCCTGGTCTCTCATGGGGTGCAGGGCCCAAGTACTTGGGCCATCCTCCACTGCACTCCCAGCCACAGCAGAGAGCTGGCCTGGAAGAGGGGCAACTGGGACAGAATCCGGTGCCCCGACCAGGACTAGAACCCGGTGTGCCGGCGCCGCAAGGCGGAGGATTAGCCTAGTGAGCCACGGCGCCGGCCATTAGGTATTTATTTTCAAATATATTTATTAGTTGACTGAGATTTATCAAAATACCTCTCTGGGAATGGATGGTTAGCCTAGTGGTTAAGATGCCCACATCCTACATCAAGAGTACCTAGATTTGATTTCAGCTCTGGCTCTTTACTCCAGCTTCTTGCCAATGCAGACCCTGGGAAGCAGTGGTAAAAGTAACTGGGTTTCTGCTTCCCATGTGGGAGACCTGAGTTGTATTCTCTGCTCCTTACTTTGGCTGTGGCCCAGCCCTGGCTTTTGTGGTCATTTGGGGAGAGATACAAAGAATAAAAGTTCTGCCTACCTGGCTTGCTCTTTGTCAAATAAAGTTTTAAAAAAATATTTCTGAGAGAACATTAGTTAACAAAATTATCATGGATTAGAAACTCAGCAGAGTTTAAATTAATTTATGTTTGTAAAAATAATCAGTTTGATTTCCCTTCAGACTTTTTAGACTCTTCATAACATCATCAGGTGATGACCTAAATTAGTCATCCTCAGACCAGGACTATTTACAATTCATATGTTCAAGATACCTAACATTTTTATCAAAATACAGGCACATGGCAATTTTCCTTGAGTAATAAGACCAACAACACCATGGATTAGAAACCTATTTATGTGTATGTATTAGGTATCTTGCAGGATTTGTTTGAGGCTGTTTCCTTCCCATGCAACTCCTTAGTTTCTTTCCAGAAAAATAAAAATTAAACTAATGTTTCAATTGGTTAAATATTCAAAGTATGATGGTAATTTTCTTTCTCTTTCAATAGTAAATGTTCAGATGTAAGAATATAATGAGAGCCATTCATACCTTCTCATAAAGCAGCTGAGGTAAATTCTGTTGCTGCCTGTCTTGAAAACATTCATAAAGCTGAAGCAGCCTAGCACATAATACTTGTTCTTGATTGAAGAGAGGATGATGACTGAATTGCAAACCCACAATATTGAGATCCAGTTGATACATTTCCCTTTGACCTTCCATTTTGTTCCTGAAAGTGCTTCCAAGGTCAGATTTTATTGCCTTTTAAAAAATATGGGTGCAAAATATTAATTTTATTAAATTTCTCTTGAAATTACAAGTAATTTTTTGTAAATAAAAGTAACATGTCAATGGAAGGAAAATCAAGAGAGACAGAAAAGAAATAATAATAATGATTTGATCTTTATTCTTTGAAATTATGGCCCTTAATTTCATAAAACATGTAACAGCATTTTGATCATCTTGCTGTAAATTTTTGTCATCTACCTCACTATTGTGTGCTGGTAGAGGCTGGACTTTCAAGTTATTAGACCAATAATCATTTCCTATAGGACATTATAGGAACATTATTACAAAATAATGTAATAATGTCATATTGTTTACAACAATAATACATTATTGTAATATTGTTTACATGTAATATTGTTTACAACAATAGTTCGGTGACATATGATGGAACAAGCCTCTATGGGCCAGAGTTAAATGGTAATTACCTACCTATTAAGACATTTTGTTTCTAAGTGAATGTATTGGTGCTCTTATGAAAAATTCCCCTCAGGAACCTGGGTCCTCTAAGCAAATGCTGCATTAATAGGAGATCATCTCCCTTTGTACATTGCACTGTCTCTATTTGGGTATCAGATTGTCCCCAAATTAGTTCAAGTCTGTAGGCCTCAGATTACATGCAAAATCATTCTTCCATGTTTTATTCCACCCTTTTGAAGTAATCACAAATGTTTGCATATGCATATGATGTAATTTGGGAGTTAGTGGGCTACTAATCATGTGCAGGTTAACATGAATACCTAGCAACTTCCAGTGAGAGTCATGATCACATCCAACTAAAAAAGGAAGAGCAGGGAGTGCTGTCTCTGGATCAGGCTGGTATAAAATGAAAGGCCCTTCAGTCTGTGCCACTGCTATTACATCTGCTGTTACACTGAAAAAGTTGTTGTCCCACCCTACCCTGGAATGGTAATGGCAGTACTCCTTCCTTAAAGGCTGCAGGCCACCAATATAGTGCCTCATCTCTACCTCCCTATTGCTTCCTGAGCTAGGAACCTCCCCTTCTTCAGGGAGACAGGGGAACACTAAAAAGCTTGTTGTTGTTTAGTCCATATCTGGTAAGTCTGTTCTCTATGGGGGAACCAGCTGAAAGGGGAAAACTTCCTCTTGATTCCACCCAAGGGATTTAGTCAATTGGTAGTAAATTTATAAACTGGTCATTAACCAAGAGAAAAACATTAAAGGAAAAAAGTGTTTCAATTTTAAACAACCAAATTACAAAAGAACTTTTGGTAATTAAAGTTCCTAAACTAGAGATGCGCGTCTTGTTAAACGTAACTGCATTGCTTACTTGCTCTGGGCCTCAACTGGAGTGGCACAAGCCCCTGGTCCTATCCTATTCAGTACCTGATGACCATGGTGCTCAGAAGCCACAAAGAGTGTAACTGAGATTTTGAAATATCTAACAACAATAAAAGAATGTGAGTTTCTACTAGAAAGCAAAAATTAAAGGTAAAAATTACTATGGGGTACAAAAATTTGAAGAGCTGTCAAGAAGTGAAGTATTTCATGAATTTTCCAAAGCCCAAATGAGGTCAAATGAGTAATAGTTATGAGGAGTCAAATTTTAACCCAACAACACAAAACAATAAATAGTTAGATCTGTTCAATACTGGGATGAATTCTTTTATGGGCCAATAAGCTCCCTGACAGACTAGTTATAAGCAGCAGTTACTAAGGGGAATTAGGTAAGCTTTATGAACCAGATAGAGGTATTACACCAAAAGCACACAGATAAAAGTACAAAAAACATCCAAGCTTGGGGACACATATAATGTCTATATTTACTTTTCAGAAGATATTAAATAAAGTACCTGGCAGAGACAGCAGCAAAGGCAGGACCCTGATACTCAGGGTCTCTGTAACTTTTCTTATATAACATATGGGACACCATTTTTAAAAATCAGAGTAAAAGCTAGGACTGAATGATCAAAACCTAGAGAAAAAAATAATAAAAACAAACCTAAAATGGCCCAGATATTGGTTATCAGATACTGTTATGGTCTGGAAATAATTAAAAAGTCTTAATCCCCAGACTCTCGTATTAATGGATTATGGCTGGAACCTAATCTAATTATGGTGTCTGAAGACAAGGCCTTGGAAAGTGGTTCGATTGGATTATGCTGATAGACTGGAGACCATGATTGAATAGTTCTGCATGAGGAGGACAGACTGCACAGAGAGTAGATGAAGGCCATTGCTCCCTGTCTGCTACCTTCTCCCCTTGCGATCAACCAACATGGCTGCCAGCCTGGGACTGTGAACCTCCCAACTGTGAGCCAAAATAAGCCCTTTTCTTTCCTAAGAAGATGTTTTACCTGCTACGCCACAGCACTGGCCCTGAAATACCTCTTATATCCACCAGAGTGGTTATGACTTCAACGCAGAAAAGACATCAGCAGTGTGATACAGCAGGTAAAGCTACACTTGATATGCTGGCATCCCATGTTGGAATGTTGATTCAAGCCTCAGCTGCTCTGCTTTCACTCCAGTTTCCTGCTAATATGCCTGAGAAGGCAGCAGATGATGGTCCAAGTACATGGACCCCTGTCACATGTGGGGGACAAGGATGGAGTCCCCGGCTACTGGTTTAATCTTGGCCCAGACCTGGCTGTTGTGGCCATTTGGGGAATGAATCAATGAATGGATTCTCTCTGTCTTTGTCACTCTGCCTTTCAAATAAACAAGCAAGCAAATAAATAAATAAATAAATTTTTTAAAAAATTAACAGACAATACCAAGTGTTGGCAAGAATATAAAGCATCTGGAATTCTCATACTCTACTAGTTTAATTTGTTGAATTTGGTATAAACCACTCTGGGAAAGTAACATCATATAGTAGAACTGAACACAAATAAAGCTATGACACAGTACTTCTGAGATATTACTCCATGCCAAAAGGATATACATAAAATTATCAGAATATATGTTCAAAACTTTCCTAGTAGTGTTATTAGTAATAGCCAACAACTGGATGCAACTTATATCATTCAAAAGCAAAAAGGATATATAATTGTATTTTTATACAATGGAGTTCTATACAGCAACAAAAATGAGCAAACTACTGCTCCACACAACACAGAGTACCTATTTTATGTAAAACACACAAAACAAATAAGTAAGAGTAATCTATAGTGGTAGAAAGTAAAATGACAACCCAAATACTATTAATTCATTCACTCACTCGATATCTATTTTATAAAATTAGGATCATGTATATTTTTGCATTCTGCTCTTTGCACTTTACAAATTGTCTTGAGCATTTCTTCATGTCATTCAATATTTGTTAAAATACAATTTTAACTTCTATTTAACATTTCACTATAGTTCTACCATTATACAAGACAATAGCTTTAAAGGGTAAATCAACATCACAAAAAGATAAGTTGTAACTGATAGTACAAAAATTCTAATCATAGTTACAAGTAAAACACTGTTGGTTACCTTCCTGTATATGGTCTTTAGTGTTGGATTTAAAGATTCTTTGTTTAGATTTAGTCTGAAATTCCATGACTGCCTAATAGGTGAAGGTAATGACATTATTTCTCCATTCTCTTCAAACCAATACTTTCCCTATCAAAAACATTTAAGAAATGTAGTAATTAAATATTTCACTGAACAAATATAATACACTATTATCGAGTGGTTTGTTAGCTCTTGCACTTGCCTCATCTAATTTAAGCAGGCGATTTTCCATCTTGTTGCAGGTCTTTTTACATATTTCTGGCTTTCTCTGAATATAGAATCCTTCATCTTCTAAAATGCGTGGCATCATATTTTTTGGCAGTTTACGCTGGCTGATCACTTAGTAACAAAATTTAATTAGTTAAACTAATATTGACCAAATATGAAGCACAAAGGAGCTATCGTCATACCCTACAAATGAAGTATAGCAGTGTGTAATACATACACACACACACACACACACCACACACACACACACACACCAGGATCTTCAAAAAGTTCATGGAAATGTTTATTATGGAAAAACTTCATGGATTTCAAACTTGTTTGTACCACAATAAACTTATCTTTAATTCCATTTTCCTATGAACTTTTTGAAGTATGATATATACATAAATGATGAATGAGTTCTCTTAATTTCCTTAACTTACAGGAGGCATGAAAAACATAGAAAATTTATTATAATTTTAAATCAGTACTTTCTGCTTATCCAGCATGCACAGAAGCTACTATTCTATAATATTATTAAAGAATTGAATATTTTATTGAAAAAAATATTACCTGGAGAACTACTTGGCACAAAAATATTTGTGGCCTGTTTTTTCATTTGTTCCTGATCATCTTCATATTCAGCAGCTTTTACCTCAAGTAAATCTGTAAAAATGACTTCTTCCATAAAATCTTCATCTTGACCCTCAGCAATATTTTGTAAATTATCGCCAAGTGAAAAGTATTTAGGGTAACTATCATTTCCTGATCTCTGTTGAAGACAAAAAAGAAAAAAAATATACAATATGATTGTTTCCAATGGTTAATATAAAGACATATAAAATATACTGGAACCTTAACTGTGAACAATCTTTTTTATTTTTTAAGGGATTTACTTAGTTATTTGAAAGGCAGAATGACAGAGAGAGGGATATAGAGAGGAAGAGGGAGAAGGAGGAGGAAAGGGAGGAGAGAGATCTTATCTGCCAATTTACTCCCCAAATGGCTGCAACAGGCAGGCCAAAGCCAGGAACCAGGAACTGCATCCTATTCTCCCACATGGGTGGTAGAAGCTCAAGTCCTTGGGCCATCTTCTGCTAACCTTCCAAGAACCTCTGCAGGAAGCTGAATTGGAACACAGCTTAACCCACTATGTCACAACACCAGCCACTGTGGACAGTCTTTTTTATGTAAGATACCTAAATCAAGTTTTAGCTGAAATTAATTGTAGTGAAATTTCACCAAACATAGAGGAACTCATTTAAGGTATACAATATGATTTTGCTATAGCCTATATTTGCAATTCAGCGATGAGAGTCTGCTGAAGTAGAATTATAATTTAAGCCCCTCCTGCTCTATGGAAATGCTAAAACATTAAAATTATTTTCAGCTATTGAGAATGCAAAGTGTGGGGCAGAGTCAAAAGACATCAGGCCGTGTGGCCTTAACTCTCCTCCTTTTATCTTCATCAGTCAGAGAATAGCAATATCTAAAATGATTTGGTACAGGTATGCTGTTTTCTATAAGGCATTTAAGGAAAAAAAAAATGAAAGAAAAGATTCAGTATCAAAGAATACAGTGATTACAGTAAAATTCTGAAATGTATATATGGAATATAGGGATGGAAGCATAAATTACTAAATATTACATGCTATTGCTTATTTTATGACCAGAAAATTAATATGAACTTGTTCACTAAATGAAATCAGTTTATTTTCAATTACTTTACTTATCTAATTTGAAATCTACATATTTTAATGAGAGTACTGTGAGTCATGCACATACTTCAATTCTCAAAACCATACATTTAGAATAAATAATAAAAACAATTAACCACAGAATTCCTTTGACTAGAGGACCTTACATGGTCCTGACTGACACTAACAGAAGTAAATAAGTAATGCTTATCAAGTCATCATAGCATCACATCCTTTCCAACCCTGTGAGGAAATCAAGAAAATATTTTATATCTAGAAATCTTTGGGGAAGCATTTTTAGAATTCAAACAAGGTATAACACTGATATTTGGGAGCAAGATTTAGAGGATATGGATATGAAACATCTCTTAGAAGATACCAAATGTGGGCCAGCGCCACGGCTCAATAGGCTAATCCTCCGCCTGCGGCACCGGCACACCGGGTTCTAGTCCCGGTGGGGGCGCCAGATTTTGTCCCGGTTGCCACTCTTCCAGGCCAGCTCTCTGCTGTGGCCCGGGAAGGCAGTGGAGGATGGCCTAAGTACTTGGGCCCTGCACCCCATGGGAGACCAGGAGAAGCACCTGGCTCCTGGCTTCGGATCAGTGCAGTGCGCTGGCCGCAGTGCACCAGCCGCAGAGGCCATTGCAGGGTGAACCAACGGAAAAAAAAAAGGAAGACCTTTCTCTCTGTCTCTCTCTCACTGTCCACTCTGCCTGTCAAAAAAAAAAAAAAAAAAAAAGGAAGAAGATTCCAAATGTGGACCAAAAAGGGCTCTTTGCTCCAGCTGGATTTCCTATACAGAACCCTGCTGCCTCTAGGGCTGAGGTCTGCCGCAGTTGAGTATGTCAGCCTCTCGTCTTGTACTCCAATCACTGACTTATGATTGCTTCTGTCTTTTATGAGTCCTACCCAGTCTCCCTGAGACAAGCTGTGATCTCAACCAACATAAGCCCAGTATACCCAATTATTCCTCACTTAGTCTAAGTCTAGTTGTTGCCCTAGATCATCACCTTCTTGGTCTTCACTATGCAGTTCCCAACAGAGCAGTGTCTGTTGGCTTGTGTGACAAGAGTATGAGGTCAGAAGATATACAAATTGAGTAAAAGAATACAAGTTTTAAAAGAATACAAATTCAGTATTGAATGGTAAAAAGAGAGAGATATGGCCCCCACTTAGCTCCCAGGAAAATGCCTTATTAATTGTGGTGTGAAAAGAAGAACCATATGAAAGTAACCGCAGACCTACTCTAGGTCGCCCAGATGAGATATTTGGAACCAGGGCTCCTCTCTTACCAAGAAGGGGAGTCTTGGCAAACTCAGCCTCTCATATTATAGTACTTTCTCTTCTCTATGATGGGGAGAGTAATTTTTTTGTGGACCTTAAAATCACCAAATATATGGATTTTCCAGAAAACCTCTCTAAAAAGCTCACTTCTAAACTTCCTCAAGCTCAGTATATGTCATTTGTCTCACCCCAAACCCTTATCAACCTAATTTCTTTCAAGCTCACCCCATGAGAAGGAAAGGCAGCCCAAACCACAACCCCTGGTCCTGGCATACTCTGTTGGGTGGGAGGATCAGAGATTGGGCTTTCTTTTGTTTGCTAGAAATATTTATTCTTCAACCCAAATAGTGGGGTGCTAGGAAGTCAGATGATTTGTCATTCAAGTACATGGGCATGTTTGATACCCATTTATTCAATATTCACCCAAATATTCATTGAGTGCCTACTATGCTCCAGGAAGAAAACAAACAAATAGACAAAAAAATATTTTAGATGGTGATAAGGGTTAGGAAGAAAAAAAACACACGGTAAAGAAATAGCAAGCACTGGACTGGGTGAATTGAGGGGTATTATTTTAGATACTATTGTCAGACACAGTATCTTTGATCATATGGCATCTCAACATAGACCCAGAGTTGGTGAGGGGTAGAGAACTAGGATAAAGGAAGAATTTTCTAGGCAGATAAACAGGTGCAACGACTGTTAAGACAAGAGCATAGTGTAAGTAAGGAACAAGAAAGAAGCTAATGTGCTGGAGTTAGGTGAAAGGGGGAAAGTAATAAGAAATGAAATCAGGGAGGCACCAAGGGGACCAGGTCATATATGCCTTGAAGGCACCTCCAAGAACTTCAGCTCTTATTTTAAGTGAGATAGAAAACCTCCAGAAGGTATAAGCAAAAGAATGGTCTGTCCCAGATTTTAACAGGATCATACTGAATACTGTAGGGTATTAAATATAGACTAAAAGGGAAATAACAAATACGAAGAGGAAGTTTGGCAATGATCCAAATGACAGATTATGGAGAGTTAAACTAGGGCAGTGCCATTGAAAGTAACAAAAAGTGGGCCAGATTCTGCAATATTTTGAATGTAGAACCAATAGAATTTGTGATGAATTGGATACAGGCATGTTGAATAAAAAAAGGAATCAAAGATGACACCAAGGTTTGGCTGAGCAATTGGAAAAATGGAATTTTCATTTACTACTGTGATGGTGTTTATATAAAACTATGCGTTCATGTACAAGGATGAGTGCAGAAAAAGATATAAAAATAATCTAGTGGTTATTCAGGGCAGCGGATTTCAGTGACTTTATTTTCTTTTTCCTCTTTTCCTGCATTAGGTTTCTATAATGTATTCATTCTACTTGTTCAAAAATTTAAAAGACAGTATTTTATTATGGAAAAAAACAACAATGAAAGGAAGGAAAGGAGCAAAATTCAAAGAAAGGGGATTGAAAGAGTCTGGGTGATAAGTAGGAACAAATAGGCACCAAAAAGAGACTTGAAAAGAGGCTCTGAGCAATCTGGAAATGATTGACAGATGTTAGAAGACATGAGCTGGGACAACTTGGAACAGAGGTACAGGGTGGCACGAGCCTCAAGAACACCGTGGAGATTTGAAGGTACAGAGAAATTGGAAAAAGGACGTAGAGACAGGAGCAGAGAGGGAAACTGGTAAGACTGACAAGTCAGGAGGAGATGGGAGATAGACCCATGAAACTAATTGGTACTCTTATTGGAGGAAGGGCAACCTACCACAGAGCCACAGAGAGACCAAGGAGTCTGAGAAGGACTGGGAAGAACTGACAGAAATTAGAAGGGACAGGAATGGGACTGGGTGGGACAGAGATTGTGGAATCCGCGAGGTGTAATGCAGATATGTGCAACACCTGATGAGAAGGAGAGGAACAGCAAACAAACACAGGCTTTGAAGCCGACAGCCTGTACTTCCCAGCTCTCTCAGTGCTCAACCCTCAGTGCCTCAGTTTCCTCACTTAAAAATAAAGATAATAATATCTGCCCTACAGGGGCTTATTATGAGACCTGAATGACATAATCCACTTAAAGAACTTAGTATATTGTTGGGCATCCGGTAAGCACTCTATAAATATTAGGTATGAACAGTCAATTCAAAGGGAAGAAGCCTCAGAAATAAAACCTTCAGGCCAGCGCTGCGGCTCACTAGGCTAATCCTCTGCCTGCGGCGCCGGCACACCGGGTTCTAGTCCCGGTCAGGGTGCCGGATTCTGTCCTGGTTGCCTCTCTTCCAGGCCAGCTCTCTGCTGTGGCCCGGGAGTGCAGTGGAGGATGGCCCAAGTGCTTGGGCCCTGCACTTGCATGGGAGACCAGGAGAAGCACCTGGCTCCTGGCTTCAGATCAGCACGGTGCGCCGGCCACAGCGTGCTGGCCATAGCGGCCATTGGAGGGTGAACCAATGGTAAAGGAAGACCTTTCTCTCTGTCTCTCTCTCTCTCTCACTGTCCACTCTGCCTGTCAAAAATAAATAAATAAAAAATAAAAAAATTTAAAAAAAGAAAGCCGGCGCCGTGGCTCAATAGGCTAATCCTCCACCTTGCGGCGCCGGCACACCGGGTTCTAGTCCCGGTTGGGGCGCCGGATTCTGTCCCGGTTGCCCCTCTTCCAGGCCAGCTCTCTGCTATGGCCAGGGAGTGCAGTGGAGGATGGCCCAGGTGCTTGGGCCCTGCACCCCATGGGAGACCAGGAAAAGCACCTGGATCCTGGCTCCTGCCTTCGGATCAGCACGGTGCGCCGGCTGCAGCGGCGGCCATTGGAGGGTGAACCAACGGCAAAGGAAGACCTTTCTCTCTCTGTCTCTCTCTCTCACTGTCCACTCTGCCTGTCAAAAATTAAAAAAAAAAAAAAAAAAAAAAAAAAAAAAATTTAAAAAAAGAAATAAAACCTCATCTCCCTTAATGAAGAGTCATTTTCTCAAGAGCGAAGTTATAGGAGGGGACAAATCCAACCTGTTCTGAAGACTGACCCAAAGCAGAGTCTTCTTCACCACTCAGAATGAAAAACGAAAGACCTTCATCCAACAAGACCTCATTCTGTGGATCAAATAATAAACCACTATTTAGGGTTGAAATGAATTATTTTCCTGCTTATAAGTGATGGAAATACCTTTTTGTAATATGGTAAACATTAATTATTACCTTATTAATAAAGAAGGAAAAGTAGGACAAAGAATACCAAGTTATATTTAGCTTTGAGATTGGTTGATTCATGAGGGGTTTTTTTGTTTGTTTTTAAATGTTCTTGTGACTGCAATAGGAATCAAAACAGAGTCAAAATATCCTCTCTTCTTAAACTATTGCCTCACCTCAAAGTTTAGTTGAAATGCCAGCTCAGGTCAAATTTTTTCCCCTTCCTCTTTTCTGGTCCTCTCAAGCACATATGTGCTTGGATACATGCATAAGTACCACCTCACTCCTTAATCTTTAGTGGAGCTATAGGTAATTAAAAGTCTTTTTTTTTTTCAAGATTTATTTTATTTATTTGAAAGGCAGAGTTACAGAAAAAGGGGGAGAGGAGGAGGGGGAGGGGACAGGAGGGGGAGAGGGAGAGGGAGGGGGGAAGGAGAGGGAGAGGGAAGAAGGGTCTTCCATCTGCTGGTTCACTCCCCAAATGGCTGCAGCAGCTGAGGCTGGGCCAGGCTGAAGCCAAGAGTCAGGAGCTACCTCCAGGTCTTCCACTTGGGTGCAGGGGCCCAAACACTTGGGGCCACCCTCTGCTGCCTTCCCAGGCACATTAGTAGGGAGTTGGATTGGAAGTGGAGCAGCTGGGACTAGAACCAGCACCCATTTGGGATGCTAGAGCTGTAGGTGGTGGACTAACCTGCTTTGCCAAAGCACTGGCCCCTAATTAAAAGTCTTAAAAGTGGCATATTCTTAGTTATAAACTTGCTTTCTTTTTTACAATCTTGTAAAGTCTGTATCTTTGAAATGTAAGACATCACTGCTTACTCATACACAATATATTAAATCAAACTGTTTTAATGCAAGTTTATAAAAGAACAAATTCTATAATGAAAAGGAAAGCTCTGTTATGAGGACTCAAATAATTAAAACAATATACAAAAACTTTTCTTCTATTCTAACCCTAAAAGTTACTCAGTTGGTAACAATGCAGTATATATGAACTGTCAGTATAATAGAGTATATTTACTTCTCATTTTCTCTGCTCAACTCTGAACCACTTTTTTTTTTATTTATTTTATTTTTGACAGGCAGAGTGGACAGTGAGAGAGAGACAGAGATAAAGGTCTTCCTTTTCCTTTGGGTCACCCTCCAATGGCCGCCGCGGCTGGCGCACTACAGCCGGCACACCGTGCTGATCCGAAGCCAGGAGCCAGGTGCTTCTCCTGGTCTCCCATGGGGTGCAGGGCCCAAGAACTTGGGCCATCCTCCACTGCACTCCCTGGCCACAGCAGAGAGCTGGCCTGGAAGAGAGACAACCAGGACAGAATCTGGCACCCCGACCGGGACTAGAACCCAGAGTGCTGGCACCGCAGGTGGAGGATTAGCCTAGTGAGCCGTGGCGCTGGCCTTCCAAACCACTTGTTAAAATCCTCTACTTCCTGAGAAGTCTAGTGGTTTGTATGGAAATGCATTGAAACCAATTTCTCTTCTTTTTAACTCTTTGCTTGGTATTCAACTGTTAAACTTCGAGAATTTTTAAACTATTCATATTTTTTACTATTCATGGTTAAATTAAATCCAATATAAGCATGATTTTATTCATATGTTGCATGAATAATATGTACATAAACATTCTTTTTAATTTGCTTTTGCTATTAAATATAATTAAGATTCATTTAGGAAACTTTTATTTGAGAGGCAGAGAGAGAGAGAGAAAGACAACATGAGCTCCCATTTGCTGGTTCATTTCCTAAATGTCTGTAACTGCCAGGGGTGGACCAGTCTGAGGCCCAAGAACCAACTACTTGAGGCACCACCTGCTGCCTCCCAGTGTGTACATTAGCATAAAACTGGATTTGGAAGCAGAGCCAGGGCTTGATCCTGTATACTTTGATATGGGATGTAGGCATCCAAAACAGCAATTTAATTAATAGGTCAAATGACTACCCCTAAGTAAAATGAAATTTTAAGGGCCTGAGCAGGGCACAGTACACAAGACAAATTTAAAAACAACATTCCTTGCATTTTACAATTTGAAGAGTTAAATACTCTAGGTGCTTCTGGCTGAAACTACTAGTTGTTCATTATTGTCTTCCCCCCCAACCTTTGATAAAACAATTTACTTTTAGCTGGATACTTAGACACATCTCCCAATATCCTTTCACTGAAATGATGTGTGCGATTTGCAAGTCTTTATCCATTAAGACCAACCTGCACTCCTTTGCCTCTTTCCTCTCTCTCCCTTTTGGCCAAAAAATGAAATCACTGGAGTTTTGCCATGGACTCAGAGATGAAAACCATATGTAGAAGATGGCAGAACTGTCCTGCCGAGTCTGGGCTACTTAACAGTTACAAAATATAGAAGTAAAGCGTGTATCTTAATTAAGACATTTTTATCTTACATCTTTTTGTTATAGTTCCTTCACCCATGCTCTAAATAATATAGTTACCCCAAATCTGAATATTTTGTCACGTTAAATTTTAAGTATACTACTAAATATTGAGTTTCAGAACAAAATCTGTATTGGAAAGTTTATGTCCATAAAGCTACTTTGCTTAAAACAGTTATTCACCTTAGACCATTGATGTAGCTTAGTATCAACGAACAGCTGAGTTGAAGATTTTTCACCTTGATTTATCTGAAACACAACATAAATAGATCTTTACAGAAACAGACATATTGAGCTCATGAATCTTTTTCCAAAATGTATAAAAATCAAGATTTCTCAATGTGCTTCTTTAAAAAAGTACACGTGTGTATGTGCACACATATGTTGTGTATTTCCCTGAGATGCCATATATAATTACTACAATCAAATCATTTAACTTTTCTTGGCTTTAGGTTTGACATTATAGGGACTTTATGATAGAAAAGGGGAAAAAACATGGGAAGCAACTTGGAACTTTATGGAATTAAGAAGCTATATTAGAACTGAATTTCAGCTCTCTCCTTTTTAAAAATTTGAGTAGGTGGCAGAGAGACAGAGATAGACAGAGCTACAAATAGAGATAGAGATAGAGATAGAGATAGCTTGTTAGAGGGGGAGAGATAGATATAGATAGATAGAGATAGCTTGCTGGGGTGGCGGGGAGAGCTCCCATCCACTGGTTTACTCCTAAATACTTGAAATGCCCCCAGGTTTTCCACATGGGTGGGAGGGAACCAATCAACTGAGCCATCACTGCTGCCTCCCACGGTTTGTATCCGCAGGAAGCTAGAGTCAAGAACTGAAGCCAGGTACTCCAATGTAGTACACAGGCATATGAGCCAACATCTTAACCACCAGCTATATGCTTGCCCTTCATCCTTTTTTTGTCCAAAAAAAAAAAAAAGTTTATTATGCAATCAGTTTCATTTAAAAAGCACTTTCAAAAACAAGAAAAGTTTAAAAAGCATTACCTTAGCATTTTTTAGCTTTTCTCTTACTTTGCCTCTCAATGTCTCTATTATGTTTTGATTTTCTTCTGCATCTAAATCTATCAGGACACGAACATAATATAGAGTTAACAATACTTTCTTATCATTAAACAGCAATAGCAACAAGAGATTTAAGTACCTTAACTGCATGTACATCTAAGGATCATAACAAGTATGAAGACTGGGTCACTGTCCCATGAAAACTTAGAACCCAACACCCACGGATGTCCTTCCCCTTGCTCCATTTGGAATAAATGCATTCACCCATGATCAGAACTAAATTTTGTTTCCCTTTGTGATGACTTCTGTACCCTCTGTCACCTTCTTCTACTGCCAGTCTTTTTACTGGCCAGGGTCCTTCTTTGTAGTGAGGTCTCCCTAAAAAGGCTCAGATCAGAACATTTTTATCTTTATTTACAGCTCTGTGAGATATACAAATTGAGATATACAAATATTAAAGCTAGGTTACTTCAACCTGATTTAAATGGAAAGAAAGGAATCTGAAAGGAAGAGAAATAAGTCCATAGGCAGTCATTTTAATTATTTATGTTAGTTTTGTAAGATCAGTATAATACTTCTGACCCCTGCTTCTGTCAGCTCTAAAGGGAAATGAAATAGTTTTGTAGAGTATAACGAAGGCTCCAGCTGTTGAGTGCACTCTAAGCCATGTGTAATTTTCTGTTATCCTGTTTATATCTATTTATTCTGGCTGATCCACTAGAGGAATTGAGAAAGAAAAAGGCTGTATAGTTTGTAAACAAAAAGGTTGTATAAATCTGTGTGTGTGTGTGTGTGTATCTTTACTGTCAGTCTCAAGCACTAATGAAGTCTCCATGTTTGCAGATAGAAAAAAATGGAATTTAGGTAATCATACATATTAAGTTTTCTGTGTATTTCCTTATGTCCACCTTGATTTATCTAGGAAGTTTAAGTCCTGTTTAAACTAATTGCTTAAGAAATTTGTATTCTCAGCTGAAACCCTAGTGTGGGATTAATTATTTACATCTTTTAAAAATAAAAACCAAGAATATCAGAGTTGTGGTATACTGAGAACCTTTTTGGAGATGCTTATCTACAATTTCTTCTACTGCAATATTGTTTGTCTCTTCTGACATCTGAAAAAAAAAGTGGGGAGAGTTAATTTGTATATTTTTGCTTTTTCATTGAATATATTTTCAAATTTCGTCAGTCATTGGAACTTCATCTCCTTTAAAATACCCATTTATATCCTTTGCTTGGTTTCTTAAATTTTATCTTTTTATTAATATGTTTGAGTTCTTTATATATGGATTTTTAAATTAAGAAATTGCTTTCTTAATATAAAAAGGACAATTTAATGATAAAAGTTCAATGATTAGTTCTTAGTATTCTGTATTATCTTTTTCATGTGTCAATGAGACATATGAAATGAGATTAGACTTATTTGAGACTTATTTTGAAAATATTTTGAAAACTCAACATTATACCAGCATTAGCTATTACCTGGCTGATTATAGCATCTGGCAAAGCTGAGCACCCTTATTTTCTGAAAACTTTCTATATACTGACCCTCCACCTTCCTACCTCTCTGGTCACGTATTCATGCATCTTTCACAATACTTGTATGTTTATTGTAAGATGGAAAAAATCCATAGTTCTGTACAGTAAGTTTAATAACAATTTGTTCATTTTATTCACAATATTTGTATGTTTATTGTAAGATGGAAAAAATCCCTAGTTCTGTACAATAAGTTTAATATCATGCATCTTTCAATAGTTGCACTTCTCCCTATAGTTCGAATGCAAGTACATTCCAAGTTTTTGGAGAGTTTATACATTTCCATGGCTTCCCAAATCCATGTCTCCAACCTTGATGGCATCCCTGAATATCAAAATCATATTTCTGGCTGTTTCCCAGTAATTCTAGTCAAATGTTTTAGCATAAGAAAAAAATCAGTATTAGATTAGCGCTTCTTCAAATTATCCCTATTTGCATTATGAGACGATTCCATATATAGGAGGCCCAAAAGAGACTATTGGAACTCATTAAAGAATTGGGTTAAGTGCCAGGATGTAAAATTAACACAAAAAAATCATTAGCCTTTGTATACACAGGCAATGCTATGCCGGAGAAAGAACTTCTAAAATCAATCCCATTCACAATAGCTACAAAAAAATTAAATACCATGTAATATATTTAACCAAGGAGGTAAAAGATCTCTACAATGAAAATTATGAAACATTAAAGAAAGAAATAGAAGAAGAAACACAAAAAAATGAAAAAATCTTCCATGTTCATAGATTGGAAGAATTAATATCATCAAAATGGCCATGCTACAAAAAGCAATTTACATATTCAATACAATCCCAATCAAAATGCCAACAACATTCTTCTCAGATCTATATAAAAACGATGCTAAAATTCATATGGAAACACAAGACACCCCAAATAGCTAAAGCAATCCTATACAACAAAAATAAAGCCAGAAGAATCACAATACCAGATTTCAAGACATACTACAGGGCATTTGTAATCAAAACAGCCTGGTACTAGCACAAAAATATACATGTACATCAATGGAACAGAACAGAAACTCCAGAAATCAATCCACAACCAACTAATCTTTGATAAAGGAGCTAAAACCAATCCCTAGAGCAAGAACAGTCTCTTCAACAAATGATGCTGGGAAAGCTGGATTTCTGCATGCAGAAGTATGAAACAAGACCCCTATTTTATACAAAAATAAACTCAAAATGGATCAAGGATCTAAATCTATGATCTGATAGCATCAAATTACTGGAAGAGGACACTGGGAAAACTTGGCAAGACATTGGCAGAGGCAAAGATGTCTTAGAAAAAAACCCAGAAGCACAGGCAATCAAAGCCAAAATAGACAAATGGGATTACATCAATCTGAGAAACTTCTGGACTGCAAAAGAAACACTCAGTAAAGTGAAGAGGCAACTGATAGAATCGGAAAAATATATGCAAACTATACAATTGATAAAGGATTAATATCCAGAATCTATAAAGGGCTCAAGAAACTCAACAACAAAACAAACAATTCAGTTAAGAAATGGGCAAAGGATATGTACAGGCATTTTTCTTTTTCTTTTCTTTTCTTTTCTTTCTTTTTTTTTTTTTTTTGGACAGGCAGAGTGGACAGTGAGAGAGAGAGACAGAGAAAGGTCTTCCTTTTTTTTTTTCTATTGGTTCTCCCTCCAATGGCTGCCGCAGCCGGCATGCTGCAGCCGGTGCACCGCACTGATCCGAAGGCAGGAGCCAGGTGCTTATCCTGGTCTCCCATGGGGTGCAGGGCCCAAGCACTTGGGCCATCCTCCACTGCACTCCCAGGCCACAACAGAGAGCTGGCCTGGAAGGGGGGCAACTGGGACAGAATCTGTCGCCCTGACTGGGACTAGAACCTGGTGTGCCGGCACCGCAAGGCAGAGGATTAGCCTATTGAGCCACGGCGCCGGCCAATGTACAGGCATTTTTCAAAAGAAGAATCTCAAGTGGCAAACAGACATGTGAAAAAATTACTCAGGATCACTAGCCATCAGGAAAATGCAAATCAAAACCACAGTGAGGTTTCACCTCACTCCAGTTATAATGGCTTTTATACAGAAATCAATAAACAAAAAATGCTGGTAAGGAAGTGGGAGAAAAAGTATCCAATCCACTGTTGGTGGGAATGTGAACTAGTACAGTATGGAGATACTTCAGAAAGTTGAAAATAGATCTACCATATGATCCAGCAATCCCACTTCTGGGAATTTACCCAAGGGAAGTGAAATCAGCATATGAAAGAGTTATCTGTACCCCCATGTTTATTGCAGTGTAATTCACAATAGCTAAGATATGGAATTAACCCAGATATCCATCAAAAAAGACTGGATAAAGAAATATATAGTAAGGAATACTACCGAGCCATGAAAAAGCATGAAATTCTCTTTTGCAACAAAATGGATACAAGTGGAAACCACTATACTCAGTGAAAAAAGCCATTCCCCAAAAGACAAATACCATGTTTTCCCTGATCTGTGGTAACAAATAAAGTATCAAAATGTTTAACAGCAAAATTGACATTTTGAGATTTGATCATTGTTTACAGCCCTTGTCTCTATTTTTGAGGAATAGTGTTTTTTTCTCCTTGCTATTTGTTGAACTCATAGTGCAGGGTTAATCTTATGAGTATAAAGTAAATTGAAAGTAGATCATTGTTATCCTACACAGGAAGCAGGATACACAGCAGACTCATAGAATGGCAAATGCCCTAAACAGCACTCTGGTCTCAGAATCAGCCCTCAAGCATTCGGATCTGGCTAAAAAGCCCATGAGAGTTTTGCAGGCATGGAAAGCCAAGACACTGTGGCAAAAAAAAAAAGACCTAAATGAAAGATCTCTGCAAGTGAGATCCCAGCAGAAAGAACGGGCCATCAAAGAAGGAGGCACCTTTCTCTGAAGGTATGACTATGGCCTTGTCTAAACAGGATTGGAGTTGGTGCACTCAAGAGGCTTCCATAGCGTTGGCAGCTCATGCCAAGAGCCTCGGGTGATTACTGATGTCATCAATAAGAGTGTCGATTGTTAAATCAACAACGGGAGTCACTGTGCACCTACTCTCCATGTAGGATCTCTGTCCTTAATTTGTACTATGCAAATTAATGGTAAAACTACTACTCAAACAGTACACCATACTTTGTATGTCTGTGTGGGTGCAGTCTGTTGAAATCTTTACTTAGTATATACTAAATTGATCTTCTGTATATAAAGATAATTGAAAATGAATCTTGATGAAGAATGGGATGGGAGAGGGAGTGGGAGATGGAATGGTTGTGGGTGGGAAGAAGGTTATAGGGGGAAAAGCCACTATAATTCAAAAGTTGTACTTTGGAAATTTATATTTATTAAATAAAAGTTGAAAACAAAGTAGATCATTGTAAAAATTAAGAGAGGCAATAAGAGAGGAAGGAGAAGGAAGGGTGGGAGCATGGGCAGGAGGAAGGGTAGGGTAGAAAATGTCATTAAAATACCACTATGTTCCTAAATCTGTATATATGAAAAGAATGAAATTTGTTCACCTTAAATAAAATAAAAGATGATCTGTTATTTTCTAGCTTTTAAAAACCTCAGTATTCTTTTTTTTTTTTAAATGAAATGCTTTATTTTGCAACAAAATGTACGTAACTGGAAACCATTATACTAAATGAAATAAGGTAGTTCCAAAAAGACAGTTTATTTTTTTTTTTTTTGACAGGTAGATTTATAGACAGTGAGAGAGAGAGACAGAGAAAAAGGTCCTCCCTCGGTTGGTTCACTCCCCAAATGGCCGCTATGGCTGGCGCTGTGCTGATCCAAAGCCAGGAGCCAGGTGCCCCCCCCCCCCCCGGCCTCCCACGCGGGTGCAGGGCCCAAGCACTGGGGCCATCCTCCACTGTCCTCTCAGGCCACAGCAGAGAGCTGGGCTGGCAGAGGAGCAACCAGGACTAGAACCGGTGCCCACATGGGATGCCGGCACTGCAGGCAGAGGATCAACCAAGTGAGCCATGGCGCTGGCCCCAAAGACAGGTATTGTATGTTTTCCCTGATCCGAGGTAACTTACAGTGTACCTGAAATATAATGTATTGAAGTGAAATAGACATTTTAAGATTTGATGATTGTTTACAGCAAAAACCTCAGTATTCTAAAAGTAAATTATTCTATCAATGTTAAATCCTTTTTAGAATGATAAGGATGGGACCGGCACTGTGGCTAGTAGGTTAATCCTCAGCCTGTGGCACCAGCATCCCATATGGGTGCCAGTTCTAGTCCCAGCTGTTCCTCTTCCCATCCACCTCTCTGGTATGGCCTGGGAAAGCAGTAGAAGATGGCCCAAGTACTTGGGCCCCTGCACCTGCATGGGAGACCTTGAAGAAGCTCCTGGCTCCTGGCTTCAGATCTGCGCAGCTCTGGCCATTGCGGCCACTTGGGAAGTGAACCAGAGGATGGAAGACCTTTCTCTCTGTCTCTCTCTCTTTCTCACTGTCTGTAACTCTGACTCTCAAATAAATAAATAAAATCTTTTAAAAAATGACAAGGGATATAAGTTTGGTTTTAATTCTTTTTTAAGGTTTTTATTTAATGAATACAAATTTCATATGTACAGTTTTTAGGGATATAGTGTTTCTTCCCCCCATTCCCACCCTCCCACCCTCATGGCTTTAATTCTAAAGTTAATAAATATAATAGCAAAGACTTCTGAAATAATACACACTATCCAAAACTAATGAGAAGTTGAAATAGAAGAGCAAGCAAGCGTGTGCGCGTACGCGCACACACACACACACACACACACATCAGCTTTCCAATCACAGTAAAAACACAGATTCATGTCAAAAATGAAATGATTTGGATACTATGATTTGGATATGGTTTGTCACCTAAAGGTTTGTGTGCTGCAAGCCTGGGCCCTAAAGTAATGATGTTGAAATGTGATTGCACCTTTAAGAAATGGGACCAAATGAGAGGTAACTGCTCCATAAACATGCTCGGAAGGGATTAACGCTGGTCTTGGAGAATGGGTTGGGTCTGGAAAGATTAGTTTCCTTGAGAGTGGATATATATATATATATATATATATATATATATGTAAGCTTAACATTCACTACCTCCAGTCTCTTGCTTCCTCTCATGCCATATAACTTGTCTCTTTTGTACACACTCCTATACTCATGTCACGTGATGCTATCTGCCAGAAGCCCCTCTCAGAAGCCAATGCCAGCACCAGGCTGTTGAACCACCAAAACTATTAGGTAAATAAGCCTCTTTTGTTTAAAGAAAAGTACCCAGTTTAACTTACACTATTATAGCAACACAAACTGGATTAAGACATAGAGTAACAACATGATTATAACACAACACATAATCATGAGAGCCCAGACTTTTTTTTTTTGACAGGCAGAGTGGACAGTGGGAGAGAGAGACAGACAGACAGAAAGGTCTTCCTTTACCGTTGGTTCACCCTCCAATGGCCGCTGCGGCCGGCGCACTGCGGCTGGCACACCACGCTGATCCGAAGCCAGGAGCCAGGTGTTTCTCCTGGTCTCCCATGGGGTGCAGGGCCCAAGCACTTGGGCCATCCTCCACTGCACTCCCAGGCCACAGCAGGGAGCTGGACAGGAAGAGGAGTGACCAGGACAGAATTTCGTGCCCTGACTGGGACTAGAACCCGGTGTGTCGGTGCTGCAGGTGGAGGATTAGCCTATTGAGCCACGGTGCCAGCCAAGCCCAGACTTTTTTAAAGAACTTCTGAATCCACCACTGATTCCTGTACTATATGTCACATTTATTGAATCAGGTCATCACAGACCAGCATGCACCCTTAAAACTTTCTTAAACTTCAGTATCCACCTAAGAGAATTAAAAACATGTACTTTTTTTTTTTTTTTTTTGGACAGGCAGAGTGGACAGTGAGAGAGAGAGACAGAGAAAGATCTTCCTTTGCCGTTGGTTCAACCTCCAATGGCCGCCACGCTGCAGCCAGCGCACCATGCTGATCGGATGACAGGAGCCAGGTACTTATCCTGGTCTCCCATGGGGTGCAGGGCCCAAGCACTTGGGCCATCCTCCACTGCACTCCCGGGCCACAGCAGAGAGCTGGCCTGGAAGAGGACCAACCGGGACAGAATCTGACGCCCCGACCGGGACTAGAACCCCGTGTGCCGGCACCGCAAGGCGGAGGATTAGCCTAGTGAGCCGCGGTGCCGGCCAAAAACATGTACTTTTATTCTTTATCAAGGTATAACAACAATTGAAGAAATGATGGACCATCAGCCCTGTCAAGTGATTAATAAAGGTCTCTATTTCTCAATATCACACTCACTATTTCCAGGATTCTGGACATTTTTTCACAACTTCCCATCTCCATCTAGAAGGCAGGGATGAAATATGAAGCTTAATTAGAATTACTCTGAGAGATACAGAGATATTAGTCCTATATATGTTTCACTGACAAATGAAAGTTTTTGAGCAAATCTGGGAATGACTTGATAGTTGGCTAAGACAGCATACAAATAAACAAATATTTAAGAGAATATATAAATAAATGTGTAACACATTTCTAATGTTCGTCATTACATGATGACAGACCAAAAAAGAATACGATTCTTTCCAAAGCTCCCATATTTAATATATGAATGTATGATTTGTATACAGAATTAAATATCTCATATTTATCATGCTTATCCTATATTTATAATTGAGAATTTTAGAAAGATAAAAGTCCCTATAAATTCATTAATACCTTACCTTTTTTTAAATGTCTTCTCTTCTGTTTGAGATCTTTTTCATGATGGTTCTTTTTCACCCACTTTCTAAATACACAGGAAATATTCTTAAGAATGATATATCATGTTACTGAAAGAAAACCATTGTGATGCTTCAGATAAAATTCTACTACTTCAAATTTTTAATTCAATTAGAAACAAAGAAATATACTATCAACTTTTATATTTAATATTAAGTAGTTGATCACCTTAGTATCTAATAGAAATTCTGGTTAATGCATAAAGATACGCAAAAGAAGTAAAACTGTAACTACTAGAAAAGGAAAGATAAAATTAACATTGTTGATGATATGTCTTTGTACATGGAAAGCTCAAGAGACTCGATCAAAAAATTTAGAAATAATTAGAAAGTTTTTAAGAATACATGAGAATATATGTAAAAGTCATTATCTTTCCTATATGCTAATAAGCTAGGAAAAGATCACTTTCACAGAAACAATACAAAAACAGTTTTCAAAATACTTAGTAACTGGGGTTGGCACTGTGGCATAGTGGGTAAAGCCACCTCTTGCAACACCGGCATCCCACATGGGTCCCGGTTTGAGTCCCAGCTGCTCCAATTCCGATCCAGTCTCTGCTGTGGCCTAGGAAAGCAGTAGAAGATGGCCCAAGTCCTTGGGCCCCTGCACCCACATAGGAGACCCATGTCGCTCCCCCTCTTCGTGGAGGAGCAACACAAGACCCTGCGCTGTTCTTTTGTCTGCTCGGCCCTCCCCGGGTTTGCTGCTGGTTCTTCCCGGGTTGGCTACTATCCCTTCCACCTCCGTGGAAGGGCGGTTCCCCCTGGCCGCTTTCCCCACTTCCGCAGGGGAGCGGCACACCGCCGGCCGGCTCTTCTCGGGGGCTGCACAGGTGTTCCTTCAGCTAGATGTTCCTCTTAGATGTTCCCTGGTGCATGCCGTCTCTCTCCTCCTTTATAGTCCTCCTCCGCCAATCCTAACTCGGCTGCCCACACGCCGAGTACGCTGCTCTCCAATCAGGAGCAAGTCCTACAGTTTATTGGTTGAACTGGAGGCAGCTGTGCGGAAGCTGTTTACTTCTCTCCCAGCGCCATATTGTGGGAGAGCAGATGCATAGAATAAGTCTTAATTCCAGTAACTCAGTCCAGTCCGGGCTGCTCCCCACAACCCAGAAGAAGCTCCTGGTTCCTGGCTCCTAGTTCTGGTTTGGTCCAGCTCTGGCCATTGCAGCCACTTGGGGAGTGAACCAGCGGATGGAAGATTATCTCTCTCTCTCTCTGCTTCTGCCTCTCTGCTACTCTGCATTTCAAATAAATAAATGAATCTCTTTTTTTTTGCATTTTTTAACTTTTATTTAATGAATATAAATTTCCAAAGTACGGCTTATGGATTACAATGGCTTCTCCCCCATAACGTCCCTCCCACCCGCAACCCTCCCCTTTCCCATTCCCTCTCCCCTTCCATTCACATCAAGATTCATTTTCGATTCTCTTTATATACAGAAGATCAGTTTATCATACATTAAGTAAAGATTTCAACAGTTTGCTCCCACACAGACATAAAGTGAAAAATAATAGATGATTTTTTAAATGATGATGAAATCAGATCAGACCTATTGTCATGTTTAATCCCAGTGAGAGTCAAGTTGGGAATTGCTAATCTCTTCTTCTTTTTTTTTAACAGAAGATCAGCTTAGTATACATTAAGTAAAGATTTCAACCGTTTGCACCCCCATAGAAACATGAAGTGAAATATACTGTTTGAGTACTCGTTATAGCATTAAGCCTCAATGTACAGCACATCAAGGACAGAGATCCTACATGAGGAGTAAGTGCACAGTGACTCCTGTTGTTGACTTTACCAATTGAGACTCCTGTCTATGGCATCAGTAATCTCCCTATGCACCAGTCATGAGTTTCCAAAGCTATGGAAGCCCCTTGAGTTCTCCGACTCTTATCTTGTTTAGACAAGGTCATAGTCAAAGTGGAGGTTCTCTCCTCCCTTCAGAGAAAGGTACCTCCTTCTTTGAAGACCCGTTCTTTCCACTGGGATCTCACTCACAGAGATCTTTCATTTAGGTGTTTGTTTGTTTCTTTGTTTGTTTTCCCAGAGTGTCTTGGCTTTCCATGCCTGAAATACTCTCATGGGCTTTTCAGCCAGATCCGAATGCCTTTAGGGCTGATTCTGAGGCCAGAGTGCTGTTTAGGACATCCGCCATTCTATGAGTCTGCTGAGTATCTCGCTTCCCATGTTGGATCACTCTCCCCTTTATTTATTCTATCGGTTAGTATTAGCAGGTACTAGACTTGTTTATGTGCTCCCTTTGACTCTTAGTCCTTTAATTATGATCAATTGTGAACTGAAACTGATCACTTGGACTAGTGAGATGGCATTGGTACATGCCACCTTGATGGGATTGAATTGGAATCCCCTGGTATGTTTCTAACTCTACCATTTGGGGCAAGTCAGCTTGAGCATGTCCCAAATTGTACATCTCTTCCCTCTCTTATTCCCACTCTTATGTTTAACAGGGATCACATTTCAGTTAAATTTCAACACTTAAGAATAACTGTGTATAAATTACAGAATTAAACCAGTCATATTAAGTAGAACAGACAAAAAAAAACTACTAAGAGGGATAATGTATTAAGTTGTTCATTAACAGTCAGGGCTATGCTAATCAAGTCACCGTTTCTCATAGTGTTGATTTCACTTCAACAGGTTTCCTTTCTGGTGTTCAGTCAGTTGTCACCGATCAGGGCGAACATACGGTATTTGTCCCTTTGGGAATGGCTTATTTCACTCAGCATGATGTGTTCCAGATTCCTCCATTTTGTTGCAAATGACTGGATTGCGTTGTTTCTTACTGCAGTATAGTATTCTAAAGAGTACATATCCCATAATTTCTTTATCCAGTCTACTGTTGATGGGCATTTAGGTTGGTTCCAGGTCTTAGCTATTGTGAATTGAGCTGCAATAAACATTAGGGTGCAGACCGCTTTTTTGTTTGCCAATTTCATTTCCTTTAGGTAAATTCAAAGGAGTGGGATGGCTGGGTCGAACGGTAGGGTTATCTTCAGGTTTCTGAGGAATCTCCAGACTGACTTGCATAGTGGCTTGACCAGTTGCATTCCCACCAACAGTGGGTTAGTGTCCCTTTCCCCCACATCCTCACCAGCATCTGTTGTTGGTAGATTTCTGTATGTGAGCCATTCTAACCGGGGTGAGGTGAAACCTCATTGTGGTTTTGATTTGCATTTCCCTGATTGCTAGTGATCTTGAACATTTTTTCATGTGCCTGTTGGCCATTTGGATTTCCTCTTTTGAAAAATGTCTATTGAGGTCCTTGGCCCATCTCTTAAGTGGGTTGTTGGTTTTGTTTTTGTGGAGTTTATTGATCTCTTTGTAGATTCTGGTTATTAACCTTTTATCTGTTGCATAGTTTGCAAATACTTTTTCCCATTCTGTCGGTTGCCTCTTCACTCTCCTGACTGTTTCTTTTGCAGTACAGAAACTTCTCAATTTGATGCAATCCCAATAGTTGATTTTGGCTTTGACTGCCTGTGCCTCCCGGGTCTTTTCCAGAAACTCTTTGCCTGTGCCAATATCTTGAAGGGTTTCTCCAATGTTCTCTAATAACTTGATGGTGTCAGGTCGTAGATTTAGGTCTTTAACCCATGTTGAGTGGATTTTTGTGTAAGGTGTAAGGTAGGGGTCTTGCTTCATGCTTCTGCACGTGGAAATCCAGTTTTCCCAGCACCATTTATTGAATAGACTGTCCTTGCTCCAGGAATTGGTTTTAGATTCTTGATCAAATATAAGTTGGCTGTAGATGTTTGGATTGATTTCTGGTGTTTCAATTCTGTTCCATTGGTCTATCATCTGTTTCTGTACCAGTACCATGCTGTTTTGATTACAACTGCCCTGTAGTATGTCCTGAAATCTGGTATTGTGATGTCTCCGGCTTTGTTTTTGTTGTACAAGATTGCTTTAGCTATTCGAGGTCTCTTGTGCCTCCATATAAATTTCAGCACCATTTTTTCCAGATCTGAGAAGAAGGTCTTCAGTATCTTGATTGGTATTGCATTGAATCTATAAATTGCTTTTGGGAGAATGGACATTTTGATGATATTGATTCTTCCAATCCATGAGCATGGAAGAATTTTCCAGTTCTTGGTATCCTCTTCTATTTCTTTCTTTAAGGTTTTGTAATTTTCATCATAGAGATCTTTAACGTCCTTGGTTAAGTTTATTCCAAGGTATTTGATTGTTTTTGTAGCTATTGTGAATGGGATTGATCTTAGCAGTTCTTCCTCAGCCATGGAATTGTCTGTGTATACAAAGGCTGTTGATTTTTGTGCATTGATTTTATACCCTGCTACTTTGCCAAACTCTTCTATGAGTTCCAATAGTCTCTTAGTAGAGTTCTTTGGGTCCCCTAAATAAAGAATCATGTCATCTGCAAAGAGGGATAGTTTGAGTTCTTCCTTCCCAATTTGTATCCTAATTTCTTGCCTAATAGCTCTGGCTAGAACTTCCAGAACTATATTGAATAGCAGTGGTGAGAGTGGACATCCCTATCTGGTACCAGATCTCAGTGGAAATGCTTCCAACTTTTCCCCATTCAATAGGATGTTGGCTGTGGGTTTTTCATAGATTGCTTTGATTGTATTGAGGAATGTTCCTTCCAAACCCAGTTTGCTTAGAGTTTTCATCATGAACGGGTGTTGTATTTTATCAAATGCTTTCTCGGCGTCTATTGAGATAATCATATGGTTTTTCTTCTGCAGTCTGTTAATGTGGTGTATCACATTGATTGTCTTGCGCACATTAAACCATCCCTGCATACCAGGGATAAATCCCACTTGGTCTGGGTGGATGATCTTTCTGATGTGTTGTTGCATTCTATTGGCGAGAATTTTATTGAGGATTTTTGCATCTATGTTCATCAGGGATATTGGTCTGTAATTCTCTTTCAGTGCTGCATCTTTTTCCGGCTTAGGAATTCAGGTGATGCTGGCTTCATAGAAAGAATTTGGGAGGACTCCCTCTTCCTTGATTGTTCTGAATAGTTTGAGAAGAATTGGAGTCAGTTCTTCTTTAAATGTCTGGTAGAATTCAGCAGTGAATCCATCTGGTCCTGGGCTTTTCTTTGTTGGGAGGGCCTTTATTACTGTTTCAATTTCTGTCTCAGTTATGGGTCTGTTTAGGTTTTCTATGTCTTCCTGGTTCAATTTAGGTAGGTTGCATGTGTCCAGGAATCTATCCATTTCTGATTTGTTTCCCTGTTTGCTGGCATACAAGTCCTTGTAGTAATTTCTGATGATTCTTTTTATTTCTGTGGTGTCTGTTGTTATGTTTCCTTTTTCATCTCTGATTTTATTGATTTGGGTCTTTTCTCTTCTTTTTTTAGTTAGTTGGGCCAATGGGGTGTCAATTTTGTTTATTTTTTCAAAAAACCAGCTCCTCGTTTGGCTGATTTTTTGTAATGTTTTTTTGGATTCAATCCTGTTAATTTCTTCTCTGATTTTAATTATTTCTCTTCTCCTACTAGATTTGGGTCTGGTTTGCTGTAGGTTTTCTAGATCCTTGAGGTGAATTGAAAGCTCATCTATTTGGTGCCTTTCCAATTTCTTGATGTAGGCACCTATTGATATAAACTTTCCTCTTAACACTGCTTTTGTTGTATCCCATACGTTTTGGTATGTTGTGCTGTTATCCTCATTTACTTCCAGAAAGTTTTTGATTTCTTGTTTAATTTCTTCTATGACCCATTGTTCATTCAGGAGCATGTTGTTCAATCTCCATGTGTTTGCATATGCTCTAGGGATGCCTGTGTTGCTAATTTCCAACTTCATTCCTTTATGGTCTGAGAAGCTGCATGGTATGATTCTAATTCTTATGAATTTGCTGAGACTTGCTTTATGGCCTAGTATGTGGTCAATCCTAGAGAAGGTTCCATGTACTGCTGAGAAGAATGTAAAATCTTTAGCTGTAGGATTGAAAGTTCCGTATATATCTGTTAGATCCATTTGGGCTATAGTGTCGTTTAAATCTACTGTATCCTTGTTGATCTTCTGTCCTATTGATCTGTCTATTTCTGAGAGTGGAGTATTGAAGTCCCCCAGTACTATTGTATTGGGGTCTAAGTCTCCCTTTAAGTCTGTTAACAAATCTTTTAGGTAAACCGGTGCCCTGTAGTTAGGTGCATATACATTTATAATTGTTATATCTTCTTGTTGTATTGATCCCTTAATCATTATATAGTGTCCCTCTTTGTCTCTCTTAACAGTTTTTGTGGTAAAGTTTATGTTGTCCGATATTAAGATGGCTACGCCTGCTCTTTTTTCATTTCTGTTGGCATGGTATATCTTTTTCCAGCCTTTCACTTTCAGTCTGTATGGATCTTTGTTGGAAAGATGTGTTTCTTGTAAGCAGCAAATAGATGGGTTTTGTTCCTTAACCCAATCAGCCAATCGGTGTCTTTTAACTGGACAGTTCAGGCCATTAATGTTCAATGTGACTAATGATAAGTGGTAACTTTGCCCTGCCATT
Organism: Oryctolagus cuniculus; assembly: GCF_964237555.1. NCBI lineage: Eukaryota > Metazoa > Chordata > Mammalia > Lagomorpha > Leporidae > Oryctolagus > Oryctolagus cuniculus. The sequence continues at coordinate 33,760,120 of NC_091446.1, forward strand.
TGCCAAAGAGAAGTTCTAATATATGCTTTGAATTCCCTGTGATCTTTTGCTGTGAGGTTTCCTTCCTTTACCTTCTTTCATATTGATGACCGTGTTTCTTTGTTTCTGTGTGTAACACATCTTTAAGCATCTTTTGCAGGGCTGGACGAGTGGCAACAAATTCTTTCAATTTCTGTTTGCTATGGAAAGTCTTTATTTCACCTTCATTCACAAATGATAGCTTAGCAGGATATAATATTCTGGGCTGGCAGTTTTTCTCTCTTAGTACCTGGGCTATATCTCGCCATTCCCTCCTAGCTTGTAGGGTTTCTGATGAGAAGTCAGCTGTGAGTCTGATTGGAGATCCTCTGAGAGTAATCTGACGTTTCTCTCTTGCACATTTTAGGATCTTTATGTTTCACTGTGGAGAGTTTAATTACAACGTGTCGTGGTGAGGATCTCTTTTGGTCGTGTTTATTAGGGGTTCTGTGAGCTTCCTGTACTAGGATTTCTCTGTCCTTCTCCAAACCTGGGAAATTTTCTGCTAATATCTCACTAAAAAGGCCTTCTAATCCTTTCTCCCTCTCCATGCCTTCAGGAACTCCTAGAATCCGAATGTTGGGTTTTTTAATAGTATCCTGTAGATTCCTGACAATATGTTTTAGATTTCTAATTTCCTCTTCTTTTCTTTGGTCTGACTGTATCCTTTCCTGTTCTCTGTCTTCTAAGTCCGATATTCTCTCTTCTGCTCCACCCATTCTGTTTGTAAGGCTCTCTATTGTGTTTTTCATTTGATCTATTGAATTCTTCACTTCATTATGATTTCTCATCACTATCACAGTTTCCTGTTGTACTAGTTGTTTTGTTTCATTTTGATTCCTCCTTAATATTTCATTTTCACGAGAGAGATTTTCTACCTTTTCCATTAAGGATTTCTGTAGTTCAAGAATTTGTTTTTGAGAACTTCTTAATGTTCTTATCAATTTTTTGAGATCTGCTTCTTGCATTTCTTCTATCTCATCATCTTCATAATCTTGAATTGGGGTGTCTTTTTCATGTGGGGGTGTCATGGTGACTTCCTTGTTTCTATTATCTTGGTTTTTGCGTTTGTTATTTGGCATATTGGAGATATTTGGTTTCTTCACTGTGGTGCTTTTTCTTGTTATACTATGACTCTAGATTAAGTGGACTGTCTGTTTTTGATGGAGCCTTAGAGGCTTGAGATGGGTGTGGCCTGAGAGCTCTATTTGGTGTGCCAAAGGTGACACTCCCAGGTTAGGCGTGATAGATTTCTCTTTCTTTCTTTTTTTGATTCAAAAGGGAAGTAATTCCACACAGCTGAACGAAGTTGGAGGTAGTTAGCAGGCAAATGATATACCCACAGGAGCCAGAGATCGGAAGCTCTTTCCCAAGGACCACACAGGGAATCTGTTCTGCCCTCAGAGTGGGCTCAAATTCTCCTTCAGTCTCCCACTGAGTTGCCAAAGTTACGGAATTGTAGCGTCTCTGGAGAGTACTCACGTGAATTCCGTGAGTTCTCTCCCCCACCGTCTCTTTTTTCACAGTCTCAGTTCAGTAGCACCACAAATTTACTAGGTCCTAATCTCCTGTTAATTTGCCCCGCCCAGAGTCAGGTTTTTCTGCTAGGCTCAGGGCCGGTGCAGACCTGAGGTCACTCTGCTTATGACGTATGTCCAAGATGGCACCTGCTCTTTGTCTTGCTCGCCCTTGAGAGGTGAGCGGAGAGAGAGAAACCCGTGTCCGTACCAGTCACCTTTTTTTTCTCTCTCTCTCTCTCTTCCAGTTAGCCTGGTGAACTTTCCCCCCCGGGGGTCGTTCCCTCTAGTCTCCTCTCTCCGCTTGCCTGCCGGTGTCTCGGGCTATTGAGGTTCGGCTCACCTTGCGTTCCAGCACTGGTGTGTTGAGTCTGCCGCTGGTGTCCTGAACTGTGGGCTCCCACGCTCTCCACGTAGGTCCACTGTGAATCATGCGTTCCAGAAGAGTTTCTTCTGCTGTTTCCTCCCCTACTCTTCCTTGAACCTGCAGTTTCTCCACTGTTATTAAACTGTCTCTCCCCGGACTATCAGTGTGCTCCCTTCCTATTCCGCCATCTTGCCTCCTCCCAAATAAATGAATCTTTAAAAAGAAAGAAAGATGAGTATGTTTAAAAACTACTTAGTACTTCCTTCAATTAAAATATGTGGGAAACTCCCCTCTCCTCAAAATTATAAAACTTTACAGTGAGAGGAAAAAGAACCAGATTAAACATAGTCAACAGAAGTAGGGAGATTAAGATGCTATTATAATAGCCCTAATGAGAGATACATTAAAAATGCATATGGGAGGGGCTGGTGCTGTGGCTCAGCAGGTTAAAGCTCTGGCCTGAAGCACCAGCATCCTATATGGACGCTGGTTCTAGTCCTGGCTGCTCCTCTTCCGATCCAGCTCTCTGGTATGGCCTGTGATAGCAGTGGAAGATGGCCCAAGTCCTTGGGCCCCTGTACCCACGTGGGAGACCCAGAAGAAGCTACTGGCTCCTGGCTTCGGATCAGCGCAGCTCCGGCTGATGCGGCCATCTGGGGAGTGAACCAGCGGATGGAAGACCTCTCTCTCTCTCTCTCTCTGTCTCTACCTCTCTCTGTAAGTCTTTCAAATAAATAAAATAAATGTTTAAAAAATGCACATGAAAATGGAGAGAAGAGAAAGATTCATTTGAAAACTAGAATTCACAGGATTGCAAAGAAATTAGGTATGTAACACAAAGTAAATGGGGAGTCAAGACTTCCCGTGTCTGGGCTTGCTTAATTAAGAGGTAGCATTATTTTGAGTATTGATCAAATAGGAAGTAGTTGGATTATAAATTAATGAGCTCAATTTGTAAATGTTGCTGATGGATGTTTCTGGAACATTCAGTGAGAAGTCTGTAAGGTTGTTAAGAAATACTGAAAAGATTTAAAACAGATGAGAATTAGGCTCAACTTAGCAAAAGCCTTGGTTTAATCAGTAATAGTAGTATTTATGAGACTTGGTTTAATTAGTAAAAGTAGCATTTATGAGACTGACTTAATTACTCAAAGGTTATCAACATATTTACGATTCTTCCTACTAACATGCCAAGATTAGATACAATAGAAATAAGATAAGAGAGAATTTTGAATTTACTTTCCATTCTGCAAGAACTTCTAAAATCAATTTCAAATCAAAACCTGGCTTTTTAATGGCTACCTCCACAATTTTTTTTTTTTTTTTTGCTAAATGAGGGAAAACATTAGCAGTGACAGATAGTAAAATTATAATAAATTTCCAATTATCAAATGAAAAGTTGTTTTGGAAAAAACTATTCATCATTTTTTGGCAGACTGGAGATGTTCCTAACCTGCTCCTTTATCATTCCACTTAAGACATGAGTGACTATAGAAAAGATACTAGATAAACATTCAGATGTAGATGAAAATTTCATTTGCTTTATTGAAATCCCTTGCAGAAGTAAGGAAAAATTACAACCTTGTCTGTTATTTTCTTACTGAAATTCAAGTTTCTGTATTAGAAAATTTGTACCTATAGTTAAATACAATCTTTTCTTTGAGGATATTGCTAATTTACAATTCTTGCAGTAAAAGCTTTCTTCTAAAGAGTAAAGAAATGAAGAATTAGCTAGTTTAAACCAGAATCCCTGGGGATCCATAGTCTAAGCCTCTAAGAGTTAAAGCTAGCAGTTCCTTTAGCTTTTCTGACACACAGCAAACAGAATTCAATTTTATTTGTTGCCTCTTGCTTGCCATTTAGAAATCTCTCAGTCCTGCCAATTATCCAGCAGTGTTCTATTACCATGGTGATTCCTGTAATGAAATTCCTAAACCCCAGCTTATGTTGAGTATGAGTTTACACCCAAATAGGAATGTATCACTTGGACCTTTAAAAGGCTCATAAAATGTGGTTGTAAAGATCTGTTCCTAGAGAAGCATGGGATATGAAATTATGCCCTAAAAGTCCAATTTTACTTCTGCAAGCATGTCATCCCATTAATGATATCTCCAGAGAAACAGATATGATAAAATATAAAAATTTTTATTTTACTACTATAGTGGTGTTAACACATTCAGTTTTGCTGTAGAATCTTAGTTTGTATTTGCAATTAATGGAATTGAAGTAAAAAGATGAAACCAAAAGACTTAATTTTCAATGACTTTAAAGATTATCATTTTGGGGCTGGTGCTGTGGCTTAGAGAGTAAAACCACTGCTTGCAGTGCCAGCATCCCATATGGGTGCTGGTTCGAGTCCCAGCTGCTCCACTTTTGATCCATCTCTCTGCTATGGCCTGAGAAAGCAGTGAAAGATGGCCCAAGTACTTGGGTCCCTGCACTTGCATGGAAAGACCTGGAGGAAGCTCCTGGATCCTGGCTTCAGATTGGCATGGCTCCAGCCATTGCAGCCAACTGGGGAGTGAACCAGCAGATGGATGACCTCTCTCCCTCTCTCTGTGTGTAACTTATTTATTTATTTACTTACTTATTTATGTATTTATTTATCTTTGACAGGCAGAGTTAGAGAGTGAGAGAGAGACAGAGAGAAAGGTCTTCCTTCCGTTGGTTCACCCCCCAAATGGCCGCTACGGTCCACAGGCTGTGGCCAGCATGCTGCACCGATCCAAAGCCAGAAGCCTGGTACTTCCTCCTGGTCTCCCATGTGGGTGCAGGGCCCAAGCACTTGGGCCATCCTCCACTGCCTCCCCGGGCCACAGCAGAGAGCTGGACTGGAAGAAGAGCAACCAGGACAGAACCAGCGCCCCAACCAGGACTAGAACCCAGGGTGCTGGCACCGCAGGCGGAGGATTAGCCTAGTGAGCCGTGGCGCTGGCCAACTCTGGCTTTCAAATAAATAAATATTTAATTTTTAAAAAACCAAAAATATTATCATTTCTTTATGATTTTTATTTATTTGAGAGGTAGAGTTACAGAGAGAGAGAGAGAGAGGAAGAGACAGAGAGAAAAGTGTTCCATTCACTGGTTCACTCCCCAAATGGGCGCAATGGCTGGAGCTAGGCCAATCTGAAGACAGGAACCAAGAGTTTCTTCTGGGTCTCCCACGTGGGTGCAGGGACTCAATCATTTGGGCCCTCTTCTACTGCTTTCCCAGGCCATAGCAGAGAGCTGGATTGGAAGAAGAGTGACTGGGATACAAACCAGTATCCATATGGGATGCCAGCACTAGAGGCAGAGGCTTAGCCTACTATGCCACAGCACTGGCCCCAGATTTTCATTTCTAATATTCCACACTTTCGCACTTTGGGATGGAAGCCAACTTTTCTAATTTCTTAAGAAAATTCAATTCAATAAAAATTTTATAAGAAAAAGTTACAAAAAGTAACTTGTTGAGGGTAACACAAAAAATAAAAAGTAGTAACTGTATGATTTCAAATTCTTGCATGATATTTCCAAATTTTAGAAAACTTTAAATTAAATTTTGGTGAGTGGAGGTCAGTGGGATTTTTTTTCCACATTCATTTTGGATCAACAAATACCTATGTAACAAAATGTCATCCAACATAAGAGCTAAAGTGGAATTTTATACAACTCCTCAGGCACATTAGTAGAGTTCAGCTTGCCATACAAGCTCCTAAATCAATTCTAGAGGCATACAACCAAGCATAATTCCCTGATACTTGCTTTAGTTGGAATAAATGCTGATGCACTTCCTACTACAAAGCAATGTCTTCAGCACAGACTTCTTTTCCCCACAATTTACTTTAATTTGGAAATTGTATTTCAATTCACATTTTATTAGTATAAAGAGATTTTATGTCATTCATAGATACAATCTTATGAATATAATGATACTTTTCACCTTTCCTCCCTTTTTCTTTCTTGTTTAATTTTTGTGATAACATTTGAAATTTATTTTATAATGAAAGGCTTAATGCTCCACTAAAAAGAGTTCAACAAATAAAAAGCAGAAAGACCACTGTTCAACAGAAATATAGACAAGGCTATAAATAATAATAAAATCCCAATCCCAAGATGCCGACTTCACTTATATATATTAAGTTTTTTATACTCTATATGTTAGTTACCACAAATCAGAGAAAACGTGATATTTGTCTTTTTGGGTCTGACTTATTTCACTAAGCATATTGATCTCCAGTAGCATCCTCAATGCGTCCAATCTCTTCCCCACAATTTTCAACCATTTTGATTCCTTCTGTCCTTTGGTTTCAAGAGCGCTAGTAGAATAAATTACAGAAAACTCTCTAGTAAATGACATGATCCCCAAACTGCATATTTCAGTATCTAGTAATATTTCTTTGATTGTGAGCAAATCAGAAACTTATTTTTTTAATTTCACTCAAGCTATTGTTGGAAATCTTTTTAAATATATTAATGCACTTTCCTTCTTCAGCACAACTAAATTCTGTTCAAAACCCACTTTTACCTTTTTCTTAGTTCATCTGTTGTCACATGGTATGATGGATTCCATCTGAACTCTTTTATAGCAATGTGTCTAAAATCATGCTCTTCCAGACTTCTTTGTATTAGAATGACATTCTCCAAAATTAAGGTATCATTTAAAGTTATGATAAGGCAAAAATTATTTAATATATGGCAAAAGCTATCCTTTACCGATATGTGGAAATGGAAAAAGTGGATCTAAATAACAACGAAAATCTACACATAGTTAAGTGTGATACAGCAGTATTTCTCAGTAGTTTACAAAAAGTATCATGACTTCCACATACTCCATTACTTGAAAAGTCTGAAAATCAGTATATTTAACTTCAGACTTCCTTTCCAAAATGAAAAACTAGGAACAAGCAGCCTGACGATTTTCTGATCTGTGAATTTATATGTGAGTCTTTGACTTTAAAAAAGTCAACAAAGCTAAATAACTTACTGCTCTCAGGACCAAGTCCCAAGTCATCATAACCTGCTTCTGCAAGTCAAGAAAGATCTGGGTCTACTTCTCTTTTGGGGAGGCGGGCTTTCTGGTACATAAGAAACAAAGCACATGCAGATTACAAATATGTGACATTCTTACAGTCTGTATCATGTACACGCTACACAAAGCAATGCAATTACTCACAAGATAATTACAAGATTTATAAAAAAATCAATTCACACAACAACTACAGCTCCTTAGGGCCAGAAACTCGACACAAGAAAGTCCTGTGTTTATGCTCAAACTTGAAAATGTACTTCCCAGCTCAACTGGAGAGGAAGGCTTTCGTGCTCAGCTCCCCCCACTAATGCTCGTGTACCACTTCCCAACCTGATCCTTCAGCTGTAGCCTGATCAAACTCTTGGTTATACTCCCTTACACCCTCATTCTCCCATGTTTGCAACTTCCCCTAATTGAGAGCATTCCCTGTTCAACCCCCACATCTTCCAGATTTTTCCTGACTCTACCTCTTGACCTCCAATCGCACTTACAGGTCCTAGTTTCAGTTCATCGCATTCTACCTTGCGGATTCACCTTGCTGCTTAACAAGGACAAGGGCTGGGGCATGAATTGATCCCCACCCCTCCAATCCTAACCAGGTGTTCAGCATGCAGTAGGCACTCAAGAAGTAAGACGCCGCCCTGCATCTGAGGTAAATCAAGCACTGTTCTGTCAAACGCAGTGGTTTTTCAACTCTTTCAACCCTCAAAAAGGAACGACTAATGGGTCTGTCAGACACCGACTACACGTCCCAGCGGCCAGTGCCTGGTCATTCCGGTCCCGCTGGTTCTTCCCAGAGCAGAGTTCCACTCAAAGTACCGTGGTGACTGACAGGGACACGGCATTCACCTGTGGGGATAGGGCACGTTCGTTTCTCTAGGCAACCAACGCAAGGCGCACAGTTCACCACCGGCGAGAAGTCACTAACGGTCCACACGGCTCCAGGCAGCGCCCCTCACGCCCACCGCCCACTCCTCGCGCTCTCCCACGCCCGCGTGGCTCGCCGGCTGGGCGGCTCAGGAGCGTGCGCGGCGCGGCCGAGCGTGCGGCTTCGGGAAGCTTCGGTGCGCTTCCTCCGTCCCGCCGCTGGCGTGCTCGGGCTGCTGGTTAGCATCGCGGTGGTGTCTGGCTTTCTACTCTGCAGGAGTCACCGGCTTTGATGAGCTGCGGCCTGGATGTGCGTCTCGGTGCAAGAGGCCTGAGAGGGTTGCCTGGGTCGCGCGCCCCGCACTCGCTCCGCATGGTGAAGAAGAGCCGTGTGCCCATCGGGTGAGTTTGTGGGCTGCGCGCTGCCGACCGGAGCCCCGAGGTGTCCCTGGGGAGGATACTCCGGCGCCCCGCGGTGGGAAGCTTCGCCGCCGCCCGAGCCAAGGGAGAGGGCACGAGGCTGTGATGCGGCGCGGGCTCCCGCCGTGTGCGGGACATCCCTTGTTTTGCCGTCGTCACCTCTGCCTTGCCAGGACAGGAGGGGCACGCCATTGGCGTTGACTTAGCCGTGACATTGCCCAGAGTCCCCCTAAGTATGCAAGCGACTCGTGTTGTTTCCAGAGCTTGCTGTGTCACAAACTCAACTGCCATAAAATAGGGCATACAGGCAGCTGCTCGCGCATGCCACGTCACCACTGCTTAATAAACGAAATGGCTTACAAAGTTTCTTCTCCCAGTGCTTTGCCATGAGCTGAAATAACGATTTCAGGGAATTGTTCTGGAAAATTGAGCGGGAATGGTTGGGAAACTTAGGCACGTGCAGCGCGGGGCTGTGGGGTGGGCTGTCGTTCAGCCACTCCACAACCGTGTATTAGCTGCTGCTTGTGCCAGGCCTTGTGCTTGGCGCTTTAATTTAGAGAAATTTAGGAGTGTTAAACTTCGACCACTTTGCTTTTGGAGAAGGGCAAGTGTAGAACTAAAATGCTACAAAAATGATGTTCCAGGCTGTGTAGGGACCTCATGGCTGAAAATTGTTTCAGGGCTGCGCAGTCCGTCGGTTCATCATCAAGTCCCTTCATTCTTCATCAAGATGAGCCACTCAAACTTGGGTACTTGGGATGTAGGACCCCAAAAGCGGTGTCCTCTTGTGACGACCCCAGAAACACAGACTCCAGACCAGACGATGCAATAGAGCAGGAGGTAATTTTATTTCATTTGCGCAAATGGGCCCCCTACTGCTGCAAGCAGCAAACAAGTGAGAGGAGCCCCGAGCAGCTATCTCACACAGCTTTTAAAGGGCAAAACCACAAAATTAACATATTATAGGCTGGCGTAAGTTCATTGGATAATTTTCAGTAGCGGGCCTTGTATGGCAGTCTAAAAGTGGTCATGTCGGTGGAAAAGTACTAGGTCAAAGGGATACATTAAGGGAGGGGGTTTCTAGGAGAGAGGAATAGGTTGCTACGTGCCTTGCAGCTTTCTTTGTTAACCTTGAGCAAGCGTAGGGAAGGGGCTTATCTACAAGGCAGGTGTTCTGTGTATCTCTGGTTAGTAGCTGACTGCTTTCTCTGTGAACCGGTTTACCCCCCATTTCCCAAGGCCGTCTCTGGAACGGTTTGTCTCAGGAGCCCCATTTTTTTATGGTGGCTCTTGGCTCCTTTCATTCCCCCATTTTCTCTTTGAACTAATTTTAATCCTAAAATTGTGTGCCGTTAATGAGGGGTTTCAATACGGTCACTGGTGGCCAGGGCTTGATACTGTTGCGTGAGGACTAATGCCAATGATCAGCAAGCCAGGCCTTAGCATGTGGGCCCATGGCCAGCCATGGGTTTTTATATATATATATATTTTTTTTATTAAATTGAGAATGGCCTCTGTCTTAGGTTGCCCTCAGTCATCTCTGTCCTTACCCGTCATCGGTAACTCTGGCAGCTTGGCCTAGAGCCCTGTCTTAGGTTGGTACAGGATGCTGAGCGTCTTACCCGTCTTTGAGTACCATTCCAGCCCAACATTAGGTGAGAGATGAAACATACAGCCAAATATCAATTATTTTGATTACAAAGGAGGCTTGGTACGAAGTTTTAAATGATGAATCTCAGTCCATTCATACTATAGGGAAGTCAGCATAAAATGCAGAACACACGGAAGACATCCCATACAAAGTGGGAAAAGCAGTAGCAGTCCAGCCAACATTAATAACCAATGAATCCATTGAAACCCTTCAAATGAATAGTGGGTTAGTAATAAACATATGTTGCATTTTACTCTTAAGTTTATCAATAACAGACTCTATATATGGCACATTGTTAGTAATGTTAAAGCAATATCCCCCAGGTGCAGGTTTACAACTTAAATGATCTTTTTAACAGCAAGTAATTGTTAGCTGCATGGCTTAAAAGCACTCCTGAGTGAACTTGATCCAATTCTTTGGCTATATTGGATAGCACAGTAGCAGTAAGATTGATTGCTTTGGTCACCAAACATGTAAGCCTTTATAGTCCACGATTATTTCCAAAAGCCAGTCCAGGAACACTTACTACTGATGCAGCCATGGCAAGGGCAGTGTCCTCTCCTATTAGGATGACGTTGTTATTGTAGTCTTCAGGTAAAGCACGCCACTGACGTGCTCTATCCGCTGCTGTAAATACAGATGTTAGCATCAGGGCCACACGGCCCAGGGAGCAATTGCAGAAAGGCATGTTGGTTACATGGAAAAACCCATCCCTTAGGAGCCCTTGTCCCATACCAGTACTGGATCAGATCCATTCCATTGATTGGTGATAGGATCCCTCCATTTCACCACTGCTCTTTTTACAGCTGTTTTTAAGCAGTTAGAATTTAACAGAGACATCAAGAGAACATAATAGATTACTTTAACTCATTGCTTTAACAGAGGATCAGATTTTGATTTTATGTCAAAGAAAATAATTAAAGATTTTTTTTCTCATAATATTTTGTGACTTTCTCACACCTTCTGTAACTTGCTCAAACCTTTCTCTTCTCCCCCCCCCCTTTTTTTCATTCCAGTATAAACCAGCCATTAAGATAAATAATTTTTACAAATCATATTCTTTTAAAAGTATTTTTTTAACTTTTTTTTATTAAGAACACGCTTTTATGTTTGTGACCTTTTACATTAAAATGATGGTATCTGGGACTGTAGCAGTCAATGGGAGAGTAACTTTGTTTAATTCCCTGTAATCCACAGTCATTTTTCAGGTTTTATCTGATTTTTTAACATGCCAAATTAGATAATTGCTTTTAGTGATTATGGGAATCATCACTCCAGCACTAAGATAATTTTTTTATTGTTTTAGATATTTTTTCATATCCACCTGGAATTCTGTAATGTTTACACTGAATAACCTTAGTTGGCCCTGGCAGCAGTACAGGAGCTTGATATAATTTTTTTCTACCACTATCTAGCAGTTTGACTCCAAAGGGCAGCATTTTCTTTTTCCCAATTTACATTTATCCTGTACTTATTTTTCCAATTGCTTACACATGCATCAGTATGCAGATAACAAAATCCATTCTCACCTCCCCAAAGCCTATAGTTCATCCCCCTTTTCCACCGGCACTGATAGCAAAACTCAATAACTTGTGGAGGCTGTGCACTCTGTAACTTGCCATCCCAATTCTCACTCGATTCTGAGCAGAGAGCCCATTCCTTCACCAAAGAGGCGAACTGAAGGTCTTTCCAGCCAGGAACATCACAGGTTACACATGCAACTTCAGTTTTTCTTTTAAAGAAAGGCATTGCTTTGCATACTTGCGGATCCTGCCAACTATGCCAATTTGTGACAGTAAATTACTTTTTAGCTGTCTGCTGTGCACAGACTTAGTTACTTTTAATCTGCAAGAAATACGCTGCAAGCCTTGTAGTGCACACTAAAATTATTTAGAGGAAAGATGGTAAAGGAGCATAGATTAACAGAATGTTGCAATAAACATGGCTCCATTGCTTTAATGATACTATGGCAAGATGGTCCACTGATCCCTGTAGGGAGGGCCTGAGGCTGGCCCCACTTCCAGTTTCCTGAACTCTGTTTTTTAATGAATTACCTTCTTTATCAGTTTTGGAGTGACATTTATTGGCCCAATGCCTTCCCCTTTAGCACTGGAAGCAAATCCCAGGAAGAGCCTTATTTTGATTTTTGACTTTTGGACAATTTTTGTACATGTCCCTGCTGCCCACATTTATAGCACCCTCATTTATCAGGCATAGCCCTCCTTGTTGATTTTTGTAATGACATACCAAGCAGAGTGGCAGGTCCTGAATGTCCTGTTATTAATCCATTTTGTTAATTTTTCATTAAAGGGACTGTCACAGAACACCTCAATCACAGTAGCCAATTGATCATGTCCACGTTGTACTTATGTTTTGTAGAATTTACAGTACTGTGGGCATCACTAGGCAATCTTCACACAGCTCCGGAGAAGGATCCATACTGAGAATTAAACATTATTAGTAATCATCACGGGCACATTTAACATTCAGCTTGACTGCGTGTTCCCCCCGAAACGAAACAGCAGCAGCAGAGGCTTGCTCCGGCTCCCCCTTAAAGCCCCCAAGGACAAGGGTGGCTCATTGCCAAGATTTTAGGCAAGCAGTGCGTCCCATCTCGGGTCTTGGCCAGAGAGCCGAGACATGAAGCATGCCCACCTGTTTATCAGAAAACATTCCTTTATCCTCCTCCCTGGGAACTGGCCAGGCTCCCAAGGAGCCGGAGAAGGTCATTCGGCAGCAAAGTTTCTTGGTTACCAGAGCCAAATCTAGGTACAAGCCTCTCCATTCCAAAAATTTGTCCTTACATTTGGCCCTAGAGTTGCATTGAGAAGTAGACATAATTAACACATCATAAGAATACAATACACATTTTTCATACAAGTATACATCTAGCAATCAAACACAACAATAAAAACAGATGGGGGAGACAGTAAGAAATAAAGGACAACAAAAACAGCGACACACAGAACACAAATCACAAGCCGCACGGCAACAGACCGAGACAAAACCGAAACTATCAGAAGGGAGCGGCCGTCTGGCCAGGCTCTCCCCTGGAAGAAGGGAAATTCCCTCTTTCCCTCCTTCCCAGACCACCACTGGAGCGTCCTCCAGGGTTGAACCAGGGGTCTCAGGACACGTCTGTCTCCCCCACTGGTCCAGTCAATACTGAGCCTGTACAGGCGCCCCAGGACGGATTCCACGTTGCCCTGGCAGACAAAGACGAACAGTACAAACCGCCCCAGGACGGATTCCACGTCGCCCTGGCAGACAAAGACAAACAGTACAAACCACAATTACAATAATACACAAGTAAGCAAACTTACCTCCGTCAGGCCGATGGAGTGTGGGAGTCTGGGGTCCCCCAAATCCCGGACGAGCCCCCAAATGTAGGACCCCAAAAGCGGTGTCCTCTTGTGACGACCCCAGAAACACAGACTCCAGACCAGACGATGCAATAGAGCAGGAGGTAATTTTATTTCATTTGCGCAAATGGGCCCCCTACTGCTGCAAGCAGCAAACAAGTGAGAGGAGCCCCGAGCAGCTATCTCACACAGCTTTTAAAGGGCAAAACCACAAAATTAACATATTATAGGCTGGCGTAAGTTCATTGGATAATTTTCAGTAGCGGGCCTTGTATGGCAGTCTAAAAGTGGTCATGTCGGTGGAAAAGTACTAGGTCAAAGGGATACATTAGGGGAGGGGGTTTCTAGGAGAGAGGAATAGGTTGCAGCTTTCTTTGTTAACCTTGAGCAAGCGTAGGGAAGGGGCTTATCTACAAGGCAGGTGTTCTGTGTATCTCTGGTTAGTAGCTGACTGCTTTCTCTGTGAACCGGTTTACCCCCCATTTCCCAAGGCCGTCTCTGGAACGGTTTGTCTCAGGAGCCCCATTTTTTTATGGTGGCTCTTGGCTCCTTTCAGGGATATATTACCTTAAGTGCTAGAAGAATTAGTTTCACTGACACATGCCCAGTCCTATGAATGATTTATTATGGGAGTCAGTAAGTAGAAAAGGTTTTCTTTTTTGATACTGCCTGACTTTTATATTGTAAATTTTGATATAAATTTTGTATAATATGTAAATGTTTTCTTTTTAGTTTCACTTCCTAGAAGCTGAAAGGTGAATGTGGAATTAATTAAATTACCACTTAGACTGTTTTTTTATGTATTTTTTGATGTTTACATGTTCTTGATTTTCTACTTATATTTTAAGATGCTTGAAATTTCTTATGAAATGGGTAAAATGTATGTTGAGTTAAATGTCTGGCATTTCAGTTCAGTGTAATGGAAAGTTGTTAACTACAGCATTAACCAGAACCTTTGATAATGGGATTGTAGAGTGAGATGGAAAGTTGGATGAAATCCTTTGTTTCAAATGGCTTTGATGGGGCCGGCACCGTGGCATAGCAGGTAGAGCTGCTGCCTGCAGTGCCAGCATCTCATGTGGTGCTGTTTCAAGTCCCAGCTGTTCCACTTCTGATCTAGCTCTCTTCTATGGCCTGGGAAGGCAGTAGAAGATGGCTCAACTCCCTGGGCCCCTGCACCCACATGGGAGACCCGAAAGAAGCTCCTGGCTCCTGGCTTCGGATTGGCGCAGCTCCAGCCATTGCAGCCATCTGGGGAGTGAATCAGTGGATGGGAGACCTCCCACCCTGCCTCTCTATAACTCTTTCAAATAAAATAAATCTTAAAAAAAAGAAATGGCTTTGAATAAATAAAAACATAATGAAGATTTGATTCCTGATTATTCATTTGAACAGTTAGATGAATTACATTTAATTTTCAGCTTTCTTAGGTGCTTTAAAAATTCACATAGTTGTATTCTGAGGATACTTGAGCATATTATACAACTTGGAATTTTTAATGAACAATACCTTTTCTTGCTGAGATGAGTTCAGTTTTTTGTTTGTTTTAAGATTTATTGTATTGGGACCAGTGCTGTGGTGGAGTAGGTTAAGCCTCCGCTTGTGGTGCTGGCATCCTATATGGCACTGTTTTGATTCATGGCTGCCCCATTTTTGATTCAGCTCCCTGCTGATGACCTGGGAAAGCAATGGAAGATGGCCCATGTGCTTGGGCCCCTGCACTGGGGTGGGAGGCCCAGAAAAAGCACCTGGCTCCTGGCTTCATATTGGCCCAGCTCTGGCTGTTGTGGCCATTTGCGGATTGAACCAGCAGATGGAAGACCTTTCTCTCTGTCTCTCCCTCTGTCTGTAACACTCTGTCAAATAAATAAATAGAATCTTTTTTTTTTTGATAGGCAGAGTTAGACAGTAAGAGAGACAGAGAGAAAGGTCTTCCTTCCATTGATTCACCCCCTCAAATGGCCACCACGGCCGGCGCACTGCGCCAATCTAAAGCTAGAAGCCAGGTGCTTCCTCCTGGTCTCCCATGCGGGTGCAGGGCCCAAGCACTAGGGCCATCCTCCACTGAGCTCCCGGGCCACAGCAGAGAGCTGGACTGGAAGAGGAGCAACCGGGACAGAACCAGCGCCCCAACTGGGACTAGAACCCGGAGTGCCAGCACCACAGGCAGAGGATTAGCCTATTGAGCCATGGCGCCGGCCAAAATCTTATAAAAAAAATATCCTCCCCATCAGAATCAAGAAACAAGCATATCCCTAACAGTTTCTAGGAAAAAAATGAAACCCTAGGGGTGTAAATTGTTACTATTATTTTTTCTTTTTTGAAGAATTTTAAAAATTTATTTGAAAGGCAGAGTGATAGAGACAGAGGGAGAAACAGAGAAAGTGCTCTCCATGCCCTAGTTCACCTCCCAAATGGGCACAATGATCTGAGCTAGGCCAAAACCACAAGCCAAGAACTGCATCCTGGCCTCCCACATGTGTGGCAGTGTGGGGAGCAACTGGGAGCAACTCGGACTAGACTAAGTTACTGGAATTAAGACTTATTCTATGCATCTGCTCTCCCACAATATGGCACTGGGAGAGAAGAAAACAGCTTCTACACAGCTGCCTCCAGTTCAACCAATAAACTGTAGGACCTGCTCCTGATTGGAGGAGAGCAGCGTACTCAGCGTGTGGGTAGCAGAGTTGGGATTGGTGGAAGAGGACTATAAAGGAGGAGAGAGACAACATGCACCAGGAACATCTATCTGAAGGAACACCTGTGCAGCCCCCGAGAGAGCCGGCCAGCGGTGTGCCGCTCCCCCGCGGAAGTGGGGAAAAGTGGCAGGGGGAACCGCCCTTCCACGGAGGTGGAAGGGACGGTAGCCAACCCGGGAAGAACCAGCAGCAAACCCGGGGAGGGCCGAGCAGACAAAAGAACAGCGCAGGGTCCTGTGTCGTTCCTCCATGAAGAGGGGGAGCGACATAATGGTGCCGTGACTCGGATATGAAGCCTAGGCAGGGTCTTGTGTCGTTCCCCCACGAAGACGGGGAGCGACAGGCAGGAATCCAGGTACTTGGCCTGTCTTTTGTTTTCACAGGCACCTTAGCAGGGAGCTGGATTGGAAGCAGAACAGCTGGGACTGGAGCTGTTGCTCTGACACAGGATTCAGTGTTGCAGTGGTAGCTTAACCTCCTGAGCCAGCACTGGCCCCAGATATCAGTTGTAAAGGCATAATGTACATGCGATCTTATTTTTTTTTTAAATTTATTATTTTGTTTTTATTTGAAAGGCACAGTTACAGAGAGACAGATCTTCTGTCTGCTGGTTCACTCCCCAAATAGCAGCAATGGCTAGAGCTGGGCCAGGCCAAAGCCAGAAGCCACAAGCTTCGTCTAGATCTCCTGCGTGGGTGCAAGGGTACAAGCACTTGAACCATTCTCTGCTGCTTTAGCAGGTGCATTAGCAGGGAGCTGGATTGGAAGTGAAGCAGCCAGGACTCAAACAAGCACCCATCTTGGACGCAGCCTTCACAGGCAGTTACTTGACTTGCTATGCCACAACACTGGCCTTGAAATCTACTTTTGATGGAACCCGTATTCAAGAAACATTGAAAAACGTCATACAAACATACACTTTATATACTTTTAGAAAAGAGATATGATTCTTCCTATGTTGGGTCATTGGAGATTTTTTGTAGGACTTGGGTTAGGGCCTGAAATGAGACAACCAGAAGACTTAAAATTTTCTTTTAATTTTCATTTTATTTGAAAGGCAGAGAGAGAAAGAGAGATATCACCCATCCACTGGTTCACTCTTGAAATGCCTGCAATAGCCAGAGGTAGACCAGGCCAAAGCCAGGAGCCTGGAACTCCATCCAAGTCCCACATGTGAGTGGCAGGAATCCAAATACTTGAGCCATCTCCTCCCAGGATGAGCTTTAGCAGAAAGCTGGATTGGAAGTAGAGGAGCTGGATCTTGAACCAGCCACACCCTTATGTGATGTAGGTATCCCAATTAGCAACTTGACTTAACCACTTTGCCAACTGGCCACTTCACCAGGGGACATTTGACAATGTGTGAAGACATATTTGTGTCACAGTTTGGAGCAGGGTTAGTAGAGGACACGGACGCTGTTAAACATCCTGAAATGCACAAGCCCCTCCAGAATATCATTAGTGCCTAGTTGAGAAATCCTGAATTCTGAGGTGAAGGATCAGAGGAAAAGGCACAAAATACAGAAAGAAGAATGATGTATTTGCTGGGCTCTAAGGAGGCCTGCTGGACTGGAGAGAGAATTTCCAGATGGGATCTGTGGTTAAAGATAAGATTCAAATTATGGGATAAGTGTATTATAAGTCCTTGAGAGTCTCAACAGATTTGAAGTTTACCTTATAATGACAGCAGTATTTATGGAGCGTTTCTCTAACTCAGAGGCATAGGATAGGATGAATGGGGGAGAATCTGAAAGGCAAATACGACACATGAGAGTCTGTTGCAGTTATCTGGGGTGAAGTGATGAGGTCAGTGTAAAGTGGTAAGAACAGGAAGAGGTAGACAAAGTTTGTTTCATCAACCAGCAGTAAGATTTGAGGATCTAAGAAGAGAGGGCTCCTGAATGCTCCTCCCCTATGTTTAATTTCAACACCATTTTGCTGTGCCCTAATCACTGAATTTCACCATCAATTTGTGTGTGTGTGTGTGTGTGAAAGAGAAACAGAGAGTTGTTTTTTATTTATTTCACAGATAGAGTTGGACAGTGAGAGAGAGAGAGACAGAAAGATCTTCCTTCCGTTGGTTCACCTCCCAAATGGCCGCTATGGTAGGAGCTACGCTGATCCGAAGCCAGGAACCAGGTGCTTCTTCCTGGTCCCTCATGTGGGTGCAGGGGCCCAAGTACTTAGGCCATCCTCCACTGCCTTCCCAGGCCACAGCAGAGAGCTGGACTGGAAGAGGAGCAGCCGGGACTAGAACCCGGCACCCATATGGGATGCTGGCACTGCAGGTGGAGGATTAACCAAGTGAGCCATGGTGTTGGCTCCAGAGACAGAGTTGTTTTGTAAAGGCAGCTGCTATACCTGCTTCTCTACTTACTTTATCCAGTGAATAGAAGATGGTAGAGGACATTTTACCCAAAGAGCCAGTGCATACCAAAATGTGCGGGGTTTTGAGGGGAATTCAGAAGTTGCCAGGAACAGTCTTGACTTTAAGGCTGGCTTGCTTTTTCTAGTAACCTACCTTAATAGAAAATATTCTTTTCTACTACTAACCCAATATTTGGATGGAAAATTGATCTGTTTGTTTACTTTTTTAAAGATTTATTTTATTTATTTGAAAGATAGAGTTACAGAGAGAGGTAGAGACAGAGAGAGAGGTCTTCCATCTGCTGGTTCACTCCCCAGTTGGCTGCAACAGCTAGAGCTGTGCCGATCCAAAGCCAGAAGCCAGGAGCTGCTTCTGGTCTCCCACGTGGGTGCAGGAGCCTAAGGGCTTGGGCCATCTTCTACTGCTTTCCCAGGCCATAGCAGAGAGCTGGATTGGAAGAGGAGCAGCCGGGACTAGAACCGGCGCCCATATGGGATGCCGGCACTTCAGGCCAGGGCTTTAACCTGCTGAGCCACAGGGCGGTTATATTGCAAGTTATGAGTGATTTGTGTAAAATACTAGAGAAATGAACCCTAGAGGTCTTAATCCTCTTAAAAATATATATACTCCTATGATATAGAAGTTTATGAAAATTTTTACATTAAATAAGATTTGAAAGGTTGTAAACCATTAAAATGAGAGTACTTGGATTCTGTTCTACTCTTACTCCTTCCAACTATGAAGCTAAGTAACTTATGTTGAATAATTTTATTTAGCTTTCTTTTCTATAGACTGGGAACAAATACATGCTTATTTAGTCGTAGTAATTAATGTGGACTTGGCAAGGCAGGTAAAAATTAATTTTAAAAAGATATGCCTTTACGGATACAAGTTATTTGAAAGGCAGTCTAGAAGGAGCCTAGCATAAGGTGGTAGTGTGGGGCTTAAAAAATAGAATCAACCATGATGTCCTAAAAAATAGCACAGAAATCAGGAAAAAACTGATTTTTTTTTTTTTGAAGTGGGGATGTTGCTGTGGCACAGTGAATTATGCCACCATCTATGATGCTAGTATCCCATATGAGTGCTGATTCATGTCCTGGCTGCTCCACTTCCAGTCCAGCTCCCTGCTAGTACACCTCGAAAAGCAGCAAAGAAGGCCTATGTACTTAGGCCCCTACCACTCATGTGGGAGGCCTAAATGAAGCTCAGGCTTCAGCCTGGCCCAGTCCTGGCTATTGCAGCCATTTGGAGAGTGAACCAGTAGATAGAAGATCTCTTTGTGTCTGTGTCTTTCCTCCCTATCCTTCTGTAACTCTGCCTTTCCAATAAATAAATAAACCTTAAAGACCAAAAAAAAAAAAAAAAAAATTCTAAGAGGCTGAAATTCTCACCATGGGAAAAAAGATTGCTTGTGGTGCACACTTAAATTTATTTATTTATTTATTTATTTATTTATTTATTTATTTGACAGGTAGAGTTACAGACAGAGAGAGAGACAGAGAGAAAGGTCTTTCATCTGTTGGTTCACCTCCCAAATGGCTGCCACAGCTGGCGCTGCTCCCACCTGAAGCCAGGAGCCAGGTGCCTCCTCCTGGTATCCTATGTGGGTGCAGGGACCCAAGCACTTGGGCCATCCTCCACTGCCCTCCCGGGCCACAGCAGAGAGCTGGACTGGAAGAGGAGCAACCGGGACTAGAACCCAGTGCCCATATGGGATGCCAGTACTGCAGGCGAAGGATTAACCAAGTGAGCCATGGCGCTGGCCCCACACTTAAATTTAAAAGCTCAAAAGTGAATCCACCCTTTTCTTTCTTCAAGAGTTTTATATCCCTGGCTGCCTCTTTTGCCCTAAATATGTAATGTGTCTTAGTGGAGAAGTGAAAAGACTTAAATTCAAATCTTGACTTCACCATTTTGTGCACTATAACATTAGGCAACTGTAGGCTTCATTTTACCTCCATTCTCCAGTAGAGATAAATAGTATCTCCTCTCAAAAATATATGTCCTTGGGCTGGCCCTCTGGTGTTAGTAGGCTAAGCCTCCGCCTTGGTGCCAGCATCCCATTTGGGCGCTGGTTCATATCCCAGCTGCTCCTCTTCCATTCTGGCTCTCTGCTATGGCCTGGGGAAGCAGTAGAAGATGGCCCAAGTGCTTGGGCTCCTGTACCTGCTTGTGAGACCTGGAAGAAGCTCCTGGCTTCTGATACTGTACTGTACTTGCAAATTTATACCTTCCCTAAGAACTTCATACAGTTTACCACAGTGAAAATCGGATCCCCAAAAGTATTTTATTCTGGAAGCAAATGTTAGGAAATATATAAAAGACTTGATTTATTTGAAAGGTAGAGTAGCACAGGGAGAGAGATGGGTTTATTCCCTGATTGCCTGCAACATCCAAGACTGGGCAAGGCTGAAGCCAGGAGGCAGGAATTCCATCCAGATCTCCTGCATGAGTAGCAATAACACAAGTTCTTAGGTCATCATCTGCCTTTGAGGCACATTATCAAGAAGCTGAATCAGAAATGGGGGAGCTGGGACTTGAAATGGAACTCTACTATGGAATATGGGCATCCGAGTGCCCCGAGGTGTGCATGTATTTTTTTAAGTAGTTAAATAGATAATGCATGTGAAGTGCTGATGTGTTTAGATTCCATTTATACTGCTGTAGAAGCATTGTGAAAATAAGCGGGTTGGATAAATTGCTTGTTATAGTAAGGGGCACGGTATGCCCCAAAATTACTTTCATATAGTTCCTTTGTGTTGCTAATGCCAAAGGAATGGCTATATTCTGAGTGTTAACCAAAGATGACCATTTTGGAGAATTGTCATAGTCTTAATTGAATGTCATTTATAATAGAAATAAATACGCCTTTGAAGGAAAGAGAAGATCTTCATAGTGTCTAAAAAATCCCATTCTCCAAATGAAGAAGCCATCAAAGAAAATGATTTTTTAAAGAATTCCACAGTAAGATTGAGCATTTAACCTAGCACTTAAGAAGCCTACATTGCACATCAGAGTGCATGAGTTTCCAGTCTGACCCTGGTTTCAGCTTCCCACCATTGTAGACCTAGGAGGCAGTAGTGATAGCTCAATTGGGTTCCTGCTGCCCACATGGAAGTCATAGGTTGAGTTCTTTCTCCCAGCACCAGACCTGGCCCAGCCCTAGCAATTGCAGATATTTATGGAGAGAACCAGTAGATGGGCACTGTCTCCCTCTGTCTTACTGCCTCAAAAGTAAAAAAAAAGTTAATGAATTATTTTAAAATAAAAATGAGACCTTTTCTTTAGAGTAATTTTTGATAGAAATCATCTCCTAATTTCTAAAGAGAAAAAAAAAAACCTATTCCAACATCATGGCTTTGTTATTAGATTTTGATGGCATTTGGATTGTATTTAAAAATGTGAGAATTTTTTTGCAATTCTAGATAATAAAAATCAAGAATCTGTTTTTCAAAAGCAAAGAACTGGAACATATCAAAATCTTCCTTTTTGAAGGATAGTTTTGCTGGGTATAGAATTCTTGGTTGGTAGGAGTTTTTTCTTTCAGTATTTAAATATCATCCTGTTACCTTCTGAATCTATTTTTGGCGGTCTTTAGTAAAAGAGTTATTTGTAAACATGTATTTACAAAGACGTCCATTGATGTATTTATAATATCAAAAAGGTGCAAAGGATTCAAATGATCATAATAAAAATGATTAAATAAATTGTGGGATATACATATATGGAATACAATGTCAGTGTTAAAACTCAAGTAAAATAATATTTAGTAACTTGGCAAAATATTCATGGGCTTTTAAAAACTTTCTGACAAGTATCATGAAATATTTTAAATGGCAATGCCATTCCATAATTTATTTGTAGACAATACATACAAACATAACTGAAAGGACATACATCACAATTTCAATAGTGATATCACTGTGATTTTTATTTCCTTGTACTTACTTAGGGTTTTTTTTTTCAGTGAACATGTGTTGCTTCTGTAATTTTAAAAGATCCTTAAAAATAAAATACTACTCAAATGTTTTTAATGCTTAATGATCAGTGACTTATTTTTCTCTTGTAGCGCCTTGACAGTAGATAAAAAAAATACCTTAGTGGTAATTTGGCCACATCAAACTCTTTAGTAATTTCCTATTTTATCTTCATCATTAGAGCTACTAAAATTCAAAGCTAGTAAACTAGAATGTACTTCAGGTTAATCTCTGTGTCTTTATTAGTGCAGCTTTGGACATCATAGCAATGGTGTAGATTTCTCCCACTATCACCTTACTGTACAAGACTTCTCATTCCTTTACTCCCACTAGATGTCCTCTCTGGATTCTTGCCTTTTCTTAAATTCTTTCATCTCATTGTCCTATCCCTGTACGTGCTTGTTACAGAACTAATTATGTGGGCTAAATAATTACAACAGATTCCAGTTTTCCCTTACCCACCTGTGTAATTCTCTTGAATTCAGTAAATATTTACACCCAGAAATGTGAAAAGAAGAAAAGCCTATTTTTTTGAGTGAATGAGCAGAAGGAAAATGATGAAGTTGGTATTGACGGCTTACCCTCCTCACCTTCTAGAATAATTTCAGGAGACCAGGTCTACTCCTACTTGGGAAGTGACTTATGGCAATACCTTGCTAATGCAATAGCTGTTTAACCAACTATTCAGCATGAGCCTGAAAAAGTTTGTTTCAGGTATTCAGGCCAATAGGAATGACTATGATGCCAACTCTAGCAGCCTTATTAGGAGCCTGTGGCTTCTAAGTTTTTACTGTGTGTGTTCTGGCAAGTAAAAAAAAGATGTTATGAACTTATTTCCTCTTAAAATAAGGCAAAGAGATGGGAGGCAGGGAGATTAATTGTTGTTGAGTTCAGTTATTTCTGCCAAGCAGTATACAGTTATATTTTAGTTCGTGTTACCACAAAATTTGTGATGCTTAGGGAATTAGGACTTGATATCATCTTAGGTTCTTGTTTTTAAGAAACAAGTAGAAAAAATTTATGAAAATAAATTCTATATATAGATAGAAAATATACACATTCCTTTTTAATCCATATCTCAAGTTACACACCAATAGAAATTGAAAAAAAGTGCTCTAATCTCCAATGAAGATCCTCAACCCTGGTTTACTCAACAGACCTGCCTTTTTCCTGTTGTGTATGAATAGCTACACTACACTCTGGATCAGTGCCACTGCAGCCTGATGGATAAGAGTTGCAGCCAGGCTCCCTGTTCTTGATAGGCTCACAAATCTCCTTCCAGATCTTTGCTACTTTCCTCCAGCCTCACACCAAGCTTGTCTTCCTTACCCCCAGCAGTAACACTTCAGTAAAAATAGAGGGCGTTAGGAATGATTTTCCTTTCTCACTTACTTTACTGGTATGTTTTTGCATCTTCTTCCCTTTGCTTTCCTAAGAAAAGCACATGGATTCTGTAGCTCTGCTGCATATGCTGTCCTTTTTGCCTTCTCTGGATGATCTTTCACTTATTCTCGTGTCTATAGTGTTAACAACTAAGCATGCACACGCCTTCCTACCTCTTAAAACAGTACCCTTTTCTCCATCTGATAACCATATTTTTTTTTAAGATTTTATTTAGTTGAGAGCAGGGTTACAGAGAGAGGGAGAGACAGTGAGAAAGGTCTTCCATCTGCTGATTGACTCCCCAAATAGCTGCAATGGCAGGAGCAAGGCTGATCCAAAGCCAAGACCCAGGAGCTTTTTCTGAGTCTCCCACATCAGTGCAGGGGCCCAAGCACTTGGGCTATTTTCCATTGTTTTCCCAGACCATAGGCAGAGAGCTGGGTCAGAAGAGGAGCAGGCAGGATATGAACCGGTGCCCATATAGGATGCCAGCACCGCAGGCAGAGGCTTAGCCTACTAAGCCACAGTGCTGGCCCTCTATAATGTAATTATTTCTTTGATTCTCTGTTCCCTTCCTCTCCTGGATGTTGTTTTTAGAAGAGTTACCTCCACTTAGTTTCCATTTCTTCCATTCCCATACACTAAAAAGATTCTTACTTGTCATGTCTAATCTAATTGAAAATTAGGAGGTTGTAGAAATTTGAAGGATAGTTTTCCATCTTGCTTGAACTGTCTGTAAACTTGACTTCTGTTGTTCATTCCTTACTTAAAAAGTCTCTCTTGATTTCTGTTGATAATATTTATTATTTAAATGCCTTTCAAGTTGTTTTCTGCTTTTCTGCTTTATTCCTTGATGATTGATGTTTGTTAAAATTTTGTCCTAAGCCCTCTTTTCATGCTCTACACTTTTTTCATTTTTTTTCCTGTGGCTTCAACCATTCCCCTTTACACCTTTTTTTTAATGAAGAAAGCTTTTATTTAATGAATACAAATTTCATAGGTACAACTTTAGGAATATAGTGGTTCTTCCCCTCCCCCTTACCTGCCCTCCCACCCCTCCTCCCATCTCACTCCCTCCTCCCTCTCCCATTCCATTCTTCATTAAGATTTGTTTTTAATTAACTTTATATACAGAAGACCAACTCTATATTAAGTGAAGATTTCAACAATTTTCACCCACACAGACACAAAAAGTATAAAGTACTGTTGAGAACAAGTTTTACAGTTAATTCTCATAGTACAACTCATTAAGGACAGAGGTCCTACACGGGGAGTAAGAGCACAGTGACTCCTGTTGTTTATTTAACAATTAATACTCTTATTTATGATGTCAGTGATCACCCAAGGCTTTGATATGAGCTTCCAACGCTATGGAAGCCTTTTGAGTCCACAAACTCCATCAGTATTTAGACAGGGCCTTAAGCAAAGTAGAAGTTCTCTCCTCCCTTCAGAGAAAAGTACATCCTTCTTTGATAGCTTCTTCTTTCCACTGGGGTCACAGAGATCCTTCGTGTAGAACATTTTTTTGATTGAACTCTTCTTTATTAGCAGCACACCTGATCCTATGGAAAACAGACCTGGAACTGGATCATTCTGACTCCAGGGTGGGGCAACGTGCCTGGAGCTGCCTGCAGCTCTATCTCTTGAACTCTACTTGTGTGTACACCTTGGTAATGTCATTGTACCTGCCTTCTGGGGGCTGGTAGTCGGCGACTGGTGGTGTGTAATGCAGCCCTTCCTTCTCAAAGGGGAACAGGCCAGGGTCCCGCTTGATGGCCTCGCAGTGTCTTGGCTTTCCATGCCTGAAATGCTCTCATGGGTTTTTCAGCTACATCCAAATGCCTTAAGGGTTGATTCTGAGGTCAGAGTGCTGTTTAGGGCATTTGTCATTCTATGAGTCTGCTGTGTGGACTGCTTCCCATGTTGGAACATTCTCTCTCTCTCTCTTTTTATATATGACAGTGTGAGAGAGAGACAGAGAGAAAGGTCTTACTTCTGTTGGTTCACTCCCCAAATGGCCACTACGGCTGGCGCTGCGCCAATCCAAAGCCAGGAGCCAGGTGCTTCTTCCTGGTCTCCCATGCAGGTGCAGGGGCCCAAGCGCTTGGGCCATCCTCCACTGCCCTCCTGGCCACAGCAGAGAGCCAGACTGGAAGAGGAGCAACTGGGACTAGAACCTGGCACCCATATGGGATGCCAGTGCCACAGGCGGAGGATCAACCAAGTGAGCCACGGCGCCAGCCCTCTCCTTTTTAATTCTATCTCTTAGACACTTGGTCTTATTTATGTGATCCCTTTGACACTTACTCTATATGATCAATTACACAACTTTAACATGTAAGATGGAATTATTACTACCCAGCTTAATGGGATTTGGAGTCCCATGGCAAGTTTTTAGCTTTACCTTTAGGGGTAAGTCCATGGGAATGTGTGCAGAACTGTACATACAGCTCCTCTCTCTCATATCCCCACCCTTATTTTTTTACTGGGATCTATTTTCAATTGACTTTATACACTTATGATTAATTCTATGTTAAGTAAAGAGTTCAACCAATGGTATTAAGTAGAAAAAATAAAATAATAAACTGTTCCTCAACAGTCAAGACAAGAGCTGTTTGTCATTGCTTCTATAGTGTCAATTTCACTTTTATGGGTTTCTTTTTAGGTGTTCTGTTAGTTATCACAGATCAGGGAGAACACGTGGTATTTTTCCCTTTGAGATTGCCTTATTTCACTAAGTACGTTTTCCAGATTCATCCATTTTGTTGCAAATGACTGGATTTTCATTTTTTATACTGCTGTGTAGTATTCCATAGAGTATATATCTCATAGTTTCTTTATCCAGTCTTCTGTTGACGTCCACTTTACACCTTTAACCTCTCCCAAATCTCTGTGTCCCAAACCTTTCTTCTGAGCTCAGTGTCAGTGTTAGCAGACATGCAGTATCTTCACCAAAGTGTTCTGGCACCAATAAGCTGAACAGGTCAAAAACCGAACTCTGAATCTTCCTTCTCTTGCCCGGACTCCCCAGTTCTCCCTTTATCCTTTCTGACTTGGGTTATTATGATGGCTTCTTTAGTAGATATCTTGTCTCTCCTCCCACCTAATTTATCCTACTACTCCTAATTTATCTTTCTACAACACGAACCTAATCAGGTTTCACCTGCTTAAATGCTGCAGTGGCATTCTATCCTATAAGCATGAAATTCCTGAGGATGACATAAGATTCTTCGTGGCCTAGTTCATAACTACCTTTCCGACAGTCTTAAATACCTGTGTCACATATATATCACATATGTATGTTTGCCCCCCCATGCACTATATGTACTCCTTGCCTACACATTATATTCTTTTTTAAAAAAGATTTATTTATTTGAAAGACAGAGTTACAGAGACAGGAAGAGACAGAGAGAGAGGTCTTCCATCTGCTGGTTCACTCCCCAAATGGCTGGAACGGCTGGAGCTGTGCCGATCCGAAGACAGGAGCCAGGAGCTTCTTCCTGGTCTCCCATGCGGGTGCAGGGGTCCAAGGACTTGGGCCATCTTCTGCTTTCCCAGGCCATAGCAGAGAGCTGGATCAGAAGAGGAGCAGCTGGGACTAGAACCAGTACCCATATGGGATGCCGGAGCTTCAGGCCAAGGCTTTAACCTGCTGCACCACAGCACTGGCCCCTATATTCTCTCTCTCTCTCTCTCTTTTTTTTTTTTTAAATCATTTGAAAGGCAGAATTACAAAGAGGCAGAGGCAGAGAGAGAGAGAGAGAAAGAGAAAAGTCTTCCATCCACTTGTTCACTCCCCAAATGGTCGCAATGACCGGAGCTGCGTCGATCAGAAGCCAGGAGCTAGGAGATTCCTCCAGGTCTTCCCACGTGAGTGCAGGGGCCCAGGAACTTGGGCCATCTTCTACTGCTTTCCCAGGCCATCGCAGAGAGCTGGATTGGAAATGGAGCAGTTGGGGCTCCAACTAGTGCCCATAGGGAATGTCGGCAGTGGCTTCACCTGCTACGCCACAGTGCCATCCCCAGCACACACCATTCTCTTAATGAAATGTTTTTCCCCTTCTTGTTTACTTGGTGAACTCCATCTTACTTTTCAAAAGTATCCACATCTTTCTTTGGTATTTTATCTTTGAAATCTCCTCTCCTCAAGGGAAAAATTAAGGATTCTCTCTCATATACTTTTTTTTTTTTTAAGATTTATCTATTTATTTGAAAGAGTTACAAAGAGGCAGAGGCAGAGAGAGAGAAAGAGAGGGAGAGAGAGGTCTTCTATATGCTGGTTCACTCCCCCAAATGGCTGCAATGACTGGAGCTGGGCAGATCCAAAGCCAGGAGCCAAGAGCTTCTTCCAGATCTCTCACAAGCACTTGGGCCGTCTTCTTCTGCCTTCTTTCCCAGGCCATAGCGGAGAGCTGGATTGGAAATGGAACAGCCAGGACTCAAACCAGCACCTATATGGGATGGTGGCACTGCAGGCAGCAGCTTTACCCACTAAGTCATAGCACTGGCCCCTCTTATATACTCTTATAACACCTCTGAATGCATTTATTATATAGTCTTGATAAATGCTTTGTTTACCCATGTGACTCTCTGCTAGACTCTGACCTCACTGAGGTATTGGCTCCATTTAACTGGAATTACCTCAGCTATTACTGGCCAAATGAAAACCTCTCCCTGGTTATGTATGTATGTATGTGTATATATATACATATATATATACACACACACACATACCATATATATGTACATACCATAAATGTTTCTAAGTCTACTTTTTACTTGTTGAGCATTATGGTTAGTGGTGCAGTAAGCCTGTGATTATACAGTCAACTGAAATTATGTTTTGGCAACAGTTTAAAAAAAGGAAGAAGGGGGATTTAGGAAGGGAAGTATGGTTATCTTCTTACAATTGCACCTATAAAACACATGAAATCTGTTCTCTTTGTATTAATGAAAAATTTTTTAAATGCAAATGTTATCAGTTTTTAACTTCAGATTAACATGTAATACTTGCACTTTTATGAGTTACAATGTAATATGAGGATACTTAAAAAAATTTTATCAAAAATGGTGTAGTTTATTTTTGTGCAAAATTTTTTTTTTTTTTTTTGACAGGCAGAGTGGACAGTGAGAGAGAGAGAGAGACAGAGAGAAAGGTCTTCCTTTTGCCGTTGGTTCACCCTCCAATGGCCGCCGCGGTCGGCGCGCTGCGGCCGGCGCACCGCGCTGATCCGATGGCAGGAGCCAGGAGCCAGGTGCTTTTCCTGGTCTCCCATGGGGTGCAGGGCCCAAGCACCTGGGCCATCCTCCACTGCACTCCCTGGCCACAGCAGAGGGCTGGCCTGGAAGAGGGGCAACCGGGACAGAATCCGGCGCCCCGACCGGGACTAGAACCCGGTGTGCCGGCGCCGCTAGGCGGAGGATTAGCCTATTGAGCCGCGGCGCCGGCCCAAAATTTTTGAAATCTATGCATAGTTTTTTTCAAAACTCATTTTCCATAAACTTTTTGAAGACCCCTGTATGTTGCCACAGCTCCTAGTCAGTTATGAGGTCACGAGGATAAGCATCCTGTTCTCTCCAGTGCACTGTGTTGCTGAGCTATGATATTCAGCAGGCCAGATGCATTAAGTGCATTTCCACCTGAATAGCATTTTCAACTTAAAGTGATTTTACTGGGACATAATACCTTCTGAATTTAGTTATCCAAGATCTATCTTCGTGAGTAAGAGTGGTCTACAATTTTCCTTTGTTGTGCCATCTTCATGATATATCAAGAACTGGCTCCTAAAATATTATCTCCACCTATTGAGGCAGAGCTGACAATCTGGTGAGACAACTGCCTGATAGCAAAAAGGGAACACTACCTCTGCAAAGGTTAACGGTGTCTCTGAAGAGAGGAAGGGGAGGTCAGAATTCACTGAGCTGGAAGTCTGATTTAAGGCAGATCTTTCAAAGATCTGGGTGGAGGCCGGTGCTGCGGCTCACTAGGCTAATCCTCCACCTTGCAGCGCCGGGGCACACCGGGTTCTAGTCCCGGTCAGGGTGCCGGATTCTGTCCCAGTTGCCCCTCTTCCAGGCCAGCTCTCTGCTGTGGCCCGGGAGTGCAGTGGAGGATGGCCCAAGTGCTTGGGCCCTGCACCCCATGGGAGACCAGGATAAGTATCTGGCTCCTGCCATCGGATCAGCGCAGTGCGCCGGCCGCAGCGCGCTGGCCGTGGCGGCCATTGAAGGGTGAACCAATGGCAAAAGAAGACCTTTCTCTCTGTCTCTCTCTCTCTCACTGTCCACTCTGCCTATCAAAAAAAAAAAAAAAAAAAAAAAAAAAAACAAAACAAAACAAACTTAAAAAAAGAATCTGGGTGGGCCTGACTGGGATTGGATAAGCTTCAAGATACAAAAGTTAAGGACTGGTGGAAAGACAGGGACGACCTCAACAATTCCTAGTGTAAGCTGTCTGTTGATGTTTACCATTGAAGATTTGCTCAGTCTTCCAGGAAGTTTCTGTAATGAAGAATTAGATAGTCATTTGCATGGCAGGCTACTCCTAGAAGAAAAAAGTCATGGTAAAGGAAACAAAGGGAAAGCACAAAATCCTGTGAACAGTGATGGTAAGATGTGGTTGGGTTTATAGTATTTAAGTTGAATGTGAGGGAAGACAGTTACTTTCCCATGAAGTTTGATGTCCAGATTGTGCTATATTCATAAAATGAGTTATACAGCATTCCTTCATCTTTTACATGTTGTATAAAATTAGAATTATGTGCTATTTCAGTATTTGGAAGTACTTGCCTTTTAAAATCATCTAGACGGATGTCTTCTTTGTAGGATGAAGGATATTTAGCATTGATTTAATATTCACATTTTCTTTTTTTAAAAAAAGATAGGCTTTATTTTTTAGAGAATTTTTAAGTTCACAGCATTAATTGGTTGGAAAATTCAGAAAGCTTCTATGCTTCCTTTGCCCACACCCATACTATCACCATCCTGCCCCCAGAGTGGTACATCTTTTATAATTGGTGAATCTACATTGAAAAATCATTATCGTCCAAAGTTCATAGTTTGCTTTAGTGCTCATTCTTGATGTTATACATTCTACAGATTTAAAATGGATAATGGCACATATCCATCATTATAGTATCATTCAGAGAGCCCCTGTGCTCTGTTCTTCATCCCTCCTCTCCCATCACCTACCCCTGATAGTCACTAATTTTTTTTACTGTTTCTATAATTTTGCCTTTTCCAGAATGTCTTACAGCTGGAATCATATATTATTTAGCCTTCTTTCAGTTGGTAATATACATTTAGGTTTCCTTCATTGTTTTCATGATTTGATAGTTCATGTCTTTTTAGTGCTAATGTTCCATTATCTGGATGTAACATAGTGTATCTATTCATTCACCTAGGGAAGGACATCTTGGTAACTGCCATTCACCTACCGAAAGGTATCCTGGTTGCTTTTAAGTTCGAGCAATTACGAATTAAGTTACTACAAACATCCATGTATAAGTTTTTGTATGGGTATAACCTTTCAAACAGTCAAGTAAATACCAGGGGGTAGATTGCTAGATCATATCTTGAAGAGTATGGTTAGTTTTCTAAGAAACTTCCACTGTCTTTCTAGGTAGGTATACCATTTTGAATTATCACCAGCAATTAATAAGTACTTTTCTTGTTCTGCACATTCTTAGCAGCATTTATGTTGTCAGTGTTTCAATTTTTGACCAATCTAATAGGTATATAGTACTATATCAGTGTTGTTTAATTTGAAATTCCTTAATAACAGTATGTTGAGCATCTTTTCATATGCATATTTGCCATCCATATATCTTTGGTGAGATGTCTGTTCAGGTATTTCTTTTTATTTATTTGTTTACTTATTTATTCACAAGGCAGAGGAGCAGATACGGAGAGGGAAAGAGAGCACGTGCACAAGACACGGGAGAGCGAGCACTCCCATTTGCTGGTTCATTCCCCAAAACGCCCTCAAGGGCTGGGACTGGGTCCGGCTAAAACCAGGAGCCAGGAACTCAATCAAGGTCTCCCAGGTAGGGGGAAGGGACCCAACCACTTGAGTCAATACCTGCTGCCTCCCAGGGCACACATTAGTAGGAAGGTGGAATCTGGACTTGAACTTTGGTACTCTAATAAAGGATGTGAGTGTCCCAAGTGACGTCTTAACCACTCAGCCAACTACCATGTTCTAGCTATATACTACTGTAAACGTATAAGAAAAATAAACAGAGGCATGGTCTCTTAGGAAATCTACCAGTTTAGAGTATAAGGCTAATTTGTGAGCTTCTAGAGTGTCCTGAAAAAGGCTGTGGAGAGAAGTTTCAACTGATGAAGTCTTAGAAGCATGACTTTTTTTTTTTTTTAGAGATACCACTCCTTAGCAACATAATTTATAAGTGAAATAATTTATATGAAACACACTTGATATTTCAGTTAATGAGACACTGTGATAGATTGAATCACTGTGCTCAATCCTTTGTGTTCTTTACCATTCTCTCTACCAGTCATCCATGCTCTTTACCATTGTCTCATTTGCTGATATCAAGCATGGTCATAAGACTTGCTTTGGTCAGCAGAAAATGGGAGGAAGAGGCATGCCTTGAGAGACATCCTGCTTTGCTCCCACGCTTATAAGTCCTTGCCATTCATCATGAGGACATGTCTCAAGACGTCATTGGACAAGGAAGATGAGAGATACAGGAAACAGGCCTGATCCAGACTTACATACAACCTGAGGTAGAGTTTCCTTGCTGACTTGCAACCCATGTACATGAAAACCAGTGTTTGTTGTGGTAAGTGGTAAACCACTGAAATATCAGAGTTATTATAAGAAATAAAAATCCTACTATGAACTGAGAGAAACTTGATTGATTAGTAACTAAAGCTAGCTCTGAGCAATTACCATGTTCTACCAGGATAGCAACTATTGGAATCTGAATCAGAAAGGGACCAGGCTAATTTAGGTAAAACTGAGTTCATCTTTTCAACTAACAATAAGTAGGAATATACTTTAATTGTATTATCAGGTGGAAAACTTTGTCTGTGAGCTACTAAAAGACTGATATTTATTTTAATATTCAAATTTATATTTTGGGTATGGCTTGTAAGCATCAAGAATTATCTTGAATTATTTTTGAATCCGGGTGAGACTTTCCCATGGTCCCTCATCAGGTAACAGGCATCTGGGCCTTCACATGAAGGCAGCAAAACCTGAGGAACAGATCGAAATCTTTAGCTATTTGTTAAAAATCCACTTCCCAAGAGAAGGACAATCAGGGCTTATTCCATGTTTCTTTGTAATTTTAAGTGTAGCTTTTAGACTGATGTTACCCCATGTGATAGCTGTTAGCCACATGTGGCAACTAAGCACTTAAATGTGGATAGTCTTAGTTAAGATATATTCTAAATGTAATATACACAACAGATTTTGAAGTTAGTATATAAAAAATAGTAACCTTCATACTGATTATTCCTTGAGATAAATTTTAGATTTAATCACTTTCTTAAAAACTCTCTTTGGTTACCAGTCTGAGTATACAATCTGTTTCTTTCAGAGACCTTGACTTCTATAACATTAACATGAAGTGTACTTCTAAAAACTTTTATTTATCATATATTATGTTATTAAGAATTTGATGAATTGAAATTTCCCCCATCAGTCTGCCCCTTCCCCACACATAAAGCCTAATTAAGAAGCTTTGTTCTTTTACCTACAGAAGTAATCACTTCTGCTGATTCCACCCCCTCCAGCCACTGTGTGCACCTAGAAAAAAATCCCATCTTATAAAGGAACAAGACTACATTACAAAGTTTTGAGTCCTAGGTGAAAGTCCAGGGAGGAATGATAATCAGTTAGAACCAGTAACCAACCAGATATTAAAATCAGTTGATAGTGATGCATCTTCCTTGGCCTGCCCCATCCAGAATGACCCCAACCTTCCTCCAACAGAACTGAGATTAGATTGTACCTACTGACTGTCTCCATTATTCGAGATTTTGACAAGTGGAGTTCAGCTCCCAAATATGTTAAATATGTTCGAGTTCTAGGAGTTCCTGAAGGCATGGAGAGAGAGAAAGGATTGGAAGGCCTTTTTAGTGAGATACTAGCAGAGAACTTTCCAGGTTTGGAGAAGGATAGAGATATCCTAGTACAGGAAGCTCATAGAACCCCCAATAAACATGACCAAAAGAGATCCTCACCACGACACGTGGTAATTAAACTTACCACAGTGAAACATAAAGAAAAGATCCTAAAATGTGCAAGAGAGAAACGTCAGATTACTCTCAGAGGATCTCCAATCAGACTCACAGCTGACTTCTCATCAGAAACCCTACAAGCTAGGAGGGAATGGCGAGACATAGCACAGGTGCTAAGAGAGAAAAATTGCCAGCCCAGAATATTATATCCTGCCAAGCTCTCATTTGTGAATGAAGGTGAAATAAAGACCTTTCATAGCAAACAGAAATTGAAAGACTTTGTGGCCACTCGTCCGGCCCTGCAAAAGATACTTAAAGATGTGCTACACTCAGAAACACAGAAACACGGCCATCAATATGAAAGAAGGGAAACGAAGAACACCTACCAGTAAAAGAGCATGGGAAGCTCAAAGCATATACTAGAAAATATTTCCGGGAAAATGGCAGGGCAAAGTCACTACGTATCAATTGTCACATTGAACATTAATGGTCTGAATTCTTCAGTTAAAAGACACCGTTTAGCTGACTGGCTCACAGAACACAACCCAACTATTTGTTGCCTACAAGAAACACATCTCTCTAACAAAGAGGCATGCAGACTGAAAGTGAAAGGTTGGAAAAAGATATTCCATGCCAACAGAAACCAAAAAAAAGCAGGTGTAGCCATATTAATATCAGACAAAATAAACTTTAATACAAAAACTGTTAAGAGAGACAAAGAGGGACACTATATAATGATTAAGGGTTCAATTCAACAGGAAGATGTAACTATTATAAATGTATATGCACCTAATTACAGGGCACCGGTCTATTTAAAAGATATGTTAAGGGACTTAAAGGGAGATTTAGATTCCAATACAATAGTACTGGGGGACTTCAATACTCCACTCTCAGAAATAGACAGATCATCCGGACAGAAGATCAACAAGGAAACAGCAGATTTAATTGACACTATTGCCCAAATGGATCTAACAGATATCTACAGAACTTTCAACCCTACATCTACAGACTTCACATTCTTCTCAGCAGCGCATGGAACCTTCTCTAGGATTGATCACATACTAGGCCATAAAGCAAGTCTCAGCAAATTTAAAAGAATTAGAATCATACCATGCAGCTTCTCAGACCACAGCGGGATGAAGCTGGAAATTAGCAACTCAGGAAACCCCAGAAAGTATGCAAACACATGGAGACTGAACAACATGCTCCTGAATGAACACTGGGTCATTCAAGAAATCAAAAGAGAAATCAAAAACTTTCTGGAAGTAAATGAAGACAACAACACAACATATCAAAACTTATGGGATACAGCAAAAGCAGTATTGAGAGGCAAATTTATAGCAATAGGTGCCTATACCAAGAAATTGGAAAGGTACCAAATAAATGAGCTTTCAGCGCACCTCAAGGACCTAGAAAAACTGCAGCAAACCAAACCCAAATCTAGTAGGAGAAGAGAAATAATTAAAACCAGAGAAGAAATTAACAGGATTGAATCCAAAAACACATTACAAAAAATCAGCCAAGCAAGAAGCTGGTTTTTTTGAAAAAATAAACAAAATTGACACCCCATTGGCCCAACTAACTAAAAAAAGAAGAGAAAAGACCCAAATCAATAAAATCAGAGATGAAAAAGGAAACGTAACAACAGACACCACAGAAATAAAAAGAATCATCAGAAATTACTACAAGGACCTGTATGCCAGCAAACAGGAAAACCTATCAGAAATGGATAGATTCCTGGACACATGCAATCTACCAAAATTGAACCATGAAGACATCGAAAACCTAAATAGACCCATAACTGAAACAGAAATTGAAACAGTAATAAAGACCCTCCCAACAAAGAAAAGCCCAGGACCAGATGGATTCACTGCTGAATTCTACCAGACATTTAAAGAAGAACTAATCCCATTTCTTCTCAAACTATTCAGAACAATCGAAGAAGAGGGAATCCTCCCAAATTCTTTCTATGAAGCCAGCATCACCTTAATCCCTAAGCCAGAGAAAGATGCAGCACTGAAAGAAAATTACAGACCAATATCCCTGATGAACATAGACGCAAAAATCCTCAATAAAATTCTGGCCAATAGAATACAACAACACATCAGGAAAATCATCCACCCAGACCAAGTGGGATTCATCCCTGGTATGCAGGGATGGTTCAACATTCGCAAATCAATCAATGTGATTCACCACATTAACAGACTGCAGAAGAAAAACCATATGATTATCTCAATTGATGCAGAGAAAGCATTTGATAAAATTCAACACCCTTTCATGATGAAAACTCTAAGCAAATTGGGTATAGAAGGAACATTCCTCAATATAATCAAAGCAATTTATAAAAAACCCACAGCCAGCATCCTATTGAATGGGGAAAAGTTGGAAGCATTTCCACTGAAATCTGGCACCAGGCAGGGATGCCCACCCTCACCACTGCTATTTAACATAGTTCTGGAAGTTTTAGCCAGAGCCATCAGACAAGAAAAAGAAATCAAAGGAATACAAATCAAGAAGGAAGAAGTCAAACTATCCCTCTTTGCAGACGATATGATTCTGTACTTAGAGGATCCAAAGAACTCTACTAAGAGACTATTGGAACTCATAGAGGAGTTTGGCAAAGTGGCAGGATATAAAATCAATGCACAAAAATCAACAGCCTTTGTATACACAAGTAATGCCATGACTGAGAAAGAACTGCTAAGATCAATCCCATTCACAATAGCTACAAAAACAATCAAATACCTTGGAATAAACTTAACCAAGGACGTTAAAGATCTCTACGATGAAAATTACAAAACCTTAAAGAAAGAAATAGAAGAGGATACCAAAAAATGGAAAAATCTTCCATGCTCATGGATTGGAAGAATCAACATCATCAAAATGTCCATTCTCCCAAAAGCAATTTATAGATTCAATGCAATCCCAATCAAGATACCAAAGACATTCTTCGCAGATCTAGAAAAAATGATGCTGAAATTCATATGGAGGCACAAGAGACCTCGAATAGCTAAAGCAATCTTGTACAACAAAAACAAAGCCGGAGGCATCACAATACCAGATTTCAGGACATACTACAGGGCAGTTGTAATCAAAACAGCATGGTACTGGTACAGAAACAGATGGATAGACCAATGGAACAGAATTGAAACACCAGAAATCAATCCAAACATCTACAGCCAACTTATATTTGATCAAGGATCTAAAACTAATTCCTGGAGCAAGGACAGTCTATTCAATAAATGGTGCTGGGAAAACTGGATTTCCACGTGCAGAAGCATGAAGCAAGACCCCTACCTTACACCTTACACAAAAATCCACTCAACGTGGATTAAAGACCTAAATCTATGTCCTGACACCATTAAGTTATTAGAGAACATTGGAGAAACCCTTCAAGATATTGGCACAGGCAAAGAATTTCTGGAAAAGACCCGGGAGGCACAGACAGTCAAAGCCAAAATCAACTATTGGGATTGCATCAAATTGAGAAGTTTCTGTACTGCAAAAGAAACAGTCAGGAGAGTGAAGAGACAACCGACAGAATGGGAAAAAATATTTGCAAACTATGCAACAGATAAAGGGTTAATAACCAGAATCTACAAAGAGATCAAGAAACTCCACAAAAACAAAACCAACAACCCACTTAAGAGATGGGCCAAGGACTTCAATAGACATTTTTCAAAAGAGGAAATCCAAATGGCCAACAGGCACATGAAAAAATGTTCAAGGTCACTAGCAATCAGGGAAATGCAAATCAAAAGCACAATGAGGTTTCACCTCACCCCGGTTAGAATGGCTCACATACAGAAATCTACCAACAACAGATGCTGGCGAGGATGTGGGGAAAAAGGGACACTAACCCACTGTTGGTGGGAATGCAAACTGGTCAAGCCACTATGGAAATCAGTCTGGAGATTCCTCAGAAACCTGAATATAACCCTACCGTTCGACCCAGCCATCCCACTCCTTGGAATTTACCCAAAGGAGTTTAAATTGATAAAGAAAAAAGCGGTCTGCACCCTAATGTTTATTGTAGCACAATTCACAATAGCCAAGACCTGGAACCAACCTAAATGCCCATCAGTGGTAGACTGGATAAAGAAATTATGGGATATGTATTCTTTAGAATACTATACCGCAGTAAGAAACAACGAAATCCAGTCATTTGCAACAAAATGGAGGAATCTGGAACACATCATGCTGAGTGAAGTAAGCCAGTCCCAAAGGGACAAATACCATATGTTCTCCCTGATCGGTGACAACTGACTGAACACCAAAAAGGAAACCTCCTGAAGTGAAATGGACACTATGAGAAATGGTGACTTGATCAGCATAGCCCTGACTGCTAATGGACAACTTAATACATTATCCCTCATAGTATTTTTTTTTTGTCTGTTCTACTTAATATGACTGGTTTAATTCTGTAATTATCACACAGTTATTCTTAAGTGTTGAAAATTAACTGAAATGTGATCCCTGTTAAACATAAAAGTGGGAATAAGAGAGGGAAGAGATGTATAATTTGGGGCATGCTCGGGCTGACTTGCCCCAATTGGTAGAGTTGGAAACATACTAGGGGATTCCAATTCAATCCCATCAAGGTGGCATGTGCCAATGCCATCTCACTATTCCAAGTGATCAATTTCAGTTCACAATTGATCATAATGAAAGGACTAAGAGTCAAAGGGAGCACATAAACAAGTCTAGTATCTGCTAACACTAACCGATAGAATAAATAAAGGGGAGAGTGATCCAACATGGGAAGTGAGATACTCAGCAGACTCATAGAATGGCGGATGTCCTAAATAGCACTCTGGCCTCAGAATCAGCCCTAAAGGCACTCGGATCTGGCTGAAAAGCCCATGAGAGTATTTCAGGCATGGAAAGCCAAGACACTCTGGCAAAAAGATCTCTGTGAGTGAGATCCCAGTGGAAAGAACAGGTCTTCAAAGAGGGAGGTGCCTTTCTCTGAAGGGAGGAGAGAACCTCCACTTTGACTATGACCTTGTCTAAACAAGATAAGAGTCGGAGAACTCAAGGGGCTTCCTTCCATAGCCTTGGAAACTCATGACTGGTGCATAGGGAGATTACTGATGCCATAAACAGGAGTGTCAATTGGTAAAGTCAACAACAGGAGTCACTGTGCACTTACTCCTCATGTAGGATCTCTGTCCTTAATGTGCTGTACACTGAGGCTTAATGCTATAACGAGTACTCAAACAGTATATTTCACTTTGTGTTTCTATGGGGGTGCAAACGATTGAAATCTTTACTTAATGTACACTAAACTGATCTTCTGTTAAAAAAAAAAAAAAAAAAAGAAACTATCAATTCCCAACTTGACTCTCACTGGGATTAAACATGACAATAGGTCTGATCTGATTTCATCATCATTTAAAAAAAAATCATCTATTATTTTTCACTTTATGTTTCTGTGTGGGAACAAACTGTTGAAATCCTTACTTAAGGTATACTAAGCTGATCTTCTGTATACTAAGATAATCGAAAATGAATCTTGATGTGAATGGAAGGGGAGAGGGAGTGGGAAAGGGGAGGGTGGTGGGTGGGAGGGACGGTATGGGGGGGAAAGCCATTGTAACCCATGAGACGTACTTTGGAAATTTATATTCATTAAATAAAAGATTAAAAAAAAAAATATATGGTTGCGGGGGGGGGGGGTGGGGGGGTGGGGGGGGGCTTGACAATGAAACTAGTGGAATTAGAAAAGATTGTGTTCTCTGAAGGAAGCTTGTGAATTATAGTTCTAATTTGCAGAGAGTATGTGTTTAAGAAAGAAAAGGCAATGGGCTTGGAGCAGAAGACAAGAATTTGAATGTCAGTTCTTCCCTGAGCATTGGGAGTGGTGAGTATTGCCTTCCTCAGATCGTTGTGAGTTCAATGAGAGAACTAATGTGATACACTTGAGCACAAAGCTTGGCACAGTAAATTCTCCATCAAGACTTGAACCTGTCTGCTTTGCTTCTCATTCCCAATCAAGGTCCAGAAAAGTTCCTGTCCACAGCTTTATTAAATTTGTATTCACCTGGTGTTGTAAAAAATGACTTTTAATTATTCAAGAGGTATAGGAACATTTGGCTTCTAGTTTGTGAGAGTTTTTCTTCCCCCATCCTCTCAATGTTCAGTCCCCAGATCCAGAGAGGGACAAAACATGGGGCAAGATCAGAATATAAATCACCATTCAATCCTGCTCAACCGTTTAACTCTTGCAGTGGTCCCTAAAAGAAAAAAGGAATAAGATCTCTTTGTGCTTCCATGATAATGCCCATAGTTGTTACTTCTCTCACAAAATGTTCCCTGGAATAAGTAAATAAAGCCAATACAGACAACACTTTCAGACTTGGATACCATGCAGGCAAAAGTACACCATCCCACACTGATACTTCTCTCTCATGAAACTAAACCCTGGGACAGTAAGATGTGGCATGGCTTTAAAACTCAGTGCACCATCGTTGTTAGCACAACCAGCTGTTAACAGAAAGGTCTGAGGTTTCAGCCTACTTAGGGATGGTCTTTTCTCCAGCCAGTTTCTTGGTGGTAAAAGTGTTATGGAACTAACTAGAGGTGATGGTTGCATAACATTGTAAATGTACTGAATGCCACTGAACCGTACTGAATTGAATGTTAAAATGGTGAGTTTTAGATTGTGTGTATTTTCCCAAAACAAAAATAAGACTCCATAAAGAAGCATTGGAGGATGCATTTTCTGTCCCTGAGTTTTTCTTCCTGACATGTGTATGTAGTATGCCCTGATATCTGAGTGCCTATAAGTCTGTCTAGTTTTAAAAAATCTCTGGTCTGAGAGTTCTACTCTAGCATTTTGGCATTACTCAGGAATATGTAATTTATTCACATCCCTGTTTAGATGGGATTAAGAATTGTATTAACTGCACAGACACATTGATCTTGTAAAATTCTTTGGCATTAGCACATATTTTGCCTAATCTAGAAAACTCTCCTACCCAAAGGGCAAGGCTAGGAATGGGATGTATGTCTGCTCTCTCCAAACACTGTACAGCTTTCTTAATAAATGGGAAGAAGAAAAAGGGGGAGTGGGTCTTAAGAGTGCAACTGAACCAGTCCTGGGATTCTTCTGGTAGCCAGCTCCACTTTCCAGCATGGCACTCAGGACTCTCAGTTCTTCTCCATAAAGTCAGTACTGTTTTTCTATAAGGCAAAGGTCAAGAAACGTAACAGGTCTTTAACACCTCCACAAGCACAGAGTAGGAAAAAGACAGTAACTGGGAAAGACTCAGAAGAAGGAGTGTCTGCCAAGCAGTCCTTGAGGCAGAGGGTAGTGAATGCCTCCCAAGGAAAGGCTTCAGCAGAATCCAAGGATGCGTCAGGACCGGCTCTGGCAAGCAAGGCAGACCTTGTATACCACACGGTAGAGGAATGTGCTCCCTGGGCAAGTTTGTTTTTTTTCTCACTCTAGCCAGATTTCAGCTGCTCCTGCTATATCATTTCTTTCCAGAAAGACGAAGGCTTGTGAAAGATAAACAAGGCTATGACGATCACTGCAACCAGGATTGAGGAGAAGAGGATCATGAGGAAGACATAGGTGGAGTGAGAGAAAGGCTTGGACAACGGCTGCTCAGCTGGGATCATGTTGGTCAGGTTCAGCATGTAGCCCAAAGTCCACCCGGCGTCACTGCCACCGACCTGAAAAGAGTGGAGAAAGTCTGCTGTTTGTTGTCTGTGGAGATAACCTATAGCACAAACAGCAGGAAGATGGCACCACTTTTAGTTCTCTAAATGGATTATTTTTTGCTCTAAACTGGGAATAATGTTGTGGGGAAAATGGATCAAGTGATTAAGAAATAGTGTTGGGAGCCTCACCACTGTATTCCCAAAGTTCAGAAAGGAGTTTGGTGAATGACTTCCCATTTCTTCTGCATAGAATTTAATTCAAATATACCTTTAAGTCTGCATTCTAGTTTTCTTGTTTGTGTGAAAGTGGGGATGAGGAAGAGGAATGAAGGAGATGCTGATAAGAAACCAGCAAAATGATAAGGGTATAATAACTGTCCCTGGCCTTTCACATCTTTGTCAGGCCCAGGAAACTCATCCTTACAAAACCAGGACTTAATGATTCAACTAAGGCAAAACTTTGGAATAATCCCAGCAAGTCAATCTTTCTTTATGGGAGCTGGGAAACTATGCATAGGGATGGATAAGAAAGGACTCTTACTACATGATAAAACATGCTCTGTCATGTATCTCTTAAGACATTTCTACAGTGTCACTGACATGAACTGTTTACACATTCACTTTGTTTCATTTTATCCATTTATAAAAGTTTTATAAATTTATAGATAAAAGATTGATAAATTTAAAATCTAGCAATGGAGTAACTAGACAAAATGATATGCACATGTTCTTAGCACATGTTTCCAAAACAGTCTTCCAAAACGCTGTACCAATTTACATTTCAATCAAGATCATGAAAATTCCTCTCTTCCCCAAACCCTTACCAATATTGGGAATTGGTAATTTGTAAAAGATTCAATTCCCTATGTGAGGGATGGGAACTTACCAAGGAAAGCTTTAGAGTTAAAGAGTTCATCAGCTAGGGCTTAGAAATACTGGGTCATGCATCAGAGATCAATCATAAATTTGACTTAGTCATATTTTTCAAGCAAAATAAGCTGATGAAATGGAAGGAAGTCTGGGATTTTAAAAACAAGGAATAGATTTGAATTTGAATCAGTAAAATCAGTACTGCCAAAAGTGTAATGATCACTCTTGTATTCTGGGGGCTGCTACAGCCCTTTGCCCCAATTTGAATTGCAGTCATATTTAATAAGGGAGTAATTTTTTTTTTTTTTTTTTTTTTTGCCATTAGTGGACACATGAGTTTTAAAAAGGTAGAGGAAACATTGCTTTTGACATGTTTAATCAAGTGTGAGTCACGCAGCTCATGTGCATGTTTTCTATTCATGGCTACCTGCAGGTGGTGCTGTGGTAAAGCACAACAGTGAGGGTGCTTCTTCAGATGGGCTCACACTCATCTTGGCTCCCAGGTCACAGCCCCTGGCAGGCAGGGGCACTTAGTCTCCTGCCTTGAATACCGCTTTCAGGCTGGTCAATCTTGATGTAACAACCAACAAAGCCTTCCCCCTCTTACAAGAAACCATTATCATGTGAGGTTGTTAAAGTCAGCACACAGAATCATTGTGGCTACTGAAATACTGTTACATTCTTTAATATTTAATTTTTTGTTTTATAAATAATTGGTCACCATTCTACAACAGAAGGACACAAATGGAAATGCAGGTATCTCTTTTTAAGAGGATGCCCACAGCTGATCAACATACCCAGAAGGCTTGACACAAACTCCAACTTGGGTTAAAGGTAGAATTGCAGCACAGAACATCAGGCCAAACCTTAAGTCAGGTTGATTTCCACCTCTTTTTTTTTTTTTCTCCCAGAAAGCTATTATTCAAGGCATACAAACTTCATGCATCTCATAAATACAACTTTAGGAACATAGTGATTCTTCCCATCATACCTGCCCTCCCACCTGTACTCCCACCCTTCTTCCTCCTCCCTCTCCCATTCCCATTTTTATTTTCCCACCTCTTTCAAACCCAGAGTTGTTTCAATCACTACGCTAAACTTCCCTCAACCCAACGGATAGCCAAATTTTACCTTGCCCATGAAATCAATGTTCTTCCAGGAACTGGGTGTGAAATTATAGCCTTTCAGAAGGAGGGTCAGGATGTAGGTGCCTGAAAAGCAGTATTCACTCAGGTACTTTTCCTTTACTCCAACAAAAGATGTCTTTATCTAGAAGTGAAATGAAGGAGACCTCATATTTGTACAACAGGCACCACAGCTCTGTCATTAATGGACCTGATGAAGACAGGAGAAAGTCCCTACCTCACAGGGGCCTGAGGGCTGGCCTCTCCCAGAGGGCTTCGAGGGTGGTACTGCTCTCCCTCAGTGGCTGTAGGGCATACAGTTTAGGGTCTTTGGGGTAGCTTTTCTCTCAGAGTTCTGAGCTGTTAACCAGTGCTCCATGAAAAAAGTAGTCCCTGTGGTCTTATAGGTTAGAAACACTGGATTTTAGTGTCCATTTCCATACCCTAAACTTGGAGTTCCATAATCATGTTAAAATCCATGAAAACATATTTTATGAAAGAAATCTTTGTTTCATCAGAATCTCCTAGGTATTCTCATTAAGTCCCTGGCTAGGAGCCTCTGTAACTTGCTTCAAGAGAGAGCATAACAGAGGCCTGACGCTTCCATTTAGTTCCTGAACTGGCAGCACCATCATTCCTGGGAACTTGTGAATTTTCATCCCAGAACTACCAACTCAGACTCTGCATTTTCATTTCATTCTCAGGTGCATCACAAACACAGTAAAGTTTCAGTCATAGCTGTAGGACACTGTTTAAGAAGCACTTAACTGCTAAAAGTACCAGCATTTCACCTATTTTAAAACCCTTATTAACTTCTTTATTTATTTATTTATTTATTTTTTGGCATGAGTCACACAAAGTGGTCATCTTGTTTGAGTCCCTCATCCAGTTCCCTACTGAAGATATTAAGAGCTGCCTGCCACTCCTTGTCCTTACCTCTCTTGGCTGCTGTGATTATACACCTAGGTGCCCACAGCCTGCCCTGGTTGCTGCTCCTGCCCTAATTTAGAGAACAACAGGCCAGAGCACCACTAGCTTAGCCCAGAGTTGGCTTCTTCCCCACTCTTTATAAGGCTCCTGAGATAGGCGTCCCCTCTTGG
The DNA here is from genome assembly GCF_964237555.1 of Oryctolagus cuniculus. NCBI lineage: Eukaryota > Metazoa > Chordata > Mammalia > Lagomorpha > Leporidae > Oryctolagus > Oryctolagus cuniculus. The sequence continues at coordinate 33,804,734 of NC_091446.1, forward strand.
CCACACTAGGTAGAAAGAGAACTAACATTTCCTAAGCATAGATTATATACTAGGAACTATGTCAGTTGTTTTATATGTAATGTCTCCTGGAGGCCTAAATTCCTCCATTTTCTAAGATTTCTCTCCTCTCCCAAGGGACATCCCATCTGTAAACACCACTGCTAACTAGGATCTGTGTCTCGTTTGGTTGCTTCCTGCCCCCAACTTCTCTAGTCTCTCCCTACTCTGATGAAATTCTTGAAATGACTCAGTCTGGAATCTGTCTTTTTTTCTTTTCTTTTTTTTAAAGATTTATTTACTTATTTGAAAGGCATAGATACAGAGAGAGAGAGAGAGAGAGAGAGAGAGAGAGCTTCATTTGCTAGTTCACTCCTCACATGGCTGCAATGGCTGGTGCTAGGTTGGCTGCAGCCAGGTCTCCCACATGGGTGGCAGGGGCCCAAGGACTTGGGCCATCTGTTGCTGCTTTCCTAAGTGCATGATTAGGGAGCTGTAACAGAAGTAGAACATGCGGGACTTGAGCTAGCGCCCAAATGGGATGCCAGCAATACAGGCAGCTTACCCTTCTACACCACAGTGCCGGCCCTAGAACCTGTCTTTTCATTACAGTCCTGGAAACTCTCATTTTATTAACTCCTCTGCAGGTTCATTCTTAAGAGACCTTGATGTGGACATCAGTTGAAACGGACTATTCAGGTCTCTAGCTCTTCTTTTCTGTAACTGCATTATACTTGTTGTGGGGTAGCAGGGGGTGGAAAGATCTCTACTGCTAAATGTAGTCTTGGTGGGCCTGTCAAAGAAAAATGCCTATGGCTTACAGAGTTCTAAGAATTCACTTGGGCTCAACTTAAAACTTCTTAGCACCAAAAATTCTTAAAGACTGGCCTATCCTGGGAGTGGGGTGGGGTGGGGATGTGATTTTGGCCTAATTTCCCTGAACTCTTCAACATTCCTGTTCATCTGCTGGAAAACTGCATGGGCTATGCAGTCTGAGGGTTAATTATAGTAGTAGCCAACAACATAGATGCCCAAGGCATTCAGAACTGAGAATCGGTCATATTCATGCTTGTGGACTCATCACTATGTGCTCTTCAGATTGGGGTTGGAAGCTCACTCTACTCTCTCAAGTCCTCTTCTGTCCTCTTGAGGTTGAATATCAAGATCCACAGTCTACCGACAAATACCTAGTTATCGGTACACATAGAACCTTACAGCACTGTTCTCTTGGGCCAGCCAGGTGTTAGATGAACAGGCTTTCAGAGTAGGAAAGTGGCCACTATCTGGTTGCAGAAAGATTTTACTAACTTTATATTAATCCACCAGAAGGCAACTATGATGCGTCCCTTTCACTCACTTTTCTAGTTTTGTCACCTCAAGGACTCAATGATTTGGGGTACCCTACTTATATGCTTCACAAATGTTTAGTTCTCTCACTGCCAATGGTGTTTAGAAGAGACATTCCAGGAAGCAAAGTATACCAAGTGGCAGTTCTTCCTCATGTTGGAATTGGGAGGAAAAGAAGAAAGATTTCATAACAGTATTTAACAAAACTATGCTTCCAAACAGGTGGACAGTACAGTAGGGAAGAATGAACCTAAGTCATAACACTGACCTTAACATCCTAGGCTCTGAAGCAGGCTGTGGGTCTGACCCTACAACCTCCCCTCCCAAAATGTTTCATAATTTCTCTCAAATGTCAACCTTTCTTTTTTCTTCCTCCCTCCCCCTCCCTCCCTCCCTCCCTCCCTCTCTCTCTCTCTCTCTCTCTCTTTCTTTCTTTCTTGACAGGCAGAGTGGACAGTGAGAGACAGAAAGGTCTTCCTTTACCGTTGGTTCACCCTCCAATGGCTGCCACAGCCGGCGCGCTGCAGCCGGCGCACTGCGCTGATCTGTTGGCAGGAGCCAGGTACTTATCCTGGTCTCCCATGGGGTGCAGGGCCCAAGCACTTGGGCCATCCTCCACTGCCTTCCTGGGCCACAGTGAGCTGGCCTGGAAGAGGGGCAACTGGGACAGAATCCGACACCCTGACCAGGACTAGAACCCGGTGTGCCGGCACCGCAGGCGGAGGATTAGCCTATTGAGCCTTGGCACCGGCCAAATGTCAGCCTTTCTTCCTACTGTTCCAGGGCCTCTGAACAATTTCTCAAGTGGCTTACATGAGACCTATAAATCTGCATATAAACATGCCCAGTCTAGCATAATCAGTAAAAATAAAAATAAAAAGTAAAAATCAGGTGTGGAAGCAGACACTTAGCCTAGTTGTTAAGGTACCCACATTTTATACTGGAGAACCTTGGTTCAGTTGCTGGCTCTGGTTCCTCGTGACCTTGGAATGCAGTGGTGATGGCTCAAGTAATTGGGTTCCTGCCACCCATTTGAGAGACCTGCTTAGTTCCCAGTCATTAGAGGCATTTGAGGAATAAACCAACGGTGGAGCTTTCTCTGTCTCTGTCTGTCTCTGCACCTCTCAAGTAAATAAGAATCTGTAAAAGCTAGATGTGGTTAAGAAGGAAATCTTACATAATTTTTCATTCAGAACTATAAGTAGTTTTTTGTTTTTGTTTTGTTTTGTTTTTGAAGAGCAGCCTAAACTTCCTGAGCAGCCACACTAGGCCTAGTCTCAAGCTGCCTCCACTCAAGATGCTCATCTTCCTGCACAGATCACCACCAGCTGCAAAAAAAAAAAAAAAAAAAAAAAGAGAGAGAGAGAGAAAGAGAAAAAAAGAGGAGAGGGAGAGGGGGAGGGGGAGGGGGAGGGGGAGGGGGAGGGGGGGAGGGGGAGGGGGAGGGGGAGGGGGGGAGGGGGGGAGGGGGAGAGGGAGAGGGAGAGGGAGAGGGAGGGGGAGGGGGAGAGGGAGAGGGAGAGGGAGAGGGAGAGGGAGAGGGAGAGGGAGAGGGAGAGGGAAGGAGAGGAGCCTCCTGTAAGGCGGAGGCACAGTTTGAGCAGCTCGTGTGGAAGACTCTGACCACTTCTTTCATGTTCTAACTCCAAATACTTGGAGAGAATCCCAAACCTCCAGGTTCTTTCACAGTTTTTCTTCCCTCTTTGTCACTGCAGACAAGGGCAAATATCCACTTTTAATTACACTAGTTCTTGCAAATGAAAGCACCATTCACTTTTGCAACAGTGTCAACTTAAAAACAACTGCGCTTGAACTGCCCTAGCTGATCCGCCTTTCAGAAGCACAGTGGATCCCTGAGTGTCTCCTCTCGTGAGGCTTTCATCAGGTATTGCTGGCTCTTAAATGACTCACTGCCTTGGTTAGGAACAAATTTGCATTTTAAATTTATAAAAGCATAGAAGATACCTTGTGTCTGTGCTAGGTTCTATTAATTATCCATCTTCCTTGTCACTAGGACTCTGATTAAGGAGTTGGCTGTAGGGGAGTAGTTGTATATTCTTTGCAGTGGGTTCATGATGAGTATAAAGCTCTCAGCCAGTTGTAAAATCCTGCATTTTTCTTTCTCAGCCAATCCTGGCCAATGAAATATAAGGGAAAGACTGCCAAGGGACTTCTGGGTTAGCTTTTACTTTCCTCTATAAAGGAACAGATGTACCTGGTCCTACCACTCTGACCTTGAGCATTGCAGTGGTGCCTGACGACATAGCAGTCATCTTGTGTTCATGTGGAAACAGGCATAACAACAGAACTGAAGCAGCAATGGCCGAGACAAAGTCAAACTGTTGACCCCATGCCTACTGTTGAACTTCATATTAGGTAAGGAAAATAAGACCTTATTTAAGCTTCTGCAAGTCAAGTTATCAAGGAAAGCCTATAAATTAATATTCCTTAGTCCATCATCTGGACTTCTCTAACATTTGCTGGCTCTTGGTCACACCAGTGTGAGTGGAAGAGCAGACACGTTCTCCATGCTCTCAAGGGCACAGGGCAACTGTGATAGCTGCTGTTTACAGCCTCTTACCTCCTCCCAGGGCCTAGAGCAGAAATTTACCATCGTCTTCATCGCTTGTTCTGAAGAGCTTCCTGATGTCAAGTTTAAAAAATTCATCACAAAATAAAAAGCTGAAAATGCCTACAAAAAAAAAATTGCAGAGTTTTAGGCTGTGTCTGACAGAGTGGTGGTGTTGACTTGCTCTCCTAATGGCCATACCCCTGGTGCTAGTGCCTGGAAATCACATGACATTCCAGATCCTATGGCTGTTTCCTTCCTGGAAGAGGGCTCACCTTGCTACTGACACACATTTCTAAGCCATTTGGCAGTTGTCTGTCTCAATTGTAATGTGAGAACAAGACAGAAATAAGATCGGGAAGAAGGAAAAGAAAGAAGGGGTTACATTCCCATTTTTAAAACTGTATACATTAATTTTAAATTGACTAGAAAATTCTGTACAAAGATTTTAAGAGTTGTCTGTGAATGGAAAAATTAGAAGGTTTTAATGTGCACACTGGGAGGCAACAGTGATGGCTCAAGTATTTAGGTCCCTGCTACCCAGAAGAGAGACCCAGATTGAGAGACAGAGTGAGCTCCCATCTGCGGACTTATCCCCAAATGTCTGCCACATCCAGGCCTGGATTAGGCCGAAAGCCAGGAACCAGGAACTCAATCCATGTCCAGAACTAAACACCTATCCTTAATGCCCTTGACACAGACTCTTACCAGGCCCCAAAACATATCCCTCAGCTTGTACTTCTCTTTCCTTTTCTGATTACTAGTCAACTCCTTGATAAAGATTAAATCACTAAATTAAAGGAGTGGTACAATGCTAAGGCTGAAGTCACAAAAGAAACACTCTGGCCTCATCACTGACCAGTCATAAAAGTCCAAGAGTTTATCATGTGCTGTTCAACCCCAGATCTGTAAGATTCACTGCGCTTAGTTCCTTGGGAAACTGATAGAGGCCCTATTCTTTCTTTGCTTTATGCAGTAAAAAATAAACCGCTTTCTTCTATTACCCTCATGTCAGGAATTGGCTTGCTGCACATGAGAACAGGACTACTTTTGGAAGTGTTTCATAACAAGTCTCCTACATGAGTGGCAGGGACTCAACTATTTGAGCCATTATCTGCTGCCACTCAGGGTGTGTATTATTAGGAAGCTGGAATCAGAAGCAGAGTTAGACTTGAACACAGGTATTCTGATACGGGATATAAACCTCCCAAATGTGCCTTAATTACTAGGCCAAATGCCTACACCTGATTCTTATCTTACTCCACAAGTCATTGTGAAAATATCTCCAAGTCAGCTGGGGACCTCTATGAGTCTATGGTGTAGATGTATCTTAATTCATTCCACAACATCATAATGGTGAATATTCTCTTGATTTCCAATATTTTTCCCTTTGGACAATATTGCTTTTTATACCTCTGTATATTTAAAAAAAGGTTTATTATATATTGACAAAGTATAGTAATGTGTACTTACGACTTCAGAATATGATATAGCATAATTAAATCAGCCTAATTAACCTATGCATCAGTGCAAATGTTTGACTTTTTATTTTATTTTATTTTTTTTGCAATGAGAACATCTGAAATTTACTCTTAGGAGCCGGCGCTGCAGTGTAGTGTGTAAAGCTGCTGCCTGCAGTGGTGGCATCCCACGTGGGTGCCTGTTCGAGTCCTGGCTGCTCCACTTCGGATCTAGCTCTCTGCTGTGACCCTGCACCCTCATTGGAGACCCAGAGGAAGCTCCCTGGCTCCTGGCTTGGGATCGGCACAGCTCCAGCCTTTGCGGCTAATTAGGAAATGAACCAGTGGTTGGAAGACCTCTCTCTCTTTCTCTCTGTAACTCTTTCAAATAAATCTTTTTTTAAAAAAGAAACTTACTCTTAACTATCTTGAAATGTACAATACCCAACTATTAGTTATATTTATGCACACCAAGCAACAGATCTAAAAAATATCAGACTTAATCCTCCTGTTTGAGCCTTTGTACCCTTCAGTTCTCATCTCAGCCTCTGATAACCACCATTTTACTCTGCAGGTATGATTTCTTTATTTTTTTATATTTAACATATAAGTGAATACATGCAGTATTTGTTTCTCTTTATTTCACTTAGTATACTGTTCTTCACTTCTAGCTACATTGTCACAAATAACAGGATTTCTTTAATTTTCTTTAGTTTTTAATGGTAATATTACACATACACACACATATGAACCACATTTTCTTTATCTGATCTTCCATTGATGGACACTTAGATTGATTCCATAAATTGGCTATTGTGAACAGTGCTTTAATGAGCATGGAAGCATAGACATCTATTCAACATACAGATTTCGTATCTTTTGGGTAAGTACCCAGAAGTGGGATTACGGATGATATGATAATTCTATTTGTATTCCTTTGAGGAATCTCCACACAATTTTCTGTAATAGCTGTACAACTTACATTCCCACCAACAGTTTACAAAGCCTCCCTTTTCACTGTTTCCTCACCAGCACTTATCTTTCATTATATAACAGCCATTCTAAGAGATGTAAGATGATATCCTATTGTGGTTTGAATTTGAATCTACATAATAATTGGTGATACTGAGCATTTTGTAATGCTATTAGTCATTCTTAGGTTTTTTTTTTTTTTTTTTGAGAAATGTCTCTTTAGGTACCTTCCCCATCTGACACCAGCATTATCCTGATACCAAAGCCAGACAAAGACATCACAAGAAAAGAAAACTGGCCGGTGCTGCGGCTCACTAGGCTAATCCTCTGCCTGTGGCGCCAGCACCCGGGGTTCTAGTCCTGGTTGGGGTGCTGGATTCTGTCCCGGTTTCTCCTCTTCCAGTCCAGCTCTCTGCTGTGGCCCAGGAGTGCAGTGGAGGATGGCCCAAGTGCTTGGGCCCTGCACCCACATGGGAGACCAGGAAGAGGCACCCGGCTCCTGGCTTCGGATCAGTGCAACGCACCAGCCGCAGTGGCCATTTGGGGGGTGAACCAACGGAAGGAAGACCTTCCTCTCTCTCTCTCTCTCTCTCTCTCTCTCTCTCACTGTCTAACTCTGCCTGTCAAAAGTAAATAAATAAATAAATATAAAGAAAACTATGGGCCAACATTCTTGATGAAAATAAATGCAAAAATCCGCAGCAAAGTTTTAGTAAACCAAATTCAACAATACTTTGAACAGATATTAATCATGATCAAGTAAGAGTTATCCCTGGGATACATGAATGGTTCAACATCTGAAAACCAATAAATGTGATATACCACTTTTTAAAAAAATCAAAGGGAACTGGCATTGTGTTGTAATGGGTAAAGCTATCACCTACAACTCCAGCATCCCATATGGGTGCCGGTTCATATCCTGGCTGGTGCACTTCTGATCCAGCTACCTGCTAATGGCCTGAGAAAAGCAGCGGAAGATGGCCAAAGTGTTTGGGCCCCTGCCACCCATGTGGGAAGCCTGGTTGAAGCTCCTGGCTCCTTGGCCCAGTGCTGGCTATTGTGGTCATCTGAGGATTGAACCAGCAGATGGGAGATATCTCTGTCTCTCTCTCTCTCCCTCTCTGGAATTCTGACTTTCAGAATCAATAAATCTTTTGAAAAAATCAAGGACAAAATTTACAGGACATGGAGAAAAATCACTTGACACATCTGAACATCCTTTCATGATAAAAATACTCAACAAATTAGGAATAGAGGGTCTGTACTCCCACACAATAAAGGTCATATACAGTAAACCCTGCTTAACATTATAGTCAAGGGTGAAAAACCGGAATCCTTTCCTCTAAGATTCAGAACAACATAATGATACCCACTCTTGCCACTTCTAGTCAATGTAGTTTCAGAGGTCCTTGTCAAAGCAATAAGGCAAAATAAAATGAAAGTCACATAAACGGGAAAGAAGAAATAAATGTCACTAATGGCTGATGGCATGATTTTACATACAGAAACCCTAGAAAATCACCAAAAGATGATAAAACTGATCAGTGAATTTACTATATTTGTAGGATACAAAATCAACATTCCAAAATTCTTATACATTAACAGTAAAATTTTTTGAAACAGAAATCAAAAAGAATAATTCCATTTATAACAGTTACAAAAATAAAATAGGAGTATATTTAACTGAGGTGAAAGATTTTTCAAAAAAGACTAAAAATTATAAAACAATGAAAGAAATTGAGTAAGACATAAACAGATGGAAAGAGAGCTCATGTTCATGGATTGGAAGAAATTAATACAGTTAAAATTTCCATTCTATCTAAGGTGATCTACAAAGTCAATGTAATCCTTATCACAATTCCAGTGTCATTTTTCCTAGGTACAGAAAAAAAATTTTTAAATCCATATGGAACCATAAAGAACCCAAATATCCAAGGCAATTGTGAACAAAAAGAACAATGCTGGAAGCACTACACTATGCCATTTCAAACTACACTACAAAATGACGGTAATTAAAATGGATGGTACTGGCATAAAAACAGATATATCCACCAATGAAACAGACTGCCCAGAATTGAATCCATCCATCTATGGTTAACTGATTTTTTTTTTTTTTTTTTTTTTACAGGCAGAGTGGACAGTGAGAGAGAGACAGAGAGAAAGGTCTTCCTTTTGCTGTTGGTTCACCTTCCAATGGCCGCCGCAGCCGGCGCATTGTGCTGATCCAAAGCTAGGAGCCAGGTGCTTCTCCTGGTCTCCCATGTGGGTGCAGGGCCCAAGCACTTGGGCCATCCTCCACTGCACTCCCGGGCCATAGTAGAGAGCTGGCCTGGAAGGGGGGTGACCAGGACTAGAACCTGGTGTGCCGGCACCGCAAGGAGGAGGATTAGCCTATTGAGCCACGGCGCCGGCCGGTTAACTGATTTTTTACAAAGGATTCCAAGAATACACAATTAGAAAAAATCTCAATAAAATAGTATTGGAGAAACTGGATACTTATATGAAAAAGAATAAAACTGGCTGTTTATCTCACACCATAGAAAAAATCAACTCAAAATAGTTTAAAAATAAATTAAAAAGCTGGAACTAAAATTACTAGACCCAAAGAGGAAAACTTATGTAACATTGGTTGAGGCAATGATTTTTTAAATTTAACTCCAAAGGCACAGGCAACAAAAGTAAAAATACACAAATGGGATTACAAAAAAAGCCTCTGTGCAACAACAACAAAATCATAGATTGAAGAGACAACCTACAAATTGTGAGAAAATATTTGTAAGCCATATAACTGGTAAGGGATTAATATTAAAATATATATAAAGAACTCAACTCTACAGAAAGAAAACAAGTAAGCTGTATATACATTTAGCCTCAGAATTGGTGGCTCATTCCTTTGGGAAGCTGAGTTCTCCAGGAACTCTGAAAGGCAATCTCCACATCCCATGCATTTGGGAATTCCAATACTTAAAATATCATTGTATGTCAGTTACAGAAAAAGATGGTATAGCCATCTTAACTCAAGCTGTCATCATCTCTAGTGTGGAGACAATGATCTTTTAATTGGTTTCCACATTACCTTCTCAGTCCTATTCCAATCCATCCATAGTTTATAAAAAATTTATTATATCAACCTCCTGTTTAAAGCCTTCATTGTCTCCTAATTGTACTTAGAATAAAGTCCAAATTCAACAAGGTCTCTCAGGCCAGGCATATTCTAACCCTGCCCACCTCTCCCAATGCCATCTCAGACCCCTGCTCAACTTGCCCACCACACCACAGCCATCGTGACCTTCAGCCACTGCCAGGGCCTGCACAGTTGCTACTCCTTCCGCTGAAATTCCCTTAACTTCTACATCTTCTCCTCAGAGAGTCTCTTACCACAAGCCTAGTCTAGGACCTTCTGTTATTCCCTTTCATAGGACTCTATTTCTTCCTTCCCAGCAGTTACCGTAGTCTGATTTGCTTTTGTTTGAGTTTCTGGTTTCTTGTCTCCCTGTCCTCTAAAATGTCAGCTCTGTGATAGCAGGGCCAGAATCTGCCCTGTTCTCTGATAAATCTGTCCCACTAACAGGGCACTTGGCATAGGCAAGAGCTCTATAAATGAGTCAGAAAACTGCTCTTTGTCTCTGGTCCCTAGAACACTGCCAAGAATCTGACAGCCAGTAAATCTCTGGTGACTGACAGGCTGGTTAGATATCGATATACATAGACATGCAACAGCAATGCCTGGGAAAGTTCACCCCATGATTAGGCTTGTTTTCTTCTTTTTCTTCTTCTTTTTTTCTTTTTTCTAACAGATGGAGAACAGTGAGGCCCAAATGGGTTAAATAACTGGTTTAAGGTAATGGGGCTAGCAAGTGGTAGAAATTCAAGTGCACTGAAACTGTGGTTTGCTGTAGAGCCTCTGTATCCTTTTTTTTTTTTAAAAAAAAAAAAAAAAAAAAAGATTTATTTGAAAGGCAGAGAGCTGGGGCTAGCGCCGTGGCTCACTTGGTTAATTCTCCGCCTGTGGCGCCGGCATCCCATATGGGCGCTGGGTTCTAGTCCTGGTTGCTCCCCTTCCAGACCAGCTCTCTGCTGTGGCCTGGGAAGGCAGTGGAGGATGGCCCAAGTGCTTGGGCACCTGCACCCGTATGGGAGACCAGGAAGAAGCACCTGGCTTATGGCTTCGGATCAGCATAGTTCCAGCTGTAGTGGCCATTTGGGGGGTGAACTAATGGAAGGAAGACCTTTCTCTCTCTCTCACTGTCTAACCCTTTGTCAAAGAAAGAAAGAAAAAAAGAAAGAAAGGCAGAGAGTTATAGAGAGGCAGAGAGAGAAAGAATCTTCCATCTACTGATTCATGCCACAAATGGCTGCAATAGCCAGAGCTGGGCCAATCTGAAGCCAGGAGCCTGGAGCTTCTTCCAGGTCTCCTACATGGGTGCAGGAGCCTAAGGACTTGGGCCATCTTCTGCTGCTTTCTCAAGCCATAGCAGAGAGATGGATCAGAAGTAGAAAGGCCAGGACTCGAACCAGTGCCCATATGGGATGCTGGCACTGCAGGCGGTGGCTTTACCCACTATGCCACAGCATAGGCCCCTTGCAAGAGGGAGAGGAAGACTTTTTTTTTTTTAAAGATTTATTTGAAAGGCAGATTTACAGGGACATACACACACATACAGAGAGAAAGAGAGAACTTCCACCAACTGATTCACTCCCCAAATTCCCACATTATCCAAGGCTTGGCTGGGCCAAAGCCAGGAACTAGAAATTCCATCTGGGCCTTCCACATGGGTGGCAAGGATCTGTTCCTTCTCAGGCTCATTAGTAAGAAGCTGGATCAGAAGCAGGGCACTCTGCTATTGGATGCAGGAGTCCTAAGTGATAGTTCAACATGCTGCACCACAACACCCACCATAAGAGGAAGACATTTTACTTTTTACTTTAAACATTTTGTAAAGTGTGATTTTTAAGACAGTGGACATATAATAATGCGATAATAAATATTTTCTTAAGTTCTATTTCAAAAAACTTGTGGAGGAGATCCAAGATGGCTAAATAGGGTATAGCTACAATAACTAAAGCTGCTCTGGGATATGACAAGAACATAGGAATTACTAAGTTTCCAGGGGGGTCTGACAGAAATTTTCAGTGAAGTTAAAAAACAAAAAAGACTTTGTGGGAGAAGACAGAGATGTGGCTGCAGGCAGCCACGCAGGCCAGCCCGCTGCCAGCTGTAAGCCACCATCTTTTCTTTTTTTTAAAGATTTTATTTATTTGAGAGGCAGAGTTACAGAGAGATCAAGAGGCAGAGAGAAATGTCTTCCATACACTGATTCACTCCCCAAATGGCTGCAATGGCTGCAGCTGGGCTGATCCAAAGCCAGGAGCCAAGAGCCTCCTCTGGATGTCCTACGTGAATGCAGGGGCCCAACCTCTTGGGCCAATCTCCACTGCCTTCCCAGGCCACAAGCAGAGAACCTAATTGGAAGAGGTGTAGCCGGGACACAAACTGGCACCCATATGGGATGCCGGCACTGCAGGTATAGGCTTACCCTACTAAGCCATAGCACCGGCCCCTGTGAGCCACCATTTTACCACTTCAAGATAGGAAAAAAAATTGCTGTGCACCTGCTGCTCAGTTTTAGCTGAGGGAATTCCTCAGTCACCACTTTTACTTCAGCCTAGAGAGTTGACTGGGGTCTGAGCAACTGGTGCTGGGAAGCCAACTTGCTTCCTTCCCCTCTCTGACTCCCAGAGAGCACCATACTCAACAGCAGAAAGTCAAGCAGCACTCCTCTCTTCTCCTATCAGCATCACACACAGTCAGAGGCAGGGCAATGTGTGGGGCAAAGGACATATCCCTTGCATCCTGCAGCTGTGGGAGTTCTGGAATATTAGGCCCAGAGCTACGTTCGCACACTCCACAGGAGTACGGGGGATTAACCTTGGCTTCTGGGGGTTAACATCAGAAGCAAGGCCATAAAAAAATCTACTCCCACCCTGGGAGACCTGGGTAATGACCCCACTATACCCTACAATACCAGGACTGTAAAAATATGATCTAAATTTCTTGGTGCCACTGGAATCTACCTGGTGGGTCTAGGACAGAACCTACCTGCTTTCCACCTCTCTGGACTCACCCTCCAGGGCAAAATCTCCTGTACACCTTGTTGTCACCCAGTAGGACTGGAACAGGGTTCACCTCATAGTCCCTAGACCTAGGACCAGGGCTGTTGGTATTTTAAGTCCCAGAACCAGCTGGACTCTCCTAGCAGGACCTGAGAAAAGGTCTATCCATATCACACAATCCTAGAGCCACAGCAATTGGTGCCACAAACCCTGGCATCACTCAGGCTTGGCAGTAGGACAAGGGGGCAGCCACACTGTCTCCCTCAAACAATGCCTTGGCTACCACATTCACCAGGAAGCCTGACACTGAACTCTGTGTGGAACATGATATACATACAAGGAAACCCTTATCTCAAAGTTAGACTTCGATCCCTATGAACTGCAGATTAGTCCACTGTGTTACTTATAGAAACAGCTGGCATTGATGAAGACAAAAGAAATCATTCAGACATTACACTCCTGGGCTCACCTAGGTCCAGAGCCAATGTAACAAGCCAAGTGAAATCCTGCATTTCAGCTAAACCATAATTCTTTTACAATAAAACCTATTCCTATAGACGAAAGGATCGATATACCAGATGGGCAAACAGTGTAGGGACACACAGGACATGACGAAGCAAGATAACAACATACCTCCAAAAGAACATAATAAAAATCCAGAATTAGATCCTGAACTGAAGGAAATCTATGAAATGACATATAGAATGCAAAATAATGATTGTAAGAAAACTCAATGAGATGCAAGAGAATACAGATAGATTATGGAAATGAGGAAGTCAATGAGTGACATGGAAGAAAATATTACTAAGTAGATAGAACTCATTAAGAAGAAACAAATAGAAATTTTGGAGATGAAATCTTCAACCAGTGAAGCAAAAAATAAAATTGAGAGTTTTAACAGCAGAATAGACCAAGTGGAGGAAAGAATTTCTGACCTCAAGGACAAGAATTTTGAAACAACCCAAATTTGAAATAACCCAATCGCAAATAAATTTCTTTTTTAATTTTTGACAGGCAGAGTGGACAGTGAGAGAGAGAGACAGAGAGAGAAAGGTCTTCCTTTGCTGTTGGTTCACCCTCCAATGGCAGCAGCTGCAGCCGGCGCACCGCGCTGATCCGATGGCAGGAGCCAGGATCCAGGTGCTTTTCCTGGTCTCCCATGGGGTGCAGGGCCCAAGCACCTGGGCCATCCTCCACTGCACTCCCTGGCCATAGCAGAGAGCTGGCCTGGAAGAGGGGCAACCGGGACAGAATCCGGCGCCCCAACCGGGACTAGAACCCGGTGTGCCAGCGCCACAAGGTGGAGGATTAGCCTATTGAGCCACGGCGCCGGCCCGCAAATAAAAATTTTAAAAAATGAAAAAATGAAGTCTATGTGAAATATGGGATACCATTAAATGACCAAATATCCACACTATAGGTATTCCTGAAGAGGAAGAAAAGGAAAAAGGCATTGAGAACCTGCTAAATCAGGTAATAGTTGGAAATTCCCCAGGTCTTGAAAGAAACATAGACATCCAGATACAAGAAGCTCAAACAAGCCCAAGCAGACTCAACCAAAAGAGGTCTTCTCTAAGGCATATTGTCATCAGCTGTAGACAAGGAGAGGATCCCAAAGACAGTAAGAGAAAAGTGTCAAGTTACAGATAAAGGACAACCAATTAGATTAACATCAGACTTCTCAGCAGAAACTCTACAGGCCAGAAAAGGGATGATATTTTCAAGTTCTTAAAAGAAAAAACTTTCAACCAAGAATGTTATATCCAGTGAAGCTATCCTATAAAAGTGAAGGAGAAATAAAGTATTTTCCAGAAAACTAAAAACTAAGAGAATTCACCACCATCAGACCATCCTTACAAGAAATTCTGAAAGGCATCTTGCACTAGAAATAAATATCATGAAAATATATGACACCACCAAATTCACTAACAGAGCAGGTAGAATCATTATCCAATCAACAAAATGACAAGTCTTAGTTCTTATCTATCAATACTAACCTTGAACATAAATGGATTAAATTCACCAATCAAAAGACTTAGGTTGGCTGAATGGATAAAAAACCATGACTCCACTATTTTTTCCCTACAAGAAACTCTCTTTATAAACATACACACAGACTTAAAGTGGTGGTTGGAAAAAGATACACGGATGGAAGACCTTTCTCTCTGTCTCTACCTCTCTCTGTAACTCTGTCTTTCAAATAAATAAAATAAATCTTTAAAAAAATCAATAAAGATAACATCAGAGTTGAAATATTTTAATAGGAAAGGGAGGAGGAAGAAGGAATAAAGGTGCAGGTGAGAGGGTGAGTATGGTGGAATGAATCACTATGTTCCTAAAGCTGTATTTATGAAATGTATTTGTATACGTTAAATAAAAGGTTTCTGGGGGAAAAATGAAACATTCTATTGAGCAAATGGACTTAATAGATATTTACAAGACATTTCACCCAACAGCTACAGAATACACATTCTTCCCATCAGCATTTGGAACATTTTCTAAGATAGACCACATATTAGGTCACAAATCAAGTCTCAGAAAACTTAAAAAGACTGAAATCATACCATGTATCTTCTCAGACCATAAAGGAATAAAAGACTAGAAGTCAACAAGAAGAATAATAGAACACTCATACATACCTGGAAATGAAACAACATGCTACTGAATGATCAATGGGTCATGGAGAAATTAAGAAGGAAATGAAAAACTTCCTTGAAATAAGTGAAAATGAAAAAAAAATCAAAACTGTGGGATATAGCAAAAGCAGTATTAAGAAGAAAGTTTAGAGCATTAAGTGCTTACATTAAAAAAAGAGAAATGTCTCAAAGATTTAATGATGCATCTTGAAGATTTAGAAAGACAAAAACAAACCAAACCCCAATCAGCAGGAGGAGAGAAATAATAAGGATCAGAGCAGAAACAAATGGAATTGAAACTAAACACACACACACACACACACACATACCCACACACAGAGGCCGGTGCCGCAGCTCACTAGGCTAATCCTCTGCCTGTGGCGCCAGCACCCTGGGTTCTAGTCCCGGTTGGGGCGCCGGTTCTGTCCCGGTTGCTCCTCTTCCAGTCCAGCTCTCTGCTGTGGCCCGGGAAGGCAGTGGAGGATGGCCCAAGTGCTTGGGCCCTGCACCCGCATGGGAGATCGGGAGGAAGCACATGGCTCCTGGCTTCGGATCAGCCCAGCGCGCCGGCTGTAGTGGCCACTTGGGGGGGTGAATCAACAGAAAAAGGAACACCTTTCTCTCTGTCTCTCTCTCTTTCACCTCTCACTGTCTAACTCTGCCTGTCCAAAAACAAACAAACAAACAAACAAAAACAAAAACACACAGGTTAACAAAATAAAATGTTGTATTTTTGAGGAGATAAACAAAATAGATAAACTTCTAGCCAGACTAACAAAGAAAAAAGAGAAAAAAAACTCAAATGAATAAAATTAGAGATGAAAAAAGGAGACATTACAATGACACCACTGAAATACAAAGGATTAAAAGAAACTACTATGAACTATATGCTAATAAACTGGAAAATATTGAAGAAACGGATAAATTCCTGGATTTATATAATCTACAAACATGAAATCAAGAAATGCAGACAGCCTAAACAGATCCATAACAAGCAATGATAATGAAGTGGTAATCAAAGTCTTCCACTGAGGAAAAGTCCAGGACCTGATGGCTTTATGACTGAACTCTACAAAAAATTCAAGGAGGAAGTAACTCCAATACTCTTCAAACTATACCAAAATATTGACCAGGATGGGACTCTCCCAAACTCTTTTTAAGAGGCCAGCATTACTTTGATACCAAAACCAAAGATAACGACATGAAAACTACAGACCTATATCCTTAATGAACATAGATGCAAAATTCTCAACAAAATATTAGCAAATTGATCCAAAACCATATAAAAAAGGGTACACATCACAATCAAATGGGATTTATCCCAGAAATGCAAGAGTGGTTCAACATTTGCAAATCAATAAGCATCATAAATCACATCAATAGAATGAACAACAAAAACCATATTGTCATCTCAATACAGAGAAAGCATTTGAGAAGGCTCAACACTCCTTCATGATAAAAACCCTCCAATTATAAAGGCTATATCACAAACCAACAGCCAATATCATACTGAATGGGGAAAAACTGAAAGCACTTCCCCTGTAATCTGAAACAAGACAAGTATGACCACTTTTACCATTCTTATTCAGTACAGTACTGGAAGTTTTAGCAAGAGCAATTAGAGAAGAGAAAGAAATAAAGGGCATCAAAATTAGAAAAGAGAAAGTCAAATTATCCATGCTTGCACAAAACATGATGTTTTGCTTAGAAAAACTTAAACACCCCACCAAAAAGCTGTTAGAATTGGTAAAACAAATTCAGGAAAGTTGCAGGTTACAAAATAAACATATTAAAAAACAGTAACTTTTTGAATGCTAACGATGAACTCACAGAAAGAGAAATCAAGAAAGAAATCCCATTTACAATAGCATCCCCCCAAATCAAATAGGAATAAATTTAAGCAAAGAAGTGAAAGATATCTACAATGAAAATTATCAAACATTGATGAAAGAAATCATCATGGATAGAAAAAAATGGAAAGATATCCCTTGTTCATGGAATCAAAGAATGAATATTATTAAAATATATATACTACTAAAAGCAATCTACAGATTCAGTGCAGTCCTATAAAAATACCAATGACCTTCTTATATGATTAGATAAAGCAATCCCAAAATTTATATGGAATCACAAAAGACCCTGAATAGCCAAAATGATCCTGAACAAGAAAAATCAAGCTGGAGGCATCAAAATACCTGACTTCAAAGCATACTACAAAGATATAGTGATTAAGAATAGCTTGTTATGGGCATAAAAACTGATACACAGATCAAAGGAACAGAATACAGAGCCCAGAAATTAATCCACATACATACAGCTAACTGATTTTTGACAGAAGTGTTCAGACCATACAGTGGAGTAAGGATAATCTCTTCAACAAATGATGCTGGCAAAACTAGATGTAAACATGTAGAGGAATAAAATTAGATCCATACTTCTCACTATATACAAAAAAATCAACTCAAGATGGATCAAAGACATAAATTGAAGACCTGAGACTACGAAGTTGCTGGAAGAAAACGTAAGGAAAACACTTCAAGACATTGCAGTAGGGAACAACTTCTTGGACAAGATCCTGAAAGCATAGGCAACAAAAGCAAAAGTAAACAAATGGGATTCTGTCAAACTCAGAAGCTTTTGCACAGCAAAGGAAATGATCAACAGAGTGAAGAGATGTCCAGCAGAATGGGAAAAAAAATTTGCAAACCACCTATCCAACAAAGGATTAATATCCTGAATATATCAGCAACTTAAAAAGCTCAACAACAACAACAAACCCTAACCAATCCAGTTGAGAAAGGGGCAAAGAACTTTAATAGAAAATTGTCAAAAGAAGAAATACAAATGGCCAACAAAAATATGAAAAAATGCTTACTACCCCAGGCATCAGGGAAATGCAAATCAAAACCACAATTAGATATCACCTCACCCCTGTGAGAATGGCTAAAATCCAAAACACAAAGAGTAAACAATGCTGGTGAGGATGTGGACAAAGGGGAACATTTATATACTATTGATGGGAATGTAAATTAGTACAGCCACTGTGGAAAAGAAGTGTGGAGATTTCTTTAAAAACTAGAAATAGACTTGCCATATGATCCAGCAATCCCACTACAGGATATATACCCAAAGACCTGAACACAAAGTTTGAAAGAGATACCTAGGCCGGCGCCGCGGCTCACTAGGCTAATCCTCCGCCTTGCGGCGCCAACACACCGGGTTCTAGTCCCGGTCAGGGCGCCGGATTCTGTCCCAGTTGCCCCTCTTCCAGGCCAGCTCTCTGGGCTCTGCACCCCATGGGAGACCAGGAGAAGCGCCTGGCTCCTGCCATCGGATCAGCGCAGTGCACCGGCCGCAGCGCGCCGGCTGCGGCGGCCATTGGAGGGTGAACCAACGGCAAATGGAAGACCTTTCTCTCAGTCTCTCTCTCTCACTGTCCACTCTGCCTGTCAAAAAAAAAAAAAAAGAGAGAGAGAGAGATACCTGCACCACCAGGTTTATAGTAAATATCCAAAATAACAAAAATTTAGAATCAACCAACGTGTCCATCATCATATGAATGGAATAAAGAAAATACATTGTATATATATATATGTATATATACCCAAATATGCATGTATAGACATATGTGTATACATATATGTATGTATACATGTATATATACAACGGAATATTATTCAGCTATAAAAAATTAACATTTTACCATTTGCATAAAAATGGACACAACTGGAAGAAATCATGTTGAGTGAAATAAGGCAAACCCAGAAAGACAAATACTGCATTTTCTCCCTTATATGTGGGAGCTAAAATTAAAAGAAGAAAGAAAAAAGAAATGTCTGTGTGTATCAGTATTGCTGCAAATACATAAAACTTTGTTTTATATTTTTGTGAAACCAATGGTTAAGAATGTTATATCTATGGGGCTGGCGCTGTGGCACAGTAAATTAATCCTCTGCCTGCAGCCTTGGCATCCCATATGGGCGCCGGTTCTAGTCCTGGCTGATCCTCTTCCAATCCAGCTCTCTGCTATGGCCTGGGAAAGCAGTGGAAGACGGCCCAAGTCCTTGGGCCCCTGCACCCACATGGGAGACCTGGAAGAAGCTCCTGGCACCTGGCACCTGGCTCCTGGCTCCTGACTTCGGATCGGTGCAGCTCTGGCCATTGCGGCCATTTGGGGAGTGAACCAATGGAAGGAAAAGCTTTCTCTCTCTCTTCCTCTCACTGCTGTAACTCTGTCTCAAATAAATAAATAAATAATCTTTTTAAGAAAAAAAAAAAAGAATGTTATATCTTGGGGCCAGGTATCATGTAAAGCTGCTGCCTGCAATGCTGGCATCCATAGGGCCAACAGTTTGAGATCCAGCTGCTCCACTTCTGATCCAGCTCTCTGCTATGGCCTGGGAAAGCAGTAGAAGATGGCCCAAGTCCTTGGGACCCTGAACCCACATGGGAAGACCTAGAGGAAGCTCCTGGCCCTTCGCTTCGGATTGGCACAACGCTGGCCGTTGAGGCCAACTAGGGAGTGAACCAGCGGATGGAAGATCTCTCTCTCTGCCTCTCCCCTCTGTGTAACTCTTTCAAGTAAATAAATAAATATTTTTAAAAAATGTTATATATCTTGAGGCCAGAACAATGGCTCACTTGGTTAATCCTCCGCCTGTGGCACCAGCATCCCATATGGGCGCCAGATTCTAGTCCCAGTTGCTCCTCTTCCAGTCCAGCTCTCTGCTGTGGCCCGGGAAGACAGTGGAGGGTGGCCTGGGAAGACAGTGGAGGATGGCCCAAGTTCTTGGGCCTCTGCACCCGCATGGGAGACAGGGAAGAAGCACCTGGCTCCTGGCTTCAGATCAGCACAGCGCCAGCCGCGGCGGCCACTGGGGAGTGAACCAACGGAAGGAAGACCTTTCTGTCTCTCTCTCTCTCACTGTCTGTAACTCTACCTGTCAAATAAATAAATAATTATAAAAAAAGAATGTTATATGTTAAAAATATATGTTATGGCCGGCACTGCGGCTCACTAGGCTAATCCTCCACCTGTGGCGCCAGCACCCTGGGTTCTAGTCCCGGTCGGGGCACCGGATTCTGTCCCAGTTGCCCCTCTTCCAGGCCAGCTCTCTGCTGTGGCCAGGGAGTGCAGTGGAGGATGGCCCAAGTGCTTGGGCCCTGCACCCTCATGGGAGACCAGGAGAAGCACCTGGCTCCTGGCTTCAGATTAGCGCGTTGCGCTGCTGCAGCGCATCGGCCGCAGCGGCCATTGTGGGGGTAAACCAACGGAAAAAGGAAGACCTTTCTCTCTCTCTCTCTCTCTCTCACTGTCTACTCTGCCTGTCAAAAAAAAAAAAAAAGAATATATCTTATGGTTAAGAATGTTTAATGATCTGTGATTAAAACTATATGGGTGAAATGGTAACTTTCCCATTCAATTATTGTTTATAGCCACATCTATATTCCCACTAAACTAGGGTCTTTTTGCTTTTTCCTTGTTAAGCTTCTTATTTAGTTAAGTATTAAGCCTTTTTAATGTAATATAAATTTAAAATTTATCAAAAACTAAAAAAAAAAAGGTGTAAAGAGGATGAGAGGGAAGGAAAAAGGGAATATCATCATGTTCTTAGATTTGTATCTATAAATCATATTGAATCTTAAAAATAAAAAGACATGAAATAAAATCATTTTTCAAAGATCCAATTAAAAAGTATTGATAATACTTTGAAATATAAATCAAATGAAGCATTTGTAGTCACAGAAGGAACAGATATTATCTTTTTCAAATAAAGATATTGCTCTAAACTAATGATGCAGCATGGTCCCACTCCCTTCCCATTCTATCTTGATAACTCATTCCAACTTTTTTATCTAACATGGTATTTCTGCTTATATTACTAAGTACTCCTGGCAGGAAGCACTTTAGAAGGGTCTGTGTCAATTTCGAGGTCATCTGTCTCACATATGTGTGTCTACTTTAAGTAATTCTAGGTGGACTTGACCAGTGACATCTGTGAGAGTATTCATTCCCAACCACTTCCCTGCTTGGCTCATAGTTTGACTTGCTTTTTTTAAAAAATATTTATTTATTTATTTATTTGAGAGGTAGAGTTACAGACAGTGAGATGAAGAGACAGAGAGAAAGGCCTTCCATCCGCTGGTTCACTCCTCAAATAGCCACAACAGTCAGAGCGGGGTCGATCCAAAGCCAGGAGCCTGGAGCTACTTCTGGGCCTCCCAAGTGGGTGCATGGGCCCAGAGACTTGGGCCATTTTCGACTGCTTTCCTAAAGCCACAGCAGAGAGCTGGATTGGAAGAGGAGCAGCCAGGACTAGAACTGGTACCGATAGGGGATTCTGGCACTGGGAGGATTAACCTACTGCACCACAGCACCAGACCCCATGGTTTGACTTTAATCTCTGGTTTCCATTTTCTTTTTGGTCTAGGTTAAGCATTTTAAGGCTCTTAACTTGGAATCCATAGGTCCATCTCAGAGGATTCTAATTTATTTTAAAATGCAGAAGCCGGCGCTGTGGTGCAGCGGGTTAAAGCCCCAGCCTGCAGTGCCAGCATCCCATATTGGTGCCAGTTCGAGTCCCAGTTGCTCCACTTCCTATCCAGCTCTCTGCTTTGGCCTGAGAAAGCAGTGGAAGATGGCCCAAGTCCTTGGGCCCCTGTACCCACATGGGAGACCCAGAAGAAGCTACTGGCTCCTGGCTTCAGATCAGCTCAGCTCTGGCGGATGCAGTCACTTGGGGAGTGAACCAGTGAATGAAAGACTCTCTCTCTCTCTCGTTCTCTCTCTCTGTCTCTGGCCCTACCTCTCTATGTAACTCTGTCTTTCAAATAAATAAAATAAATCTTTAAAAAATAATAAAATGCAATAAAAATTTTCTATATACCTTCATATGTTCATTTTTCTGCCTAGAAAATTCTTAGCTTTCATCTACTCTCTTTTTTTTTTTTTTTTTTTTGGAAAGGCAGAGTGGACAGTGAGAGAGAGAGAGACAGAGAGAAAGGTCTTCCTTTGCCGTTGGTTCACCCTCCAATGGCAGCCGGCGCATCGCGCAGAACCAAAGCCAGGAGCCAGGTGCTTCTCCTGGTCTCCCATGCGGGTGCAGGGCCCAAGGATTTGGGCCATCCTCCACTGCACTCCCTGGCCACAGCAGAGAGCTGGCCTGGAAGAGGGGCAACCGGGACAGAATCCAGCGCCCCGACCGGGACTAGAACCTGGTGTGCCGGCGCAGCAAGGAGGAGGATTAGCCTAGTGAGCCGCGGCACCAGCCTCATCTGATTCTCAAAAGAGTCCTATGATCCACTGAAGGGTTAAGAATGACTGGTCTGTTGAAGATACCATACTAAGTGAAACAAACAATCCACAAAAATGCAAATATTATTTGATTCCACTTGGTATTTGGAATACTGAGATTCATTCACAAAGTAGTATAACAGTACCAGTGGCTGGAGGGAAGGAAGAGTGAGAAGGTTAAGTTTTGCTCAATGGATACAGAGTTTCAATTTGAGAAGATGAAAAAGTTCTGAAGATGGGTGGTAGAAATGGTCGCACAGCAGTGTGCACATACATAATGCCACAGAACTATACATTTAAAAATAATTTTGAAGTAGTTAAAATGGTAAATTTTACATTATGTATATTTTGCCACCAAAAAGAAAAAGACAACAAAATCTAAATATTTTGCTACTAGTTCCTGCCTTGGCTGGATTGGTGATGATTTAGACTCTTCTCTCAAAATAATGTCAACGAGGGGCCGGCATTGTGTAGTAGTGAGTGGGTAAAGCTGCCACCTGCAGTGCCAGCATCCCATATGGACACCAGATCAAATCCCATTTGCTTGACTTTTGATCCAGCTTCCTGCAAATGAGCTGGGAAAGGTAGTAGAAGATAAGCCAAGTGCTTGGGCCCCTGCACCCACGTGGTAGACCTAGAAGAAGCTGCTGGCTCCTGGCTTCAGCCTGACTCTGCTCTGGCTATTGTGGCTACCTGAGGAGTAAACTAGCAGATGGAAGATCTCTCTCTATATATATATGTAACTTAGACTTTCAAGTAAATAAATAGGGTCTTCTAATTATTACAAATACCTAAATCAAATTTAAACCAATTTTTTAAAACCCATTTCCATATATATATATATATATATATATATTTCACATAAGTTTTCTATGATAGTCATGTTACTTTTATATTCCCTCCATCTATTCCCTCCCCCGCCAAAATATGGAAATACACCATGTCCCATGTCTTGGTAATCACAATACAGATAAAGTCTTAGAATTCAAGGCCAAGTTCTGCTGGCTGAGCTGACAATGTGTTTTTTTGTTTCTTAGATAATTGTGTTCTAGAGTAATGTCACCTATTTTTCTTTAATTGCTCCAGGGGCCAGTTCATTCATATTTACATTCATTTATTTTTTCATTCCATCTGCTTTCCAACCTTCATTGAAAGTCTTCCATGTGACAGGGCCTAAGTTGTAGTTTTCCTTTCTGTACATGTTCTTCAAAACTCCACCAAATATTGTGCTATTAGTCTCTAAAATCTCTGGAAAATGTCTATTTTATAGTGAAATACTTCTCATCCAACACGAAGTGGAATTCAACTGAGAAAAATAAGGTGTTGATTGGATAGGATAGGGTGTAGGGTATTTTTTCTTTGACTACATGAAGAAGAAATCTTAACTTTGTTTAAAATGCTTCCATTTTTAATCCCAAGGGGGGAAAAAAAAAAGAAGCCATCACCTCCTTTTAATATCCAGGAAGACTCATTGCTAAAAGTCAAAACAGTTCAAGGTTATATCACCAGGCTTCTTCTTGTGGCTGTGGTAGACAACTCAAAAAGTCTTTTTTTAAAAAAATCTTTTTTTTTTTTTTTTTTTTTTTTGACAGGCAGAGTTAGACAGTGAAAGAGAGAGAAAGGTCTTCCTTCCGTTGGTTCACTCCCCAAATGGCCACTACGGCTGGCACGCTGTGTCAATCCGAAGCCAGGAGCCAGGTGCTTCCTCCTGGTCTCCAATGTGGGTGCAGGACCCAAGGACTTGGGCCATCCTCCACTGCCTTCCCGGGCCATAGCAGAGAGCTGGACTGGAAGCGGGGGGGCAACCGGGACAGAACCCAGCACCCCAACCAGGACTAGAACCCAGGGTATATATGCTTTATCATAGTGTTCTAGGCGCCACAGGCAGAGAATTAGCCAAGTGAGCTGTGGCACTGGCCTAAAAAAATCTTCTTGATTCTACTCTTAGACTAGGGCTTTGGGGACAGTATTCAGAAGGTATTCTTTTGCCAGAATTGATGCAAAGCCAATTCTTAAGGGAAATGCTAACTTAGCTCTAAGACTTCCTGAGTCTTTTATTTTTTAAAAGATTTTATTTCATTTATTTGAGAGATAGAGTTACAGACAGTGAGAAGAGACAATGAGAAAGGTCTTCCGTCCGTTGGTTCATTCCAGGTGGCTGCAATGGCTGGAGCTGCGCCAATCCAAAGCCAGGAGCCAGGAGCTTTTTCCGAGTCTCCCATGTGGGTGCAGGGGCCCAAGGAATTGGGCCGTATTCTGCTGCCTTCCCAGGCCACAGCAGAGAGCTAGACTGGAAGAGGAGCAGCTGAGACTAGAACTAGGGCCCATATGGGATTCCAGCGCCACAGGCGGAGGATTAACCTACTGCGCCATGGCGCCAGCCCCCCTGAGTCTTTTAGATACAGATGAGATGTCCTACCACTGAGGTCAAAATCTATGATCAGCTCCTTAATTTCCATATAATAAATTAATCTTGGCCGGCACTGCGGCTCACTAGGCTAATCCTCCGCCTTGCAGTGCCGGCACACCGGGTTCTAGTCCCAGTTGGGGCGCCGGATTCTGTCCTGGTTGCCTCTCTTCCAGGCCAGCTCTCTGCTGTGGCCTGGGAATGCAGTGGAGGATGGCCCAAGTGCTTGGGCCCTGCACCCCATGGGAGACCAGGATAAGTACCTGGCTCCTGCCAGCAGATCAGCGCGGTGCACCGGCCGCGGCAGCCATTGGAGGGTGAACCAACGGCAAAGGAAGACCTTTCTCTCTGTCTCTCTCACTGTCTACTCTGCCTGTCAAAAACAATTAATCTTACTGTACTTCTTTACTTGATTGGTGTCTATAGCCTGTACGTTCTCATGTAAACAGCAACTCAGGATAGGAACAAGCCAGATTATCTTCAGAGGACACAACCTCTAATGGTCAGCTCCTCATCTTCTTTGGTAGCTTAAAGAATATTTATGGAAGGCAAGTTGGAGGATATAGGTCTCTCTCCCTTTTCAGCTACTTTGAATTATTTTCTTCCATCAATTTGTTTGTCAAAAACCTGTAACATCTCAAACCATTACAGAATTGCCAACGAGTTGGCTTCTTAATATGCCTTTTGGTTAAAATTGCTAAAGGTTGAGCATCCCTAATCTGAAAATTCAAAATCTGAAATGATCTAAAACCTGAAACTTCTGACATGTAAGTTTCAGAAAACATTTCAGATTTTGGATTTTGGGGCTAGGAATGCTCAACTGATAAAGTCTATACAAATATTTCAAAATCTGAAATACTTTTGGTCTCAAGTATTTTGGATAGAGAATGCAATTTAAAGAAATATGTCTTGTTTGTGAAGTATCTTTGGGATACAATTCTAGGAATAGCTCTGCTTTATCATAGTGTTCTAGGTAAAGAGGAGCAGAGAAAAAGTCAGAATATGTTACCACACTGCCCCCTACCATAGTTGGCAACCTGAAAACTTATTGTAGCAGAGCTGCTGGCCAGAACCAGTATCTGCCAAAAATAGTCTGCTGACCATATTTCCATAGTTAATTATAATGAGATTACCATGGATGACATCCCCAATCCCATGATGCACCTGACACCATGACACTTCTAAGACTTCTTAAGAAGCTCAGAAATCAGGCAGTCACCAAATTCTGAGAAATTTCTCGCTTTCCTGGAAAACTTTCAAAGCACCACCCCTTTTACCTCCTGATCACATAAAGGTATGGCCCCAAACCTTATGGACTGTACCTCCCTCCAGAGCATACCTGTACTCTGTCTTAAATATGTACTTTTACTTTGCTAATAAATCTGATTCTTCTACTAAATTTAAATATACCCCCTTGGAATCCCAACACTGGGATCTAATGTGCTAGATGAAATAAAAATTATGTAATCTAATTATGTCTTATTCTTCCCATTGGCTACTAGGAAGCTCAAACTTATATATACACATCGGTGTGAACACATATGCATTTATATATTTTAATGTTCAGAAATTCCAGTTTTGTATTGAATTTGGTTTTGCCCTTTCTTGTTTATATAGATGACATATTGTGAACTTAAAAATAATTCCTGGGCTGATATCATGGCATAGTGAGTAAAGCTGCCACCAGTGACACCAGCATCTCTATATAGGCACTTGTTTATGTCCCAGCTGCTCCATTTCTAACCCAGTTTCCTGCCAATGGCCTGGGTTAAGCAGTGAAAGATGGCCCCAAGTGGGAGACCCAGATTAAGCTCCTGGCTCCTGGCTTTGGCCTGGCCCAGCCCTGGCCATTGCAGCCATCTGGGAAATGAACCAGTGGATGGAAGGTCTCTCTCAGTTTCTCCCTCTCTCCCTGTAATTCTGACTATCAGATAAATAAATCAGTCTTTAAAAAATAATAAAAAGTTCTAAGTTACTTCAAAAATAATTCCCTGCAGATGTTTCCTGTTCTTTTTTGGTGTTTCTAATTTGCCTACAACATTGGATTCTGTCTAGCAACCAAGGTCAAAGTGTAGTGAAGCTGACAAGAGTATTAATGGTTTTAATACTATATGTACAAGCAAAGAATTAGATCATTAGTGCTGAATGCAATTGGGGCAAAAATTCCTTCCCCCATAAATTCTCTGTGGCTTGAGAACACCCAGCCTTACCGGTTTGGGAAATAATGGGAATGCAACTGGAATCTTGTGCTGCAAATGGTTATGATTCAAGATGTAGGATTTGGAACCTGAAGCATAAAGAAACTGCTGAAGTATGAACAGGTACAGGACAGTGCTGATCTTCAGGCTGTATCCAGAGAAGAAAGATCCTATTCGGAAGAAGGCAGAGAGCTCATCTAAGGACTGTCAAGCTAAAGTTCAGAAGACTGAAGGACAATTATCAGTGATGGACAAAAGGACCAAATAGAAAAGCTCCCAGGTGGATCTCAAGGCTCCTCCACTCTTTTCCAGCCCCTATCCTTCCCTACCTTGTTTGGAAGACTCACATTCAAAGGCAAGAAATTCCATCCTTCTAAAGAAGGGTTTGCTTAAGCTTAAAGGCTGGAATTGAGCCCTGTTCCCCAAGAAGCAAACCTTTCAGAGAATTTGAAAAGTCAACACACAGGTATTTTGAAGATGAGGGTATTTCAAAAAGTTCATGAAAAAGTATAATTAAAAGATGTTTATTTTGGTAGAAGAAAGTTTTAAAATGGATGCATAGTTTATTCATAAAACATATCCTTCATTACTTTTTAAAGTCGTTTTAACGACTGGCACCAAAATAAACTTTTCATTCCACTTTCAATGACTTTTCCTTCAAATTTCCTTGCTAGTGTTAGGTTTTAGGATTCCTTAGGACCAAAGGAGACAGAGACAATCAGCCAAAGAGGAAGAGGTTTTATTTAGGACAGACACACAACACAGTGGGGTCTGAAAGTGAATTTCAGCCTTCCTGGCAGTGGGCTGTGTCTCCTCTTAATCTTGTTGGGATAGGTCAGTGGCCATGCAGAGGGCACACTGACCCTGATAAGGTGGGTGGGGACAGGCAGAAAGGTCTGCTGGAGGAGTCATTTATTTATAATATATTGTCTTAGCAGTTTGAAATGTCCCAGGTTAGGGGCTTGTAGCCAAATGATGGGTGGGCAATAAAAATTCCACTGGTTTTTAGGTCAGTTTCATTGAGCTTGGATTAACTATTCATGTCTCAATGGCTTAACAGGTCCTAACAGCTAGCAAGCAGTACTAGAATGAAAAAGACCTTGGCTATCTCCAGCAACCCTGGCCTCTGCCTCCCTCTGTGGCACCCTCCTTCCCCTTCTAGGAACTTGACAGAAGGCAAGTGCCAGGCCCAAAAAGTCCGAGGTCAGTAGCCAGTGCCTGCTCAGCTACAGGCCATTCAAGCAAGGGTTTTATTTGTTCTGAATTGAAGTTTGGGGCCAACTAATAAGCAAATATTTCTCTTTCAGTCATTGTCCTACCATTTATTTCCTCCAGGAATCTGGAGGGAAAAGGAAGCTGTGGTCTGGTCCATGGTTAAAGTAAGCCAGGATCTACAACACTGCCAATTGTTGTGCCAGAGACCAAGGGAGTAAAGAGCTCACAATTCACAAGAATCCATGAATTAAATCTGGTCTGATAACTGTTGGGTCTGTGCCCTCTCCACAGTGACAGAGACTTTGCAAGAAACTCTCTTTCTGAGGTCCTTGAGGGGAATTTAACCTCATTCCATACATGCTGATCTATTTTCTGAAAAGGAAGGAAGACTGCAAAGGTAGACAAAAGTCCTTATTTCTTTGAACGATATCTTGAATAAATAATGGGCATAATGGGGATTTCAAAAAGTTCATGGAAAAAAGAATTAAAATGTTTATTTTGGTGCAAAAAATTTGGAATTGCATGCTTATGAGAGATCTTCAAAAAGTTAATTGAAATTTTTCATTATGAATAAACTATGTATGAATTTCAAAGCTTTTTTGATCTTTTAATTCTGTTTCATGAACTTTTGGAAATAGCCTTGTCTAGTGCTTAGTCAATAATTGGCACTTGCTACATCGACCAATTTTACAATATACTATTAAATTATGACTACAATAATGCTTGGTCTCCAGGTTTAAAATGTGAAATTTGAATAATAGGCAGATTTATTCAAATATTTTAATTTATCCTTGGGTACTTAAGAATAGAAAAAATTTGAAGCTGGGATTCAAAAAATCTCTAAGCTCTTCAAAATGAAATACAAATGGTGCTGTCCTTCACTGTTTTTCTGGATCTCCACTTCCTACCTGTCTTTTTTTTAATTTATTTTACTTATTTGAAAGACAGAGTTACAGAGAGAGGTAGAGACAGAGAGAGAGAGGTCTTCCATCCACTGGTTCACTCCCCAGATGGCTGCAACAGCCAGAGCAAGCCAGGAGCTTCCTCCGGGGCTCCCACCTGGGTGCAGGGGCCCAAGGACTTGGGCCATCCTCTACTGTTATCCCAGACCTTAGCAGGGGACTGGATAGGGAATGGAGCAGCAGGGACTAGAACTGGCACCTATATGAGATGCCGGTGCTTGAGGCCAGGGCTTTAACCCACTGCGCCACAGCGCCGGCCCCCCACATGTCTTTACAGAGGAAAACCCTCAGCTGAATCATCTGACTGCTACTTCTGCTTCTGACATTTGAGAAGCCACTTATGGCAGATGCCAAGGGGTGCCTATTCCAGAGCCATCCCCCGTCTTCCTTGCTTCCAGAATCTTGATTTTTGCCTAGGTAGAAGGAAACAGAAAGACTCCCCAGTGGATGAATAATAATTTGTCAAAACCAATCATATTAATCCATTTCTCTTTATCATAGGTTGGTTTGGAGGTGTGCATTTTACCAAGTTCTGGGCAACAGGATTTGAACAGATGTGTGTTAGCACTTCTGCACAATGGGAGAGAGATGCATGCAACATAAGCCTCTGAACTGCTTTCCTACGTTGGCTTTTCATGTGAAGATGACACTTGAAGCAGTGGCTACCACAGAAGCACCACGGGAAGATCAAGAAGCAAGTGGAGAAGCTGATCCCAAGTCATGACATTGTTGAGCCACAGAACTAACCCTTAATTATTTACCTGGACTTATTATTCTGTGCAAGGAAAAGAAATCCTATTATTTAAATCCTTTGTAGCCACATACTCTATAACTTGGAACCAAAATCATCCCTTTGTTTCATAAACTTACCCCAAAATGCCCTTGAAGTGATGGCAAGAAAACCCCATTGAAGGCACACTGAGAGTAAGGGCAGTTACTGGTATTGAAGAGCTCTTGGATACTTTCATGGCATCGTTGATAGTCTCCAACACCTTGAATTTGGAACTGATGGAATGGAAGTGTCTTCTCAAATCTCTTGGTACAGGGGGTCCTGTAAAGGTCACTTATGTTCACTACCCTTTCATATCCAGGGTGGAAGCACGGGTCTTTAAGGATTCCATTACTTGTATCCTAAATGGAAAAATCAATTGAAGGCATCACGTGTGAATGTTTGGGGTACAAAAGGAACAGTCTGACTTTAACAATGCATATGTATTTTATAACATCCCAGCACTTAGCCCTGACATCAATATGTCCATGCCCTGTCCTTTTCATCCGTGGGAATAAGTAAAAAAAAAAAAAGAAGAAGAAGAGGAAAGAGGGAAGAGGGAAGAGGAAGAGGAGGAGGAGGAGGAGGAGGAAGAAGAAGAAAGAGGGAAGAGGAAGAAGAGGAGGAGGAAGAGGAGGAGGAAGAGGAGGAGGAAGAAGAGGAGGAGGAGGAGGAAGAAGAGGAGGAGGAGGAGGAAGAAGAGGAAGAGGAGGAGGAGGAAGAGGAAGAGGAGGAGGAGGAGGAGGAGGAAGAGGAGGAGGAAGAGGAGGAGGAGGAAGAGGAAGAAGAGGAAGAGGAGGAGGAAGAGGAAGAAGAGGAGGAGGAGGAGGAAGAGGAAGAAGAAGAGGAAGAGGAGGAAGAGGAAGAGGAAGAAGAAGAAGAGGAGGAGGAAGAGGAAGAAGAGGAAGAGGAAGAGGAAGAGGAAGAAGAAGAAGAAGAAGAAGAAGAAGAAGAAGAAGAAGAAGAAGGTGGTTTGTATAACAGGCACCAGAAGTAGTTTCAGATATAAATGTATTTGTCTATTTATAGACTGTCCATGTAGTGAAAACAGGGCCCAGAAATGCCATTAGTCTGGAATGTCCCTTGTGCTTAGTCCCGACCGCATAGATCAGAAGCAGATTCACAATGAAAACTTTTAAGACTCTCAAAATGTTGAGC
Organism: Oryctolagus cuniculus; assembly: GCF_964237555.1. Classification (NCBI taxonomy): domain Eukaryota; kingdom Metazoa; phylum Chordata; class Mammalia; order Lagomorpha; family Leporidae; genus Oryctolagus; species Oryctolagus cuniculus. The sequence goes on from NC_091446.1 coordinate 33,835,832, forward strand.
CTGAGAGTAGTTTCCCAGTAGCCTTCATACAGTACCCTTCTCTACTCCTCAAGGAGAGAATCAGGAGCTCCAAGAGCTGGCAGGGCCCTTAGGTCATTTACGCCAGCAGTATCAAAATGTTTTGGTAGGGTTTTCTCTGGTATTTTTTTTATTTCTAAACTTTGGATTAACATGTAATACTTGTACTTTTTTAAGGGATACATGAAACATTTCAGTAATTATTCATAGCTTAAACTGACCATACCAGGCAATCAGCCCTTCCATTTCCTTATCTTTTCTTTGTATAGAGATACCTGCACTCTATGTACATTTTAGCACCATTTACAATAGCCAAGATATGGAATGAAGCTGGGTTTCCATCACTGGATGAATGCATAAAGAAAATGTGATAGATATAGATATATACATATATATATATATAATGGAATATTTTTCTGCCTTAAAAAGGATAATATCTGGACATTTTCAGCAAAATGAATGGAACTGGAGATCATATGTTAAGTGAAATAAGTCAGACATAGCCAAATATCACATGGCCTCTTTTATATTTCTGTGTGAACGTGTGTGTATGTGTGTGTGTATACGGATAAACATTTGATCTAAATGTAAAAGATTACTAGAGGCCAGGCAGGGAGCGAGGGAGGGGATAAGAGAGATTGGATAATGGATGCCAAAACACAGTACGGTGGAAGTAACGGGTTCTGGTATTTTGCAGTACAGCAGGGTGACTATGGCTCATCGTGACATATTATATTCTGTGTCAAAGTGGTTTTTTATACAACTACAAGAGAAGAAAAGGGTTTGCTGTGGTAAGAAGCTTGGTGGAGCTTTGAGGTTCAGTGGGCATCTCTCTGTAGCCCCCACTCGTGGTTGTCAGAACCAGAGGGTGCCTTGGAAGAGCAAAGAATTGGTTGTCTTTTCAGTAGCGATGGATGTAACACCCTCACTCTGTTTGTCAGGGTGTGCCTAGTACTTGCATGACATTCAGAATGTTTAACTTTTCTTGCCTTCAAAAAATGCAGAAAGCATCTGGGGACAAGATTTCAAGTGTTGATAAATTCTGTTTACTTTCTGAAGTGCTTTTTTTTGTCAATCCTATTCTCCAGGTCAAATCTAACAATCTGTTTCCTGTAATGTGTAGGAAAGAGAAATTAAAAAGTAGTCTAGACAGGTTTATAAATTGCAGTGTTCTGCCTTCCTCCCTCTCCAATAGTACTCCAGCATGTAACTTCCATTATCAACTTCACAGGGGTGAGAAATTAATTCTTAAGAGAGGCTCTGAGTGGTGTCCTTGGAGATAGTACAGTAAACAAACAAAGGAGGGGAAGTGTTTGGATGGAATCATTGACAGGGGTCGACCAGATGTATGATAGTCTGCCTGAAAAGATTTGGAAAGTACAATAACCAACTTCAGACCAATTACTGAATTATAAAGAGAAAACAACAGGATGTGGGGGCTGGAAGCCCAGATGTGGGAAGGGCAGGGCTGGATTCAGTTATACTTGCCTCAATGTCCTTGGCCAGTTTCTGCAAGAGTGCTTGATCCTTCCCATAGCACAAGAAGCTGTGTGTGTATACGTTGTAGTCCCTGCCATAGAGGCGAAATTGCAAAGAGTTGTCTGGGGACTCAATAGTTTCATTACTTGGGGGCACAAAAGTGATTTGTGTAGAGGCTCCCCCAAGGTCCAGAGCTCCATAGGTTTGTTTCTCTTCTTCATGTGAGACCAGACCATACCAACTTGATTTCTGAAAGAGAGGACAGTCACCAGCACAAGAAGCCTCTTGGCATCCTGCTTTCAACACTATTTCTTGGACTCAGGAACTTCCTAAGGCAAAGAAGCAGGGGCAGAAAGGTGAGACAAAGCTCACTGGAGGTTTCTGAGTCTGCATCAAATTAACAGGAAGAAAAGAGAGGCTTCAAAGAGAGCTCAGATGGCAGCAGCACAGTAGAATAGCAGATATGTCCAGTAGTATCACAGGGCATCTCAATTCAACTCTCCACTCACCTGCTCACTAACTGTGAGACCCTGGATAGAATAAGTGCCCTCTTTCAATATCATTTGGGACTCTAATCTAGAGATAATAAGAAAGCTTCATACTATTGTTCTGAGGATGAAGTCAAACAGCACAGGAAAAGTGCTTAGCACAGCACAAGACATACAGAACTAGGCAAATATTAGCAACTCTGAATAACAGAATTTTACTTTCCTCTATATCCCCTTAAAGTACAAATACGGCTTCTTATCCGCCAATAGTAGATGTTCTCATAAGAGAATTATGCCTCTAGAGAATCTTACAAAAGTGGGAGTACATTCTTTCACTCATTCATTCTAGCTAGTGGCACAAGCACTGCCTGTGGTAAGCAATGGCCATGTTCTACAAAAAGCCACTTCCAAGGGTGCTGTGAGTTATTCACCTGAGGGAAATTTCCCATAAGATAGTTGATGGTAATCCAGCCATAGGCACCTTCCTCTTGGCCAGTGATGATCCGGGCACCCTGGAAGTCAAAGGGGTACTCGTCGAGGGTCTTCGACACCATATCCAGGATCTTGTCTGCCACTGTTTCACTTTCATCCCTACACAAAGGAAGAGCTGAAGCTATCATTTTTGTTTCAGTAATTCTACCTTCCCACTTCAGCTAGGACTTCCGCTCAGTGTTCCTAGGAAGTAAACACTGGAATAAGCAGAGAGATGGGGCTCCCTAAATATGACTGTCAGAGGAACCCTCCTTTGGGATGAGACAAGACCAATCTTTTAACTCACTCCTCTCTCTCTCAGAAACCAAATCTTTCTGATCCTTGTATAGGTTGGTCTTATTAAAATGCCATTTTCATTCTACTGTTTTCTGGCTCAAAAAGTTGATAACAGTTCATAAAATTACTATGGTGGTAGTGGTAGCCAGCATTGTTTTATCACAACACCTAGTGCTGATGTGTGCTATATTAGTCATTACTGGTGGCTCCCACATGACTATACAGTTCTGCTGAGGTTTCAACTAGGGCTCTGGTAGAAATAAGGTAGAAAATGACCTCAGGCAAGTACCCAACTTCCTCTTCTGCCAGACTCAGGAAATCCTTATATTTTTCCCTGGTTCTTGGGTCAGCTTGAGGCCTTGAGGTCTAAAGAAAGAGTCTTTCCGGGTTGTCATAATAAAGATGGAATGAATTGCCTCCAAGATCGAGGCTATGCAATACTGAGGGCTTCGGAGTGACAGGATGCTACTTCCAACTTGGATTAGAGCCCTGTAATCTCTTGTCCTAATGGCTTCCTACTGTATGCCTAGCTGTTATCCCTAGCCTTCCTCACTTTGATTCATCTTCTCTACCAGTGTCACCTGTTGTGTAACAAACTTTGATGGCTTCCCCACTATCTCCAAGATTGCCCCCAAAATTCCTAGCATGGGCCATTGTGATCTGGACCCAGCCTTCTCAGAATCCCACATAGAACTCCAGCTCTACCACTTACTAGGAATGTGACTTCAGGTGAGTTAACAACATTTGTAAGCCACAGCCTTTTTCTCTGGTTAATGACAGTTAATAATTCTTATTTCATAGAGTTGTTGTGATGGTTAAACAACTGCCTAGCACAGTGCTAAGTTCACAGCAAGGGCTCAATAACTATGAGCTGCTATGATTGTTACAACTTTTTTAAGAAAGATTTATTTATTTGAGCCGGCGCCATGGCTCAATAGGCTAATCCTCCACCTTGCGGCGCCGGCACACCGGGTTCTAGTCCCGGTCGGGGCCCCGGATTCTGTCCCGGTTGCCCCTCTTCCAGGCCAGCTCTCTGCTATGGCCAGGGAGTGCAGTGGAGGATGGCCCAGGTGCTTGGGCCCTGCACCCCATGGGAGACCAGGAAAAGCACCTGGATCCTGGCTCCTGCCATCGGATCAGCGCAGTGCGCCGGCTGCAGCGGCGGCCATTGGAGGGTGAACCAACGGCAAAGGAAGACCTTTCTCTCTCTGTCTCTCTCTCTCACTGTCCACTCTGCCTATCAAAAAACAATAAAAAAAAAAAGAAAGATTTATTTATTTGAAAGACAGAGTTACAGAGAGAGGTAGAGACAGAGAGAGAGGTCTTCCATCCGCTGGTTCACTCCCCAGTTGGCTGCAATGGCTGCAGCTGTGCCGATCTGAAGCCAGGAGCCAGGAGCCTCCTCCGGGTCTCCCACGTGGGTGCACGGGCCCAAAGACTTGGGTCATCATTTACTGCTTTCCCAGGCCATAGCAGAGAGCTGGATCAGAAGTGGAACAGCTGGGACTAGAACCAGCGCCCATATGGGATGCCGGCACTTCAGGCCAGTGCCTTAACCCTCTGCACCACAGCGCCCACCCCTATGGTTAGGATTTTATAACACACAGAACTGTGCAGAACTATTTACTTTCCTTTGAATACACCCTGATCTCTCATGTTTCCCCACCTTTGAACATTCATTAGAAATCAGGCTCCATGTAGCCAGGGACATCGTCTTGTTCAAAGCTGTCTCCCCAGCACTTAAAAGAGTCCCTGACACATAACAGGTGCTGAAAGAAGAGCTGGTTGCTGAACACATGCTGTCTTCTCGGCCTGTAGTGCCTTCCCCCAGCCTCCAACTTGTCCTCTGTGATTAAGCGCATGTATATTCCTCTCTGGTAAGTCTTCTAGGTCTGCTTTCATCTTACAAAGGGCCCAATGTGCTCCCATGGCAAGTCTGAACACTCCTCTATTAAAGAATTAATCTGAGGGCCTGGTTCAAGTTCTGGCTCCTCTGCTTCCAAGCTAGCTTTCTGCTAATGTGCACACTGAGAGGCAGTAGGTGATGGTTCAAGTGCTTGGGTTCTGGATATCCACAAGGGAGACCCAGACTGAATTTTAGACTTCTGGCTTCAGACTGGCCCAGCCCTAGATGTTGTAGGCATTTGGGGAATGAATCAGCGGATAGAAGATCACGTTCTCTCTCTCTTAATCTTCCTGCCTTTCAAATAAAATAAAAATAAATAAATAACAACTTAAAAAAAAAACTCATCACCTTGTATAGAAATTCTGATTTCCTTGAGGGCCAAGTCACCTAATTTTATATTCAAAGACAGAGTAAGCAGAACCAACCCTTAGGGCATTCTGGTCTGGCTGAAAAGTCCATGAGAGCATTTCAGGCATGGGAAGCCAAGACACTGTGGGTAAAAATGTCCTACATGAAGGACATCAGTGGTGAGACTCCAGTGGAAAGAAGGGGTCATCAAAGAAGGAAGTAGTTTTCTCTGAAAGGAGGAGACAATTCCCACTCTGCTTATGACCTTGTCTAAATACTGACAGAGTTCGTGGATTCAAAAGGCTTCCATAGCCTAGGCAGCTCATATCAAGAGCCTCGGGTGATCACTGACATCATACATAACAGTATTGTTAAATTAACAACAGGAGTCACTGTGCACTAACTTTCCATGTAGGACCTCTGTCCTCAAAGAGTTGTATTATAATTATGTCTAAGTGCTCACAAAAGATGTATCACTCTTGGGTGCTTCTTTAAATTTAATTAAGTTTATTTAGAAAAAAAAGAAGTGAAATTAACTTCAAGATGCAAAGACTTTGAACAACCCCTGTCTCCACTGCTGAAGAACAGTTTTTTTGTGTGCAAATTATTGAACACTTTACTTAGTATAGAGTTGGTCTTCTGTGTATAAAGTTAATCAAAAATGTATCTTAGTGGAGAATGGGACTGGGAATGGGAAAGTGAGGAGGAGGTGTGGGAGTTGGAGTGGGAGGGCAGGTATGGTGGGAAGAATCGCTATATTCCTAAAATTGTACTTATGAAATGCATGAAGTTCATATTCCTTAAATAAAAGGTTTCTTTGGGGGAAAAAAAAAACAAAGACAGAGTAAGGTACTCAACACACTGAATAAATGAAAGAGGAACAAAAGGACAAACGATGCACACAGGTGCCCATGAACATGTGCTAGTGGTGATTATTCGTCTTGAGATAACTCTTGAGTGACTTCTGGTGCTCCTCCTCTCAGAGGTTGATTGGCTAAATCTCTTGCCCCAAATTCCAGTGTACATAGTTTAGTCTTCTTCTGAGGCTCCCTCCCCATTGAATTCCTCATGGGATGATAGGCAAAAGGTCTTTTATTTTTACATTCTTAAAATCACCCCATTATACATACTAAAAGTTGGGGAATTTTACTTGCCTATTGAAATTTTCTTTCTTAGGTATGGACTTTGGGATTTTTAGAATTCGGTGTGTTACATAAATGAGACCAAGAGTCTGCTAATAATAATAGATAGAATTAAAAAGGAGAGAACGATCCAACATGGGAATCAGGCCTCACAGCATACTCATACAATGACAAACACCCTAAACAGCACGCTGGCCTCAAAATCAGCCCTTAAGACATTTGTATCTGGCTAAAAAGCCCATGAGAGCATTTCAGACATGGAAAACTGAGACATTGTGGCAAAAAATGACCTACATGAAGGATCTCTGTGAGTGAGATCCCGTTGTAAAGAATGGGCCATCAAAGAAGGAAGTACATTTCTCTGAAGGGAGGAGAGAAATTCCACTTTGCTTACAGCCTTGTCTTAATAAAGTCAGAGTTTGTGGACTCAAGAGGTTTCCAGCAAGACCCCTACCTTACACCTTACACAAAAATCCACTCAACATGGATTAAAGATCTAAATCTACGACCCGACACCATCAAATTATTAGAGAACATTGGAGAAACCCTGCAAGATATAGGCACAGGCAAAGACTTCTTGGAAAATACCCTAGTGGCACAGGCAGTCAAAGCCAAAATTAACAATTGGGATTGCGTCAAATTCAGAAGTTTCTGTACTGCAAAAGAAACAGTCAGGAAAGTGAAGAGGTAATCGACAGAATGGGGAAAATATTTGCAAACTATGCAACTGATAACAGATTAACAACCAGAATCTATGAAGAGATCAAGAAACTCCACATCAACAAAACAAACAACCCACTTAAGAGATGGCCAAGAACCTCAATAGACATTTTTCAAAACAGGAAATCCAAATGGCCAACAGGCACATGAAAAAATGTTCAAGATCACTAGCAATAAGGGAAATGCAAATCAAAACCACAATGAGGTTTCACCACACCCTGGTTAGAATGGCTCACATACAGAAATCTACCAACAACAGATGCTGGTGAGGATGTGGGGAAAAAGGGACACTAACCCACTGTTGGTGGGAATGCAAACTGGTCAAGCCACTATGCAAGTCAGTCTGGAGATTCCTCAGAAACCTGAATATAACCCTACCATACAACCCAGCCATCCCACTCCTTGGAATTTATCCAAAGGAAATTAAATTGGCAAACAAAAAAGCTTTCTGCACCTTAATGTTTATTGCAGCCCAATTCACAATAGCTAAGACCTGGAATCAACCCAAATGCCCATCAACAGTAGACTGGATAAAGAAATTATGGCACATGTACTCTACAGAATACTATACAGCAGTAAAAAAAAAAAAAAAAAAAAAAAAAAAAAAAAAAAAAAACAAAAAACAATGACATCCGGTCATTTGCAACAAAATGGAGGAATCTGGAAAACATCATGCTGAGTGAAATAAGCCAGTCCCAAAGAGACAAATATCATATGTTCTCCCTGATCGGTGACAACTAACCGAGCACCAAAAAGGAAACCTGGTGAAGTTAAATGGACACTATGAGAAACAGTGACTTGATCAGCCCTTGTCCTGAGTGTTGATGAACAACTTAATACTTTAGCACTTTTAGTATTTTTTGTTGTTCTAATTAATACTAATTTTTAACTCTTTAATTAACATACAATTATTCTTAGGTGTTTAAACTTAACTGAAAAGTGACCTCTGTTAAATATAAGAGTGGGAATAAGAGAGGGAGGAGATGGACAATTTGGGACATGCTCAATCGGACTTGCCCCAAATGGCAGAGTTAGAAACGTGCCAGGGGATTCCAATTCAATCCCATCAAGGTGGCATGTACCAATGCCATCTCACTAGTCCAAGTGATCAGTTTCAGTTCACAATTGATCATAATGATAAGATTAAGAGTCAAAGGGATCACACAAACAAGACCAGTGTCTGCAAATACTAACTGATAGACTTAAAAAGGAGAGAACGATCCAACATGGGAAGCAGGATACACAGCAGACTCATAGAATGGCAGATGTCCTAAACAGCACTCTGGCCTCAGAATCAACCCTTAAGGCATTCAGATATGGCTGAAGAGCCCATGAGAATATTTTAGGCATGGCAAGCCAAGATACTCTGAAAAAAAAAAAAAAAAAAACTAAATGAAAGATCTCTGCGAGTGAGATCCCAGTGGAAAGAATGGGCCATCAAAGATGGAGGTACCTTTCTCTGAAGGGAGGAGAGAACTTCCACTTTGACTATGGTCTTGTCAAAATATGATCAGAGTTTGCAAACTCAAGGCTTCCAAAGCCTTAGCAACTCATGACAAGAGCCTAGGGTGATTACTGATGCCATAAACAAGAGTGTCAATTGTTAAGTTAACAACAGGAGTCACTGTGCACTTATTCCCCATGTAGGATCTCTGTCCTTAATGTGTTATACAATGTGAATTAATGCTATAACTTGTGCTCAAACATTATTTTATACTTTGTGTTTCTGTGTGGATCCAAACTGTTGAAATCTTTACTTAATATATACTAAACTGATCTTCTGTATATAAAGATAATTGAAAATGAATCTTGATGTGAATGGAATGGGAGGGAGAGCGGGAGATGGAGGGTTGCAAGTGGGAGGGAAGTTATGAGGGGGGGGGTGATCACTATAATCCAAAAGCTGTACTTTGGAAATTATATTTATTAAATAAAAGTTTAAAAAAAGAGGCTTCCATAGCTTTGGCAGGTCATGACAAGAGCTTCGGGTGATCACTGACGTCATAAATATGAGTGTCAACTGTTAAATCAACAACAGGCGTCACTGTGCACTTGCTCCTCATGTAGGATCTCTGTCCTCAATGTGCTGTACTAGAACTAATGGTAAAACTAGTCTTCAAGCAGTACTAATACTTTGTGGGTCTGTGTGGGTGCAAACTGTGGAAATCTCTACTTAGTACAGAGCTGATCTTCTGTATATAAAGAGAATTACAAAGGAAAGTTAATGAAGAATGGGATGGGAGAGGGAGTAGGAGGTGCGATAATTTGGGGGTGGGAAGGTGGATATGGGGGGAAGAACCTCTATAATCCAGAAGTTGTACTTATGAAATTTATATTTATTAAATAAAATCTTTCTATAAAAAAAGAATTTGGTGTGTTAGGGAAGAATGGTCCTTGTGTATCGTTTCAGAGGCCCTAGCACTGCCAGGCCTCCTTGTGTCTACATGCTGCTGACCTGAGCAACCGCATGCCTGCTGTAGCTCCCAGGTAAACAGGTGTCTCTTGGTGCTGGGAGATTGGAACCACTTCCCTGGATCTTTCCATGCATGCAGCCAGGTAAGTTTTTATTTCATCTACTTTCTGGGCATATTTTGAGATTCCAAGACCTAGGGAAAGAGGTAGAAGATGGTGACAATCTTTAAAAAAAAAAGAAAATACCTTGACAATATTGAAACAAAATACGTTTTCCGAGATAACACAAGAAAACAATTTCTTGATGTGATGTATATTAGGCTTGTTGGACTTAGAGGGTAACTCATCGGACCTGGCCTTGGTAAAACTTGATTTCCTAACATCAGGCTGGTCAGGATTACATAGCTATTTAGTGGCAGGTGTTCTATCTTTTCAGTCTGTTTGATGTTCAATAACTTTGCCACTGGATGGCGCAATTTCATATTCAATTGCATAATTTCACAGGCGGCATCTTCAGAAAGTTTATGGAAAATGTGTATTACGAAAAAACTCATAGAAAGCTACTATACTACTATGGAAGCATTAGCTGCTTGTGAAGTTTCTTAACAAAGTTCTAATTAAGAACAAAAGTTCCTAGATGACCTAAAATGACATTTAGAACAAAAAAATAAGCACCAGACACATTAACTTACTGAAAAGACAGAACACCTACCACTAAACAGCTATGTAATCCCGACCAGTACCCTAAAACTTCTGAGGTGTAGTTTCTTTGTTAAAAAGAAAGCAAAATCCATGTTCCCCCAGTGAATGTTCCACTCCAACATTGTTCTTCCTAGTAAAACTGTTTTTCCAGTTTTAGAGCAAAACTAACTGTTGCTATGGAGAGGATTGGAGCCAAGATTCCTTAAGTTTTTTGAGTTCAACACTCAACAGTTTCATCTCACATTTAAATAAATATCACACCATCAGTGTTTCATAGCAAGTATTTCCTTAAAGAAAATTATTCAAGTAAGTTATCCAGATACTTCACAGGTTTTCAGACAGCCTGTTTCCTGAACCAAAATTAGAAAATGAACTCCTAAGTAATCAACTCACTGTTTCAATTCAGAAAATCTGCCTTTAAGTATTTGATTAACTAGAGACTTCTCCCTTTTGAAAGGAGAATATAGTGCATTTGTTAAGCCAAACACTCATGGGATGAGTCTCAGAAGAAAGCCATCTGTAGGATTAAAAAAAAATTTTTTAAACAGAAGGCAGTGAATTAAATTTGAGGGGTATGATGGAATTCCAAAAAGTTCATGGAAAAATGAAATTAACGATGATGTGAATTTTCCATGAGTATTTTTAAGCCCCCTTGCAAAATCAGTAAAATGAGGGATTCAGACTTTAAGAAATATTAGAGGGTAGGTGTTTGGCATAGTGGTTAGATCAGTACTTCATATCTGAATGCCTGAGTTCTAAACCTGGCTCCAATCTTAATTCCAGCTTCCTGCAAATGCACACCCTGGGAGACAGCAGGTGATGACTCAAGTAGTTGGATCTCTGCCACCCACATAGGAAGCCCAGATTGAGGTCCTGACTCCTGGATTTAGCCTGGCCCACTCCTGGCAATTCTGGGCACTTGGGGAGTGAACCAGTGGATGGGAGATCCGTCTCTGTCTCTCTGCCTTTCATTTAAATCAAATAAATAAATAAATGTTAGAATATTGTCTCAGTATTAATGGGGTCAAAGTCTCAAGATATTAGGCTACTGGGTAGAATGCCTTGCTCTCTTTAAAACATTTACTCTCTACTATTTGATCAACAAACTACAAAAATCAGCGGACTCAACAGGCCCTTGAATTGGAAGTCAATTATCTTCTGGGACCTTGGTTGCCTTTTTGAATAAAAATAAAAAGTGGGTTCCTAGATTAAAAAGGCCAAAAGAGGAGCAGCATTTAGTCTAGAGTTTAGATACCTGTGTTAGGACCACCTCTCTGGTGCAGCAGGTTAAATCACTGACTGCAGTGCCAGCATCCCATCTGGGTGCTGCTTCGAATCCTGGATGCTTGACTCTCAGTCCCAGCTCCCTGCTAATGTGCCTGAGAAAACAGTGGAAAATGGCACAAATCCCTGGGCCCCTGCCACCCACGGGAGACCCTGGCTTTGGCATGGTCTAGCCCGGCTGTTTGGCTATTTGGGAAGTAAACAAGTGGATAGAAGATCGCTCTTTGTGTGTTTCTCCTTCTCTCTAACTCTGACTTTCAAATAAATAAATAAATCTTGAACTGTGTCCTAAGCCTGAGCACCTAAGTTTGATTCCTAGTGCTGATTTCTGACTCTAGCTTCTCACCAATACACATCTTTGAAAGAAGAGTGATGGCTAAATAATTTGGTTTCTGCCACCCAAATGAGGGACTTGGATTGCATTCCCAGCTTCTGGCTCTAGCCCTGGCCTAGCCCCCAGCATTTAAAGAGTAAATCAACAGATAGGAGCTCTATCTGCCTGTTTGTCTCTCTCTCTCTCTCTCTCTCTCAGCCTCTCAAATCAAAAAAAAAAAAAAAAAAAAAAAAAAAGGACCATGAGAGATAAAGGTCAAAGAGATTATGGTACAATGTGGTGACGTCTGGAGGGACAACGGTCAACAATTCTAAGTTGCACTGTGACCTTGAAAGAAAACTAATGAGAAAAGAAATGTGTAATATAGTGCTTCAGGGTAGCAAAAGGCCGGAGTGCAGTCAGGAGATCTAGACTGTTGTCTGGGTTCTTTGCTACTTGAAGAGCACTAATTCTCCAGGTTTTTGTTTCCTTCTTGGCAAAACAAGAATTAAATGGTCCACAGGGTTTTTTACCCGTCCCCAATAGTCTACAATTTGTTCTTTCCTGCCTATACAGAGGTTAAAGACCTTCAAAAGGTTCTTTCATGTTGCAGATCAGAGTGGAAAGATTAAGAGCGAAGAGATACCCTGGACCAACCAAGGTAACATCACTTGAACACCTGTTAGAAATGCATTCTCAAGCCTCACCTCAGATATGCAGGCTCAGAAATCCTGGGGGGGTTAGGCACAGCATATGTGCATTAACCCCCTCCAAGTAGTTCTGACAGTGTCACATTGGAGAACTACTGGCTGGTACATGAGTTTGCAGTCAGGTATACTTTGCTTGGAATCCCAGTCCCATAATTTACTAGCTCAAGTTATCCAAATAAGTGCTACAATCTCTATCAATCTTGGTGTCCTCATTGTTTAAAAACTAGGAATGATACGGGTGGCATTGTGGTGCAGCAGGTCAAGCTGCCATTTGCAACATCAGCATCCCATACTGGAGTTCCAGTTTGAGTCCTGGCTGCTCTGCAGCCAATGCAGACCCCTGCTAATATGCCTGGGAAAGCAGCAGAAGATGGCCCAAGTAATGGGGCCCCTGCCACCCACATGCGGGACCTGGTTGGATCTGAGCATCTTCAGGGCTCTTGGCTTCAGTCCCAGCCCTTGTAGCCATTTGCAAAATGAACCTATAGGCAGAGATGTCTTTCTCTCTCTACTACTCTCACTCTATCTTTCAAATAAATAAAAATAAATTTTTTAAAAAAGAACAATAATGCGCATCTCAAAAGGAGATGTGAGAATTAAATAAAATTACAAAGTTCAGTTCATAGTTCATGATATACAGAAGTGTCCTGGTAATGGAAGCTACTATGACTAAGTTATTTTAAATTTGCTTATTCTACAAGGGATTACTCATTCAGGATTGATTTCAACATCATTTTCTGTAATATTAACAAAACAACAACAGCTCCACCATTCTTCACTTGGCTTCTTACACTTGAGCCTCTTTTTCCTCTTGTGTTCTGCTTGCCACAAACCTCTCATGTTCTTGTGCCCCAAATGCCTCCCCTTCTCTTTTTCTCCATCTTACCTTTCACCTTGCATTCTTCTAGCTGATGCACCACTCCTGTGTCATTCTCCTTTTCGGCTGGCCACTTATATATGTACAGACTTGTGTGGGAAGAGCCTGCGTCCAGCACGATTCCATACTGAGAGCAAAACAAGTAAAAAATGTATCAGTGCAGCATCGTTCTCCCTTACATTCAGCTTCCGACAGGAAGGAGACAGGGACAGTTCTCAGAAACGAGAGCGGAAAGTATTTTAATTTGAGGGGGAACCTGGGCAGAGATGAGTAGAGTTACCCTAGTCACAAGAGCTACCAGGATGTCAATTTCTGTAAACCACTCTCTTAATATTTACTTAGAAATACTCAGGCCTCACCCAGGGTGGGGTCTAAGCAGCAGTATTATTTGGAAGCTTGCTGGATGATTCTAATATACAGCCAGGATCCAGAGTCACATGCTCAAGTAGGTAAGACAACATGGAAGGAATAGAAAGCCATTAATCCAGTAGATCCTAAACTTGTCTACACACTGGAATCATGCGGGAGCTCCAATGGCCATGATTCCTGTGTCCAACCCCTAGATATTGTAATTTAACTGGTCTGGTATGTAGCCTGGGCTTTGGAATTTTTATAAGATCCCATGTGATTCTGATGCACAAATTTGGGAACCACCGGGTTAACTCACTGAGGGTCACACAGACATAATAAATATCTTCTTCTAATTTTAGCTCAGTAAATGTGGAGCTTATTTTAAAGAGACACAGAAAATACTAAGCCCACTTGGTTTTAAGTTATGAATAGAACTATAAAATTGTAATAAATGCACTAAAAATGTACCCAAACTTCATGTTTTAGCTCTGCAAAGGAGGAACAAAGAAAGAGAAAAATAGAAGAGAGAGAGAGAGAGAGAGAGAGAGAGAAAGAAAGATAGATGCAAGATGCATGCAAGGAGAAGGGAAAAAAAACGCATGAGAAAGTGGTGATCAGAGGAGAAAGAGAGGCTAGAGCAGCTTGTCCTACTCCCGAGCACATGACACGTCCCAGGCAGAGGCTGAAGGAAGCATTTTATGTGACTTACCTGACTTACCTCTCAGAACAGTTCTGTAAATTAGCTCTTATTTTAATCCATTAAATATAGTACAAAGTACAAAGAGGTTAAGTAATTTATTGAAGATACACGGTGAATGAGTAACAGAGCCTAGATCTGAATCACTCAAATGGGTCTTTTTAAGAACATTAAATAAGGGATAACTACAGAGCAGCAGGAAAATCTTTGTATATATTAATGAATTTTTGCATCTGTGCCAATCCGTATAATCAGTGCCAAGAACAAGACACATGGCGCCCTCTAGCACCCAGAAGGCTTTCTAGTATCCCCCTGGGGCAGTTTCCCCCAAGGGTGACAACTCTCTTGACCTCTATCACCACAGGTCAGTTTTTCCTGGTTTTGAACCCCAGTAACTGGACACACAGTGGCTCTGCTTTACATCCAGTGTCCTTCACATCTATCAGATGCACTCAAACTGTGTTAACAGTTCACTTTTGCCCACTGCTGGAAGTATCTCATTATTTGCATATACTGTATTTTCATCTTCTGGTGGACATTTGGGTTGTTTCCAGGTGAGGGCTATTGGGAATATAGCTGCCATGAACACTCTTGTACATTTCATTTGGGGAATATAAGCTCTCATTTGTTTTAGACATTTACACAGGAGGAGAATGCCAAATGCCCACTTAAATTGATAAACATCTTTGGTTACCTTCCTAGGCTCAATAAGTATGTGTGTAGGGGGAAGGGTATGATTGATGATATCTGCCATGGATTTGGAAACAGAGTATGATGGCATGTGTACTTTTTTTTTTTTCTTAAGCATTCCTATCTTAGAGAGAAACATGGAGGAAAGTAAATGAGGAGGCAAAAGGAAGAGAAACACAAAGGAGGCACTTCCGGAAATGTAAGCCAACTACTTTGTGCCACTTTGTTGCACAATGGAGCTCTGGACCTCAAAGTATGCCCTGCCACTTGAAAAATATTTACCTATTTGTATGTTTCTTTAAAAGGCAGAGTGACAAAGAGAGAGGGAGAGACAATCTCCTATCCACTGGTTCACTCCCCAAATGACCACAACAGACCACAACAGGGCGGGACCAAGCTGAATCTAAGAGCCAGGAACTCCATCCAGGTCCCCCATGTTGGGGGCAGTGTCTCAAATACTTGGCCATCTGCTGCTGCTTTCCCAGGCGCATTAGCAAGGGAGCTGGACTGGAAACAGAGCAGATGGGACTTGAACTGGCACTCAGATATGGGATGCCAGCAGTAAGCAGTGACTTAACTCTCTACCTCATAATGCTGGCCACACTTGAAAACACACACACACACACACACACACACACACACACACACATACAGTCTTTAAAAAGTTGGTGGAAAATACATATTATGGGGAAAAAACTATGCATGGATTTTAAAATCCTTTTACACCGAAAGCAACTTATTTCAGTTATATCCATTTTCCAGTAACTTTTTGAAGTGTGTATGTGTGTTTGTGCACCCTCATAATCTTATCACAGAGAAAAGAGGACCAGAATGAGGATTTAAGAAATCTACAGGACCATTAGGAGCAGCTGAAAGTAGGGCCTACTGAGTTTCCAACTTGATTCCACTTCAGTACAGAGCAGGGAGTATCACTGTGCAGACCTCGTGAGGCGCCTTGACCCTAGGTAACCTCCGCGGTGCTCCCTGTCTTGTTTGGCACAGTGGGGATTCCCCCTAGTAACTAGTGCAGTGCTCTTAGAAAGAAAAGGCCCTGTATGCTTGCTTTGGACGCAGCAAGGAAGCAAGCTGCAGATTCCTCTGCAGCTAGGCTTGTAGTAAAAGGAATCCACGAAATCAACGGCTTAGGTGCTGCCCACTGTGGACACAGGGGACACTGACTGAAGTCTGCGGCCTTTGAACTCGTGGGAAACCTCGCAGGATAGAGAAAGCAGCTCAGGGATTATGCAGTAGAAAATTCTGTTGTTCCCTAGCAGGGCCCTAAGTTATTCGTGCCAGAGAAATGTTCCAACCACAACGGCATATGATGAAAGCTAGCAAGGCGGCGGCAGCAAGCGGCCTGTATCTGGAATCAGGACATTCTATTCTGTCTAACTTTGTTGACATGAAAGTCACTTTTCCAGGAGCGCCAAGGAACCTGCCTTGTTTCTATCAGCCTAGTTCTCTAAGGGCTTACATAGTGGGGTGGTTGATAAATCAAAGCTTTCACTACATTTTGTTTGGCAAGTGTTTGAGAAGGGGTAGAGCATACTGTAACGCTGGAGTTGAGGACATTTCCCCTTGTGTATACAGCACACTAGAACACTAACATGTCAAACGGCGCCAAACATTTGTCTTCTAAAATAGTTTGCAGAATAAAAAATTGGCATCGCTTACTGCTTGAGAGACAGATAAAGCTTGATTATCTGAAAGTTCTCAGATGGAACATTTGGGGAGTTTGCCTTTCATTGCTACAAGGTTTACCAGTGTCTGAGTGGCCAACATCTTTTATTTTCTTTCTACCACCGCAGCATTTTCCAATGCATATTTCAGAAATCGTGAGGCTGCAAGGATCTCAGCAAACATAGCTTTGCAGAAGCTTGAGGATGCTTGTACTCTTACCCCTTCCTGGGCCCATAAGCCCATTAAACAGTGAAGGCCTCAGCCAAGGCTGGCAATGGAAAAACATGATATTTTTCTTAGCTTGCATTTAAAACTTTCTAAAACCCTTGAAAGTATATCCTTTCTTTTAAAGAAAAAATCAAAGCTTTGTGTTGCAAGGAAGAGATCTGATATTCCCTTATGATTATTTCACTATTTTCCATATTAAGAGTACTAAAAGTTCCTAAAATATGAATTAGAAAATAAGAGACATTTAAGATTCCACATAGATATCACTGTTATTTTTCTTTATTTCCTTCCAATCTTTTCAAAAAACTATTTATTTACCCCACCACCACACACACACACAATTACAGAGTTAGTTTCCATCTTCTGGTTCACTCCCCAAATGCCCCCAACAGCTGGGACTAGTCTGGGGCCAAAGTGAGGAGCTGGGATTCAACCCAGGTCTCCCACATGAACAGCAAGGACTTCATTACTTGTTTCATCACTGCTGCCTCCCAGGGATTGTATTAACAGGAAGCTGGGGTCAGGTGCCAGAGTCAGAACAGGCCAGGCAGCCAGACATGGGGCACAGACATTTCAATTGCTCAGGTAAATACTCACCCCCGCCCCAGTGTCTTTTAATGCTTCCTTATAATATCATTTATATAGTTGTCATCTTAATGTATACACATGTTTGTCCTCAGCTAGTTTTTTATTAATATTTTAATTGTTCATATTGTTGGGGCACGTACAGTGGGATAAATTGATACAATAGATGTATATAACATGTAACAACCAAGTAAAATCACAGTAGTTATTATTTCCATCTCCTTAAACATTTTTTAGGGAGGGTGGGCATTTGGCACACAGCTGAGACACCCCTCGGGACACGAGCATCACAAGCTGGAGTGCCTGGGTTCAATTTCCAGTTTTGCTTCTAATTCCTGCTTCCTGCTAACGTGCACTGTGGGAAGCAGCAAATGATGGCTCAGGTTGTTTCCTGCCATCCATGCCATATCCCACAGGTTTTCAGATGTTTTGTTCACATATTCATATGGTTGTTTTGTTTTGTTTTGTTTTTTTGACAGGCAGAGTTAGACAGTGAGAGAGAGAGAGAGAGAAAGGTCTTCCTTTTCCGTTGGTTCACCCCTCAATGGCCGCTGTGGCTGGCGCGCTGCGCACCGCGCTGATCCGAAACAAGGAGCCAGGTGCTTCTCTAGGTCTCTCTCCCATGTGGGTGCAGGGCCCAAGCACTTGGGCCATCCTCCACTGCACTCCCTGGCCATAGCAGAGAGCTGGACTGGAAGAGGAGCAACCGGGACAGAATCCAGCGCCCCAACTGGGACTAGAACCCGGGGTGCTGGCGCCACAGGCGGAGGATTAGCCTAGTGAGCCATGGCACCGGTCCACATGTTCATATGTTTTAAGAAAATTTTTTTATCTTCCTTTTGATTTCTTCAATGACCCATTGTTCATTCAACAGCATGTTGTGGTCCATTCTCCATGTATTTGTCCGATTTCCAGTTTTGTTATTGATTTCTAGTTTTATTCCATTGTGATCAGAAAAGATATTTGCTATCACTTCAATCTTTTTTAAGTGTTAAGACTTGTTTCGTGGCTTAATACATGGTCTGTGCTAGACAATATTTCATGTGCTGAGGACAAGAATATGTATTCTGCAGCTGTTGAGTGAAATGTACTATAAATATATGTTAGGCTCATTTGGTCTACAGAACAGTTTAACTCTGATGTTTGTTGGATTTTTTGCCTGGGTGATCTGTTCATCACCACCTCGGTGACTGTCCATGAAAGTGGAATGTTGAAGTTCCCCACTACCATTGAATTGGATCCTATCTCTTCCTTTAGATCTAATAATGTTTGCTTTATAAAATCAGGTGATCTGGCATTAGATACATATAATTTACAATAATACCCTCTTGTTGAATTGATCCTTTGGTAATTCTGTAGTTTGCATAATTTTTGTCTTAAAGTTTATTTTGTCTGAGATAAATATAACTTAATCCCACTCATTCATGGTTTTCATTTGCAGTGAATATCTTTTCCTAACCTTTTGCTTCCAGTCTGTAAGTGTCTTTACTGGTAATGGAAATTTCTTGTGGGCAGCATATCTACATGCATATATTCAGCCAATTTGTTTTAATTAGGGAATTTAGTTTATTTACATTCAAGGTTATTACTGATTAGTAGAGATTTACTCCTGTCATGTTATCAAGTGTCTTTTGCTCATTTTAAATATCCCTTATTGTATTCATCCTCTTATTCATCGTTGTGGTTAGGGTAGGGATAGAGAATGCCTGGTCTGTGCCATGAAATCATTTGGTCTGGCCCTGCCGTAGCAACTGCAGCCAGGACTCAAAATTCAATAAATCTACAGTAGGCTAATTTTTAAGTTGATAATTTTGTGGGCCTGTGAATGTTATAAATATCCAAATAGCCTTAGGCACAAAAAAGAAGTTCCCCATCCTTGGTTTACTTGCATTTGTAAGGGTTGATCCTTTTCTATTGCTTTTTTTGTGCATCACTCTTCTATTGAGTTTTATGCTATCACGTCCTTTCATGATGGTAGCTATCTCTCTTTTTATTTTGAATGTAGGACTCCCTAAGGCACTTTTTTAAAATAAAAATATTTATTTATTTGAGATGTAGAGTTAGAGAGAGGCAGAGACAGAGAGACAGAGAGATACAGAGAGGTCTTCCATCTGCTGGTTGATTCTCCAAATGGTCACAATGGCTGGAGCTAGGCCAATCTGAAGCCAGGAGCCAGGAGATTCTTCTGGGTCTCCCACGTGGCTTCAGGGGCCCAAGAACTTGGGCCATCTTATCTCCCACAGCTTTCCCAGGCCATAGCAGAGAGCTGGATTGGAAGTGGAGCAGCAGGGACTTAAACAAGCACCCATATGGGATGCCAGCACTGCAGGTGTTGGCTTTACCCACTGTGCTACAGTGCCAGCCCCTTAAGTACTTTTGTAAGCCCTCTCTAGTGGCAATGAATTCCTTCAGTTTTTGTTTGTCTTGAAAGGCTTTATTTTCCTTCAATTTTTGATGAAAGCTTTGCTGGATCTAGTATTCTTGGTGGTTTTGTTTTGTTTATTTTTTTGTCTTTCTTTCAAAACTTCCATTCCTTTCTGGCCTATGTTTCTGTTGTAAAATCTACTGGGGGTTCCCTTAAATGTGGTTGGTGCTTTCCTCTTGTGGTTTTTAGGATTCTCTCCTTATCTTTTACTCTCGACAGTTTGTAACATGTTAAAGACTTTTTCTGGTCATGTCTATTTTGGAGCTTATGGACTTTCTGTACCTGGATGTCCACATAGTTCCCAAGATTACACAAGAATTCAGTTATTATCTGATTAAATAGGTTTTCTATTCCTTTACCCATTTCTTTTATTTTTTTTAATTAATTTTTTTGACAGGCAGAGCTAGACAGAGAGAGAGACAGAGACAAAGGTCTTCCTTCCGTTGGTTCACCCCCCAAATGGTCGCCATGGCCAGAAGCCAGGTGCTTCCTGCTGGTCTCCCATGCGGGTGAAGGGCCCAAGCAATTGGGCCATCTTCCACAGCCTTCCCGGGCCACAGCAGAGAGCTGGACTAGAAGAGAAGCAACCGGGACAGAACCGGCACCCCAACTGGGACTAGAACTCGGGGTGCTAGCACTGCAGGCGGAGGATTAGCCTAGTGAGCCGTGGCGCTGGCCAACCCATTTCTTCTCTTTCAGGGATCTCATAAATTCACATATTTTCCATTTAATGGCATCCCTAAGGTTGTGAGGCTGTCTCCACCAAAATTGTTTTTCTTCTGCTTTTTTTATCTGAGATATTTCAAAAGTTATGCCCTCAAGTTCAGATATTCTTTATTCTGCTTGATCTAGTCTATAGATGCTTTCAATTGTATTTTTTTTTAAGTTTTAAAATTTTTTGTGAGAAAACCAGAAAGAGAGAGCTCCTATCTGCTAGTTCACTCCCCAAATGCTCACAATGAGTGAGGCTGGGCTAGGGTCAAAGCCAGGAGATGGGGACTCAATCCAGGGCTCTCTAATGGGTGACAAAAATCCAGTTACTTTACCTGTCACTGTTTCCTCTCAAGGTCTGCTCTGGCAGGAAGCTGGAGTCAGGAACCAGAGCCAAGAATTAGACCCAGGCACTTTGGCATGGGTTAGAGCATCCTAACCACTAGGCCAAACATTCCCTCAATTGTTCTTTTTACTCAACTTACTGATCTGTTCATTTCCATCATTTGCTTGGCTCTTTTCCCAGTTCTCTACCTCTCTGCTGAATTTCTCATTCATGTCATGCATTTTTTTCCTAATTTCTTGAACTATTTTTTTTTTGCTTTCAAACTTTTATTTAATGAATATAAATTTCCAAAGTATTACTTTATCCATTTTAGTATTTTTTTTGTTCTAGTACCATTGGTTGAACTCTGTAATTAACACACAATTATTCTTAGGTGTTTAAATTTTAACTGAAAAGTGATCCCTGTTAGGAATTTGGAAAATATTATGCTGAGTGTAATAAGCCAATTCCAAAGGGACAAATACCACTTGTTCTCCTTGATAGGTGACAACTAACTGAGCACCAAAAAGGAAACCTGTTAAAGTGAAATGAACACTATGAGAAATGGTGACTTGATCAGCCCTTACCCTGAATGTTGATGAGCAACTTGATATGTTATCCCTCTTAATTTCTTGAACTATTTTCCTATATTCTCTCCTTTTTATTTTTATTTTTATTTTTTTGACAGGCAGAGTGGACAGTGAGAGAGAGACAGAGAGAAAGGTCTTCCTTTTTTTTTCCGTTGGTTCACCCTCCAATGGCCACCGCAGCCGGCACGCTGCGGACTGCGCACCGCGCTGATCCGATGGCAGGAGCCAGGTGCTTCTCCTGGTCTTCCCTGGGGTGCAGGGCCCAAGCACTTGGGCCATCCTCCACTGCACTCCCTGGCCACAGCAGAGAGCTGGCCTGGAAGAGGGGCAACCAGGACAGAATACAGCGCCCCAACCCAGACTAGAACCCAGTGTGCCGGCACCGCAAGGCGGAGGATTAGCCTAGTGAGCCGCGGCTCCAGCCATTTTCCTGTATTCTCTTGAATCTCATCTTCTCCCTTTTATTCTTTAGTTGGATTTACTGGATTATTAATGCCAACCACTGTTTTATTGTTTGCTTTTACATAAAATTTACCACTTTAGCCACATTAAGCGTACAGTTCTGTGGTATTAAGTACACTCACATTTGTGTACAACTATCACCACCCTCCACCTCCATGTGTTCTTGTTTTTAAAAATCAGATTTTAAGTCCAGTAGGGTAAAAATAATGCAGATATATTCCAAGAGTATTTGAGGTGGAAGACTGGAGAAAATTCTTCCAAATTCTCCATTAAAAGTTACGATTTTCGCCGGCGCCGTGGCTCAATAGGCTAATCCTCCACCTTGCGGCGCCGGCACACCGGGTTCTAGTCCCGGTTGGGGCGCCGGATTCTGTCCCGGTTGCCCCTCTTCCAGGCCAGCTCTCTGCTATGGCCAGGGAGTGCAGTGGAGGATGGCCCAGGTGCTTGGGCCCTGCACCCCATGGGAGACCAGGAAAAGCACCTGGCTCCTGGCTCCTGCCAGGATCAGCGCGGTGCGCCGGCTGCAGCGGCGGCCATTGGAGGGTGAACCAACGGCAAAAGGAAGACCTTTCTCTCTCTGTCTCTCTCTCTCACTGTCCACTCTGCCTGTAAAAAAAAAAAAAAAAAAAAAAAAAAAAAAAAAAAAAAAGTTACGATTTTCTTGTTATCTAAGAACAGCACTTGAATTCATTTTGCAAAAGCAGATGCAAGGGGAAAGGCCACGATCCTTTAGCAGCAGTTGAGAATCCTGCAGAGCACCAGCTCAGCAATCATAACCAGCTGACAGCTCAGTGTCTTGCCTAAGCATGGCGTCCTCAGTGAAGTGTGTTGACAGCAGGCCTCCACGGAGGGCTTCTGCTGTGCTGGGCACTCCGACCAGTGAGTCACTTCTATTATTCTATTTAATCCTCAGAACCACCCTCCACATTGCTACTATCTAATTTCCCATATAAGGAAACTGAGGCATAGAGAGAGGAATTTACTTGCCCAAAGTCTCAGCTGGAAAGTAACAGATGTGGGATTGAAATCAAAGCAGTCTGGCCCCTGATCCACATTCCATGGAAGTGACAGTTTTTAATAAAAGCATGTGGTTTAGTATTGGGCCAGTCCGATGCTCATGTGAGAGAGCTCCAACATGTGCCTAAATGCAGAATATTTACATTAAAAGGAATATGACAACTTGCTATGTGCCTCTATCCGGTGATGAGAAGAAAATTAAAGAAGTGAATGAAGAAGACCACAAAGCATACAGATATTTTTCCAGGGGAGACTTTGGTACAACCAATTACTCTTCAGTTGGTTAAGCCTATGTTTTTATAATGTGGCCATTGCCTATCCAGTACCTATAGGGAATGGTTCACAGGTTTCAGTAGCACAACAATGCCAGGCTGTCTCTTATACATAGATTCCCAGGCCTGGCATCCCGGAGGTTCTAACTGAAAAGGTTCTAAGGGTCAGAACAGGATCCAGGATCTCGAGAGGATCCTGTTGCAGGAATCTGCCTCCGACACTAACAAGCCCTGCTATCAGGCTGGCCCTATGCCCTTCACATGTAAAGAGAGAGCAGTTTTACTTGTTCAAGATGTTCACTCCATTCACTGAGTCAACAAAACATCTCGGAAGCAACTGCCCAAGTCAGATGCTGTTCTGGTTGTAATTTAACCTTTATTTTGTGATTATTTGATTAAGGATGATTTCCCCCACTATATACAAGCTCAATCAAGACTGGACTCCGGGAACAAGCATTTAACTTAGTGGTTCTCAAATAAATAAATAAATCTTTAAAAAAATAAATCTGGGGTTCAATCCCAGGTATTGTGAGTCCACGGCCCATGTTGCACTAGAGCAGGCAGAATAATTTACCCACAAGAGGACAAGGATCTGAGTCTGTGGGGAGCGAGACAGCTGAAAGTCTTTCCATGTCAGAAGTTGCACCAGGAGAGGTTTGTGGCCACCACCATCTTGAGACAGAAGTAGTTAGAGCTTTCTCTCAGCGTTGCTGTTCCACGGTATTCCACCCTGATAATAAAAGGGCCTTGAAAGATCTGGTCACATCTGGCCAACCTAAGTGATTTTAATATTATTTGCTTTCTTCACACAAGGAAAATACCTTAATTCTGGCCTCCTCTGCCTTGCCTACTCCATAGCAGGATCATCCTAGCTGGCTGACCTTCCTCTAACCTGCTCGCCAGCCTACAGGAATCTTAGGAACATAAACTGGCGTCACCCCCCTGTTTGGGATCCTTCAAAGCAGTGGTTCTCAATCATGAATGCTCATTACAATCAGATGGGAAGTTTATAAAACACACCCATTCCCCACCCCCAGACTGATCTAATTGACCCTGGGTGTGACCTAGACTAGCACAATTGAAAAGCTCCCATGTGCCTCTTATACAGAACCAAGTGTGAGCACCACGGCAGTTGAATGAATGCACACTCCTGAGCCAGGCACACTAAGCTCAGACTTGGAGCTCCTCTCCTACAACTCTTCCCAGCCTACATGGTCAAAAATCCACCGCTATTCACTGCTTCTGATTCACCAGAGACTGACTGCAGTTTCAAGTTGCCACTCTTTAATACACAGTATGACCTTTGTTTGCAATATGTCCTACCAGACCTTGCAGCAAACACTTTACTGTTCCTTAAGATGTGGCTCCAAGGCCACCTCCTCCATGAAGTCTTCATGTGATCAGACCCAGTGGCTCCTTTCTCTAGGCTTTCATAGCACTGTCTACCTATCTCTTTATTATAAGACTCTGTTGTACTGAAACTATTCGTACAAAACTACTCTCACCCCACACAAAGCAATAGGTGCAATGATACTTCAGATATCTCTTGTGGCTGCTTCACATCTTCCTGGCCACCTTTTTACTTGAGTCCCAGCAGTATCTCCTAGCATACTCCCAGCAGTATCTCCTGGCATACTCCCAGCAGTATCTCCTAGTATACTCCCAGCAGTATCTCCTGGCATACTCCCAGCAGTATCTCCTAGTATACTCCCAGCAGTATCTCCTAGTATACTCCCAGCAGTATCTCCTAGCATGCTCCCAGGAGTATCTCCTAGTATACTCCCAGCAGTATCTCCTAGTATGCTCCCAGCAGTATCTCCTAGTATACTCCCAGGAGTATCTCCTAGCATGCTCCCAGGAGTATCTCCTAGTATGCTCCCAGCAGTATCTCCTAGTATACTCCCAAGAGTATCTCCTAGCATACTCCCAGCAGTATCTCCTAGTGTACTCCCAGCAGTATCTCCTAGCATACTCCCAGCAGTATCTCCTAGCATACTCCCAGCAGTATCTCCTAGTATACTCCCAGGAGTATCTCCTGGCATACTCCCAGCAGTATCTCCTAGTATACTCCCAGCAGTATCTCCTAGTATACTCCCAGGAGTATTTCCTAGCATGCTCCCAGGAGTATCTCCTAGTATACTCCCAGCAGTATCTCCTAGTATGCTCCCAGCAGTATCTCCTAGCATACTCCCAGCAGTATCTCCTGGCATACTCCCAGGAGTATCTCCTAGTATACTCCCAAGAGTATCTCCTAGCATACTCCCAGCAGTATCTCCTAGTGTACTCCCAGCAGTATCTCCTAGCATACTCCCAGCAGTATCTCCTAGCATACTCCCAGCAGTATCTCCTAGTATACTCCCAGCAGTATCTACTTCTACTAGGAAGCTTCTGTCCTACTTCCTAGTAGGTCACCTGTGGTACCCACACAGCCCCTCTGACATATGCACAAACCTACTAATTTACCCCTGGAAGGAGCAATTCTTGACCAACAGTGGTTGAGAACCAGGGGGATAAAGCTCCAGGGTAAACAGTCCTGAAGTTAATTTTCCACAGCTCTTCATAGGGATGAAGCCTCAGTTGCCCAATACAGTGATTTGTTCCTGCCTCCCTCTTTGGGTGGCTTTTCCCTCCCTGTGTTTCCTTGGGATCATTTCCCAAAATAAACATCCTGCATGTATTTACTGTTATTATGATGTGTTGTTTGGAAAAACTCACTAAGACAAATGGAAAAAAATGTTATTAGCTTTTTGGTCAGAAAACTCAGTTCTAGTCTTAGCACCACCTCCACCCTGGGCAAGAGAATGCCTAAGAGTTTTGTTTTGCTGTTTATAAAATGGGGATCCTTTCGTTCCTCACAGCATTCATAGAAAGAAACAATAAAAATTTGTGTGGAAATTATTCATAAGCTAAAACACAAGATGGTCTTATCATTATACTTTGCAATATCATTATACTCTTCAATATTTCAATGACGCAATTCCTCAGGACTCAGTCCTTGACCCTCTTCTCTTCTCAGAAAGATGTTCCTCTTTAAGATGATCTCATTCCTTCCAAAGGCTGCAAGGCATCAGTGCCATCAGAGACAAATCCTTCATCCAGATCTCTGACTAAGTAGTCAATAGCCAGCTGCTGAGCACTTGAAGTGAGACTAGTCTAAACTGAGATGTGCTGTCAGTTAGAAAATACACTGGAATCTGAAGTTAGCATGAAAAAAGAATGTAAATACTTCATTAATAATTCTGCACTTTGGTGAAATATTCAAATAAGATTTTGATGTATTAGATTACATAAAATATAGTCTTAAAAATAATTTAGCTTCTTTCCTTCTACTTTTTAAACATGTGGTTCTTGGAAAACTTAAAATGCAGCTTAGCTTGCATTATATGTTTGCTGGGCAGTGTATGTAGATGTCTGCCCAGAAAACAGAGGTCCAGGTTTGTATCCAACTGCTTCCTTGACATTTCCCTCAGATGTCCAACAGTCAAAAACATTCTTCAACAACGGAACTCAAGGTGCTGGTGCTGTGGCACAGAAGGTTAAGCTGTAGCATGCAGTATCCCATATCAGAGTGTCAGTTCAAGTCTTAGCTGTTCTGCTTCCAATCCAGCATTTCCACTAATGTACCTGGGAAGGCAGCAGAAGATGGCCTAAGCGCTTGGGCCTCCACCACTTATGTGGGAGATCAGGATGGAGCTCCTGGCCCCTGGGTTTATCCTGGCCCAGACCTGGCTGTTGTGGCCATTTAGGGAGTAAAGATTTATCTGTCCCTCACTCCTTCCCTCTCTATCTCTTCCTCTTTTTCTCGTTCACTTTGCCTTTTAAGTAAATAATTTCTTAAGATTTATTTTATTTATTTATTTGAAAGGCAGAGTTACAGAGAGGCAGAAGGAGATTGAGAGAGAGAGAGAGAGAGAGAGAGAGAGAGGTCATCATCTTTGGTTCACTCTCCAAATGGCCACAATGGCTAGAGCTGGGCCAATCTGAAGCCAGGAGCCAGGAGCTTCTTCTGGGTTTCCCACATGGATGCAGGGGCTCAAAGACTTGGGCCATCTCCCACAGCATTCCCAGGCCATAGCAGAGAGCTGGATGGAAGTGCAGCAGCAGGGACTCATACCAGCACCCACATGGGATGCCAGCACTGCAGGCGGCAGCTTTACCCATTATGCCACAGTGCCAGCCCCTTAAGTAAATAATTTTTAAAAATTAAACTTTATTCCTTTTAGTATTTTTTTGTTCTACTTAATACTATTGGTTGAACTCTGTAATTAACACACAATTATTCTTAGGTGTTTAAAGTTAACTTAAAAGTGATGTCTGTTAAATATAAAAGTGGGAATAAGAGAGGGAAGAGATGTACAATTTGGGACATGCTCAAGCTGACTTGCCCCAAGTGGTGGAGTTAGAAATGTGCCAGGGGATTCCAATCCAATCCCATCAAGGTGGCATGTACCAATGCCATCTCACTAGTCCAAGTGATCAATTTCAGGTCACAATAGATCATAATGATAGGTCTAAGAGTCAAAGGGATCACATAAACAAGACTAGTGTCTGCAAATACTAACTGATAGAATAAAAAAGGGAGAGAACGATCCAACGTGGGAAGCGGGATACACAGCAGACTCATAGAATGGCAGATGTCCTAAACAGCACTGGCCTCAGAATCAGCCCTTAAGGCATTCAGATATGGCTGAAGAGCCTATGAGAATAGTTTAGGCATGGAAAGCCAAGACACTCTGGCAAAAAAAAAAAACCTAAATGAAGATCTCTGCGAGTGAGATCCCAGTGGAAAGAATGGGCCATCAAAGAAGGAGATACCTTTCTCTGAAGGAAGGAGAGAACTTCCACTTTGACTATGACCTTGTCAAAATAAGATCAAAGTTGGCAAGCTCAGGGGGCTTCCATGGCCTTGGCAACTCATGACTAGAGCCTGGGGAGATTGCTGACGCCTTAAACAAGAGTATCAATTTGTTAAGTCAACAACAGGAGTCACTGTGCACTTACTCCTCATATAGGATCTCTGTCCTTAATGTGTAGTTCAATGTGAATTAATAATATGACTAGTGCTCAAACAGTATTTGGCAATTTGTGTTCTGTGTGGGGGCAAACTGATGAAATCTTTACTTAATATATACTAAATTGATCTTCTGAATATAAAGATAATTGAAAATAAATCTTGATGTGAATGAAATGGGAGAGGGAGCAGGAGATGGGAGGGTTGCGGGTGGGAGGGAAGCTATGGGGGGGGGAAGCCATTGTAATCCATAAACTATACTTTGGAAATTTATATCTACTAAATAAAAGTTAAAAAAAAAAAATTGAACTCCTCCTACATCTGCTCTCAATCTCTCCTGATACTGGAGCCAGAGTGATCTTTGCAAAATACAAAGCTGATCATGTCACCAGCTTCCTATTTCAGGATTACAATTAAATCCTCAACTTGACTTGCAGGGCTGTTATTGCACCACTTACTATACCAACTTTATCCAACATGTGGTCCACTCCTGCTCTCCAGGCACTTCTGGGAGGTATCCAGCTACTTCCTGTTTTGAGACTCTCACACTTACTTTCTTTTTATCTAAAATACTCTTTAACTATCTTTCCCCAGCTAACTTTAGTCATCCTTCAGACATTATTATTGATGTCATTTTTTGCAGGGAAAACTTGCCTGGTCTCCAAAACTTTGATTCCATGGTACTTTATCACAATCAAAAAGATTTGTTTAACTGTTGAACATATTTTCTGCTCATGATAGTAAGCTCTTGGGGCCAGTGCTGTGGTGCAGCAGGTTAGAGCCCCAGCCTGCAGCACCAGCTCCCATATGGGCACCAGTTTGAGTCCTGGCTGTTCCACTTCCAATCCTGCTCGCTTCTAACATGCCTGGGAGAACAGCAGAGGATGGCCCAAGACCTTGGGCCCCTTTACCCATGTGGGATACCCAGAAGAAGCTCTTGGTTCCTGGCTTTGGATTGGCTCAGCTCTGGCTGTTGCTGCCATTTGAAGAGTGAACCAGCAGATAGAAGACTACTCCCTCTCTCTGTCTTTACATCTTTCTGAAACTCTTTCAAATAAAAAAATAAATTTTTAAAAAAAGATAGCAAGCTAAATCATATCTGTATTGTTTCCCAACTAGAGCCTAACACACACTTATAATTATTTTTGTATACATTTATGAACAAAGAACTGTGAGTGCAGTATGATTACAGAGTGATGACATTACGTGTTTTTAAAACAAACATGCTAGGTGCAAATATCCAAATAAGTTATCTCTTATTTCTAAAAATTATTTATTTTTATCTGAAAGGCAAAGAGACATAGACAGAGAGACACATGCAAAGACAGACAGAGATCTTCCAATAATGGTTCACTCCCCAAATGCCTGAAATAGCCATCAGGGCCATGCCAGTGCCAGAAGCCAAGAACTCAATATGGGTCTCCCACGTGGGTGACAGGGACCTAAGTACTTAAACCATCATCTGCTGCTGTTTGGGGTATACATTAGCAGGAAGCTGGATCTGAAGTAGGGGTGGGACCCAAAACCAGGGGCTCCGACACCAGATGCACACATCCCAAACAGTGTCCTAACCACTGTGCCAAATACCCACCCCGTGTTAGAAGCAAATGCCCACAGTCAGTGTCAAAAGCAGATAGGGTTGGCCCTCCATATCTATGGGTTCTACAACCAACCACAAGGTGAAAATATACAGAAGAAGCCTCTATCTTGTATTGAACATGTACACTCTTTTTCTTGTCATGATTCCCTAATAATGCAGTATAACATCTGTTGACAAGCCATTTACATTGTAATGGATGACCTGAAGTGTAAATATAAAAATAAGGGACTTGAGTATCTATACATTTTTGGTACCCAGAGGTGAGTTCCTAGAATCAATCTCCCATGGATAACAGAGACAACTACACACATATTCCAACAAACTACTCAGTAATAGTTCGGTAGCCCACAATAATTTGGGATAATCTTGGTATTAATTTACAGATTGCACAAGGAAAAGTCTCAGGGTGAGTGTTGTAGTGCAGTGGTTAAGCCACCACTTGAAACACAGCTGCATCCATATCAGAGTGCCCCATTTGAGTTCTGGCTACTCGACTTCTGATCCACCTTCCTGCTAATGTACCTGTGAGGTAGCAGATGATAACCCAAGTACTTGAGTTCTTGCCATTTGCATGGGAGACCCTGATGGAGCTCCTGGCTCCTGGCTTCAGTCTAGCCTAGCCCTAGCTATCGCTAGCATTTGGGTAATGAACCAGTGAATGAAAGATCTCTCTCTTTCTCTCCCTTTCTCTCTCTCTCTCTGCCTCTCCATCCCTTCCTCCCTCCATCTTTCTTTCCCTCCCTTCCCTTCACCCCTCCTTCCCACCATGTCACTCTGCCTTTCAAATAAATAAATCTTCATTAAAAGGTCTAATTATTTCGTTACCTTTTAGATTTTAAAAATGTTTTATAATATATTCTATTCATTAAACTTAGTTTTGAATTATTTCAGAAGTATTACCTAAGAGTATTCATTGAAGTAGTAATTTCCAACAGAACTTCCTGCAGCAATAGGAATTTTCTATGTTTGCACTGACCAGTATAGCAGCCATCAGCTACATGTGGCTCTTGAATTCTTAAACTGTAGTTATGTACAACTGAGGGAAAATTGTTTAATTTTATTTAATTTTAATTAGCATAAGTTGAAAGATAATATAACTAGTGGTCAAGTTGAATAGCACAGCTTACAGCCATCATAAGAAGACAAGTTCCTAAAATCTTCTGCCCCTAATACAACCATATGCCAAGAATCTTATTAAAACTACTGCATGACCTCAACAAACAGCTGGTTTTCATATATTAAAGTTATTTTTGTATAAAACAAATTAGTGATATTACCATAAAGATACACTTTAAATGCCAGTGGCTACTTTTCAAATATTCATAGCTTTTATTTAAGAATGCCAAAGACCTTGTTCCATTTTGTCAGGCCACAATAGAAGCACAACAGATTTGAAGAAGACTATTATGAACAAGTGAAGGTCATCCATGACCACAAATATTCACTGGAAACAGAGAGCTCAAATCTGTAATGGATTTTGCCTCCTAGGCAGTCTCTCTCTCTCTCTCTCCAGTGATGCAATACTGACCAACATGTAAAAAGGTCAAATCAAGAAGGCAATCATGTACTTTAAACAAAGAGCGGAATCATGAGGCTTCAATTGTGAGTGAAGTTTTGCCAAGAGAACCAACATCATTCAACATCAGAAGGCAAGGGACCATTAACAATGAGCTAGGTCAGTCTTCTTTCTTGACAAAGGGGTTGCTGTACACAACTCCATTGGGTTGAACTTGGTGTGACAAAAGAAGCCTATGTAACACCCACGCCTCTGCTCTATAGCAACTGATTTGGGTAGGTGGCAAAAAGTTCAGAGACCTGGCACATGCATCTGTATTTTCAAGCTCATAGCTCATCATGCGCAAATACAAGAGAAATTCCTCCTGTATGCTTTTATTTACCCTAACATACATACACACACATACAGAAATTTGACTTACCTTAACATTTTCTGGCAAAGGTCTGTGCTGGGACATCCCCACAGCAATCAAAGCTACTACGGCCATGATAGAGGAGAAGCCAAGAATGGCCAGAATATTTTTGTGGCAAAATTTCTTAAATTCAGAACCTAAAACCCAAAGAAAAAGAAAATATCAACAAAAAGTCAACACTTATTTCCTTCCCCTTTCTGATTGGCCTTGTGATGGCTTTCTGGAGATATCAGAATCAGATAAAAGTCCATCTCTATCCATGAACATTTGCCAAGTAATTGGGAAATAATTCAAAACAAAAAGATCTATTTGTACTACACTGAAGGAGAAAGTTGATTTGGTGGCTATGGCAAGAATAATGGACAAAACCAGGTTAGTGATCAGCTGTGAAAAGATGAGAGGGAATAGTTTCAAACTGGCAGTTCGTTTAACAGGTCATATAGATTTATCAATACAAGTAAACAAAAAAGCAACAACAAATAAACAGGGGCAGTCTTCCTCATTTTAAAATCTACCATAAAAGGTTTATGATGTTTTAGAAAATTTAACAATATATCAGCCAACATCCAATTTCACCACTCCTGATATTTCCTGGTTTAGCATGCACTTTGCATTTCAACCACACTTACTTGGTAAACATTAGTAATAGCTCAGAAATTTTTTAACATTTCAGTTCATGATTCACATTATCTTATCTCTTCTGTTTGTAGTCTCACCCTGTCCTGGGACATAAAAAAGTTCCAACAAGGAACCAGGCATTTAGCCTAGCAGTTAAGATGTCAAATCTGTTATGAGAGTGTCTGGGTTCAATTTCTGGTTCTGGTTCCTGACTCTACTTCCCACCAGTGCAGACCCTAGGAGGGAGCAGTGATGGTATAAGTCACTGGATTCCTGCCACCCAGGAAGACTTGGATTGCACTCTCAGCTCGTAGCTCCAGCCACAGACATTACAGGCATCTGGGGAGTGAACCACGGGATGGGCATGCTCTCACTCCTTTCTCTCTCTCCTCCTCCTCCTCTCAAATATTTTTTAAATGTTCTAACAGCAAAATTATATAAAAGTTATTTTGACAGATCACAAAAAATAAATCCTACAAAGCAATTTAATAGGAAACTATTGCACCATTTTTTCCCTTTCTGGTAGCTCAACCTTTTCCCCTCTCAACTCCCCTACACTGTCCTAGGTTTTGTAAGAAGAAGAATAGAATAGCACAATAAAGAAGTATATGAAACTTACTTGGGTTTCCAAAATTGTGATTTTTCTTTTTTTGACAGGCAGAGTTAGACAGTGAGAGAGAGAGAGAGAGAGAGAGAAAGGTCTTCCTTTTGCCGTTGGTTCACCCCCCAAGTGGCCGCTACAGTTGGCGCATTGAGGCCGCCGTGCTGCGCCCATCCAAAGCCAGGAGCCAGGTGCTTCCTCCTGGTCTCCCATGTGGGTGCAAGGCCCAAGGACCTAGGCCATCCTCCACTGCACTCCCGGGCCATAGCAGAGAGCTGGACTGGAAGAAGAGCAACAGGGACAGGATCCGGCGCCCCAACTGGGACTAGAACCTGGGGTGCCAGCGCCGCAGGCAGAGGATTAGCCTAGTGAGCCATGGCGCCGGCTCAAAATTGTGATATTAACAAACACAGCTCTAACAAGCATGTGCTTTGGATGAACAATTATAAATACAATAGCCAAGAACAGCACATTGTGGTAGGTTTTGAATTTTGAATTATATTACTTTCTTGAGCCATTCAAAAAGGGCTACCAATTTCATTCTGTTGTTTTCCTAAATATGAAATTTCAATTTTTCTATCTCATTTTCCTTCCACATCTCCTCTTGGCATCTAGGTTACTACAATTGAAAAATACCACAGGGTCCCTTCTCTCTGGAGTTGACAACCCAGTTAGAGAGACGGATAAACCAGAAAAGAAGTACATAAACAGATATTAGGTCATGGTAAGTGCCAAGAAGAAATTAAAACCAAGGAATGTGATAAAGGGACTTGCAGTAGAAGTTGAGGTAGAAAAGCGATTACCTCGAGGGCTAAGAAAGTCTGAGATGACATTTGAGTTGGTATCTCACCAGCTATGAGAAGGAATAAGAGCATTCCAGAAGAAGGAACAGAAACTGCTAAAGTCCTGAGGTAGGAACCAGCTTGTTGTGACTGTAATTATTTCCTCCTTCCGTAGTGAGAATATTCACTATAATCAATGAACAATCTAATGCACATTTTCCCACAGTTGCCCAGCTTTCACGATATCCACAGTATGAGAATACATTCAAATCTTGCTTCATATTCTTGTTTCCTATTAAAGATGTGATAAGGGACAGGCATTTAGTGCAGTAGCTAAGATGCTGCTTTGGCTAACCTCATCCATACCAGAGCATTTGGGTTCAGACCCCTGCTCTATTTCCAATTCCAACTTCCTGTTCACACACACCCTGGGAGGACCACTCAAGTTGTTGCGTCCCTGGCACCCACATGTGAGACCTTGACTGAGTTCCTGTGTACTGACTTCATCTGACCCAGCCCCAATTGTTGCAGGCATTTGGGGAGTGAACCAGTAGAATGGAAATCTGTCACTATGCGTTTCTGTCTTTCCAAATAAATAAATTTCAAAAAAAAATTATTTAAAAAAGTATGATAAGAAAGAACTTAAGTTAGCGAGGAAGCTTAAAATTTTCCATATATTCTTAACTATTGGTTTGACAAAGGTAAAAAAAAAATGTTATGCCAAAAACAAAGCTGGAGGCATCACAATACCAGATTTCAGGACATACTACAGGGCAGTTGTTATCAAAAGAGCATGGAACTGGTACAGAAACAGATGGATAGACCAATGGAACAGAATAGAAACACCAGAAATCAACCCAAACATCTACAGCCAACTTATATTTGATCAAGGATCTAAAACCAATTCCTGGAGCAAGGACAGTCTATTTAATAGGTGGTGCTGGGAAAACTGGATTTCCATGTGCAGAAGCATGAAGCAAGACCCCTACCTTACATCTTACACAAAAATCCACTCAATATGGATTAAAGACTTAAATCTACGACCCGACACCAACAAATTGTTAGAGAACTTTGGAGAAACCCTGCAAGATATAGGCACAGGCAAAGACTTCTTGGAAAATACCCCAGAAGCACAGGCAGTCAAAGCCAAAATTAACAATTGGGATTGCGTCAAATTGAGAAGTTTCTGTACTGCAAAAGAAACAGTCAGGAAAGTGAAGAGGCAACCGACAGAATGGGAAAAAATATTTGCAAACTACACAACAGACAAAGGATTAATAACCAGAATCTACAAAGAGATCAAAAAACTCCACATCAACAAAACAAACAACCCACTTAAAAGATGGGCCAAGAACCTCAATAGACATTTTTCAAAAGAGGAAATCCAAATGGCCAACAGACACATGAAAAAATGTTCAAGATCACTAGCAATCAGGGAAATGCAAATCAAAACCACAATGAGGTTTCACCTCACCCCGGTTAGAATGGCTCACATACAGAAATCTACCAACAACAGATGCTGGTGAGGATGTGGGGAAAAAGGGACAATAACCCACTGTTGGTGGGAATGCAAACTGGTCAAGCCACTATGCAAGTCAGTCTGGAGATTCCTCAGAAACCTGAATATAACCCTACCATACAACCCAGCCATCCCACTCCTTGGAATTTACCCAAAGGAAATTAAATTGGCAAACAAAAAAGCTGTCTGCACCTTAATGTTTATTGCAGCCCAATTCACAATAGCTAAGACCTGGAATCAACCCAAATGCCCAACAACAGTAGACTGGATAAAGAAATTATGGCACATGTACTCTACAGAATACTATACAGCAGTTAAAAAACAATGAAATCCAGTCATTTGCAACAAATGGAGGAATCTGGAAAACATCATGCTGAGTGAAATAAGCCAGTCCCAAAGGGACAAATATCATATGTTCTCCCTGATCGGTGACAACTAACCGAGCACCAAAAAGGAAACCTGGTGAAGTTAAATGGACACTATGAGAAACAGTGACTTGATCAGCCCTTGTCCTGAGTGTTGATGAACAACTTAATACTTTATCCCTTTTAGTATTTTTTTGTTCTACTTAATACTATTGGTTAAACTTTGTAATTAATACACAATTATTCTTAAGTGTTGAAACTTAACTGAAAAGTGATCCCCATTAAATATAAGAGTGGGAACAAGAGAGGGAAGAGATGTACAATTTGGGACATGCTCAAGCTGACTTGCCCCAAATGGTAGAGTTAGAAACATACCAGGGGATTCCAATTCAGTCCCATCAAGGTGGCATGTACCAATGCCATCTCACTAGTCCAAGTGATCAGTTTCAGTTCACAATTGATCATACTGATAGGTCTAAGAGTCAAAGGGATCACATAAACAAGACTAGTGTCTGCAAATACTAACTGATAGAATAAAAAAGGGAGAGAACGATCCAACGTGGGAAGCGGGATACATAGCAGACTCATAGAATGGCAGATGTCCTAAACAGCACTCTGGCCTCAGAATCAGCCCTTAAGGCATTCAGATATGGCTGAAGAGCCCATGAGAATATTTTAGGCATGGAAAGCCAAGACACTCTGGCAAAAAAAAAAAAAAAAAAAAAAAAAAAAAAAAAAAAAAACACCTAAATGAAAGATCTCTGCGAGTGAGATCCCAGTGGAAAGAACAGGTCATCAAAGAAGGAGGTACGTTTCTCTGAAGGGAGGAGAGAACTTCCACTTTGACTACAACCTTGTCTAAATAAGATCAATGTCTGCGAACTCAAAAGGCTTCCATAGCCTTGGCAACTCATGACAAGAGCCTAGGGAGATTACTGACGCCATGAACAAGAGTGTCAATTTGTTAAGTCAACAACAGGAGTCACTGTGCACTTACTCCTCATGTAGGATCTCTGTCCTTAATGTGCTGTACATCGTGATTTAATGCTATAACTAGTACTCAAACAGCATTTTTCACTTTGTGTTTCTGTGTGGGTGCAAACTGTTGAAATCTTTACTTAATATATGCTAAATTGATCTTCTGTATGTAAAGAGAATTGAAAATGAATCTTGATGTGAATGGAATGGGAGAGGGAGCGAGAGAGGGGAAGGTTGTGGGTGGGAGGGAAGTTATGGGGGGGGAGCCATTGTAATCCACAAGCTATACTTTGGAAATTTATATTCATTAAATAAAAGTTAAAAAAAAAAGAAAAAATGTTATACTACTACAGTTTCAATGATTTGTGATTACTTCAAAATTTACTGTATATGGGTGAAATGGTCATTTTTCCAATTAATTATTGTTTATAGCCATTGTCTATATTGTTACTAAAGTAGAGACTTTATGCTTTTTACTTGTTAAACTTCTTATTCAGTGAAGGAACAAGCCTTTTTTACTGTAATGTAGATTTAAAACATGTTATTTCAAAAACAAAAAAGAAAGAAAGGGACAGGAAAAGAGAGAGAATGGGAGGGAGAGAGGGTGAGGGAAGGAGAGAGAAAGGAAATAACATTATACTCTTACAACTGTATCTATGAACTATATTGAATCTGTTAAAACTAATTAAAAATTATTTTAAATTTAATTATAACATTTTCCATTAATATTTTCATAAGTTCTATTACCAAGAAAACAATGGCTATTTATGCTTTTCATGGAAGTGACTAGATTACTCACAGAAGAGTAATTAAAATACTTTGTCTTCCAAAAGTCCTGATCACATGCAGGAAGCCGGGCTCTTCTCTGGAAGCAGTGCTGGATATGGGAGTCTGGCCTGCCATATCCCAGATGTGCTAATATTAAGGGTGCTCTTAGGAAACTGCCCCTCTTTTGGGGCCTCCAGAATTCTTTCCAATGCCATGATGGCTACAGTCAAGACCTATGAAAAACTCACATTAATGTCTTCCCCCAAAAGGCTCTTCATTTGTTTCATTAATAACAGAAGTGTATCACACATTGTGAAATGGTATTTTTAAAAAACAATTTCAAGAAATAATTTTACCAAAAATATCTAAGGGCAAAGTTTCAGAATTTTTTCCCTTTGAATTGGCTCACTACCCTGGAGAATTCAAGACTGCCACTCCTTTCCCATTTTTTTCCTTTTCACATGACAAGTGAGAGAGCTAGGTAATAACTTCAACTCTTCCCGTGACAGAGAAACAAAACTGAAAGAAACCCAAGATTTGAGAAAACAGAGACTGACTTCAAGTCAGTTAGCTATGACAGAAGCAAGGAAGGAGGGAAGGAAGGAAGGGAGGGAGGGAGGGAGGAGGGAAGAAAAAGATAGAAAGTTGATTCATTTTGATGTCCAGTCAGAATCAAAAGTGTTTGTGTCCTTGATGAAAAGCCTGCTATACAGAGAAATCTCTACTCCATGATACAAAAATAAATAAATAAATAAAACTTTACTCCATTAATCTACAGATCTAGGGTATTAATATAGTGAATTTCAGGCAAAAACAGTAAGTTTTTGTTTTGTGGATCTATCGTGACTGATTAAATTCAAACTGTTTCCAGTTTCTGGTGGGCCACACAGGAACTGAGCTCGGCTTCTCATACAGCGAACCAAACAAGCACTGGTGAGGAGCAGCAGAGGAGCACTGTAGTTCTTTGCTGTGTTTACACAGCTCAGTGAGGGAGCAATCCCCGAGGCTCAGGGGGTCCTAATCTAATCTTGCCAGTTCCCCAACTCCCAGGGTCACCTCCATCAGGGAGTTCTTCTTAGGTTATTCTCACACTCCCTGGCTTTAAACTCCTTTCATTTTATGCCAGGCTCCTTAGACCTACCTTCTTCCATAGTGGTATCTACTACTCTGGTCTGGTCACTCCCACCTCATAACTGATCTTCTCCAGTAGCTTCTTCCAAAGTTCCTTCCCTAACAGAACTCATCCTTCCTGTGGCTGCAGAAGTCTTCCTTAATCGACATTCCAAAGACTCCTCCTGATAAAGAACCTACAGTAGCTTCCTTTTGGTCTACCTTGACCTATTAGCCCTTCAGAAATGTAAGCCCTTCCCATCTCATCATTCCAGCAAGTACATCAGTCTGTGTTCAAGATTAGAATGCCTGACATTATGACCCCTAGAATGTAAGCTCCCTGAGTTCAGGAATAGTTTTTCTGGATTGTACAGCTCTATCCCATGTTGAATGAATGAGTTTTAGATTCTCTTAGTTTTATTCCATGTGATGCTCCCTTCACTTAGATTTCCTTTCATTCCCTACCAAGTCTTCTGCCTTACCTATTGGGAAGAAAAGCTCAATAGGAAAGTAGTTCTCTCAATCTGTCTCTCAATTATTCCAGTACTTCTCTCATCATTTCCTCCCCTAGATACTTAATTTTTGTACCATTTCAGTTTGCGGATTCCATAGTTGTTGGAGAGGGAGCTGTTCTTCATTCATTCTATTAGTCATTCAACATTTATTGCATGCATTGTACTATGCACTAGATTTGCCCAAGGCTCCTGGCTACCGCAGTCAACAAAACAGATAAAGGACACCATTCTCTGTGATTATATTCTAGTTTGGAGAGAAAGACAGTAAACAGCATAAATAACTAATATTAATAGTATGTAAAATAATTACAGCTGCTAAAAGGGAGGGGAAGCAAGGCAGATAAGAGATGAGGGCAATTAGGAAAAGCCTCTCCATAAGGTGATCTTGAGTAAGAGTCAAGGGAGCAGGGAAATAGCATTCACGCCTCTGGGGCAAGAGCATTAAAATAACTGTAACTGTACATGCAAAGACCCTTAGGTGGCCCAGTGTGGCTGGAAAGGTGATGAGTGTAGAGAGTGATGAGAAATGGTGAGGGAGGTAAGGGAGTGCTTTGCTTATAGGGTCAAAGCTAGGACCATGTAGAACTATGTCCAAGAGGAATTAACACCATCATATGGGTCAGTGTTCTTTTTTTTTTTTTTTTAAAGATTTAATTTATTTATTTAAGAGGTAGAGTTTCAGTGAGAAGGACAGACAGAAAGGTCTTCCTTCCACTGGTTCACTCCCCAAATGGTCACAACAGCCGAAGCTGGGTCAATCCAAAGCCAGGAGCCAGGAGCTTCTTCCAAGTCTTCTACATGGGTGCAGGGGCCTAAGGACTTGAGCCATCTTCCACTTTCCCAGGCCATAGCAGAGAGCTGGATTGGAAGAGGAGCAGCCAGGACTAGAACCGGCGCCCATATGGGATGCCAGAGCCGCAGGCAGAGAATTCACCTACCATACCACAGCGCTAGCCCTAACAGTGTTCTTAATTATCTCCAGGACATCTTGGTGGCTCAATACTGGACTTTTTACCAGAAATAAATACCAGAAGGCTGAGACTGTGATTTTCAGGAAGGTTGAGGAACTTGCCCAAAGTCATACATCTTTCAAACAGCAAAGTTGTTTTTTTTTTTTTTTTTCAAGTCTCTTAACTCCACTGCAATGCTTCCAACCATTGTACAGCATTAGGGATGTGAAAAAATTACTCAGCTTCATTCCTTCTCAATTTACTCAATGCAAAAGAAGTTGTCCAAAGTTCTATTGGGATGTAGATCTTATTCTATTTCAAATCCCCCCCACTCCCTATATTTCTTCAATTAATCAATTCAGAGTCAAGTTTGAGGATAAAGCAATTTAATTCTGTGGGTTTTTTTAGCTTGCTTTTTACTTAAGGAAGTCAGTATAAATGTCAATGAAAACACAAATGCTTAAAATGAACTTCAAGCCTCAATGATGATCAGTTAAGTAAACACCAAAAGGCAAAGGAAAGGAAGGGGGAAAAAAGATGTGCACTGGGCTGGGAAACAGACAATGAGATCAAGTCAGGGAATGCTAGGGAAGGGCAGCGGGGGGTGAGAATGAAAGGAAGGTACAGAGATGGAATAATTAAATACATAACTCACGTCCTGTTCCACTCATCTCCAACCACAGACCTCAGAGGAAGTCACTGGCTTTTATTAACCAGCCTTTATTTCCACTCTTTGAAATTTTAATTGGGTGGTTATCCTGGGTTCATAGTTCTTTAGTTAGAAAAGGAGTGCATTTATCTCAAAGTAACCTGGCTTTGTTACTGAATGGAACTCTCAGAGGCTCAGCCCACCTATCAACCTCCAGGGAGCGGAGATGGGAGTGGGCACAGAACAAGCTGCCCTTGCAGAGCACGCTGTGCCATCCTCAGGCTCCCACCCTCCAGTTCTTGTGTGCTGTGCTCTTCTCAGATTAGTATCATGTAACTGTGCACTTGATTGCATCTGACTCTAAAAATGTTAATGATTGCAAAAAATCAAATGCCAACAGAGATTCTGTGTGTGGGAAATATGGAAGTAAGGGTCCCCTTCCCTTGCTCTTCTCCTCACTTCCTCCCACCACACCATTCACTCTCTTCATCCACACCCCTTCTGGCCTCCCTTGAATTTTTTTGCCCATAGATTGCATTAAGCATAATAGGCCTTTGTAATCAGCATGGAACCCTATGTTTAAGGGTAGGGCTGGCAGAGAGAAGGCCTGTTTCCGGCAAAGTAATGTCACTGAGACTGTAGACAGGAATTCCCTGTGTCCCAGCCAAAAGGCGTTAACAATCTGGTGTATTGATGGTCTCTGCAATAAGCACATTTCTTCCATGAAGCCAATCTTCTTCCACATCTGAAAATGAAAAATTTTGCCCTGGGGACTCTACTCTTTCTCAGAGCAGCTGCATTTGTCAACAAGTCTTGGTTATTTGCAGATAGCAAAACAGACTAAGAAAATCTGCCTTGGTTATACATTACTAGCGTAGGGTAATAGTGGAAGTGGGGTAAAAACTGACTCAGGTTACCTAGCTTGATAGTCCCTATATCTTGCATTCATAAATTCTCTCATTTTTACCTCATCATTTTTGTACCATAAGGTATGAAATTCAGAAGCTACATAACAATTTTACTGCAGAAATGAATACTGTAAAGCAAAGTAAGAAAAGACAATATAGTAATGTTTGCAACACTATTGAACAGTTGGTTT
Organism: Oryctolagus cuniculus; assembly: GCF_964237555.1. Classification (NCBI taxonomy): domain Eukaryota; kingdom Metazoa; phylum Chordata; class Mammalia; order Lagomorpha; family Leporidae; genus Oryctolagus; species Oryctolagus cuniculus. The sequence goes on from NC_091446.1 coordinate 33,877,525, forward strand.
CTCTAATACATAAGAGTCACTAAACTATGACCTTGTCTAAATAAGATCAGAATTGGTGAACTCAAGAGGCTTCCATAGCCTTGGCAACTCATGACAAGAGCCTCAGGTGATTACTGACGCCATAAATAAGAGCATCAGTTGTGAAATCAACAACAGGAATCACTGTGCACTTATTCCCCACGTAGGATCTCTGTCCTTAATGTGTTGTACAATGTGAATTAATGGTATAACAAGTACTCAAACAGTACTTTATACTTTGTGTTTCTGTGTGGGTGCAAACTTGAAATCTTTACTTAGTATATACTAAGTTGATCTTCTGTATATAAAGATAATTGAAAATGAATCTTGATGTGAATGGGATGGGAGAGGGAGTAGGAGATGGGAGGGTTGCAGGTGGGAGGGAAGTTATGGGGGGGAAAGCATCTGTAATCCAAAAGCTGTACTTTCGAAATTTATATTTATTAAATAAAATTTTAAAAAAAGAGTCACTAAAAATCATTTTTAAAGATTTATTTATTTATTTGAAAGTCAGAGTTACACAGAGAGAGGAGAGGCATAGAGAGAGAGAGTGGTCTTCCATTCACTGGTTCACTCTCCAATTGGCCGCAATGGCTGGAGCTGCGCCAATCTGAAGCCAGGAGCCAGGAGCCAGGAGCTTCTTCCAGGTTCTCCCACGTGAGTGCAGGGGCCCAAGGACTTAGGCCATCTTCCACTGCTTTCCCAGGCCACAGCAGAGAGCTGGATGGGAAGTGGAAAAGCTGGGTCTCCAAATGGCACCCATCGCCCACATGGGATGCCAGCGCTTCAGGCCAGGGTGTTAACCCACTGCTCCACAGGGCCGGGCCCTAAAAATCATTTTTAAAGATGCATAACCTGGGGGCTGCTGTCATGGAATAGAGTGTAAAGAAGCCACCATGTGGGCACCGATCCATGTCTTTGCAGTTCCTCCAATCTAGCTCCCTGCTGATGATCGGGAAAGGCTGCAAAGGATGGCCCAAGAGCTTGGGTCCCTGCCACCCATGTGGGAGACCCAGATGAAGCTGCTGGCTCCTGGCTTCAGTCTAGCCTGGCCCTGGCCATTGCAACCATTTGGGGAGTGAACTGGTAGATGGAAAACCTCTCTCTTCCCTCTCCTCTCATTTCTTTTCTGTAACTCTGACTTTCAAAAAAATAAACCTTTTTAAAAAAAAAATGCTTAACCCACCTAATAAGAAATGGGAAAATAATAGGAAATTCAAAGAAAAAGAAATAGATATTCTCAACATATTAATGTATTCTAATTATCTTTAATTTTCAAAATGTAAATGAAAAATGAGATACATTTTATCACTTGTTAGAATAGCAATTTTTAAAAAGTTTTGTACATAATATTCACTAACACTTATTAAAATCACCAAAATTTTAAAAATATTGACAACATTAATATTGGTGAGGATATGAAACAACCAGAACTCTTGTAAATTGTTGATGGGGATGCAAAATAGCACAGCTATGCAGGAAAAGTGTTTGGCAGCTTCTTACAAAGTTAAATATATATTTATCATATGACTAGGTAATTTTATCTGTAATTTTTTACTTGAGAAAAGTAAAAACATATGTACACACAAAAACTTGTCCCCAAATATTTATAACAGCTTTAATCATACTTCCCAAAAACTCAGAACAATCCATATATCCCTCAACTGATTAATGCACACAAATAGAGATACAACCATACAATGAAATTCTACTCAGCAAAAATTAAAAAATAGAGTAAACTACTGATAAATGCCACAACATGGATGAATCTCCAAAGTATTATGCTAAGTGACAGAGCCAGACTCAAAGGCTATATACTGTAATGATTTTATTGTTATGGCATTCTGGAAAAGGCAACTATAAAGAAGATCAGTGGGAAAAGGCTCAGGGTAGGGACAGAGGCCTGACTACAAACGACAGAGGGAACCCCTGGAAATGATGGAAATACTCTGTGTCTTCATGGTGAGTAGTTAGAGGATACCAAAAAAGGGTGAACTTTGCTGAAAATTCATTAAATAAATAAACCATATAAATTGACAAGGATATGGGGAAACAGATCCTTCTTATACATTGTTGAGAATAGAGTTGTGTATAGCCTCTTTGGTTTAGAAATGTCTATCATCCTTTAACCCAACGATGCTGCTTTTAGAAATTTAACCTGCTGATACAGTCATGAATATATAAAAAGATGCATGTACAAGGATGCTCAGTACAGCACTGTCTGTGTGCAACAGTAGAAGACTAAAAATGATTAAAGGTCCATCAACCGTGGTCTGGATAGGTAAATTCTACCACATCCATAATATACAATACTGAAACCCAGGCATGATAAAGACTGATCTAGATCTATCATACTGATGCAAACTGTCTTTAAAACATTTCATTATGTAAAAAGAAAAGTGTAAAACAAGGTATGCAGTATGTTTCCATTGGCTTAAGCCATAGATACCTAGTCTGTCTGTAGAGATTTTTTTGTTGTAATCCTGGAGAATGCCTAGAATCATGCCCCAACAGCCCCACTAACAGCGAAGAGGCAACTGCAGTGAAACAATAAGGCCACCTTAATGACCTCCACACATTAATATTTGGGACTTAAACAAGAGAGGGACCTAACATTTATTCAACATTTAATATTGTTCAACAGCTAGATCCAGGTCTCTAGCTATAAGCCCTTTCTCTTAAAACAATTTGACTATTTTTCTCCCTAATTGGAAGAAGGATATAGATGAACATAGGTGAATCTACTAACAGCAGTTTTTGAGGAATGGGGTCATGGGTTCACCCCACATTTGTAAATTCACTGGAAAGACCCACAATACTCAGCACAGGGTCACATTCACAGTGAAAGGATATGAAGCAAAACCAGCCAAGAGAAAATACATGCTGGACCAAGTCATGGAAAACCAGGCACAAGCTTGAAAGGATCCTCTCCCAGTAGAGACACATAAGATGTGCTTTCTTTCTCCAGCAATGAGTTGTGACAGCACATGTTAAATATCTACCAGGAAAAGACCCTGCACCTAGGGCTTTCTCTGTGGGCCTGTCACTTATGCACCTTCCATCCAGCACATATGGAGACGCCAGACTCTAGAAAGAAAGTAGGTGCCCAGCACAAGCCACACTGCCTGAACAATCCAGGCACAGCAACCATCTCCATCAGAATGGAACCCTTCCAAAATCCCAGCTCCCAGGCACCAGCAAGAGCTGCCTCTGCAAGCATGCTTCTCCAAGGACAGCTGTCTCAAGCCTGCAGGTCAAGTCCCTTCTGTACAGAGCAATCGCTACGACCATCTTCGCTCTTTCCATTCTTTATTCGCCCCCCTTCCCTTCCCCTACTAAACTTAAAAGTCTTAGCAGAAATGTCTGAAAATCTCAACGCTTTGCATTGATGAGGAAAAATTTAAAGAGGGTTTCTAGTTTTACAATAAAATGGCAAAGTGCTAGGAGCCAGGAAGGTGAGCAATGAGCAAACAGGAAGTTGTACATTAGTGCTTTGATGTGGACTTTGCTGACTGCCCACTGGAGCACTCTGTTAGTCAGTTACCAATCTGATTAATAAAAGCAACCACCTCCAGGTTCCCATTCATTCATTCTTCCAAAATCAGCATCATCTCTTCTGTACTGTGGGCAGAACTGCAGAGTCTCACCCAGCTGGCTTTGGGTAGATTCCAAGCTTTGTTTTGAGAGAAATTTGGTACCTCCCCTCTGGTATTATGTATCTTATACTGATATAAGATAAGGGAAAGTCTCTCCGGATAAGATACAGTCAAGTCTCTAAATGCCCACAGTAACTTGGTCACCCATTATCTGGTCTCTAAGCACTCAGCTATCTCTTCAACCATGAACACAGGGAGATTATCTGCACTTTTATAAACATGAGCATTCAATCTTAAGTCAACTAGTTTGTAGTTCCTGTGAATAATATGGTGGATACGACTGATATTTCAGAAGAGATCATGATATTTTTCTCCTCGTTCTTTTTTTCCTAAGCATATTTTCTGTACCCATTTAGCAAGGAGGACAGGAGGGTTTAGAGAATTGTCCCAGGATCTTGGAGACAGGAGTGTCCTCTGAAAGCAAAATTATTAAGATCAATAAATACACAGCAGATGAAAGTAACTTCTATCCAAATCACCCACACTTAAGAAAAAAAAAGTCCACTTGACTTGTAGCTTGAATATCTCATCAAATCTAGAATTAGGCTTAAAAAATAGGTCTTACTAAATTTCTCACACTTTGTGATGAAAGAATATGTGAATATGGTAGGCATGGGGCCATTAGCATGGAGCAAAAATGCAACAAAAAGAATCTCAGTGTATCTCGAGCATAGCCTTAGAGAGAAGGTACCTCTACCGGCCATGGACACAAACGTGCCATTTCCTAACAGTTGCTTCCCCATGATTATGAATAATGTCCCTTAGTCTAAGACAATCAGACCAACTCCCCCGACTCTGATTTCACGCTTGCCATGTTATCTTGCCATGTCAATTTTCCTACAAAATAAAAAAATGAACTGGCCATCATTAATCAATAAATGGATATTATACCTTACAACCCCGTCTTTTGCATGTTTTATTTCACAGTATTTTCATTCATTCTTTTTTTTTTTTTTTTTAAGCAAAGCAAGATTTATTTGAGTCAGAAACCTCCTACTGCAGCAGTCAGGAGGTAGGGGAGGTGGACTCCAGGAGAGGAAGACCTGAAAAATTTGTCAAAGTAGTGTCTTTTAAACAGAATTTGGGTGAGCAGAACAATAGCTAACAATCAACTAGAGGACAGGGACAGAATCCATCAGAAGGCCAGAACTGTAATCCTGTCTAGCCTGCTCATGATAAAACAAGAAAACCATCAGAAGGGTGGTGTAGCTAACTTCTTCCTTCTAGTCTCATGATAAAACTAGAAACTCAGAGGAGTGGGATTGATATTTTGTCTCTCTAAAGGCAGATTCTGAACAGAAGGAAACATTTTGTACACTCTTAAAGGGAATCCCCCTTATCTCATTCCAACAGGGACCTAACCTAACCATTAGCCCATCTAATTCTTCACGTTCCCCACCCCAGAATAATAGACCCTAACTGTTGTCAGGGCTATGTGCTAAAAGGGGTATCTTTGAGGGACAGCAGCACAGCATTCTTTTAGGACTGATCTAAGGGTTCCTGGCAAAATGCAGATTTCCTCGGGGGTGTCATCCCAAGTACTGCCTGGAGTTAGTAGAAACTTGTTTACCCCTGACTGGGGAGGTGATCTGATGCTGGCTGAAGTTGAATTCAAACTGGACCTGAGTCACACTGTAGTTGGATCAGAGTCATGGTGTCAAGTGTCATGGAGAAAATGACGATGAAGGAAGGCAACCTCAGTTCTTGTCTGAGAAGAATTTCAACGTGGGCCAGTATTTTTGTCCATTTGATTCCCTGAGGTGAACTAGATGATCTGTCCCTGTAAGGTCTGGGCTCCTTGTAGCATCCAGAAGCGCTGAGGAGACCACTGGAACCATACGTACAGCACATTCTGTATACTTCTTACTCGTGCCCAGGCACCTGCTTTCTCATGTATTAGCCTCAGGGTAGAAGCAGTGCAGCCAGACAAGGAAGCCAACTTGCAGGGCCAACACAGATAAGAATGATCCCACATGCTTTCTCTCCTTTAGAATGACAATGTTTTGAGGGGAGAGAAAAATTGTCTCCACTTCAGCAAAAGCTCATGATACTAAAAGGAAATACCTCCTCCACTTTAGCAGAAGTCAAGAAATCATGTACTAGGAAGCATGAATTATGGTACTAGGAAATGACTGCCAAATAACTGGAATTCACTGTAGAAATTCTTGAAAACCTAAAGACTCTGGGGAACACATGAGTTGAAGAGGAAAATTTTACTTCACCTTCTGGGAAAGTCTTTGTTGCCTACAACTGACCTCTGGGAATGACACATTGGTAGACCTATTTTTAGGGATGGGATAGTCATCAAATACTTGGATAACAATGACAATATTGGGCTCACCCTCCATGCATTTGCCAAGGATCAGGAAGAGTGAGGTAGGTCACTTCATCCTTTCAGAGATTTATAAAGTGTTCATTTATTCCATTTTTCTCACCTTCCATTTTCTAGTGAGGTGATTCACGCCACACCAGTTCTTACAACTTGACCTCCTGTTTGTTTCCTCCTCACAGTTCTCAAATGTGCATCGCTAAACTCCACCTCCCTACAGCCTACTGTACTCCTGACTTCTGCTCCACTACTCCACTAAAGTCACTCATAAAAGTATCACCAATAACATCTTAATACCAATCCAATGGACACATTTCAATATTTAAGTTTCCTGTAGAATTTGATAGGAATGGCTTCTTCTTTAAACTCCCTCCTTTCGTGGCTCCCATGACACCAGCTCATCTATTAGCTCTTCTACTTCTCTGATCCCTCCTTTGCTAACTCTTCTTTTATTCCATACACTAAATACAGATGTCCCACAGTATTCCATTTTGGCCCCTTGAGTCATCTCATTTTATATACACACACCCAACTAAATGGCCATGACTCCCTATCTCTAAGGAAAAGACTCCCTGATAGCTATGAGGATAGCTCCCTAACATCTATAGAGATGATGTCCTAATACTTGGGGGGATCTCTCTGGAGATAATTTCCTAATCTTTGTGATGACAACTCCCTAGTCTTTATGGCTATTATTCCCTATCTGGGCTGTATTTTCAGCCCAGGTTGGTAATGCTGGTAATCTACTGCACATGTCAGCTTGAATGTTCCACAGCAAAATTCACTATTCCTAAAATTTAACATCCCCTCCCCTTTAAGTTGATCTTTCTGGAAATTTTCTCAGTAAAGGTCACCACTTCCACCTAATCCAGGCCTCCCTAGATTCGCTATTCTCTAAGCTCCAAGTTTTGTTGATTGTACCCACTAAATATCTCTCAAATTCATTCATTTTTCTATTTATTTATTTCCTGGACTCCTGCAATAACTTCTCCAGAGGTCACCCCACCTCTAGGCTCTTCTACTTACAATCCATCCTCTACTTTGAAGGTAACACAGTCATCCTAAAACTTTAGCCCAATTATGTAGCCATACTACTGGGGAGTTCTTCAATGGTGTCTTTGTTCCTCAAAATACAAGAAAAACCCTTTAATAACAATTTTAAGGCCATAATAACTATTCATAACTACATAATCCAGGTGTAATTTAAAGTGTTCATCTCTAAAAGGGTCCAGTTTTTTCATATCTTTATGCCTTGTAAAATGTTCCTATTTAGCCTTTCTACTTAATTTCAATTTGGTATCCATTTTCCAACTTCCTCTTTCCAGTCACTCCTAAGCCTTACTCCATGTTCAGGCTGACTTTTTGAGGGAGTGGGAGGCTACATATATGAGGGAGAACATGTGGTATTTGTCTTCCTGTGTCTGGATTATTTTCACTTAACATGATTTCCTCCAGTTCCACCCATTTTGCCTCAAATGGTAGGATTTCATTCTTTTTACGGCTGAATAATACTTCATTATGTATTTATACCACATTTTAAAAAATCCTTTCATCTGTTGATGGACACCTTGATTGAGTCCATATCTTGACTACTGCAAATAGTACAGTAGTCAACTAGGTAGTACAGATACCTATTTGATATAACAATTTCAGTTTCTATTGTTACACATCGTGGAAGGATGACTACAGTTCCCAATAAACTATTATTTATTTTCTGAGCAAATAGGAAACAAGAACTCAAGCCCTCTAGTCAACAAAGATAGGGAAATATCAATTACCCTGATTTGATCATTACATATTATATACACTTATTGAAATATTGCACTGTATCCCATAAATATGTACAAATAAAATAATAAAGAAAGATCTTTCTGATGTCCAAAATGTTCTTCTTTCCTCTCTTTTTTATTTAACTCTATATTACAAAGAAATTGAGGTTCCAGATAATTACTCTATATGTCATACCTTCCATGAAGATCTCCCGACATCCTCTTGTTCTTCTCTAATGATGGATAAAAAAATACTCTCTTTGGCATTCACTCATAGCACCACTCCAACAATGCTATAAAAATCTTTAACCTGTGTCAGTTTTCTCAAAGACACTAAGCCCGTTGAGAACAGGGTGCACCTTTGACCTCTCCAGAGCCTAGCAAAAGATCTGGCCTATAGCAGGATTCCATTTGTCAGTTGAAGAAATAAATGTATGAGATTTATTTGAATTTTTAGCACACAATATTTTCTGTGGTGGTGGGGTGGCATTTGACTACTTCAAATGCATTTCAACTTCTCAACCCCAGGGTTGTGACTATTTTTAGTGAGATGCCAGGCAACCTCAACTTCAGATTGCACGTTTTGTAGGAAGCAAGCAGACAGATGTTTGGGCAGTAAATCCCAAATCTGACTCCCAGAGCTTAGTCATAAACTCCATGGGATGCTTTGCATGGAATTATCAGTAACAGACTCAAATGGCATGTTTATAACTGAGGAAGCTACACACTTAGCTGGGAATTCCTTAGCAAACATGGTTAACCCCACATGGTATCTGGGAATCACTTGTTTTGATTAAGGAGAGGCAGTACGATTTGGTAACAATATACCTGCTCATTTATGACTAGGAACAATCCTAGGAGGTGGGATCTTAACTCTGCCTCTTACTAACTTTGTGTCTTAGACAAGTTATTCAAAGTATGTAAATCTTCATTTTCTAGAGTAAAAATTTAAAGACAACACTTTGGTAAACTGATGTGAAGATAATGAGGCCTTTCTGAAAAAAAGTGACTAGAGGATCCAGTCTGGCCCCAAGGCCTCAGTTACCAGCCACGGACTCTGCATTTAGTCCAGATATATATGCATTGTTGATCCTTTGCTGCCTCCTCGAACTTTTAGCTAAGATGGCTCCTAGGCACCTCAGACCTATTCTGCTCAAACAGAACTCACCCTTCTCCCTTCACTCCAAATCTGTTCTTCCTCCACTTTTCCAAACCTCTACATTCAAAGCTCGGTGAACATCTCAAGAACAGCAGCATCCTCTTACTACTTTTCACCCTTGTACTTCACATCCAAGTGACCCAGTGTCCACCAAATGGTCCTGAGACCTTGTACCAAGTCCTGGGATGTTACCTCCCAGTGACTCTGACGCCTGGGTATCCCTCTCCATCACACTGATGGCTTCTTAGTCCAACCAGCACCACCTCCCACTGCAGGCTCCTAACTGGTCCCCTGCGTCGACCCTTGCTTCTAGAACTAACTGCTTTTGACTGCGGAGGAAGTGATCTTCTGAAAGTGTCTATGTGATCACATGACCCACCACCTACTTAGAACATTTCAGTTTCAGATTCCTTTCAGTACAAAAATTTAAAAATAAAAAACCACCAACTCCTTGATGTAGCCCACGGGTCCTGCATGTTCAGCCTGTTCCTGGGTCTCCAGCCTCTGTCACTTTCTTTCCCGCCCTCACTGCCTCCTTTTAGCCCTCACTTCACCATGCTGTCCTTGCCACAATTTATTTGTTCTGCCAGGAACATTCTCTTCCCACCTCCTGCTTGGCTATTTTCTATTTAGCCTTCAGTTTCTGCTGAAAATCACTTCCCAGAAGATGCCTCAGAAACCCCTTACCTGAACCCCACACTAGCTGTACCTTTCACAGCACTCTAAAGATTTCTTCACAGCACTTAAGGCCATTATAATGACTTATCTATAGATGTAGGTCTTGCACCAGACCAGTCCCTCCCAGTTCTGCTATTAGATTCACTGGCAAATTCTGTAAAAACAGCAACTCTGGGGTCTCACCCAAATCAACTGAATCAGAATTGCTGGGGAGGAGGGCAGAATTGCTGGGGGGGGGTGGTATTTTGTAATGGCTCCCTGTGTATCCAACATGCAGCTAGAATTAGAAACACTGGTTAGGAAGGCAAGGCCTAAGTCTTTTATCTGTGACTTTATCTTTAGTGCCAAGCATATAGCAGTATCTCCTGGAGTAGATACTCAATAAACAGTAACTTAGTTATAATGATTCTTTTTGTTATGGTCAAAGTGGTTATAATTAAGATCATTAAGCCATATGACTTTCTTTTTTTTAATTTTTTTTTTATTTGACAGGTAGAGTCATAGACAGTGAGAGAGAGAGAGACAGAGAGAGAAAGGTCTTCCTTCCGTTGGTTCACCCCCCAGATGGCTGCCACGGCTGGTGCTGCGCCAATCCGAAGCCAGGAGCCAGGTGCTTCTTCCTGGTCTCCCCAGCAGGTGCAGGGTCCCAAGTACCTGGGCCATCCTCCACTGCCTTCCCGGGCCACAGCAGAGAGCTGGACTGGAAGAGGAGCAACTGGGACTAGAACCCAGCGCCATATGGGATGCTGGCGCCACAGGCGGAGGATTAACCAAGTGAGCTGCAGCGCCGGCCCCAAGCCATATGACTTCTGTCCACATATTCAGTCTCTGTGATTTTTTTACCACATAACTAAGAAATTAAAACTGTAGCAGCCAAATCATCTTTTAAAAGTTTGATGAGTTTCCATTTTCCTGTCAAGAATTGACCAGAACCTACTAGATGTAATATTTTCCCTTAAGTCCTATCTCTAAGATGAAATAAAATACATTTAAAAATTCAATTCATATTATACAATTTCTTTTTATGTAGGTATGTATTACTATTGATAGTCATTTCAATAATGATACCATGAATTAATTGAACCACTGCTTCATCTTCAGCTTGATGACTCTGCTAGTTCTTCTCTCCTGTCACATGACCTATCTTACCAAGCAAATGTCAGCCCTGCTCAGTGGTGAGGACTGAGGTTTCTTCTGCTTGCAGCTCTCCTCCCAAGCCCTGTCTCAGAGGACAGGCCCTCGACAATTTTCCTCTACAGAGAAACTTCTAAAGATATAGTTTCTCTATTCCAGCACTCAACCTACAAGGCTTGCTAAAACCATAACTTACTGGACCCATCAGAATTTCTGAGTAAGTCTGAGGTAAAGCCAAGGGGAATCTACATTTGTAAGAAGTTGCCAGTGCCACTGCTGCCGGTCCAAAGACCACACTTTGAAAACCACTGCTTTAATTCATAATGCACTGTAGCCATCCCTAGTTGATGAGGGGAGAGGGAGAACATGAGTGCTAGCACAGTGCAGAAGACTACCCAATTTATTCTTTAAATTTAAAGCATGACCACGGGCCTTTTCGCCATAATTTCAGAGGGACTTTCTCCATGCCATTTTTTGTAAACAACCCAGTATATCCCACCCATACTTCTCCCTTCATAGGAAAGAGATTGAGAAGGGATGTGGCAGCAGCGTGTCTCTTCCTTCCAAGGCAATTCCTCCAGTCATCTCCAGGCTACTTTTTAAAGGCAGATCTTATTCACCATCCCTGATGCCAGCTACAGTGAAATCAGTGAAATCACTTTGGGGATTTTTTTTAAAGATTTGTTTTATTTATTTGAAAGACAGAGTTACAGAGAGAGGTAGAGACAGAGAGAAAGGTCTTTCATTTGCTGGTTCACTCCCCAGATGGCCGCAATGGCTGGAGCTGCGCCGATCTGAAGCCATGAGCCAGGAGCCAGGAACTTCTTCCGGGTCTCCCACGTGGGTACAGGGGCCCAAGGACTTGGGGCCATCTTCTGCTGCTTTCCCAGGCCATAGCAGAGAACTGGATTGGAAAAGGAGCAGCCAGGACTAGAACCGGCACCCATATGGGATGCCGGCACTGCAAGCAAGGGCGTTAACCCACTGCACCACAGCCCCAGTCCCCTGGGGATTGTTTAATACAATAATGGAGAGGGGCTGAAATAGCAGTGGGGAAGTTGCTAAGAAGCTCTTCGAAGAAAGTATCTTCACAAATCACTTTAGGAGTGGGAGAGAGGTGGAAAGGTGGGGTATGGAATTCCAAGGCATCCCAAAAAGAACACAGTGCACTCAAGAACAGCACCTGGCAAGATGCTGGCCAGGCAAGGAAGGCACTAGGGTTAGGATAAGCAGCTGGAGCCAACAGGCCAGTCTGGTCTTTACAGTCACTACACTCAGATGTACATACACAACACATCTTTCCTCTTGAGCAGCACAACAGGTTTACCCGGCCACTTTAAGCGAGGGACTTGTGGGGCACTTTTAGAGTAACCAGCCATCCCAGTTTTCCCAGGACTCTTCTGGTTTCGAATAAAAGGCCCAAATCCCAAGAAATTTCTCCATCCTTGGCAAAGCAAGATAGTCTGTCACCTTAGATGTCAGATGAACACTTTCTCCACCATCACATCATTGCCACTCAGTCTCACTCCTACCTCGTTCTCAAGCCTCTTTTCCTCCAAGCTGCTCTGTCTCCTGGTAAGCTCTAGTACAGTTTTTTTTTAAGATTTATTTATTTATTTGAGAGGTAGAGTTACAGACAGTGAGAGGGAGAGAGAGAGAGAAAGGGCTTCTGTCCGTTGATTCACTTTCCAAATGGCCGCAACAGCCGATCTGAAGCCAGGAGCTTCTTCCAGTCTCCCACATGTGTGCAGGGGCCCAAGGACTCGAGCCATCTTCCACTGCTTTCCCAGGTCACAGCAGAGAGCTGGATTGGAAGAGGAGCAGCCAGGACTAGAACCAGCACCCATATGGGATGCCGGCGCTGCAGGCGGAGGACCAACCCACTGTGCCACCACGCCGGCCCCTAGCTCTGGTACACTTATCTCGACCCAAGCTTTGTCTCATTCTAACTTGAACCCACAGTTTTAGTCCCTCTCAAACAATTCTCCTTTCTCCTCTGAGCTCAGTTTTGCACCTGACTTTACTGTCCTCTTCAGGACTTCCACCTTTCTGACTTTTTATGCACCCCATGAACATGATTTATCTTTTTCAGTTAAAAATGAAGTGTCAGAGCTGAAAGGATCCTCAGGACTTAGCTCACTGCAGAGGTTCCCAGGCCTGACTGCACAGGAGAATCCCTTCCCCAGCCCTATCCAGGCCAAGGCATCAGAGCCTCTGGGGTCCTCCAGGTGATTCGAATGCACATTCAGGGCTCTGCTATTCTGACCTAGGTCAACACCTTTCAAGTGGCAAAACCGCTGAAACAGGAGGTGTCTAACCTCTGCAGTTCCCCACTGATGGGACAGAAGTACATTTCTACATGGTCCAGGCCATTGCTAGACATCTGTGATTGTCAGGAAGCTCACTCTTGGATCATATCTCAACCCAAGTTGTATTTCATTCTAACTTTCACCTACTGATCCCAGCTCTAAGCTATGAAGCAACCTACAATGTTGACTTCTTCATTAAATATATGTTAAATATTAAATATATAAATATATTATATGTAAATATAGTATAATTAAATGTTAAATATAAATATATTAAATATTATATATATTTCAAATCTTCAAAGGCTGTTCTCAAGTCTCCTGTTTTCCAGACTACACAAGCCCAGTTCCATTAACCGTTCTTTACAATGACGATGTTTCTCTCAAAATACACCGCTCTGAACTCAAGTTAAAACAGCAGATACTGTGGCATTATTATATCCCTTCACCTGGAGACTAAACTTAATTAACACTGCATAATCTGATCATTTTAGACACTCATATTGGGAACTATGCTCCAGCAAAATAGACTTTTGTCATACGAATTCCTTCCCTGTCAGGCTTCTCTACCTGTGTGCACTGTTTAAATGTCAACATCAGGGTTTCAGCCAAACAATACTCGGTGCAGTCTCACTAAAGCCTGTGTATTATTGGGAAATTTTCTAAACATGCTTTCCAGGTTTTTATCCAAATCATTGATAAAACATCGCATGTAAGACAAGGAGAAGAACAGACTCTCATGGTATATTCCCCATTAACTTTTTTCAAAGTGGATCTCAAACCACTTATCAAAATGAGTTGGCCATGATTCATGCTAGTAAGAATCCCTCTCCAAGCAATGCTTATCTAACTCATCTTTAATCATACCACAAAAGACTCTGCTATACATCTTTCTCATACTGAAGTGTCTACAAGCAAAATGATATAATATTTTAGATTTGCTTAAAATATTCCAATATAAATAACAACAAAAATATATGGGGGAGAGAGCAAGCGTGAAGGGGAAGAGGTGGAGGCTCAGACCTGGGAGGTCGGGGCCAGCTCACAGCAGGCCAGGTGAGATGGAAATCTGTGGGTCCACAGCACTTTGCATAGCAGCAGGAGGGAGGGCTTGGTGAACTGCTTTTGAAGTTCCACACGGGAAAAAGAAAGAGGGGGTAAATACTGAGGAACAAGGGGAGAGGTCGTGCACCACCCTGACCGCCTCCCTACCCCTTTCCACGACTCACAGCCTGGGAAAGAGACCATGCCATCTTGATCCGCTGTTTGTTTTATCTTTGGACACAAGTAGGGGCCTGCTGCCCCTGCCTCCTGTGGGCATGCCCACCAATCACAGGGGTCATCTCACCCCACCCCCATCCAAGAACAAGGGCCACAACAATCTAGAAATATTTCCTCCCCAACCATGTACTCTGTACAGCCAGGGAAAGCCCTATCTACTTTAAGCTGTACCACTCCTAACACCATTGAAAAGTGAGCTGGGGGCCAGTAGGCAAGGCTCAGTACAACTGAGCTCCTACCGGCCCACATCACTACTAAGAGGTAAGCCAGGCTCCAGCAGGCAGGTTTCTGTGCACCTGCTCCAAACGCACAGACCCATAACAGCTCATAGCAGAGGAAACCGTGCCAACAGGAAAGCTGCCACAGAAAAGCAACTAGACCAAAAAACAAAATACACAAATGCTGAAAGGCAAAGAAGAACACTAAGTAAATATAAGGAAGACACAATGAGTCCCCCAAAGGAACACTGTGACACTTCAATAGTAGAAGGGGAAAATGAAGAGATAGAGGATATGCCAGAAATGGAATTCAGAAAATTAATCATCAGACTACTTAGAAGCAATCAGAAGCCAATCATGAACTAAATGAAAAGTTTTCTCATGAAATTGAGACATTAATGAGAAGCCAGAATGAAATACTAGAATGAAGAATTCAATAGATCAAATAAAAAATTCAGTGGAAAGTCTTAATAACAGAATAATGACACAGAAGAAAAAATATCAGAAGTAGAAAACAAACTTCTGGAAATTTTACAGACAGACCAAATAAATTAAAAAATGAGAAAACATTGTTGGAGATCTACAAGATATTATCAAACAACCCAACATACAGGTCCTAGGAGTTCCTGAAAATATGGAAAGACAGAAAGGATTAGAAGGTCTTTTTAATGAAATAATAACAGAAAACTTCCCCAATCTGGAGAAAGAAAAAGACACCCAAGTCCAGGAAGTACACAGAACTCCCAGTAGACATGACCAGAAGAGATCAGATCACCACCATGACACATTGTGGTAAAACTCTTCACAGTAAAACATAAAAATAAGATCCTAAAATGTGCATGAGAGAAATGCCAAATCATATTCAGAGGAACCCCAATTAAACTCACTGTGGACTTCTCATCAGAAACTCTACAGGCAAGGCGAGAATGACAAGATATATTTTAAGTCCTAAGAGAAAAAACAGTCAATCCAGAATACTGTACCCTGCAAGCTCTCATTTATGAATGAAGGTGAAGTAAAGATCTTCCATAACAAACTGAAATTTAAAGAATTTGTAACTACCTACCCAGTCCTAAAAAGATGCTCAAAGATGCGCAGAAACATGGTCATCACTAAGAAAGAAGGTAAACGCAGAAAATCTCCCAGTAAAAGTACAAAGAAAAAAAATTAGGACTATTAATGGAAATATGGCAGGGCAAAGTCATTACTCAACAACAGTCACCCTGAATGTAAGTGGTCTCAGCTCCTCAGTTAAAAGGCACAGACTGGCTGGCGCCGCGGCTCACTAGGCTAATCCTCCGCCTTGCGGCGCCAGCACACCGGGTTCTAGTCCTGGTCGGGGCGCCAGATTCTATCCCGGTTGCCCCTCTTCCAGGCCAGCTCTCTGCTGTGGCCAGGGAGTACAGTGGAGGATGGCCCAAGTCCTTGGGCCCTGCACCCCATGGGAGACCAGGAGAAGTACCTGGCTCCTGCCATCGGATCAGCGCGGTGTGCTGGCCGCAGTGCGCCAGCTGTGGCGGCCATTGGAGGGTGAACCAATGGCAAAGGAAGACCTTTCTCTCTCTCTGTCTCTCTCTCTCACTGTCTACTCTGCCTGTCCAAAAAAAAAAACAGACTGCCTGTCAAAATAAATAAATAAAAAATAAAAGGCACAGACGGGTTGAATGGATTAAAAAAGAAACCTCATCTATTTGCTGCCTACAAGAAACACATCTCACCAACAGTGATGCACACAGACTGAAAATGAAAGGATGGAAAAAGATAATTCATACTAACAGAAAGCAAAAACGAGCTGGGCTAGCCATCCTAATACCAGACAAAATAGTCTTTAACACAAAAAAATATTAAAAGAGACAAAGAAGGGCACTATATAATGATTAAGGGATCAATTCAACAGGAAGATATGACTATTTTTAATGTATATGCACCTAATTACAGGACACCTGACTTTTTAAAAGAAATGTTAACAGATCTAAAGGGAGATATAGACTCAAATACAATAGAATGGGGGTTTCAATACCACACTTTCAGTAATGGACAGATCAACCAGACAGAAATCAGCAAGGAAACAACAGAGTTAGTTGACACTACAGACCAAACGTACCTAACAGATATCTACAGAGCTTTCCACCCAACAGCCACAGATTACACATTCTTCTCACCAGCACATGGAACTTTCTCTAGGATTGATCACATGCTAGGCCACAAATCAGGTCTCAGCAAATTCAAACAAATTGAAATCATACCATGCAAATTCTCTGACCACAATGGAGTGAGGTTGGTAATCAACAACTCGGGAATTCCCAGAACATATGTAAACACATGGGGACTGAACAACATGCTCCTAAACAAACAGTGGGTCATTTAGGAAATCAAGAGAAATCAAAAAATTTCTGGAAACAAATTAAGATGACAATACAACATATCAAAACTTATGGGGTACAGCAAAAGCAGTATTAATAGGAAAGTTTAGAGCAATTGGAGCCTATTTGGAGAGGCACCAAATAAATGAGCTATCAGTGCAACTCAAGGATGTAGACAAACAACAACAAATCAAAACCAAAACTAGTAGGAGAAAAGAAATAATTAAAATTAGATAAGAAATCAATAAAATTGAAACCAATAAACAATACAAAAGATCATCAAAATGAAGAGCTGGTTTTTCAAAAAAATAAAAAAAAATTGTCACACCATTGGCCCAACTAATCAAAAAAGAAAGGAGGAAGAAGACCCAAATTAAAAAAATCAGAGATGAAACAGGAAGTGTAACAACAGACACCACAGAAATAAAAATCATCATCAAAAATTACTGCAAAGAGCTGTATGCCAACAAAACGGGACACCTAGAAGAAATGGATATACACAACCTACCTAAACTGAACCAGGAAGACATAGAAAACCTAAACAGACCAATAACCAAGACAGAAATTGAATCAGTAATAAAAATCCTACCAACAAAGGAAAGCCCAGGACCGGACTTCATTGCTAAATTCTACCAAACATTTAAAGAAGAACTAACTCCAATTCTTCTCAAGCTATTCAAAACAACTGAAAGGGAGGGAATCACCCCAAATTCCTTCTATGAATCCAGCATCACCTTAATTCCTAAACCTGAAAAAGATACAGCAGAGAAAGAGAACTACAGACCAATCTCTCTGATGAAAATAGATGCAAAAATCCTCAACAAAATGCTAGGCCAATTGAAACCAACAACACATCAGAAAGATCATCCACCTGGACCAAGTGGGATTTATTCCTGTATGCAGGGATGATTCAACATTTGCAAATCAATCAGTGTAATACATCATATTTAAAAACTGAAGAACAAAAACCATATGATTATCTCAATAGATTCAGAGAAAGCATTTGACAAAATACTATACTCCTTCATGATGAAAACCTTAAGCAAATTTGGAATAGAAGGAACATTTCTCTTTTTTTAAGATTTTTTATTTATTTATTTGAGAGGTAGAGTTAACAGACAGTGAGAGAAACAGACAGAGAGAAAGTTCTTCCATCAGTTGGTTCTCTCCTCAGATGGCCACAACAGCCAGAGCTACGCCAATCTGAAGCCAGGATCCAGGTGCTTCCTCCCAGTCTCCCATGCAGGTACAGGGGCCCAAGGATTTGAGTCATCTTCTACTGCTTTACCAGGCCATAGCAGAGAGCTGGATTGGAAGAGGAACAGCTAGGACTAGAACCAGTGCCCATATGGGATGCTGGCACCACAGGCGGAGGATTAACCTACTGCACCACGGCACCAGCCCCAGAACATTTCTTCATACAATCAAAGCAATATATGACAAACTCACATCCAATGTCCTACTGAATGAGGAAAAGTTGGAAGCAATCCCAATGAGATTTAGAATCAGACAAGAGTGCCCACTCTCACCACTGCTTTTCAATATAATCCTGAAAGTTTTATCCAGAGCCATTAGATAAGAAAAAGAAATCAAAGGGATACAATTGGAAAAGGAGGGAGCAAAACTATCCCTATTTGCAGAGGACATGATACTATATATAGGGGATCCAAAAGACTCCACTAAGAGACTATTGGAACTCATAGAAGAGCTTGGAAATGTAGCAGGATATAAAATCAGCACACAAAAATTAACAGTCTTCCTATACACAGACAATGCACAGCTGAGAAAGAGCTTCTAAGATCAATCCAATTCACAATAGACACCAAAAAAAATCAAATACTTTTGAATAAATCTAACCAAAGATGTCTAAGATCGCTAAGATGAGAATTATAAAACATTAAAGAAAGAAATAAAAGATGCAAAAAATGGAAAAATCTTCCATGTTCATGGATTAGAAGAATCAATATCATCAAAATGTTCATACTGCCAAAAGCAATTTACAGATTCAACACGATACCCATCAAAATACCAAAGACATTCTTCTCAGATATAGAAAAAATGATGCTGAAATGCATATGGAGGCACAGGAGACCTTGAATAGTTAAAGCAGTCTTATACAACAAAAACAAAGCTGGAGGCATAACAATACTAAATTTCAAGACATACTATAGGGCAGTTATAATCAAAACAGCCTGGTACTGGTACAAAAACAGATGGATAGACCAATGGAACAGCATAGAAACACCAGAAATCAATCCAAACATCTACAACCTACTAATCTTCAACAAAGGAGCTAAAATC
Source organism: Oryctolagus cuniculus (assembly GCF_964237555.1). Classification (NCBI taxonomy): domain Eukaryota; kingdom Metazoa; phylum Chordata; class Mammalia; order Lagomorpha; family Leporidae; genus Oryctolagus; species Oryctolagus cuniculus. The sequence goes on from NC_091446.1 coordinate 33,896,740, forward strand.
AAGCCCTGTAGCAAGGATGGTCGGATGGTCTCTTCAACAAATGGTGCTGGAAAAACTGGATCGCCACATGCAGAAGCATGAAGCAAGACCTTTACCTTACACCTTTCACCAAAATCCACTCAAAATAGACTAAAGATCTAAATTTATGACCTGAAATAATCAAATTATTTGAGAACATTGGGGAAACCCAAAAAGACATTGGTGTAGACAAAGAGTTCCTGGAAAAGACCCCAGAGGCACAGGCAATCAAAACCAAAATAGACAAATGGGATTCATCACATTGAAAAGCTTCTGTACTGCAAACAAACAATCATCAAGGTGAAGAGACAGCTGACAAAATGGGAGAAAATATTTGCAACCTATACAACTGATAAAGGATTAATAACCAGAATCTATAAAGAGATCAAGAAGCTCAACAACAACAAAATAAGCAATCTGGTTAAGAAATGGGCAAAGGACTTAAACAGACATTTTTCAAAAGAGGAAACCCAAGTGGCCAACAGACACATGAAAAAAATGTTCAAGATCATTAGCTGTCTGAGAAATGCAGATCAAAACTACAACGAGGCGGAGCCAAGATGGCGGAATAGTGAGGGCGCGCACCGATAGTCCGGGAAAATTTAGTTTAATAAAAGGGGAGTTACGGTAGCCGCAGAAAAAAGAACCAGGAAAAAATTGCACGGGAATCGTGAATCGGAGGACCTACTGGGAGAACAAGGTCGCCCACCGCGCGGAAGCCAAGTCGCGGGACGGAGCCGCAGAAGCCCCAGTGCTCCAAGGGGAGTGCATGCCACACAGACAACAGCGGGGAGACTTGGGATGCTCCACACATCGGCGCTGGAAGGGGAGGTGAGCTCAATAACCCGAGACATTGGTGGGGAAACGGGGGTCAGAATCTAGAGGGGGGCCGGAAAGTGCAGCAAACTCACTACCAGAAAGAAGGAAAAAAAAAAAGCTTCGGGGTTTCTCTTCCCCCTAACCTTGCAAAGGTTACAAGGCTGCAAGGCTAGAATTCCCAAGAGACAAAGAGCAGGCCTGCGCTCTGGATTTACATATCAATGGGGGAGAGCTAAGGAACTGAGTCACTACAATTCAGTAGCCTAGGCAACCCAGTGGGAGTCCAGAGGAGCCAAAGACTGGAAGCTAAATACCATCAATTCTGCACAGCCGTGCCCTGCGGTGTTACTTACCCCCTGAATAAATAAAATAAATAAATAAATAAAAAGAGAGAGAGATTTACCACGCATAACCTGAGGGTGTCACCTTTGCACACCCTTAACCTGGAAGAACCAGGCAGAGCTCTCAGGCCGCACCCATCTCAAGCCTCCAAGGCTCCTCCAACAGCAGGCAGTCCACTTAACACGGACACAGTATAAATAAAAAAAAAAAGAAAAAAAAAGAAAAAAAAACGCACAGTGACGCAAGAAGAATTAACTATGCCGAGTAACAAACACAGAAATAGAGGGAGCAAGATCAACGATGACACTATGATGCCTCCAAATAAGCAAAACACCCCAAGCCAAGAGTATGAAGATGATGAGATAGAAGAAATGCAAGATTCGGATTTCAAAAAATTTATGATAAGAGCATTTAGAAGTTTTCAAAAGCAAATCCTTGAACTACAGAAATCCTTAATGGACAAGATTGAAAATCTCTCTCGTGAAAACGAAATTTTAAGGAAGAGTCAAAATGAAACTCAGAAACTAGTAGAACAGGAAAGTGTTATAGTGAAGAGAAATCAAAATGAAATGAAGAGCTCAATAGATCAAATGACAAACACATTAGAAAGCCTTAAAAACAGAATGGGTGAAGCAGAAGAGAGAATATCGGACTTAGAAGATAGAGCACAGGAAAACATACAGTCAAACCAAAGAAAAGAAGAGGAAATTAGAAACCTAAAAAATATTGTTGGGAATCTACAGGATACTATCAAAAAAACCAACATTCGAGTTCTAGGAGTTCCTGAAGGCATGGAGAGAGAGAAAGGATTGGAAGGCCTTTTTAGTGAGATACTAGCAGAGAACTTTCCAGGTTTGGAGAAGGACAGAGATATCCTAGTACAGGAAGCTCATAGAACCCCCAATAAACATGACCAAAAGAGATCCTCACCACGACACGTGGTAATTAAACTTACCACAGTGAAACATAAAGAAAAGATCCTAAAATGTGCAAGAGAGAAACGTCAGATTACTCTCAGAGGATCTCCAATCAGACTCACAGCTGACTTCTCATCAGAAACCCTACAAGCTAGGAGGGAATGGCGAGACATAGCACAGGTGCTAAGAGAGAAAAATTGCCAGCCCAGAATATTATATCCTGCCAAGCTCTCATTTGTGAATGAAGGTGAAATAAAGACCTTTCATAGCAAACAGAAATTGAAAGACTTTGTGGCCACTCGTCCAGCCCTGCAAAAGATACTTAAAGATGTGCTACACTCAGAAACACAGAAACACGGCCACCAATATGAAAGAAGGGAAGGGAAGAACACCTACCAGTAAAAGAGCATGGGAAGCTCAAAGCATATACTAGAAAATATTTCCGGGAAAATGGCAGGGCAAAGTCACTACGTATCAATAGTCACATTGAACATTAATGGTCTGAATTCTTCAGTTAAAAGACACCGTTTAGCTGACTGGCTCACAGAACACAACCCAACTATTTGTTGCCTACAAGAAACACATCTCTCTAACAAAGAGGCATGCAGACTGAAAGTGAAAGGTTGGAAAAAGATATTCCATGCCAACAGAAACCAAAAAAAAGCAGGTGTAGCCATATTAATATCAGACAAAATAAACTTTAATACAAAAACTGTTAAGAGAGACAAAGAGGGACACTATATAATGATTAAGGGTTCAATTCAACAGGAAGATGTAACTATTATAAATGTATATGCACCTAATTACAGGGCACCGGTCTATTTAAAAGATATGTTAAGGGACTTAAAGGGAGATTTAGATTCCAATACAATAGTACTGGGGGACTTCAATACTCCACTCTCAGAAATAGACAGATCATCCGGACAGAAGATCAACAAGGAAACAGCAGATTTAAATGACACTATAGCCCAAATGGATCTAACAGATATATACAGAACTTTCAACCCTACATCTACAGACTTCACATTCTTCTCAGCAGCGCATGGAACCTTCTCTAGGATTGACCACATACTAGGCCATAAAGCAAGTCTCAGCAAATTTAAAAGAATTAGAATCATACCATGCAGCTTCTCAGACCACAGCGGGATGAAGCTGGAAATTAGCAACTCAGGAAACCCCAGAAAGTATGCAAACACATGGAGACTGAACAACATGCTCCTGAATGAACACTGGGTCATTCAAGAAATCAAAAGAGAAATCAAAAACTTTCTGGAAGTAAATGAAGACAACAACACAACATATCAAAACTTATGGGATACAGCAAAAGCAGTATTGAGAGGCAAATTTATAGCAATAGGTGCCTATACCAAGAAATTGGAAAGGTACCAAATAAATGAGCTTTCAGCGCACCTCAAGGACCTAGAAAAACTGCAGCAAACCAAACCCAAATCTAGTAGGAGAAGAGAAATAATTAAAACCAGAGAAGAAATTAACAGGATTGAATCCAAAAACACATTACAAAAAATCAGCCAAGCAAGAAGCTGGTTTTTTTGAAAAAATAAACAAAATTGACACCCCATTGGCCCAACTAACTAAAAAAAGAAGAGAAAAGACCCAAATCAATAAAATCAGAGATGAAAAAGGAAACGTAACAACAGACACCACAGAAATAAAAAGAATCATCAGAAATTACTACAAGGACCTGTATGCCAGCAAACAGGAAAACCTATCAGAAATGGATAGATTCCTGGACACATGCAATCTACCAAAATTGAACCATGAAGACATCGAAAACCTAAATAGACCCATAACTGAAACAGAAATTGAAACAGTAATAAAGACCCTCCCAACAAAGAAAAGCCCAGGACCAGATGGATTCACTGCTGAATTCTACCAGACATTTAAAGAAGAACTAATCCCATTTCTTCTCAAACTATTCAGAACAATCGAAGAAGAGGGAATCCTCCCAAATTCTTTCTATGAAGCCAGCATCACCTTAATCCCTAAGCCAGAGAAAGATGCAGCACTGAAAGAAAATTACAGACCAATATCCCTGATGAACATAGACGCAAAAATCCTCAATAAAATTCTGGCCAATAGAATACAACAACACATCAGGAAAATCATCCACCCAGACCAAGTGGGATTCATCCCTGGTATGCAGGGATGGTTCAACATTCGCAAATCAATCAATGTGATTCACCACATTAACAGACTGCAGAAGAAAAACCATATGATTATCTCAATTGATGCAGAGAAAGCATTTGATAAAATTCAACACCCTTTCATGATGAAAACTCTAAGCAAATTGGGTATAGAAGGAACATTCCTCAATATAATCAAAGCAATTTATAAAAAACCCACAGCCAGCATCCTATTGAATGGGGAAAAGTTGGAAGCATTTCCACTGAAATCTGGCACCAGGCAGGGATGCCCACTCTCACCACTGCTATTTAACATAGTTCTGGAAGTTTTAGCCAGAGCCATCAGACAAGAAAAAGAAATCAAAGGAATACAAATCAAGAAGGAAGAAGTCAAACTATCCCTCTTTGCAGACGACATGATTCTGTACTTAGAGGATCCAAAGAACTCTACTAAGAGACTATTGGAACTCATAGAAGTGTTTGGCAAAGTGGCAGGATATAAAATCAATGCACAAAAATCAACAGCCTTTGTATACACAAGCAATGCCATGACTGAGAAAGAGCTGCTAAGGTCAATCCCATTCACAATAGCTACAAAAACAATCAAATACCTTGGAATAAACTTAACCAAGGACGTTAAAGATCTCTACGATGAAAATTACAAAACCTTAAAGAAAGAAATAGAAGAGGATACCAAAAAATGGAAAAATCTTCCATGCTCATGGATTGGAAGAATCAACATCAAAATGTCCATTCTCCCAAAAGCAATTTATACATTCAATGCAATCCCAATCAAGATACCAAAGACATTCTTCGCAGATCTAGAAAAAATGATGCTGAAATTCATATGGAGGCACAAGAGACCTCGAATAGCTAAAGCAATCTTGTACAACAAAAACAAAGCCGGAGGCATCACAATACCAGACTTCAGGACATACTACAGGGCAGTTGTAATCAAAACAGCATGGTACTGGTACAAAAACAGATGGATAGACCAATGGAACAGAATTGAAACACCAGAAATCAACCCAAACATCTACAGCCAACTTATATTTGATCAAGGATCTAAAACTAATTCCTGGAGCAAGGACAGTCTATTCAATAAATGGTGCTGGGAAAACTGGATTTCCACGTGCAGAATCATGAAGCAAGACCCCTACCTTACACCTTACACAAAAATCCACTCAACGTGGATTAAAGACCTAAATCTTCGTCCTGACACCATTAAGTTATTAGAGAACATTGGAGAAACCCTTCAAGATATTGGCACAGGCAAAGAATTTCTGGAAAAGACCCAGGAGGCACAGACAGTCAAAGCCAAAATCAACTATTGGGATTGCATCAAATTGAGAAGTTTCTGTACTGCAAAAGAAACAGTCAGGAGAGTGAAGAGACAACCGACAGAATGGGAAAAAATATTTGCAAACTATGCAACAGATAAAGGGTTAATAACCAGAATCTACAAAGAGATCAAGAAACTCCACAAAAACAAAACCAACAACCCACTTAAGAGATGGGCCAAGGACTTCAATAGACATTTTTCAAAAGAGGAAATCCAAATGGCCAACAGGCACATGAAAAAATGTTCAAGGTCACTAGCAATCAGGGAAATGCAAATCAAAACCACAATGAGGTTTCACCTCACCCCGGTTAGAATGGCTCACATACAGAAATCTACCAACAACAGATGCTGGCGAGGATGTGGGGAAAAAGGGACACTAACCCACTGTTGGTGGGAATGCAAACTGGTCAAGCCACTATGGAAATCAGTCTGGAGATTCCTCAGAAACCTGAATATAACCCTACCATACAACCCAGCCATCCCACTCCTTGGAATTTACCCAAAGGAGTTTAAATTGACAAACAAAAAAGCGGTCTGCACCCTAATGTTTATTGCAGCACAATTCACAATAGCCAAGACCTGGAACCAACCTAAATGCCCATCAACGGTAGACTGGATAAAGAAATTATGGGATATGTACTCTTTAGAATACTATACCGCGGTAAGAAACAACGAAATCCAGTCATTTGCAACAAAATGGAGGAATCTGGAACACATCATGCTGAGTGAAGTAAGCCAGTCCCAAAGGGACAAATACCATATGTTCTCCCTGATCGGTGACAACTGACTCAACACCAAAAAGGAAACCTCCTGAAGTGAAATGGACACTATGAGAAATGGTGACTTGATCAGCATAGCTCTGACTGCTAATGGACAACTTAATACATTATCCCTCATAGTATTTTTTTTGTCTGTTCTACTTAATATGACTGGTTTAATTCTGTAATTATCACACAGTTATTCTTAAGTGTTGAAAATTAACTGAAATGTGATCCCTGTTAAACATAAGAGTGGGAATAAGAGAGGGAAGAGATGTATAATTTGGGACATGCTCGGGCTGACTTGCCCCAATTGGTAGAGTTGGAAACATACCAGGGGATTCCAATTCAATCCCATCAAGGTGGCATGTGCCAATGCCATCTCACTACTCCAAGTGATCAATTTCAGTTCACAATTGATCATAATGAAAGGACTAAGAGTCAAAGGGAGCACATAAACAAGTCTAGTATCTGCTAACACCAACCGATAGAATAAATAAAGGGGAGAGTGATCCAACATGGGAAGTGAGATACTCAGCAGACTCATAGAATGGCGGATGTCCTAAATAGCACTCTGGCCTCAGAATCAGCCCTAAAGGCACTCGGATCTGGCTGAAAAGCCCATGAGAGTATTTCAGGCATGGAAAGCCAAGACACTCTGGCAAAAAGATCTCTGTGAGTGAGATCCCAGTGGAAAGAACAGGTCTTCAAAGAGGGAGGTGCCTTTCTCTGAAGGGAGGAGAGAACCTCCACTTTGACTATGACCGTGTCTAAACAAGATAAGAGTCGGAGAACTCAAGGGGCTTCCATAGCCTTGGAAACTCATAACTGGTGCATAGGGAGATTACTGATGCCATAAACAGGAGTGTCAATTGGTAAAGTCAACAACAGGAGTCACTGTGCACTTACTCCTCATGTAGGATCTCGGTCCTTAACGTGCTGTACACTGAGGCTTAATGCTATAACGAGTACTCAAACAGTATATTTCACTTTGCGTTTCTATGGGGGTGCAAACGACTGAAATCTTTACTTAATGTACACTAAACTGATCTTCTGTAAAAAAAAAAAAAAAAAAAAAAAAAAAAAAAAAAAGAAAGAAAGAAAGAAATTTTCAATTCCCAACTTGACTCTCACTGGGATTAAACATGACAATAGGTCTGATCTGATTTCATCATCATTTAAAAAAAATCATCTATTATTTTTCACTTTATGTTTCTGTGTGGGAGCAAACTGTTGAAATACTTACTTAAGGTATACTAAGCTGATCTTCTGTATATTAAGATAATCGAAAATGAATCTTGATGTGAATGGAAGGGGAGAGGGAGTGGGAAAGGGGAGGGTTGTTGGTGGGAGGGACGGTATGGGGGGGGAAGCCATTGTAACCCATGAGTCGTACTTTGGAAATTTATATTCATTAAATAAAAGATAAAAAAAAAATTATATCAAAAAAAAAAAAAACTACAACGAGGTATCACTTCACCCCAGTTAGAATGGCTTTCATACAGAAATTAACAAAGAACAAATGCTGGTGAGGATGTGGGGAAAAAGGTACCCTAATCAACTTTCGGTGGGAATGTAAACTGGTAAAGCCACTATGAAAGACAATGTTCAGAGGTCTGAACATAGACCTACCAGGTCATCCCACTCCTGGGAATCGACCCAAGGGAAATGAATTCAGCATATGAGAAAGCTATTTGTACCTCCATGTTTAGCGCAGCTCAATTCACAGTAGCAAAGACATGGCATCAACTTAAATGCCCATCAACTGAAGACTGAATAAAAAAATTATTGGATATGTACACCATGGAATACTACACAGCAGTAAAAAAAAAAAAAGTCCTCACCTTTGCAACAAAATGCAATCCCAAAGGGACAAATTCTATATGTTCTCTCTGACATCCAAAAACTAATAGAGCACCTAAAAGGCAACATATAGAAATAAATTGACACTATGAGAAGCACTGATTTTGAACAGCCCTTCTCTTGACTATTGAGGAACAGCTTTTCATTCTATATTTTTGGTTATCCTTTCTTTTCCTCTAGAGTATTTTTCTTATCTTTTTTCTCTTTCATATGAATTATTGAACACTATACTCAACATAGAGTGAATCATATTTTTATGAAGCTAATTGAAAATAGACCTTAGTAAAGAACAAGAGTGAGGCCGGCGCCACGGCTCACTAGGCTAATCCTCCACCTTGTGGCACCGGCATACCGGGTTCTAGTCCCAGTCGTGGCACCAGATTCTGTCCCAGTTGCCCCTCCTCCAGGCCAGCTCTCTGCTGTGGCCAGGGAGTGCAGTGGAGGATGGCCCAAGTCCTTGGGCCCTGCACCCCATGGGAGACCAGGAGAAGTACCTGGCTCCTGCCATCAGATCAGCACATTGCGCCGGCCGCAGTGGCGGCCATTGGAGGGTGAACCAACGACAAAAGGAAGACCTTTCTCTCTGTCTCTCTCTCTCACTGTTCACTCTGCCTGTCAAAAAAAAAAAAAAAAAAAGATTAAGAGTGAGAGGGGCCGGGGCTGTGGCACAGAAGATTGAAGCCCTGGCCTGAGGTGCCAGCATCCCATATGGGAGCCAGTTCATGTCCTGGCTGCTCCTCTTCCAATCCAGCTCTCTGCTATGGCCTAGGATAGCAGAAGACAGCCCAAGTCTTTGGGCCCCTGCACCCACATGGAAGACCCAGAAGAAGCCCCTGGCTCCTGGCTTCAGATCACTGCAGCTCCAGCCATTGCAGCCATCTAAAGAGTGAACCAGTGGATGGAAGACCTTTCTCTCTGTCTCTACCTCTCTCTGTAACTGTCTTTCAAATAAATAAAATAAGTCTTAAAAAAAAAAAAGAATAAGAGTGAAAATAAGAAAGAGAAGGGGGGGGTGGGAGAGTGGGCAGGAAGGCAGGAACAGTGGGAAGACTTGCCAAGACCCTAAAGTTATAATTTTGAAAAGTATGAAGAGCATAACTGCAATGCAGTATAGTTCTACATACTCTCCTATGGACTCACTTCTCAGGGTACAGCTAAACAAAATGCCATAGGACCCCAAAATCCCTTAATTTGGCTGATAAAATAGCAACTTAAGTGTTATAAGGACCAAATAGCTAGCATTAAGTACTAAAGTGACCATATAGATAAGATCAAGTGAACAAGTCATCATATAAATAGGACTAAGTGTATGGAAACAATAATAAACAGATTAAAATGGAGAGAAGGCTGCAGCATGGGAAGCAGTCCATACAGCAGACTCATATAAGGACAATTGCTTTAGGTAGCACTCTGACCTCAGAATCAGCTCTTAAGGCACTCTGGTCAGGCTGGAAAGCCCAGGAGGAGCACATCAGGCATGGAAAGCCAAGACACTCTGTCAAAAACGTCCTACACAAAGGACCCCTATGGGTGAGACCCCAGAGGAAAGAAAGGGTCACAAAGAAGGATGTACTTTCCTCGAAGGGAGGAGAGAACCTCCATTTTGCATATGGCTCTATCGAGCTAGTGGATCAAAAGGCTTCCATAGCCAAGACAGATCACAGCAAGAGCCTTGGGCGATTACTGATGTCATGCATAAGAGTGTTAATTGTTAAATAAACCACCAAAGTCACTATGCACTAACTTCTCATGCACGACCTCTGTCCCCAAAGAGTTGCACCGTGAAACTTATTAGTAAAACTTGTTCTTAGGAACCACTTCCTTTCAGTATATTAAAAGGAGGATATTACTATGTCCCGTAAGTTATAGTTATGTCCAAGAGCTCACAAGAGAAGTAACATCCTTGGGTACTTCTTTAAAGACAACTAAATTTCTAAAAGGAAAGAAGGGGGAGTAAGGGAAAGGAGGAAGGGAAAAAAAAAAAACACAAAATCACCTTCAAGAAGCAATAACACAAATCAGACCTTGTACAGACAACCGAGGAACACTTCTCTTAGTTTTTTTTTTACTCCATTTGTTTTTTTCTTTTTTTTTCTCTTTCTCAGACAATACAAGAGAGCAGGAAGTGGGGGGAGAATGGGTGGGAAGGCAGGCACAGTGGGAAGAATTACTATGTATATAATGTTGTATTTATGAGACACATACAAATTAAAAACAAATATAATTTAAAAATATGGGGGCATGTGACAGATGAAACAAAAAAATTAGGATATTGATAATTGTTGACAATAAGTAATAGGAACACAGAAGAATACTATTGTCACCATCTTGTTTTGTTAAAAAAATTTATGTAACTAAAAAAATGTAAAACTTTTGCAGAAATAATACTATTTATATTAATTTGAGAGACTGCCAGACCCAAGCACCCTCATATATATATATATATATATATACGCACACATATATATCAGGTTAATTTGGTATAAGTTGATTTAGTAAATCCATAGAAATTTCAAGTACTTGGAGCTTGCTTTTCTAAATACTAGCAAATATTCCATATTCATTATCAACCTCATATGAAGTTCCCTGAATCTATCCTCTTCCATCTTCTATGACTTAAGTTATCAATTCTGAAAAGATAAAGCACATAAACTCTGTAAAGCTTTTAAAATCCATTTATAAAAGTCAAAAGGCTCTCAATTTCTCAACTGTTTCTCAGTTTGGTAAGTTTTACTTTGTACAGCTTGAACTACATTTTTCCAGATGAAAGCAAAACAAAGTTTGGAAGTTCCAATTATTTTGCATCATTCGTTATCATTGTGCATCTCTCTTCCTGTTCATGTTCTTGCAGTGAACCATAACCAAGATAACTTGTTGTCTTTAGCATTTTTTCCTGCATGCCTCATCTTCAACAAATATTTAGCTCAAGTGATGCCTACTTTTTTTTTTTTTTTTTTTTTTGACAGGCAGAGTGGACAGTGAGAGAGAGAGAAAGGTCTTCCTTTGCCGTTGGTTCACCCTCCAATGGCCGCGCTGATCCGATGGCAGGAGCCAGGTACTTCTCCTGGTCTCCCATGGGGTGCAGGGCCCAAGGACTTGGGCCATCCTCCACTGCACTCCCGGGCCATAGCAGAGAGCTGGCCTGGAAGAGGTGCAACCGGGACCAAATCTGGCGCCCCGACCGGGACTAGAACCCAGTGTGCCGGCACCGCAAGGCAGAGGATTAGCCTAGTGAGCCGCAGTGCTGGCCGATGCCTACTTTTAAAATAATTCTCCTAACTTCTAACCTTTCTTCTCAATTACTTACCATACCTTTTCTCTATTGTATAAATCCTTGAGGGAAACCTTTATATTTTAGAAAAGTCACGATCACCATAGAAACGTTTAGAAAATAGAGAAGAGTCTATATAAGAAAATCAAAATGAACTCACTCATAATTTACAAGGCCTTCATCAAAGTCCCTCTGGTCAAATGACTATCTTCAGTGCCTCTACTCTTCTTATCCATTAAGATTATTTGTTTGTGTAATCAGATTACGTAGTTCTTTTTCAGACACATCCTTTTTGAGTCATATCCTTTTCAGCAAATCTGACCATGAGATCTCACCTTTTGTTTTTTATTGAGCCCATCTGTTTGGTTGCCTGACATTTCCCTCCTTTAGGATTATTAATGCCTATATGAACCTGTCATTTCTCCCATCTCCTCGGCCATATCTTTCTTTTAATTCAATTAAATCAATAAAGAAAGGCAATAATATGCTCTTCTAATTTATAAAAGGTATCTGTAGGGGCAGCACTGTGGCATAGAGGTTAAACCTCTGCCTGTGGCACCAGCATTCCATCTAAGCACCAGTTTGAGTTCCAGCTGCTTCACTTCCTATCCAGCTCCCTGCTAATGCACCGGGGAAAGCAACAGATGATGGCCCGAGGACTTGGGCGCCTGCATCCACGTGGGAGACCCCGATGAGGCTCCTGGCTCCTGGCTTCAGCTCCAGCCATTGTAGCCATCTGGGGAGTGAACCAGTGGATGTAAGACCTCTCTGTTTCTCCCTATCTGTAACTCTGCCTCTCAAATAAACAGACAAATCTTTAAAAAAAAAAAAAAAAAAAAAAAGGTATCTGCAAGGAAAAAAAATCAAGAGTTTTTTATATGTCATACTTCATGAAAGTTTTTTACATGTCATACTTCATGGGCCTCCACATGGGCGTGTGGGTAGCAGAGTTGGGATTGGTGGAAGAGGACTATAAAGGAGGAGAGAGACAACATGCACCAGGAACATCTATCTGAAGGAACACCTGTGCAGCCCCCGAGAGAACAGCCCTGGCTGTTGCAGCCATTTGGGGAGGAGTTAACTAGCAATAGAAACTCTCCCCCCACCCCCCGCCCTGCCTTTTTTTCTTCCTCTCTGTAACTCTGCCTTCAAATAAATAAAAAATCCTAAAAAAAAGTTTGGTTTAAAAACATAAAAATCATAAAAATAGTTAGAACACTCAACTGATCAAATTTCCCTACAAGTTTTGTATTAATGAATCATAGATTTATTCTCCTTTTCTCTTCCTGGTAATATATCTTCTTCTGGTAATATATCTTAAGCTTAATGAGAAGGTGCAAGGTCCATAGCACAGCACCTTCCCATGGATCATACCAATGTCAGCAGCTCATAAACAACAAAAAATCAAAGCAAAACCTAGAGGTGACTAGTGCTGGGAACCTAGTCACTTTCTCCATCTTTATTTCCTCAGCTATAAAGTAAGGATTAATGGAAATACCTATTTGACAGGGTTGTTAAAAGGATGAAGTTAAATCAAGTAACCTATGAGAAACCACCATATGAACCATAAATTCAGTGACTATGGTGATGACCAAGGTTCAGAAGGCCATAATTCTGTTTGTAACCAATAAATAAATACAAAAATATAAATGTGCAATATCCAGGTGACTAGAGGCTTTTATTGACTGTAAAGGGTGTTGGAAATTGTCAGTTTCCCAAATTTCTACGTTTCCTCTTTTTCTATGATAGAAGAGTCTAGGTTGAATGAGGCAGTTCTTCGTCATTTCAACATTTGCTGACTCTTCCTTACTGGATGTAGTGTTTTAGGAGCCAGCTTTTTCTCCTGCCTGGGAGCGCTGGGAGCCAGGATCTAGGAATGACTGTTTCTTGATTGGTAACAGTTCTGTTGCTGTCTTCCTTGGGGAGGATATTAGCCTCAGCTTCTAAAATCAAGGTTCACCTTGTTAGGCAAGCAGGGGGTAGCAGTAGGGAGGCTGAGCACATGCACATCTCCCCCCTTCCTTGCTCCCCTATTATCCCTTCCTTCAAGTTTGTCTTTCAGTCTTCTTTTCAAGGCAATATGGAAATCTCTGTTCTCAAAGTACCCTCCAATATCCACTGCTTCTTGCTCTATGAATTGCCCAATTTAATGGAATTTTTTTTTTAAAAAATGCCCCCAATGGCCCTAAAATAGCAGAGGAGAGATAGCCACCTACCCATCCACCCACATCCTTTAGCCACATGTGGCCAGTTTAGATAGCATCTTCTGAGAAAAGTTTTTACAGGTGGTTTAAGCCTCATAAGTTGCTGGGTTAGTTTTGTGGCTCACCTTCTGTCGCTCCCCGTCTTCGTGGAGGAACGACACAGGACCCTGCGCTGTTCTTTTGTCTGCTCGGCCCTCCCCGGGTTTGCTGCTGGTTCTTCCCGGGTTGGCTACCGTCCCTTCCACCTCCGTGGAAGGGCGGTTCCCCCTGCCACTTTCCCCACTTCCGCGGGGGAGCGGCGCACCGCCGGCCGGCTCTCTCGGGGGCTGCACAGGTGTTCCTTCAGATAGATGTTCCTGGTGCATGTTGTCTCTCTCCTCCTTTATAGTCCTCTTCCACCAATCCCAACTCTGCTAACCACACGCCGAGTACGCTGCTCTCCTCCAATCAGGAGCAGGTCCTGCTGTTTATTGGTTGAACTGGAGGCAGCTGTGTAGAAGCTGTTTCCTCCTCTCCCAGCGCCATATTGTGGGAGAGCAGATGCATAGAATAAGTCTTAATTCCAGTAACTTAGTCTAGTCCGAGTTGCTCCCAGTTGCTCCCCACACCTTCTGTCCTATGACATTATGACTGGCCACAATAGATTGTTGCAGCAACTGCTGCTTAAACCAAAAACAAGTACAAACTGAGTTTGCATTGTCTCATTTAATCCTTACCACAAAGCTTTAAACTAAGTACTAATATCAACACCAGTTTACAGGTGGGAAAACTGACATGAAGAAGTTTAATTACCTAAGGTTGTACAGATAGTAAGAGGCAGAACTAGGACTGGAAGGTGGGTTCATCTAAATGCTTGTGTACTCTGCTCTACTCGTTTTTTTGAGAGATCAGTGGAGTTGGCCTGGAATAAGAGATTCTCTTGATTGCAAGTTGTAACAACTAAGGCAAGTTGCCCAGCCACTGCAGCAGGAGGTGCATACAGAGTAACACAGTCAGAGAAGGCCTGAATTTTGAGAATGAAGAGTGATGAGAGAGGATGACCTCCGTAGTGGCGATCAGGTCATTTAGGCTGCTACTATGCCCTCATCAAAGGGGTCCCCACTCCATGAATCTCTAACATGCAATTGTAGAGCTGATTTTCTGGGTTTCCTGACTTTTCCATGTGAGCCTGTCAACCCCTATCACCTCAGGTAATAACCTCAGTTCGTGTCATTTTGTGCCTGACACACAGACTCCCTCAAGCCTAAACACTCTCTATCACTGTCTTGGTCCAGTGGAGTTCAGTGGCAAGAGAACCTTAGGGACTTGCAGACCCTAATGCCCACATCTTACCACTACCCCAGCAGTGTCACTTCCTCTCCTAGCAGGTGATTCTGTCCCTTCCTTCTTCATTAAATTTCAGCTCCAGGGGAAGGAGTAATGAGGCTTGTGGGTGCTTTCCAATAGGTCCTGGGTGCCCTGGGCACCCAACAAATGTCTCCTGAAGGAAGAACAAGATGCAGGCAGTGAGCAACTCAGAAACCTATTGAGCTATTGGCCTCTGGAACTGCTGTTTCCCAAGTCCACCAAGAAACTGGGCAATGAAGCCAGAATTTGGGGAGTGACTGGAGAACAAAGGCAGAGTTTTGCCCCCAGGCTTTCACACCCTGCAATTAGCCCCATTCTCTACATAGGAAAACAGTGCTATAGAAGTTCTTCTGTTTCTGAGACTGACCAGGACAACCAGCTGCTGGTGACAATTAGTGCTGGAAATGCTTGCAAAAAGTCACATAAGACATTTTTAGTGCTCCCATAAAGTCTGTATATTCTAAGAAACTTGTATATGTCAGTAACTGGTGCTACATCATTACATGTTACATATGACAGAATGTTCTAAGAAATACCCAGAAAAACAAGCAGCTAGGTTTTCTGACTTCAGTGTCCCTGTATCTTTAATATCCACCTGTCTGCTGAGCCATTTGGTAAATGTCAGATTGCTACCTTGATCTTTCCTTGTTCGTTAAAAAAAAATGAACAAGAAAAACATTTGATTATATAAAGCATTCCACTGCATTCCTCCCTCAGGAAGTCAGGATGTAATAATCAGAAACAGATAAGAAGAGGAAAGATTGACTGGGAACCACTATTTGTGCATAGATCATCTATTTCTTTCCAGTTCTCCTGCTGCTGTACTTCTTGCTCACCAAGTTGCCTCATCTCTGAATCTGTTCCTGCTTTCCGCCATCAGTAATATCTACAAACTGAGTTCCTAAGGCAACCACAAATATTTGTTACTCCTTCTGCCACGTGATTTGCCCTAAAATTAAGTTCAGATATTTTTCTCTACCATCAAAATGCCAGAAAGAATGTAAATGGATATTGACATTTTATGCATACCTTTGAAATAGGGAAGTACTAATGCTACTTAGCCAAAGTTTCTAAGAATACTGTCAAAGTCCTAAAATAGAAGATAACTTGTATCTTTATATATATGAGAGTACTTCATAAAGTTTGTGGAAAATTGAATTGAAAGATAAGTTTTTATTGGGGGGGGGGGCACTGTGGCATAGCAGGTAAAGTTACCGCCTGTGATACCATCATCCCATATGGCCACTAGTTTGTATCCCGGCTGCTCCACTTCCAATACAGGTCCCTGCTAATGGCTTGGGAAAAGCAGTGCAAGATGGCCTCTGGGACACATGTGGAAGACCTGGGTGAAGCTCCTGGCTCCTGGCTTCAGCCTGGCTCAGCTCTGGCTGTTGTGCCATCTGGGGAGCAAATCAGTGAATAAAAGATCTCTCTCTCTCTCTCTCTCTCTCTCTTTCTCACTCTTTTTCTCTCTCTCTCCCCCTGCCCTGTAGCACTTTCAAATACATAAAATTTTTTTAAGAAGATAAATTCGTAGCCGGCGCCGCGGCTCACTAGGCTAATCCTCCGCCTAGCGGCGCCAGCACACCGGGTTCTAGTCCCGGTCGGGGCACCAGATTCTGTCCCGGTTGCCCCTCTTCCAGGCCAGCTCTCTGCTGTGGCCAGGGAGTGCAGTGGAGGATGGCCCAGGTGCTTGGGCCCTGCACCCCATGGGAGACCAGGAAAAGCACCTGGCTCCTGGCTCCTGCCATCGGATCAGCGCGGTGCGCCGGCCGCAGCACACCGGCCGCGGCGGCCATTGGAGGGTGAACCAACGGCAAAGGAAGACCTTTCTCTCTGTCTCTCTCTCTCACTGTCCACTCTGCCTGTCAAAAAAAAAAAAAAAAAAAAGATAAATTCGTTTGGCGCAAAATAATTCTGAAATCTGTGCATAGCTCGTGTAATATGCATTTTTATAACATGCAGTCTTTATAGTATGCATTTTCCAAAAGCTTCTCAAAGCACTCTTGTTTTACCCTTTGTATATATAACCTGGGTGTTTTTTATTTTATTTAAGGAAGACAAACTTCATGCATTTCAGACATACAAATTCAGGAACATAGAAAATAGGAGAAACACAAGAGAGCTTGGAACAAAAGGATTAGAACAAGCTGAAACAACCATATTCATACACATCCAAACATGCACAAATGGTTTTCCTGGGGCTGGTGTTGTGATGCAGCAAGTTAAGTCGCAGCCTGTGATGCTGGCATCCCATACGAATGCTGGTTGAGTCCCTGCTAATGTTCCTGGAAAAGCAGCAGAAGATGTCCCGAATACTTGGGCACCTGCTACCCACGTGGGGGACCTGGATGGAGTTCCAGGTCGCTAGCTTCAGCCTGGCCCAGCCCCAGCCACTTGGGGAATGGATCTGTGGATGAAAGATCTCTCTCTCTCTCTCTCTCTCTCTCTCTCTCTGTAACTCTGCATTTAAAATAAATGAATCTTTATTTTTAAAAAATGAACCATTTTCCTCTCTAGAAAGGAAGCAGCAAAGAGAACAGTGCATGTTTTCTCTAAAGTCTATTTAAGACTTAACCTCTATCCTTTGAAATGTCCTCTCTATGTGCTAGCCAAGGTCCCCCAGAAATCTTCATTAGGAGGTAACAGTATTTCAAACCAATTAACAAACAAGATTTGCTTTCTGGCCTCATGTGACTCCGAAGTAGGTGACCCTTTGGAAATCATGGACAAAGTCCCCATTTAAGGCTCCAACACCGTGATGACGTTACTCCACACATCCTTGTGAATTAGGAAGCTTCCAAATTAAACTAGTCCAGTGAATGGAAGTTTGACAAGACAACAGTGATAGTTATAAAACTTTATATTTTGACAGTCTCAATAAAAGTCTTTAAAATGCATTTATGTCCTCTTTTTGGACCCTCAAAGAAATTCCCTAGTACACAAAGGATACATGCATGAGTACACTCACATGCTCCTACTTTATTGGTGTATAAAGAGCAAGAAAACTTGCCCAAATTGACTGTTAAATGCAACCATGGCGTCTATGCCCAGGTCAGTATCTCTCTATGCGAGGTGTTCTCCTATGTTTCCACCTCCATCATCCCCATTATCACCCAAGAATCCTGAAACCAACAGAATTTAATATCCATAAGACAAGGAGTTTAAAAGTTAGCCTTAGAGCTTTTAGAGAATCAAATCAGAAATTGATAAAATAATGGAAAGACTACTATAATTTTTAAAACAAAAATAGAAATACTGAGATGAACTAGTACAGGATGGAGAAACTAACACAAAGTGGAAATTTTTCTCTTCCTCCTGACTATTCTAGACCTAAGGCTTCCCCAAATGTCTATGATAACCCTTTCCCACAGTATTTGGTTGTATTTACTAGGTCCATGTGATTGACTTTTAAAATATCTTGGCTGTATGAGAGTATTTCAGGCATGGAAAGCCAAGCCACTGTGGCAAAAAATGAACTAAAATGAATGAGATCCTGGTGGAAAGAACGGGCCATCAAACTTGGAGGAACTTTTCTCTGAAGAGAGGAGAGAACTTCCACTTTGATTATGGCCTTGTCTAAATAAGGTCAGAGTTGGTGAACTCAAGAGGCTTCCATAGCCTTGGCAGGTCGTGACAAGAACCTCGGGTGATTACTGATATCATAAATAAGAGTGTCAATTGTTAAATCAACAACGGGAGTCACTGCACTTACTACCATGTAGGATCTCAGTCCTTAATGTGTTGTACTATGAGAATTAACGGTAAAACTAGTCTTCAAACAGTTACTTTTTACTTTGTGTGTCTATGTGGGTGCGAATTGCTGAAATCTACTTAGTATAGAGTTGATCTTCTGTATATAAAGAGGGGAAGAACCATTATAATCCAAAAGTTGTACTTTCAAAATTTATATTTATTGAATAAAAGTTTTCTATAAAATAAAAAAATATACCTTGGATGGACTTGCTGACTGACCACAAGCTTGTTTCCTCCCCCATCTCCACCCCACTATCGTATTAGCACCACATTCATTTTCACGAACTGTGTTGACACTCATTCCTTATATGACATGGTCTCTTTTTTATATAGAAAGCTTTTATTTAATAAATATAAATTTTATAAGTACAACTTTTGGATTATAGCAGTTCTTTCTCCCATACCCGCCCTCCAACCCCCAAACCGTCCCATCTCCTACTCACTCTCCCATCCCATTCTTCATTAAGATTCATTTTTAATTATCTTTATATACAGATGATCAACTCTATACTAAGTAAAGATTTCAACAGTTTGCACCCACACAGACACATAAAATATTAAATGACATGGTCTCTTATCGCTTGCTGATTCTGGACATATCCATCTAGTTTATCAATATCTCACTTTAAATGTGATGAGAGCCTTGAATATGCCACTTCTAGGTCTGCATCACACCTCTGGCCCTCCTGGTTGCATGGCACTGGCCTCAATTCCTTACTTCTAAAATGAGAATAATAAGTTCTCATAAACTTGTAAAGGTCAAATGAAACTATGTGTAAAAAGTGCTTAATGGTGCCTGGAAAGCCCCAACTTACACTGAATTTTCCTTTTCAAACATGTAGGTGATAGTTTTTGTTTATACACTTTTATATTAACAAGATTTTTCCATTTTTCAAATTGCCTTAGCATCTCCATTGGGATTAATATCCAAGGTCATGTGCAACTGGGTTGAAAAAGTAGAACTTGGCCGGTGCTATGGCTCACTAGGCTAATCCTCTGCCTGCAGCGCCGGCACCCCGGGTTCTAGTCCCGGTTGGAGTGCAAGATTCTATCCTCATTGCTCCTCTTCCAGTCCAGCTCTCTGCTGTCGCCCAGGAAGGCAGTGGAGGATGGCCCAAGTGCTTGGGCCCTGCACCCACATGGCATGGGAGACCAGGAGGAAGCACCTGGCTTCTGCTTCGGATCGGCGCAGTGCGCAGGCCGTAGCGGCCATTTGGGGGGTGAACCAATGGAAAGGAAGACCTTTCTCTCTGTCTCTCTCTCTCTCTCTCTCACTGTCTAACCCTGCCTGTCAAAAAAAAAAAAAAAAAGAAAGAAAGAAAGAAAAGAAAAGAAAAGAAAAGAAAAGAAAAGAAAAAGAAAAAGTAGACCTTAAGAAGTAAAAGCAATAACCAACAAGAAGGAAAACAGACATGTAACCCTAATTTAAAAGGGAGTAAGTAGCTCAAAGTCCTGGAAATTACAATTGATGAGAAACTCATTAAAATAATCACATGCCAAGAAAATAAATTATAGAACACAAAACTTCCCAGGTTGAAACTAAACCAACTTCTGGGTGCATTAATGAAATGATTGTATCCCATTCAAGGCTCGGTCTTTTGCAACATATCTGGACCCTGTATTAAGTTATTAGCACACACTTAAAGAAAGACCTTGATAGCCAGGAGATTGTCCAGAGCTTTCCAAAAATGTTAACCAACCAGAGCTTGGCAAAGGAACAAAGGTCTCTTCAGGCTGGGTAATGGCAAATGTGGAGGGGTCATGACAACATCAAATCAGATATCTTAGGGACTATTTCCTATAGGAGGGTAGTTGATATGTAATGGGCTCTCTGTGGTCCAGAGGGCAGAATGTTTAACTTCAACTTGAAAAAGATGGAGTTGTCTAAAATGGTGAGACTATACTGGGTGGGGATAGGAGTAAGTACAGGTAGGTGAGGAGGGATTTTAAAGACAGTAGAGTCCAGCTAGACTCTCTGTTAAGAAGCTCAACTGTAGAATTAGCTTGTCCATAACTTTTTCAGATATCTATGGTAAGACAAATGAAACAATAATATCCTCTCTCTGAGATCCAATAACTATAAAAAAGTATCAATCTATAGAATTGGGTGCAGATTAAATAAAATAACCTATTAAAAAGTCTTCAACATGAAAGACATAAATGGAAACAAATAAACATGAATGCACACTAACAGAGGAAACAAAGACGAAATTATCAATTATAATCTTCAGAGATGAGGAAATATTGCATCCATGAAACCAAAACAGTGTACGGTTTCGTTTAAATAAATTATCAGAAAATAAAAAACAAGTTTTTAGAAATTTAAACTACAAAAAGAGATTTTAACAAAGGATTCAAATATAAAGTTGAAGAAATACCTTAGAGGTGGTATGTACCAGTGCCATCTCACTAGTCCAAGTGATCAATTTCTGTTCACAGTTGATCATAATGATAGGACTAAGAGTCAAAGGGATCACATAAATAAGACTAGTGTCTGCAAATACTAACCGATAGAATAAAAAAGGGAGAGAACAATCCAACATGGGAAGCAGGATACACAGCAGACTCATAGAATGGCAGATGTTCTAAACAGCTCTCTGGCCTCAGAATCAGCCCTTAAGGCATTCAGATCTGGCTGAAAAGCCCATGAGACTATTTCAGGCATGGAAAGCCAAGACACTCTGGCAAAAAAAAAAAAAAAAAAAACAACCACACACCTAAATGAAAAATCTCTGCGAGTGAGATCCCAGTGGAAAGAACAGGTCATCAAAGAAGGAGGTACCTTTCTCTGAAGGGAGGAGAGAACTTCCACTCTGACTACGACCTTGTCTAAATATGATCAGAGTCGGTGAACTCAAAAGGCTTCCATAGCCTTGGCAACTCATGACAAGAGCCTAGGGTGATTACTGATGCCATAAACAAGAGTGTCAATTTGTTAAGTCAACAACAGGAGTCACTGTGCACTTACTCCTCATGTAGGATCTCTGTCCTTAATGTGTATACATTGTGATTTAATGCTATAACTAGTACTCAAACAGTATTGTTCACTTTGTGTTTCTATGTGGGTGCAAACTGTTGAAACCTTTACTAAATATATGCTAAACTGATCTTCTGTATATAAAGAGAATTGAAAATGAATCTTGATGTGAATGGAAGGGGAGAGAGAGCGGGAAAGGGGAGGGTTGTGAGTGGGAAGGAAGTTATGGGGGGGGAAGCCATTGTAATCCATAAGCTGTACTTTGGAAATTTAAATTCATTAAGTAAATGTTAAAAAAAAAATAAAAAAAGAAATACCTTAGAAAGAAAAGCCAAATATCAAAGAATGTGGCAAGAAACAAAAGAAATAGAAATTATTAATACAGGAGAGAAGAGCTGACTAATAGAGCTTCCACAAAGAAAGAACAGAGAACCATGGGAAGGAAATTATCAAAGGAACCACAAGAGAAAATTTCCTAGAATTGAAAGATTTGAGTCTCTCAATGGGAGGGGCCAAACGCCCACACAATGGATGAAATAAATGGATCACAATACATCACAGTGAATGAAAATAAACACATACCTAACAAAGTACACCACCA
This sequence comes from Oryctolagus cuniculus, assembly GCF_964237555.1. NCBI lineage: Eukaryota > Metazoa > Chordata > Mammalia > Lagomorpha > Leporidae > Oryctolagus > Oryctolagus cuniculus. The sequence continues at coordinate 33,919,099 of NC_091446.1, forward strand.
TAAATTTCGAGTACACAAGGTATAAAAAAGATTCTAACTTCTTCCTGGAGACAGAGGGAGTGGTAGGAGAGAAAATTGATACAAAAATAGTGCAGAGGTGGGAGTTTGGCCCTGCAGTTATGTTGCTGCTTGGAATGCCAGCTTCCATATCAGGAGTATCTGGTTTGAGTTCACCTACTCTGCTTCTCATCCAGCTTCCTGTCATTGGAAGCAGATGATGGTTCAAATGCCTGGGCTCCAACCACCCAGGTGGGAAACCTGGCTGGAGTTCTAGGCTTCTGGCCACGGCCTGGCCCAATCCTGGGTGTTGCAGGCATTTGGGGAGGGAATCAGCAAGTGGAAGCCATCTCCCCCCGCCCCCCCCCCCCGCCGTGTGTGTGTGTGTGTGTGTGTGTGTGTGTGTGTCTGCCTTTCAAATAAAATGAAAATAAATAAATAAATACTTGGCAATAATAACAGAATCAGACTTCAAAATTCTAAACTACGGTTATTTTCCCTAGTATATCTTTTCTCAGGAAGTTACTCAAGGGCATGCTCCACCCAAAGGAAGCTGTGAACCTAGAAAAAAAAAGTGAGTTGTAGTACAAACTGAGAGTCAACACAGGAGAGAGGCCAAGGGACGGCTATGAAGACAGCTATGCAGCAGGCCAAGAGAGTGACCTGAACGGACTGGGTCAAGATAGACGTTTCAGAAGGCAGGATTAAAGAAATAACAGACAAGAAAAGAAGAAGAAAAATGAAAGAATAAAAATACTTGTTAGATTACAGCCGGTAGAAATTAAATAAATCAAAGGGCTTGGGAAAAAAAAGTATGAATAAGAGGAGACAGAAAACCAAGCAGGTTTTCACAGAAATAAGGCCTTATTGATGCCAATAAAAACAAAAAGCTGTACATGAAAGGAAGTCATAAGTGCAAACAACACCTACCTGCACATGTGCAGGTAAACACTGGATATCGATTTAACCCAAAACCGTGCTGTAAGTATATGGGGAAGGTCTGTGGAGAGAGCAACCCTGGCAGGGAGGGAAAATGAAACGGGGTGAAGGGCTCAGCTGCCGTCATGGGAAAGCAGCAGTAACATCTGACTTAGCAGTATAGGCACAAACAGCGGAAGGGATTCTGAAAACTCTGAAAAGGTTTAAAGTGGCTACCCTGGAGAGCAGGACCGTGGAAGTGGAGGGAGAGGGAAAAATAAATGGACAGGTGACTGCAGTTCTTTGCTACAAGTTATGAAACTTGACTTTAAACTACATACATGTATACTTGGATAAAAGGAATTTGTAAAAGGGAGAAAAAATCCCACCATATGCCAAGTTAAAAAATTCAGGGGCCGGCCGGCGACGCGGCTCACTAGGCTAATCCTCCGCCTTGCGGTGCCGGCACACCAGGTTCTAGTCCCGGTGCGGGCGCCGGATTCTGTCCTGGTTGCCCCTCTTCCAGGCCAGCTCTCTGCTGTGGCCAGGGAGTGCAGTGGAGGATGGCCCAGGTGCTTGGGCCCTGCACCCCATGGGAGACCAGGAGAACCACCTGGCTCCTGCCATCGGATCAGCGCGGTGCACCGGCCGCAGCGGCCATTGGAGGGTGAACCAACGGCAAAGGAAGACCTTTCTCTCTGTCTCTCTCTCTCTCACTGTCCACTCTGCCTGTCAAAAAAAAAAAAAAAAAAAAAAAAAAAAAAAAATTCAGGGGCCACTCAACTGGTTATCAAGGTCTGTTCTGCTTTAAGACTGTTATTTGATATCCTCACACCCCTAGTGTCCCTCTGTGGAGGGAAACCAACCCCTCCCTGCTCTCACTTTTTCAAGCATATGCCACCCCCCTTTTTTCTAATCCAAGCTAATTTCCTCATTTTGGTTTCATTCTTATTTTCATCTCCCTTTTTATTTCAAATCCAGGTGTATTTCTTTCTTTTAGAATCTATTTTTTTCTGGGTTACACCTCTGAATAGTCTGTTAACGGCAGTGGCTCTCAGAAAGCCAGTAGACTTATTTTTATAGATTCATGGAAAACTGATACAAATTATATTTGAAAATGAAAAATAAGGCTAACAGGTGATTTACTGTGTTTCACACAGACTTTCCAAAATTGCTCAATTTCTTACTAGTCAATCAGTTACTTTCCATTTAACTTTACATTTTTTTCCATGACAGATTATTCTAAATGGTACTTTTTTTATGACTGCAATACAGTACATACTTATTGTTAAAAATCAGAAAACAGAAAAAAAGCATAAAAAAGGAAAAAATTCACTGTCTTATGATCATACATAAATAATCCCTTTTAGTATTTCAATGTCTGTCTTCCTAGTCTTCCTCCTGTGCACATTTAGTGTCTACATTTATTAAGATTTTTAATAACATATGTCTTGGCTGTTCAATTTTATTACCTGCTTTATTCTCTTAACAGTGCTTTCCCTCTTGTGCAAACTCTCTTACATCATTTTATTATTGCTTCTCATATGCTATGCATTAGGTTATTTCACATTGTCCACTGCTGCAAACAATGTTCTAATAAATATCCATATAGTTACATCTATGGACAGCTTACTTACATAAGTTCTCATAGTATTTGTGCAGGGGCAGAGAATAAATATTTTTAAAGCTTTCAATAAGTATAGCAATAATCATTGTGCTCTGATGAACAATTTGGGAATATTAATTTCCCCACATCTTCAATAACCCTGAACACCTAAAAAAAAACTTTGCCTTTTAGTGCAGAAAAATAAATAGTACATCAATGTTTTAGTTTACTCTGGCACTTCCTCACCTACAAACCACCTGTTAAACTCTCACAAGAGTGGAATCTACTATCTGTTGTAACAGGTGCTAGAGGCAACCCATAGTTTGCCAATACAGATTAATATATAATTACATTTTAGCATAAATTACACAGAAAGCAACAGAACTTAAAGGGTTTTATTTCCGAAATGGATGAAAAGAAAGTGCAACAGAGATGCAAAGTCTCATAAATCAAGCCCGGTGAATCCTAACCCTCAGAAGTCTTTAATGTCTGCTAGCCAAGTTCTCCAATACACTGCCTCCTGGAGACCAGTCATCAAGTCCTTCTACAAAGCAACATCAAAATTTGTATTTGTTTTTTAAAATAAATTTTTCTTACTGGACTTGGAATAAAAATAGAAAGGCTGTAGGCAGATTAGTTTTACAATTTTCTTTCAATGGACATTTCCTTAGAGTGATCCATAGCAAATGGTAGGAGACAGCTTTATAGAACATTCTGCAACTAATTAACTGGAAAGAATGGAGAATAGAAATGTATGCAACAGAGTCCCAACTAGGAAATTAATCAAGAAGGAAAAAAACCATTGTGAAAGCACAAACAATCCCCTGAGAAGCTAGTGGAACCTGCAGAGACCCAGGACTTCAGGCAAAGGAGATCAAAATGACAGAAGGAGCGGTTCAGACTAGGGACGGTGGGCCTAGAAGGCAAGGTAGAATGGGCTCAAGGTAGCACACCTAGGAGAGTGGGCCAAGTAGAGCAGACAGATAATCCAAGGTGCCTAGAAAAGAGGAATACAGTTATAAAAGATCAGAGTTTAGGTGCTGGGTCAGCATCAGTAATGCAAAGAGCAGTAGTCAGGACAACAGTGGGACACAGACAGAAGAAGCCAGAGATCAAGAGAAAATCTGCAGATCCAAACTCAGGAACTTAGACATACAGAATAAAACAATAAATACAAGGGAAAAAATTATTTTTGTTTTTGGAATCTTCAAAAATACAAAAAGGTTCCACTTATTTAATACTGGGCCAGGGTTATTTACATGCATTTTGCTGAATGAGCAATCATTTTAAGCTTAGACTTTAGGACTCAGTAGAAATAGCATATCCTAAAAACCACAACCTCCTTCACTCAGGGGATAGTTATCCAGGTAAGCCCAAAGATCAAGATCATGATTAGTTAGTTTCCACAATGGGATTTTCAAGAAACACTTTTGTCATAATAGTAAATAGAAGACAGAGATGAGATACTAGAAATTGAATTGGGGCCAGCGCCATGGCTCACTTGGCTAATCCTCCGCCTGCGGCACTGGCATCCCATATGGGCACCGGGTTCTAGTCCTGAGACCACATTTGAAATGTGATTGTTTTTTGGCTCCTCCCCTGCTCTAATCTTCCCTTAAAGTGAAGAGTCCTCCAAATCACTGGATTTTTCAGAGACATCTTTTGAAGCCAAAAGGTAGATCTGAGAAGAATGTTAGGAAGTGGGTAGGTGCCTAGGGCTTGGGCTATCTATGCAATCTAGATTTTGAACCAAGGTCTTTGAGACACAATTGAAAAATATCATACTTCCTGGCCCTGAAAGAGCTTCTGGCTTGTCTTTACAGAAATTTGCAATCAGGGTGATATGCCAGCACCAGGAAGTAATACATTTTGCCATAAATGTTTCCACTCACAAAATATTTCACAGGTTGCTGATGGTAGAGACACAAAAACATTACAGGACACAGAAGTGCTATTTCTAGCTGAAGTGAACATTTGTTGTCACTGTCTGCCAAAAGTCCATTTCCCCTTCTTCTTGCATCAGGACTCTGAATTTCCTTTGAGGAACCACACCTCTCTCCTTCTCAATCCTGTTCCCCGGATGTCTCTGAGTCCTCCTTAGTTCAAAGACAGAGTAGAGAGATGAGAAAGAATAGAGTGGAGAACAATGAGACTAACTTTAGGGAGAATTTTTCTCCAACACCCCACCAAAATTGTCTTATCAACTCACCAATGATTTACACATGTGAAACGTAATGGTCAGTTTCCAGTTTCACTTGATTTGACCCACAACCAGCATTGGACCCAGCTGATCACTTTCTCCTCTTGAAACAGTTTGCTTTATTCGGCTCTCATAACATCATACTCTCCTAGTTTGCCCTTCTCCCCCATTCTATCTATCTATCTATCTATCTATCTATCTATCTATCTATCTATCTATCTAATTTACATGGAGGGTTTCTCCTCTTACTCCCAGTCTTTAAAGTTGGCTCAGATTTTGAAACCTATTTTCTTTTTTGTCTATACTCATTTCCTTTGTGATTTCATCCGGTCTTACACTTAAATCCAATCTACAGAGTTTAAACACCATATGCTGACCCAAGTTTACATTCCAGCCTAGTCTTCTTTCCTGAACCTCAGACGTGTACATATATCCATTGGCTGTATTCGAAATCTCCATGTCATAATAGGTGTCTCAAACTTAAGCATAAAACTGGATTCTGATCTTTCCACCCAAACCTGTTCCTCCCACAGTTTTTTCATTTCCCAGCTCAAGGCAACTCTTTCCTCCCAATTTCTCAGAAGGCCCAAAATTTTGGAGTCCAGTTTTTCTCTGTTTCCCTTCCATATCCAAGTAGGAAATTCTATTGGCTCTGTCTTCAAAATGCATTCAAAATCTGATCCCTTTTCACCACTTGTACTACTGCTACCTGGAACTGGACACCATGTTCTCTCACCTGCAGAGAGCTGCAGTAGTATTCCAACTGCTCTCTCTCCTTCTGCCCAGGCCCCCTCTGAGTCTACTCTCCACAGAGCAGCCAGAGTGAGTCTATTAAAACTTAAATTGGGTAACTCTTCTACTTAAGAGCCACAGTGATTTTCCATTTCACTCTAAGTAAAGGCCAAAGAGTATATAGTAGCTAATAAGACCCTAGACAACATTCTGTTGAGGAAAAACCTACGTCACAGCTCCTATCTCCTTGTTCTTTCCGCTCCAAACACATTGGACTCCTTATTGTTCCTTAAACATCTACATTCTCTTCAGGACTCTGTTTGCTGGTCCCTCTGATTGGAATGTTCTTTCCCAAAACAGACACAGGAGTTGATCTCTTTAAGAGCTTTCTTTAAAATCCCCATCTATCTTACCATCATCTCTAAAATTGTAATCTCCTAATACCCCCTTTCCTGTTTCATTTTCTCATCATTTATAACAATTTTACTTATTATTTTGTTTATTGTCTGCCTGTCCTCTAACCAAGAAGTCAAGGATTGTTTTGTTCTCTGCTATGTCCTCAAGGTCTAGAACAGTACTAAGCACATACTCTTTGTTCAATAAGTACATATTAATGACTAGCTCTACTGGATTTTATCCTTCCAACGTAATTAAATCCACTCTTACCTGAATCCAATTCACCCTCAAGTGGGCTCTCTCCTTCCTTCTACCACCTTACTTCTTAAATTATTTAAACCTTACATTCCTATTTTCCCAACTTCTGCTCTTTAATCTCTTAATATGGCCAGGTATTTCACTAAATTAATTCTCACCAAGGCTACCATACACTCCATATTCCCAAACAAATCACCATATTTTAAACCATAAAATGTACCACTTAAGCTTTTTTGATTGTTTTACCAGGAGAAGGGTTTTGTATAGGGAACACAAAATGTATCCCAATTCCCCAAAACATTGAACTATTTTGCAGAGGTACAGGGCAGGAGGAGATTCTAGGAGAAACACAACACCTATGGCCTAGTATCCACGCCTTTTCTGCAGCTTTGGCACCTCTTGAAATTTGGTCTCTTTTTTTTTTTTTTTTTTTTTTTTTGACAGGCAGAGTGGACAGTGAGAGACAGAGAGAGAGAGAGAGAGAGAGAGAAAGGTCTTCCTTTTGCTGTTGGTTCACCCTCCAATGGCCGCCATGGCCGACACGTTGCGGCTGGCGCACTGTGCTGATCCGAAGGCAGGAGCCAGGTACTTCTCCTGGTCTCCCATGGGGTGCAGGGCCCAAGGACTTGGGCCATCCTCCACTGCACTCCCTGGCCATAGCAGAGAGCTGGCCTGGAAGAGGGGCAACCGGGACAGAACCCGGCACCCCGACCGGGACTAGAACCCGGTGTGCCGGCGCCGCAAGGCAGAGGATTAGCCTAGTGAGCCGTGGCACCGGCGGAAATTTGGTCTTAAAACACATCTTCCCTTGGCTACTAGGTTCAGACTCTTCTTGGCTTCTTTTACCTTTCTAAGCATTCTTTCTGGATCTCTTTGCTTTACCCTCCTTTTATTAATGTTGGTGGTTCCCTACATCACATTCTTCACCTTCTTTTATTTTTACTCTTTACACTCTCCAGTTTGACTTATGCATGTCTGTACTTTCTTTTTTTTATTATTTAATGAATGTATTTTTACATAGATACAACTTTAGGAATACAGTGGTTCTTTTCCCCATATCGCTCCCATTCCCTCTCCCATCTCCTTCTTCATTATGGATCATGTCTGTACTTTCAACAACTGACTCCACATCCCAATTCCAAGTCCCATTGCTTCTGGCCTGATCTCTCCAAGTTATAGACCCTAATTTTCAGCCACCAACAGAATGTCTCTACTTGCTTGATGACTTACAGACAGTTCATTTCAGCATAGCCTAAAATGAGTATGTTATCTCCCTGCTCCTTTGCGAAATCTGTTCTCCCTTAGCTGTTCCCAGCATTGTTTATAAATATGTATTAACACCTTGTTCTCCTTCCTTCCTAAAACACCAGCTGGCCCTTCACCTCAGACTGTACCACAGCATACTGTCTAAATCTAGACCTTTACATTCATTCCTCCCCCTGATGCCCTAGTGTAGGTTCCCTCACCTGCAGAAGGTCAATGCTAACCCTCCAGCATTGCTCATTGTTTGGTTCACTTCTCGAGTGCTATCACAGTGATCCACCAAACCAACTCAGGACCATAGAGGACAGTGACATCATAAGTGAAACTACTTTGCCATACTTTCCCACATTCATATGAAAATCCAACTCTGTACCCACATAAAATATCAACATATGAGAGTTAAGAAATTCCAGTAACAGCCCACATCCCCTCCTCTGAGACCAGGCAGCATGAAAACAAAAGCCTTGGCTAGCTCTCCCAACACCCCCCGCCTGAGGACAGGAGAAGCACGCTATGGGAGAAGAGCACAAGTGTCTTGGGAGGGAGAAGAGGAACTCGGGTTTGTTCTGTTTTATGCTTGTTTTTGCCTCTGTGAATGGGCAACCACGTGCCTGCAGTGAATACAAGGAGACCTAGATTTAGAACAAAAAGATTTTAGAACAAAGATCTCCAACACAGGCATTAATCAGTAAAAGTAGTAGCTAAGGAACTCCCTCCCCAGTTTAATAGAGGTTTGGCCTCAGTGGGGAAGGAGCAAAAAGCAAGAAAATAATCCCAGAAAAGGGTCCTTCCTGAATGCCTTTTTGCCTCTGGATAACAATGCTGACAGAATCCAGCAGCCCTAGGGTCTCCATCCTCTGAAACATGACAATACTGTGAGAGGGCTTTTGCCTTCTGTCCTGGGTCCCAGTGAACTTCTCTGCTCAGAGGATTGAGATGTCTTTCCACACGTAGAGGAGGCTGTAGCATTGGTGACTGCATTCTTCCAAGATCCAAACAATCTGAGGGAGCCATTGATAATTGATGCATTTTAGCCACCTCTAACACTGGAAGGTGCTAAATCTCTCCTAACATGTCCTTAAATCTTCTTTATAGTAAGATGGAAAACAAGAACATTCACTTGTACATACACTATACAAAAGGAATATTTTCTGAGTAAATAAATTTTGTAAGAGAATAGAAAGAATAATGGAGGAAAAGCTTGCCTCCAAACTAGGCATGCAGGAAAGAGGAGGAAATCTCTGTTTGTTTTTAAACTAAATACAGGAGAATGTTGCTATGACAGACTAAGATAAAAGCTTTCAAGGAAGCCAAAAACATTGTACCTAAATGAAATTTTTTATTGGAGATAGTTAAGGAAAATTGAATCAGTGATGCACAAGAAAATCTTCGGAACGTATTCTCAAAATGCAATGAAAAATAAATGAAGGGGAAAAGTGAAGAAAGAAATAAGAAGTTCGGAAATAATAGATCTAAATAGTAGATCCCTGAAGAAGAAAACAAACAAACAAAAAAAAACACAAAGCAGAAGCGCTGATCAAAGTTATGACAAGAGAAATCTCTCTTACTTCTTAAGAAATCCTGAATTTGGAAATCAAGAAGGTTTACTATATTTCAGGGAAAACCTATAAAAGGAAATCTGTACTCAATTGTCTTATTGTGAAAGTTGTTTCAGGAACAGAGAGCAAAAACCAGTCAAGTCGAAAACCAGTTGTCCCCAACTTCTTTGCAGCAGCAAACCTAAGACAGTGGAGGAATATTTCCAATGGTGTGAGTGGGAAAGCTTTCTATATTTAAGACAAGTTGTCACTCTTGTACCACACTGATGCCCTTTCTAAAGAGCTACTTTGGCATCCTACCAGATCACTGTGAAAAGAACCAAAAATTAAGAATTTACAAATGTGGAAAGGATAGTGAGAAAAGAACTACATTGAAATCCAGCAAATCCATGAGGGATGAGTTTGACTATTAATGTCTAAATAAAAAAATCTAAATAAATGACCAATGGAATTTTCAATACTGGAGTTTATAATATTGTTAGATTAGATATCTGAAATAAGAAAGGAGGGCACAGGAAAGCAAAAGCTCTGGAATACTTCTTTGGTAACAAGGCCAAAAGGCACTCGTGTTTACTTTGATACTAAGATAACCCCCCACATCAGTGGTCACACTGTCTTCTCTATTAAAACTCCCTCAGGCTCTCTCTTATAAAGACACCTGGGACTGCATGAGAGCCCACCTCAGGACTCGGGATAATTTCCTCCTCTGAAGATCCTTAACCACACGTGCAAAGACGCCCTTTTCTCACTAGGATGCAGTCACAGACTCTTGAGATTCGACCTGGAAGTCTTTGTACTCTATCACAGTTATTACGTTGGTCAAAACAGAGGAAAGTACACCTACAGAAAAGCCATTGGGATTATTTCTAAGTGTACCAAAATAAAGGAAGAAGAAAGGAGATTAAACAGAAGATGGTATCAACAATTTACATTACTCGCGCTGGAAAATGAGTACTGAAAAGTTAATTTTCTGTTTATTTCACTCTTGCTCCTGGGGAAATTTTTGCATTCCCCCTTCCCTGTCTTTTCAGTGCAATTCTAAAATATTATTTTGCTGATGACACACCTCTTCAGATTTCTTCCTGTGCATGTGTCTCAACACTACTCTCATTTAAGGCTCAGAGATTCTGACTCCCAACTCTCAAATCCTGCCAACAAGACCCAAGCCCTGATCTGATCTTCTGGAGCCCACCATAGTTCTGTGGGAAGGAAAGGTTAGTAATTTTGATGCACATCTATTTTATACTCCTAAGGTTATACAGCCACACAAGGCTCGGCTCCCTAAGATGTGAAATGAGAACATTACCACACTTCTTTTATCTTTCTCAGGACTTCATTTAATTATTCCTTCTCTTCACTGATTTTACCTTCCTTTTATATTCTCAACTCTCCATACCCACCTTCCTTTATTAATAAGCCACAAAAAAAATTCATTTATCATTTTCCCTCTGGTACTGAAATTCTCATAGGTACCAATAAAGTATACTAAAACAAATGTGTATATAATATAATTTCACATAGGAAAAAAATTATAGTTTGAGATGGATTATCATATAGTTGAAAAGACTGGACTGATTAATAAGTATCCTAATTTATACACTAAAACTATATCTCTTATTCACAAGTGTTCATAGTAGATTTATAAAAAATTATCATAGGGGCTGGCATTGTGCCACAGTGGGTTAAGCCACCACTTGCAATGCTGGCATCCCCTATCAGAATGCTGTTTCAAGTTCTGGCTGCTTCACTTCCAATCCAGCCCCCACAAATATGTCTGGGAGAGCAGTGGGTGATGGCCCAATTACTTGGGTCCCTGCCACCCATGTGGGAGACTGGGATGGAATTCCTGCCCTTGGCTTTGGCCTGGCCCAGCCATAACTGTTGTGAGCATTTGGGGAGTGAATCAGTGGATGGAAAATCAATCTCTCTTCTCTCTCTCCCTCCACCCCCATTCTGACTTTCAAATAAATAAATAAATCTTTAAGAAACATTTAGCATATGCTTAGCGATAGGGAAACCTCTGAAATTACACAGCCATATTCTCTAGTCATTGTTAAATAAAATAAAAAATCAATAATGATCCAAAAATACAAATCATTTATAAATTAAAAATTATTATTCTGGATTATAGAGGCAATAAAAATCCAATATCAGAGCACTTGGAAAACTGCACCACTACATCTAAAAATGTGTTGGATCTATTCATAGCTGTAAATTTTCTATAAAAACATTAAGTGTAGATTCAGAAAAACTATTTCAAGTATGACAGGAAAACTTGACTATCTTTATGTGATGAAATACTCACATAAGTTAATTTAAAAATAAAAATACCAAATAAGTGATAAACAGGCACTGATGTGATAGTATACAAAAGAAGTACATTATGTGAAAAATGTCAAATTCCCTATAACTAAAGAAATACAAACTAAAACAACATAAACATGAATGAGGTCATTAAAAAAAAAAAAAAAAAGCTGTCAGGGATGCAGAACAGTACCTGTTCATGAGAGCCTGAAGGGTCCTCCCTTTGGGAAAGCAATTTAGCAACAGTAATCAAGAACTTTAGAAAAAAATGAGTTTTAATCCAATAATTTTACTTCTGCAATTCCATCCTCAGAGTATAATTCTTTGTATGGCAAAAAGTTCCTGTACAAAGACATTTATTCAAAATGGAAAGAACTGACACGTTCAATCAGAGGAGAATTGTTAAATAACTATGTGACTATAAAAATTATACTAACAAAGACTTGCTGCAAGATGGAAACTACTTGTGCTTCACCTACACTAAGAACCAGGCCATAAAATTGTGGACACAGCCTAATGATCATGATTCCATCTCATAGTCTTTCAAGGTCCTACCCAAGTAAATGTTAAATAACAGAGTCAGCTCAGATATAATAAAAAGGAACCGCAAGGAAAACACACCAAAGCCTCCCAGGTAATTGCTTTTCTTCTCTTCGTGCCTTATATAATGGGCATGTGCTTTATTACTTATATCCTCATGGACATAAAGGACTTATTCACATCCTTCCTATGAATCAAGAGGAAGCACCACTTTCTGTAGGGTGTGTACTCCCATTGTTCACACTGATACTCCAGCACAGAAACTGCAGTGTGCATGGATGTTAGACAACCTCTCGCCTGCGTTCTCTTCTCCTCCCAATACCCTCAAGTTCCCAAATCAAAATAAATTCTATCAATCATCTTGGCATCCATTCTCATCTCTTTGCATCTAGGATTATTCCACCTCACTTCTGGAGACTGGATAAAATGCCCTAGGACCACTATTCCCAATCTCAGAGCCCTAAGTCCCTGCTTCCCATAGGTCCCTAGGACTCCAAGACTCGGTAGAGGTTCTGAAGGAAGCTACATGCACTGTTCCGGTTCATCTCAAGCTAGAGATAAAGATTAAGACAACCTTGGACACTTGGAACCATGGAGAAAATGTGGAAATATTTAGGTAATTCAACACAAGGTCTTTTTGAGAAACAAGAGTTTATGTGTGCTGAAGATTCAGACTTATTTCTAAGATACAGAAAAACAAGGGATCTCAATTTCTTGTTCCAAGGCATGTATTTGCTGAGTGAATGAAGTTTCCCATCATCGTGCCATGACATAGCTGACAGTAACTCAGCTTGGTAGCTGGTGGTGGAAGAATTTGGTCAGTTGGTAACAAAATGAGCCCTGAGCCTAAGGTATGCAATGACCCTATAATATTACTATTCAGAGTGGGGCCTGTGAAAGGGCAGCATTACCATTACCTGGGAGCTTGTTAGAAATGCAGAATCTCAGGCCCCACCCCAGAGTTACTGGATAAGAATCTGCATTTTTAACAAGAGCCCCAACGATGCACATGCATGTTAAAGTTTAAGAGGCACTTCCTCAGAACACACACACACACACACACACAATCAGCAAGACAAAGCTAGTGCCTTCTACTCTTCACCACAGGAGCTGCCCTTGATTTTGACCTCCCTCCAAAATGCTGTAAAACACTAACTCTGTGTAATTTTCACAGGGCCTCACTTTCACTCTGCATAGGGTAAGCCTAGCATCTCAGGACACTAGCAAGTGGGATTAAATATTACTTCCTTGGGCATAATCACCGGTTAGACAGAGTGGAGAAAGCAACCAATAAACAGCACAAGGAAGAAAACACTCTTAAAATGTGGTTTGGCCAAGTAGAGGTAATATCAGTCATTTGTTAAAATTGTTTACCAGATGTGCCTCTTACCATGCAGGACAATCATGATTAAGGAAATCACTTAACATGCATCTCATTACTTCAAAGGCTTATTTGATCACATGGCTGGCAATCCCAAACTCACAGTCAAAGTTACCCTCTGGACTTCCACCTTCAAAGCTCCAGAATGCATATGTAAATAGGTTGTCTGCTCTGTACTTGGAAAAGGAGACAGATCTTTTTATTTGATTTTATTTTATTTAAAGTATACAAATTTCATGCACTTCATATATATAGATTTAAATTTAAAAAAAAATTTTTGTTAACTGAAAAGCGATCGCTGTTAAATGTAAGAGTGGGAGGCCGGCGCCGCAGCTCTCTAGACTAATCCTCTGCCTTGCGGCGCCGGCACACCGGGTTCTAGTCCCAGTTGGGGCACCGGATTCTGTCCCGGTTGCCCCTCTTCCAGGCCAGCTCTCTGCTATGGCCAGGGAGTGCAGTGGAGGATGGCCCAAGTGCTTGGGCCCTGCACCCCATGGGAGACCAGGAGAAGCACCTGGCTCCTGCCATCGGATCAGCACGGTGCGCCGGCCGCAGCACGCCAGCCATGACGGCCATTGGAGGGTGAACCAACAGCAAAGGAAGACCTTTCTCTCTGTCTCTCTCTCTCACTGTCCACTCTGCCTGTCAAAAAATAAAAATAAATAAATAAATAAATAAAAATATAAGAGTGGGAATAAGAGAGGGAAGAGATGTACAATTTGGGACATGCTCAAGCTGACTTGCCCCAAACGGTAGAGTTAGAAACATACCAGGGGATTCCAATTCAATCCCATCAAGGTGGCATGTACCAATGCCATCTCACTAGTCCAAGTAATCAATTTCTGTTCACAATTGATCATAATGATAGGACTAAGAGCCAAAGGGATCACATAAACAAGACTAGTGTCTGCAAAGCTGATAGAATAAAAAAGGGAGAGAACAATCCAACTTGGGAAGCGGGATACACAGCAGGCTCATAGAATGGGAAAGAACAGGTCATCAAAGAAGGAGGTACCTTTCTCTGAAGGGAGGAGAGAACTTCCACTCTGACTACGACCTTGTCTAAATATGATCAGAGTCGGTGAACTCAAAAGGCTTCCATAGCCTTGGCAACTCATGACAAGAGCCTAGGATGATTACTGATGCCATAAACAAGAGTGTCAATTTGTTAAGTCAACAACAGGAGTCACTGTGCACTTACTCCTCATGTAGGATCTCTGTCCTTAATGTGCTGTACATTGTGATTTAATGCTATAACTAGTACTCAAACAGTATTGTTCACTTTGTATTTCTATGTGGGTGCAAACTGTTGAAATCTTTACTTAATATATGCTAAACTGATCTTCTGTATATAAAGAGAATTGAAAATGAATCTTGATGTGAATGGAAGGGGAGAGGGAGTGGGAAAGGGGAGGGTTGCAGGTGGGAGGGAAGTTATGGGGGGTGGGGAGCCATTGTAATCCATAAGCTGTACTTTGGAAATTTATATTCATTAAATAAAAGTTAAAAAAAAAAAGAAAAAAAATTTTTTGACAGGTAGAGTTATAGACAGTGAGAGAGAGAGACAGAAAGGTCTTCCTTCCATTGGTTCACTCCCCAAATGGCCGCTCTGGCTGGCGCTGAGCCAATCTGAAGCCAAGAGCCAGGTGTTTCCTCCTGGTCTCCCAGGCGGGTGCAGGGCCCAAGCACTTGGGCCATCCTCCACTGCCCTTCTGCGCCACAGCAGAGAGCTGGACTGGAAGATGAGCAACCGGGACTAGAACCCAGCACCCATAAGGGATGCCGGCGCCACAGGCGGAGGATTAACCAAGTGAGCCATGGTGCCGGCCCAATATATACAGATTTAGAAACACAGTGATTCTTTCCACCATACCCCACTCCCACCCACGCTCCCTCCCTTGGGAGACAAAGCTTTTCACTGTTAAATCCAGGTTGTAGTTTTTGTAAAAGAGAGAAAAAAGATCTTTAGGCATTGCTAGGATGAGGAAGAGACTTGTGGTAGGCATCAGAGCCTTCTCATCTTTCTAGGACCAACTGAACCATCCCGTCATTTGAGAGGTTTCCCCAGAAGTCATCACTTCCTGTAGGGCTTCTCTTGGTACTTTCTTTATACTTCTATTGTGACTCTAAGGGAGGCAGAATTATCCTTTAGGAGCCTAGGCTTAGAAATCTAACCACATAGGACCAAATTCCCCTCTGCTTAATACTAGCTGTGTGACCTTGACCAAGTGAACTCTTTCCACAGCTGTAAGATGCAGAAACCAGTATCCCAGAGTTGTGATGATTACATGAGGCAACACATATAAATCACGACAGTGTCTGGCACAAAATAAATACCCAAGCAGTGTTAGCTATTATTATTAGCATTTTGCAGAATCTCATTTCAATTAGAGTTGGTTATATATAGTCTGTCTTCCTCCTAGACCATGAGCAAACTGTTTATATCCCAAGAATTTGGCATAGAGATTCAGAAATAGTAGACACATAATAATATTTGTCAAATTGGTTTGAAGGTATGCCAGGAAGAAGAAAGGGAGGGTGCTAGAAATAAACGTAATGTATTTCATGATTTTACCCAGGGCCAACCTCTGTGGAGTTTGTTTTTCTTCCATCAGCAAAGTACATTGTCAGAGAGAGCAGCCAGTCTGCTATAAAGTAGTGCTGGGAAGATGCAATTTATGGAACTAGATATTCTGTTCCAAGTCAGTGAAGTGCTATGAAGCATTTGAAATCTCCAGTTTGGCCCCTAGCTAAGAAGGGAGTGGGGGCTGAAGTTCAGCCAGAGTTGCATTGGCAAACCGAGTGCCCTGGCATGGTGTTGCATCAACTCTCAAGATCATCCACCAAAGCCAGCACTGTGGCATAATGGGTCGAGCAGTCACGTACAGTGCACTCATCCCATGTGGGTGGCAGTTGAAGTCCTGGCTGCTACACTTCTGATCCAGCTCTCTGCTAATGTGCATGGAAAAGCAGTGGAAAATGGTCTAGATACTTGAGCCTGTGTACCAACATGGGAGACCCGGATGAAGCTCCTGGCTCCAGGCTTTGGCCTGGCCCAGCCCTGGCTATTGCAGCCATTTGGGGAGTAAACCAGCAAATGAAAAATCTCTCTTCTCTCTCTCTCTCTCTCTTTCTCTCTCTCTCTCTCTCTCTGCTTCTGCCTTGCTCTCTGTAACTACCTTTGAAATAAATAAATAAATCTTTTTAAAAACATCATCCATGGGGCCAGCACTGTGGTATAGTAGACTAAGCCTCTGCCTGCAGTGCTGGCATCCTATATAGGCGCTGGTTCACGTCCAGGCCGCTCCTCTTCTGATCCAGCTCTCTGCTATGGCCTGAGAAAGCAGCAGAAGATGGCCCAAGTACTTGGGCCTCTGCACCCACGTGGGAGACCCGGAAGAAACTCCTGGCTCCTGGCTTCAGAATGGCCCAGCTCTGGCCATTGCAGTGTGGCCATTTGGGGAGTGAACCAGTGGATGGAAGATTCTCTCTCTTTCTCCCTCTCTCTCTTATCTAATTCTACCTCTCAAATAAACAAGATCTTTTTGAAAAAATCATACACTGAGATGGTATGCATTTTGTTTTCGTTTTTTGGTATATCCACTTAGAGGGATGTCTTTACAGACTGTACAGAAGAGCCGTATTACACCAGTTGGGAGTCCTACTGTGAACTTGAAGGTTCCCTTTTAAACTAGCCTCTTGCCTCCTAAATGCACATCAGCTAAAATAACACTCAGCTCATGGGCCCTTTACTGATAACCGATAAAGGAGCTCAAGGTGCAAGTGGCGACAAGGATCTTCTGGACTTGCACAAGAGCCTGGTAAGCTTTTCCCCTCCAGGGAAAGCTTACAGAACACCGCCAGGGGGCTGCTGAATGTGCCTCACAATCAGAACATTAGAAACCTGTTGTGGACCTCATGGACTTCATGGACCTTATGGAACTGGTGCTCCAGGCGCTAGCCACTGAATTGTGTGCAGCTCTTCCTGGGTCAGTGTCCAGCTTTAGTCCACTTCCTGAACGGCTTCTGACACCAGGCTCTCTGACTGCTGCCTGGGCACTCCCTGGGGCTGCCTCCTGGGCCTCAATCAGGGCTGAGACCCCTCTCTCGCCCACATCAACAATCAAGTTCCCCTTAGTTAGGAGACTAAAAAGCAAAATGCGCTGGACATTGAAGATCCAAAGGTAAATTTTTTATTTTTTATTTTACAGATAGAGTTAGACAGTGGAGAGAGAGACAGAGAGAAAGGTCTTCCTTCCGTTGGTTCACTCCCCAAATGGCCACTACGGCCGGCGTTGAGCCGATCCAAAGCCAGGAGCCAGGTGCTTCTTCCTGGTCTCCCATGTGGGTGCAGGGGCCCAAGCACCTGGGCCATCCTCCACTGCCTTCCCGGGCCACAGCAGAGAGCTGGACTGGAAGAGGAGTAACCGGGACTAGAACCGGTGCCCATATGGGATGCCGGCGCCGCAGGCGGAGGATTAACCAAGTGAGTCACGGCGCCGGCCCCCAAAGGTAAATTTTTAAAAACTACAATTTTGGAGAGGAAGAAGATATGCAGAGGGCAGGAACGTGAACCAGTATGATGAGTTCTACCTTAGGCATAAAAGATGAGGTAATGCAGAAACATCTGAGACAGGGCCTCATCCTGGCTTAAAGGGTTGGAGGAGGATTAAAGAGGGCGAGAAACACACAAGAGGAGTCTTGAACTCAGGAGTGATAGCAACAGCTGATAGGTTATGGGCACACACGAGTACTATACAACAGACCTGAGAGAAGAACTCTTACTCAGTCTTTACAACAACCCTGTGGGGTGGATAGTATTATTCTCCTCATACAGTAAATGGTGGACCCAGACCTCGAACTCATGTATGCTGGCTCCAGACTAAAGGGGAAGCAGAGGGCCAGACAGGCCTTCAAGGCAAGGCAAATGCTCTTCAGCAGTCTGAGGGGGAGTCAGGCAATTGCCTTGGGGGAACTGAAAGTGGCTCCCTGAGGCCTCGCTGGGGATTAGCACAGAAGTACAGATGACTGGGCTCGCTCTGCAGTCAGAAGAGAAACCAGAAGCAGATGATTTTGGGTCTGACCTAAGCTTTTCTTTTCTAATTTTTTTCAAGGCCTCTCTCTCTCTCTCTGTCTCTCTGTCTCTCCTCCCCCTTCTCCCCCCCCCCCACTTCAAATATGATAGAGATATCTACTGATTCACTACACAAATGCCCACAATAGCCAGGTGGGCCAGACCAAAGCACCAAGAGCCCCTAACTCAGTCCATGTTTTCCAGATGGGTGGCAGAGACCCACCTACTTTAGCTACCACCTGCTGCTCCCCAGGATGCACACAAACAGGAAACTAGAATCAAGAATGGAGGAGGAGGAACTTGAACACAGCCACTCTAACAGATGTGGGAGTCCCAAGTGGCATCTTAACCACTGTGCCAAACACCAGGCCCCGGTCTAAACTTCTGACAGCTAGCTATATGATTAGTGACACCTAATCCTCCCTTTTGTAAAAGGCCATAATACTGATACCTGCTTCCCTGCTTCCCTCCAACACAGAATGTCCACGAGTGCCAACTGAGGAAAAGGAATGTGAACTTAAATCACAAATCCCTCCCCAGATTTGAGAGTCCATCAGTACCACTTCCCCAGTAGCCTGAAGGATCTGTTAACCCAGAATCCACAGGCTTAGCTCAGCTGAGGACCCTGCTGAGAAGAGCAACACAGTGGGGGAACGGAGGAGCCTGGAGTCCTGGCTCAGACTGCCTGTGCCCACATCCACTACTTACTGTGTGATCCCCAGGTGGGTTTCCCACTCAGCACCTCAACCTCGACATCAGGAAAATGGGGGTGAGACTGATAGCCCTTGCTGCCAAGATCAATGTAAGGGATAAATAGCACGCGTAGCATGCTTAGAACACGTCCCAGCACAGAATACCTTGTAAGCATTAATGGCTATCATTATTATAATTACTAAGAAATCTGTTGGGTACTCATCCCAGTCCTCTGTCTGCCACGTAACCTGTGTGGGAACATTAGAAGTGGGAGACCCTGCGGAGAAGGTTTTCTACACTCCGGCTCCCTCACTGCTGCCGTTTCTTCCTGTCTCCCACGAGCTGGCAAGGAGCTGGCTCCCCGTCCTGGCAGAAAATGCCCAAAAGAGGTAAAAGACAGAGACTGCCACACCATCTAAACACACCAGGCTGCTCTTGCAGTTTGAGGCGAAATCAAACTGCAGTCAGTCAGCCCCGACCTGCTCTTCTCAGATGGAACTGTTCTTTTTCCTCCCTCCGCCCTCCCTGCCTCCCGCCCCCACACCCACGCTCCCCCACACAACTCCAGAAAACTTTCAGCCTTTTGCAGAAGACATACTCCGGGGTCCTGTTGTGACAGCCTCTTGCCACATTAACTTCTCTAACTCCCGGCAGAGCCGCTCTAGCTAATTTCACAACAGGAAAGCATGCAGGAAATTCGAGAACAAAACAAATCTGCATACAGAGCCCAGCATCTTCAGGGAAACATGCTGAGGAATTAAGCAGAGCCTAGAATGACTCGGGACTGTAGATGAGGCAGCTGCTCAGTCAACTGCAAAGGGACTCAAACAAAGTCATTTGCCCCTAAAGAACCAGATCTGCATACAAATTAATCATGAATATTCATTAGCCCCTCCAGCTTCCTCAAGAGCCAGCCTTGGACTGCACTCCTGAACTCCGCTGAAAGTTTCCCAAAGGTTTTTTTCTGCCTCCTCTCAGAAGGAAGAGGGTGAGAAAGTTCATTCACAGCTTTTCGCCCCTTGCTCTTTCAAGTACTTGCTTTGGGTCTGGAATTATTTTTTCTCCCTCCCCTCCTTTTTTTTTTTTTTTTTTTTTTGGTAAGGATTTGGATATATCCGTTTTGGGCTTACCCTTTCTATCTTCCATAAGTAGCAGCTTTTGTTTTCCTCCTCTTTGCTTTTTATTTCAGCCTCTGCTTGCTGTGGTCGGTCTCAGGGAGAGGTACTCAAGGAACACAGATATAACAGACCCTTGGGCGTGTGGGAGGGGCTAAATTAGCCAGCCCCATTTCGGAAGCAACCTCAAACCCTAGGTCTTTTTCATTGACTAGAAAGGACAGATTGGTCGAGGAGTCCGCGGCTCATTTCCCTAGTTACCGGAAGGCTTCTCCCAGTTGTAACTTTTTGTAGTCTTGAAGAAACTTGTGTGCAAAGATCTCTCTGTCCCTTCCTCCCTGTGTCCCTCCCTCTTCGGCTCTCCTGCTGTCTTCGTTACAGAAATCTATTTTTCTCCCTTGAAAAAAATGCATCTTGGCTGCAAGCAAAAAAGCTACTGAGTTCCTGCAAGGATGAAGCCAGATAACAAAAAATCTTGATACCTGGATATTCACTGGAAAAACTCGGAGAAGCAAGAGCAGTTCTTTCCGCCCTAGAAAGCCCATTTCTTCTGACACTGGACGAGCAGTCTCTCTGCAAGGTTCGCTACAGCTGGAGAGCAACGGGTCACCCAAGCAATAGGCGCCGCCGCGGGCGCCTGAGGAGCCGGCTTATTGGTTGGAAGGCGGAGTCCGCAGAAAAAGCTGCTCCCAGAGAACCGGTGTCTCGCTAGCATTGGCAAAAGTCGTCCACCTTTTCCCAACTTTGACTTCCTACCTCTGAAGTCTTAAGAGCATGAATTGCCACACCTGGACTTTGCCAAGATGACCCAAATGCAGATGAGAGGCTGACCGAATTATTTTCAAACTGTGTCTTTGAAGTTATTTTGAAATCAGAACAAGGGCTAACCCTCTGAGAGGAAGTTAAGTCCTCAAGTCTCAGCTTCTCCTTCCACAAGGTTGTCCTAAACCTTAGCATTTCAGGTTTGAAAGAGCCCTCAGACAGCCAGTCTAACCTGAGGTTAGAGACGTTCGGAAAGTTAAGCCACCTGCCCCTGTTCACACAGAGAGCCACCACTCTCCCCGCAGTTTCTCCTGCAGTATGGGCTCTTGGTGAGTATTTGTGAATGCCTGAATTAGTGACTGGGTAGCAGCAGAGCAAGAACAGATCCAGCTTCCTGCTTCCTCGCTCCTGCTTTTTCTATATTGCCTTTCCAGTGTGAGAATTGTGGATGCTTTAATAAATCTGGGCTGTATATCTTATATAATTCAGTTACAGAATTGTGCATTTATAATAACAAGTATTTAATACTAAATTAAAAATCCAATTGGATGCCTCTCCAGAAGCATTGATTACATCTCAAATATTGGCTTGGTAACTGCTTGTTATGCCAAAATTCCTTTTAAGTGACATGATGTGATATGGGTAAAAATCAACAATCTTTATAATGGGCTCATGATTGCTTTTATAATACCGTTTTGGAGAAAAACTTGAAAAGGAGCATGCCCACAACATATCCTGTGAACTACAGAATGGAAACCAGAGCATTAAAGCTAGCAAGGAGAAAATAATCATCAGAGAAGATCCAGAGTGGAGGAGGGGCGAGGCAAAAGAAAGGAACAACACATACATGAACACATCCACAAAAGCCCCACATTGAGCACGGGGGCAATAATTCTCTATTTTAAAATTCAAAGCAACCCCTATAATGCTCTGCTTGGACATGGTCAATTACAGGTTACTTTCAACAACTGACTCACTGGCTTAATTTCATCAGAGCAAGAGAGGGCAAAGACAATCAAGAGCAACGTGTTCTAGTACTCAACTTCTGGTGTAACCAGGACTGGTAAGATCTCACTATAATAACCAGCACTTCATAAAAATTTCAAATCCATCCAAAGTGAATATTCAGTGTAGGTTTTAGCACCCAATTCATATTACATGAGTCTTTTAGCAACATTTAATGCTTTCTATGGTAGTGTGTTCTGTGCTACAACTAATCATATTGCTCGGTGTACACACCTTCATGAAAACATGGTTAAGCAGTTATTAGCTCCCATTTGAACAAGATTAATTACTAAAGTGATGGGTATTAGTGTGTATGTCTAAAGGTCTGAAATTTTTTAATTAAATTCAGATTCTGAAAAAAAATGATCAATTTTATTTCTGTAATAGACAGTAGAAAAAGAAAATTACACTCAAAGAGATTCAGGGAGTTGTTAGAAAAGATATTCCTCGGCCGGCGCCACGGCTCATTAGGCTAATCCTCCGCCTTGCGGCGCCAGCACACCGGGTTCTAGTCCCGGTCGGGGCACCGGATTCTGTCCCGGTTACCCGTCTTCCAGGCCAGCTCTCTGCTGTGGCCAGGGAGTGCAGTGGAGGATGGCCCGAGTACTTGGGCCCTGCACCCCATGGGAGACCAGGAGGCCGCAGCATGCCAGCCGCGGCAGCCATTGGAGGGTGAACCAACGGCAAAGGAAGACCTTTCTCTCTGTCTCTCTCTCTCATTGTCCACTCTGCCTGTGAAAAGAAAAGGAAAGAAAAGGAAAGAAAAGAAAAGAAATTCCTCTTTATTTTAATAATGAAATGGTCTTTTTATAAATTCCTAGGATTATAGTTTTGTTTTCCCTACACCTTCAACCTTTTCTCATTGTACTGGTTCTTTCCCCTAAGCATATGAAATATTGAAATAAATCTCATTCTTAAAAACAAATTTTTAGGGACCGGCACTGTGGCATAGCCGG
This sequence comes from Oryctolagus cuniculus, assembly GCF_964237555.1. Classification (NCBI taxonomy): domain Eukaryota; kingdom Metazoa; phylum Chordata; class Mammalia; order Lagomorpha; family Leporidae; genus Oryctolagus; species Oryctolagus cuniculus. Next base: position 33,941,858 of record NC_091446.1, read on the forward strand.
TAAAGCCACCATGTATAGTGCCAGCATCCCACATGGGCATTGGTTTAAGTCCCGGCTGCTCCTCTTCTTATCTAGCTCCCTGCTAATGTACCTGGGAAAGCAGTGGAAGATGGTCCAAGTCCTTGGTCCCCTGAACCCACACAGGAGACCCAGAAGAAGCTCCTGGTTCCTGGCTTTGGATCAGCCCAGCTCTGGCCATTGTGGCCATTTGGGAAGTGAACTAGCAGATGGAAGACCTCTCTCTCTCTCTCTCTCTCTGCACCTCTGCATCTTTGTAACTCTGCCTTTCAAATAAGTAAATAAATCTTTAAAAAAAATTATAGGTATAGAGTTCAGTTTTACAGATGAGAATGTTCTGTAGATTGCAAAAAATGTGAACATACCTAGCAGTATTTAACTATGCAATTAAAATGGTTACTAAATATAGTTATGTGTACTTTAAAATTTTTTGCATTTTAAAAAATTTAAAAACCAGCAAATTCATTCCATCAGCCTATGCCTCTCCTTTCCTTCACAAACAACCTAGTTGAGATCATGGCTTCCACTGTGCCTTTCCTTCGTCACCTCCACTCACTCCTCATCCACTGTAATTAAACTGCCCAGGATCACAAATGGCCTCCAAACAAAAGACCAATTTTTGTGTTTTAACTTCCTTGATTGTATAGCATGGACCACTGTCTGCCTTCCTTCTTTCTTGAAATATGATTGGTCCTTCTCAGTCAACTTCTATGCCCCATAAATGTTGGTAGTACCTAGAACTCCCCTTAGGCTTCTTTCTTTAGTTCGCTTATTCTAGCTAGTTCATAATCCCTGCCCATGCCTTTACATTCCTGTCTAGTGTATTCACATGAGCACCAGAGCCATATTTCCATTAATCACTAGATATTATCAGAACATCCCAAGAGCAGCTCAAACTCAGCATCTAAACTGAACTCTGTATCTTTACTTCCAAATCTGCTCCCCTCCAGTGTTTCCTATGTTAATGGCACCACCATCCACTTAGTCACAGAACCCAGAAACCTCAGGGTTCTCCTAGACCTCTCCCTACCTCCTGCGTCTTATTATTTCCCAATCCTATTGCTTCTCTACCTTAAGGTCACTCATAGCCAGATCCACCTGTCCATGTCCATGACCTGTACCATGTGCCTCTCCTCTCATCTTTGCCTAGTTAACTGCAATGATCTATTTTATACAACATATCTAATTACCCAAAGTGCTGACCAAAAAGGAATATAAACCTCTTAATATTTATATTAACATGGCTTAGATGCCCATCCACAGTAATTTAAGGATGCCTCTTCTCTCTGGATGACTTCCTAATGAGTCCATGAACCTCAGGAATTTTACTTAGTCCAAAGGGGTCAGTCAGTACAGTCATAAGCCCCAATCTCAACAGCTATTGTTGTTTCAGGGGACAGGATCAGGAGAGTTTCAGAAACTGGCTCCTCAGAACCCAGAACCAGGCCTCTCCCACAGATCAGCTCCAATGGTGAGCACAATCCTGCTCAAGATCTCAAAGTCGGCTACAGGCTGCCTCCAGCACTCAGAGAAAGCAACCATGAGAGCCCATGTTCTGGATAGCTTTGGTTTACCCCTGCAGGTGTACTCTCCTCCCCTCCACCTGCTCTCTAGCCCAGGAGGCTGAACCCTGGACCACATCAACAGGTCCCCAGCTCCTCTAATTTCTGGTGGTCAGGCAGTGAGGAGCCTGGCAGAATGTGGGGCTGAGAAGGTTGGGTTCTTTATTCTTCTGGATCTCTCCCTGTTGAATTACCCTGAGTTGACTATGCCCATCAATGCTGGAGCTCTGCCTTCCTCAGAGTCCTGCACTTGTTCAACTCCTTCCCTTGAGGATCTGGTGACTACGCCCTCCCTTTCTGAGCCTAGATATGCTAACGTCTAGGCTGTTACTAGCAAACTCTCCTGCTTTACTTCTGTATAATGCCTTATGGTTACCCTACACCCACATCTCTTTACACAGTCCCTTTATAAATAAACTCCTCTTGACTTACCCTATTTCAGTGGTGACTTCTGTTTCCTGGTAGGCCCTAGCTGATACAGTTTATAAAACATTTCCCCCGTCACATTCTGCCTGTGTTAAATAGCACCCTCAGCGTGCGTGGATTAACAGTCAGGCTTTCACTTTCCCAGTGAACAATCCCTCGATAAAATAATATTTAAATAGCTAAATTTATTAAGAGCCAGTTTCTAACACATATTAACTGATTTTACCATCATGATAATATAACAAGTAGAGTACTATTATTTCCCAATTTTAAAGATGAGGAAAACAAAAGCTCAGAAAAATTAAATAGCTTGACCAAATTCATGCCACTGGTAAGTGGTACAGCAGATATTCAAACCTAAGTTAGTCTGACCAGAGTACATTTTGTGTTTGTGCTCTGCACTGCCTGCCTCAGGCTTGTTCCCTGGTAACTACCTTCAGTACTAGCTTCAGGTTTGGGGCTGGCAGTCTCATGCCCTCTAGACCATTCTCCACAGCGTTGATCTTTCTGAAATGTATTTCTGATACTGTCATTCCCAGGCTTAAAAAATTCTAGTCTCCTTATCACCTATAAAACAAAATTAAAATTCTTATCATGAAATAGATAAGGATTCTGCTTCTCCAGCTTATTTCCTGTCATAGGCTCTGTGCACTCAGAAAACCGGAGCCCATAAGTCTTTCACGACTATGCATTTATACAAGCTGTTTCCCCTGCTCAGAATTTCTTTCCCCTCTTGTTTACTTGGTCCCCCTTCAGACCCTTCATGACTCAAGTATCCAGTTCTCTGTGAAGTTTTGAATGATCCATCCCCACCCAGCACAACACACACATAAACACAGATACTGCATTGACCCACAGACAAGACATCACTTGTATTATATTTTACAATTTCATTTCCATCTCAGACCATAAACCTTGGATTCATGGTCGAGTCCTCTTTTCTCATAACTCATGTCCAATCCTTTCACAAATTTTATGGTTTCTATTCTTCAAAATATATTCAGAACCTGACCTCTTCTAATTACCTATACTGCAACCACATTGATCCAAGTCACATCGTCTCCCCTGGAATACTGTGACAGCCTCCTCACTGGCCTCCGCATTCTGTTCTTAATACTTTCAGTCCATTGTTGACGTAGCACCCACAATGATTCAATTAGGACAAAACAGAAGATTATGCTATTCCTCTCCTTAAAACCCTCCAATGGCCTCATATCACGCCTAAGAAAAGCTACCATCCTGGGGCCAGCGCTGTGGCACAGTGGGTTAATGCCCTGGCCTGAAACGCCGGCATTCCATATGGGTGCTGGCTCGAGACCCGGCTATGGCCTGGGAAAGCAGTGGAAGATGGCCCAAGTCCTTGGGCCCCTGCACCCACGTGGGAGACCCAGAAGAAGCTCCTGGCTCCTGGCTTCAGATCAGCGCAGCTCTGGCTGTTGCGGACAATTGGGGAGCGAACCGTTGGATGGAAGACTTCTCTCTCTCTCTCTCTCTCTGCCTATCCTTTCTCTGTGTAACTCTATGACTTTCATATAAATAAATAAATCTTTAAAAAAAAAAAAGAGCTAGCATCCTTCCAACAGCCAACCAGGTCCTACTTGGCCTGTACCACATCACCTGACTATCTTTCCTACTACTCTCTTCTTACTCCCTCTGCTCCAGCCTCAGAGTCTTTGAACCTATTGTTCCTTCTTCCTGGAATGCTGTTAAAAAAAAATCTGCATGGCTCATTCTCACATTCCCTGCAGGTTTATACTGATAGATAATAATCTTTATTCCAATGCCAAGACTGTAATCTCTAAATACTATTTTCCATGAAACTGAACCACGACTCTTAGAGAAAATGGTTGTTTCCAACTCTAGGGGCAGGAAGTATGTAAAATAAGACTGGAAAATTTTGTTATACCAGGAAGCAAGAACACAATGTCAAACCACTGGGGTCATGTCCAAAAGGAGTCAACTCAGGAGTCAACAATGGCCCCCACTATCCAAAGTAGTATAAAAATTAGAGTAATAAGAATAATAACTGTAATTAATTGAAATACATCATAATGTTGACATTTGTGCTCACAGTACTATAAAGAAATCATTGTTCACATTTGCAACCAAATCATTTTTCTAAAAACCAGTAAATACAAAAGGGGAAAATATCAGCACTCACCCTGCCTTCAATGTACAAAGTGTACCACAAGACAACCTCAGTGGTTGGTGAGAGAAAGTTTCTCTCTAAAGCATCCCAGATAATGCATGAAGAAAACTGGTGGCATTTGGGTAATTTGGGTATTTGCAAAACACCAGTTTGCAAATACCTAAAGTAATAAATCTAAACAATAATCATCAATGTCTTGTCTCACAAAAGGAAGTACATTCATTATGTGCCTTCTGATGGAAGCAGATACCACATTCTCTGATGTTGTTTGCCAAAGAAAAAACAGCCTCTAGACCTGCCTAACAGTTTACAGGAAATATAGGGCACAAACATGTTAAAACACACTACAGGAAGGCAATAGGTAAAATCTAGTCTTTAGGAGAAACTCTAAAACAACTCAATTTCGGTACCTTTCTCTGAAGGGAGGAGAGAACCTCCACTTTGACTATGACCTTGTCTAAACAAGATAAGAGTCGGAGAACTCAAGGGGCTTCCATAGCCTTGGAAACTCATGACTGGTGCATAGGGAGATTACTGATGCCATAAACAGGAGTGTCAATTTGTAAAGTCAACAACAGGAGTCACTGTGCACTTACTCCTCATGTAGGATCTCTGTCCTTAATGTGCTGTACATTGAGGCTTAATGCTATAACGAGTACTCAAACAGTATATTTCACTTTGTGTTTCTATGGGGGTGCAAAGTGTTGAAATCTTTACTTAATGTATACTAAACTGATCTTCTGTAAAAAAAAAAAAGAAAAAGAAAAAGAAGAAGAAGAAGAAGAAATTAGCAATTCCCAATTTGACTCTCACTGGGATTAAACATGACAACAGGTCTGATCTGATTTCATCATCATTTAAAAATCATCTATTATTTTTCACTTTATGTTTCTGTGTGGAAGCAAACTGTTGAAATCTTTACTTAATGTATGCTAAACTGATCTTCTGTATATAAAGAGAATCGAAAATGAATCCTCATGTGAATGGAAGGGGAGAGGGAATGGGAAAGGGGAGGGTTGCAGGTGGGAGGGACGTTATGGGGGGGAAGCCATTGTAATCCATAAGCCGTACTTTGGAAATTTATATTCATTAAATAAAAGTTTAAAAAAACTCAATTTCTTGAACAAATAAAATGTAAGGAAGAAAAAAAAGAACAAACTTTAAAGGGATTTAATGGTTAAACCAGGGCCAGCATCATGGCATAATAGGTTAAGTTTCTGGCTGCAACACAGGCATCCCAGGTGGGCACCAGTTCAAGACCCAGGTGGCTTCTCCAATTCCAATCCAGCTCCCTGCTATTGTGCCTGGGAAGGCAGCAGCAGATGGCCCAAGTACTTGGGACCCTGCCACTCATATGAGAGACCGGAATGGAGTTCCAGGCCCCTGGCTTTGCCTTGGCCCAGCACTGACCATCACAGGCATTTGGGGAGTGAACAAGCAGTTGAAAGATTCTCTCTCTCTCTCTCTCTGCCTTTCAAATAAATAAAATAAACATTAAAAAAAGAAACTTCAATAGTATTTAAGAAATTTGAAAATTGGGTATTTTATAATATTATAGAACTGGTAATGTTTAAGGTGTGTAATTGTATAATGGCTATATCTTTTCTAAAGTTATTATCCCTTGGAGTATGCACAGATGAACTCTAGGATTAGCTTCAACAAGAAGAGCAGTGGGGAAGGTATAGATTAAACAAAATTAGGGATGAGTCCACTATTAAGTGAGTACCTTGGGATTTGTCGTACTATTCTACTTTGTAAGTTAGAAATTTTCTGCAATAAAAGGTTAAAAAAAAATCCTAGATGGAAATAGCCAGAGATAATTTGACAACATGCAGTGGCTAGATAGGGGAATCCTGGCAATGATTTAAGGAATGTGACTATTTACTAATTTAGTAGCTGTATGCAACATTGACTTACGGGTTGAGGGATCATAAGGGTCAGCTGAAAACTGCCAAAATCTGGTAAAGTGATCATCACAGAATAGGCTGAGTATTTCACTTTAGGGGCAAATTGTCAGATAAAAGATATTTCCAAGAAAAATAAAAGTAACTGAACAACAAACTGAGTGAAGTTTTATTTTTTTTAAAGATTTTATTTATTTACTTGAAAGGCAGAGTTACTGAGAGTGAGAGAGACAGAGAGAAAGGTCCTCCATCCGCTGATCCACTCCCCAAATGGGCACAACGGCCAGAGCTGCGCCGATCTGAAGCCAGGAGCCAGAAGCCTCCTCTGGGCCTCCCACATAGGTGCAGGGGCCCAAGGACTTGGGCCATCTTCCACTGCTTTTCCAGGCCATAGCAGAGAGCTGGATGGGAAGAGGAGCAGCTGGGACCAGAACCGGTGCCCACATGGGATGCCGGTGCCACAGGCAGAGGATTAACCCACTGTGCCACAGCACCGGCCCCCTGAGTGAAGTTTTAAAAAAGGAGTTATAACAATATAAACAAGAAACATATTCACTGTACAGTTTGTCAAAATCAGGCAGCAGCATCAAGATTTCTTTGTGGAATCTGACATGTAGACTTCTGTAAGGCTCACACGCTGTTCAAAGTGCAGCATGCCACAGTGTGGTTTGATGGTTTGAGAAACACCTTCACACATCCAACAGACAAAAAGCAGGAACCACATAAACTGCACTGAGCAGTGATGGTGGGGGTGGGGTGGGTGGGCAGCTGGTTGGATAGGGTGGAGGATGGGTATTCTGGTCTCCACTTTGTTTAGAATTCTCCATTGAAACAGAAGTCTATTGATAAAGCTCATGAAAGGAGGTACTCTGGCTTTATGCTATCGTAAAATAAATTCCCAGGGAAACTATTGTACAAAATGACATGCTTTTGCCAACTCCAAGAATGCTTGTATTTATCCATTCAGCTTTTATTATATGTGAATATACTAAAATATTCTTCATAATATTTGACACAGTGTTCAAAATGTTACATTCTTTCGATATTTTTTTAAAACAGTTTGTGCTCATGGTCAGTATCAAGGTTAAAAAGAGACTGTGAAAGAATGGGGTTTTATAATTGATAGAGACCCCACAGGCAGAGCAAATCACAGAATGTCAAAAAATCCTGAGGTACAATGTGATGCTACATGGCAATTAACAAATCTAATCTCAAGAATTCAGATTTCTTCCCACCAGCAAATAGACCAAGATCCATGGTCATATACTCCCTATAAAACAATATTATTTGGTGTTGGCATGTGAATACTCAACAAATCAAATTTCCCAACACTTTTTTTTTTTTTTTTTGACAGGCAGAGTGGACAGCGTGAGAGAGAGACAGAGAGAAAGGTCTTCCTTTTTCCGTTGGTTCACTCCCCAATGGCCACCCCGGCCGGAGCACCGCGCTGATCCGAAGCCAGGAGCCAGGTGCCTCTCCTGGTCTCCCATGAAGGTGCAGGGCCCAAACACTTGGGCCATCCTCCACTGCACTCCTGGGCCACAGCAGAGAGCTAGACTGGAAGAGGGGCAACCGGGACAGAATCCAGCGCCCCAACCCGGACTAGAACATGGGGTGCCGGCGCCGCAGGCGGAGGATTAGCCTAGTGAGCCATGGCACCGGCCTCCCAACACATTTTGAAAACCATATCAAATTTACCTGACACTACTTAACACTGTGCTTTGACAATCTATCAGCACTACATGTACATATTTTATCAAGAGAACTGATTCAGTTGAATTTGTGCGTCTCTATCATAATTAACCCCTCATTCTATCTGCCTGCTTGTAAGTATACAGAGATGATAAAGAACCCCTGAGAGAAGCAAATAGAGAATGGGAGAATCTAAAAGAGCTCTGAGAGCATTTAGAATGCACAGTGGTTCAGAAAATGTCCAGTTCCTTCTTTGGGAGGGCAGTAATAGAGGAACTGTCTCTGAGAACACAGCCACAGTTCTCAATCCTAGCTGCACATTATAACGATTGGAGCACTAAGAAAAAAAGTGCAAAAGCCCATCCTCACCCTTGGAGATTGGGATTTAATTTAATTTTGGGTAGGCTCATGGGTTGTTTTTCTTTAAGGACTAAGATGATTTTAATATGCTATCAGGCCTGTGCAGTTAAGATCAAGAGTCAAGTCATTACTACGTGATCTTAGTCAAGTTTGTAAGCGCTTCTGAACCTCAGTTTGTCTGTAAACTTCCCCATTGTAGGGGAAGAAAGAGAATAAGTACGTGCGAATTCCCAGTAGAGACCCTGGCAGACAGCTGGCATTCAACAAGTATGAGTTCCCTTCTTCTTCACTTATGCACCAGATTTGTGTTCAGATTAAAGAAAACGTTGTCTTTTGTTCTCCTATCCCTCTCCCTCCAGTCTCTTCCATTTATTTTTCAGAAGTAACCAAAGAGCCCCCGTGGGGAATGAGAGCAGAAATGTAAAGTGACCCTACATATTAAACCAGCAGCTGTAGAATGGGACTGTGGTGAGAGAGGGAATGAGTGAATGGTGAGCAAAATATGACCTGATGTCTCCCCCATCTTTCTGTTCCCAGGATAAGCCAGTGGCTTTGACTCACGGAGGAATGCCCTGAAGTCTAAGCTAAGAGAAACCCTTGAAGGTCACAGAATAGTCAGCTCTTCCAAAGGGAAAGTATATGATCAGACAGTGACACCAGAACAAAGTAAGCCTAGAGCACACAGCACAGAGGCTTGAAGCAGAACAGCACTCAATGAGTTTGCAGACTTGAGATGAAGATATTAAGCCACAGGCAATTATCTAACCCAACCCCAGTACTTGAAGAAGTCTGTATTGTTTAGAATTACCTTAGTTTACATCAAGTATTTCACTACTGATTCATAACCACTCTTAATTTGAGCTACAAAATATATCTTACCTTTTTTGGTTGTTGAAATACCCTCTTTACTCCCTTACCATATACCACAATCCTAAGTGTTCTGATTTTTTAAGTATCCTAGAGGTCTGCAGAGATAATGAGTAAACTGTGACTTCATTTAAAGAATGGTGAGATTGGGACCAGCATTGTGGCACAGCAGGTTAAGCTGCCACCTACAATGCTGGCATACTATATCAGAGCACCAGTTCCAATCCCAGCAGCTCTGCTTTCAATTTAGCTCCCTGCTAATGTGCCTGAGAAGGCAGCAGAAGATGGCCCAATATCACTCATGTGGTAACATATCACATTAAGAGACATAGATATGAACTCATGTTTGGTTCAACATGGACATGTACAAATAAACAGCAATATTTATAGTTGTGTGAATTAGAAAAGGCTTAGGATACACAAAGATTTCCTTGCTCTGTCAACTGAGGGGCTTGATGTCAATGATATCCTAGTACAATGACTACACCCAGCCCCCATATCTTTGTTTCCATAACCATTCTAAAATAAAATAAACCAGAACTCTCATGAGAAATAGCTGATGCTAGGCCTGGGAAGGAAACACATAAGGTGACCCTGGAGTATGTTTTAGTGCCAGAAAGTAAGGAAGTGATAAAAAAAAAATACCTTACAATGATGGGGTGTGTCAAAGCGACACAGGAGCCAACTATAAGAGCTTCTAATACTGGGGGTCAGTGCTGTGGCTCAGCAGGTTAAGCTGCTGTCTGCAGTGCTGGCATCCCATATGGGTGCCAGTTTGAGTCTCGGCTGCTCCATTTCCAATTCAACTCCCTACTAATATGCTTGGAAAAGCAGAGGAAGATGGCTCAAGCATGGGAGATCAGGATGAAGCTCCTAGCTCCTGGCTTTGACCTGGCCCAGCCCTGGCCATGGTGGCCATCTGGGGAGTGAATCAGGGGAAAGAAGACTCTCTCTCTCTCTCTTTTTCTCTCTCTCTCTGACCTTCAAATAAATAAAAATAAATTAATTAATCATTTAATAAAAAGAGTTTCTAATAGCCAATACTGGAATAATTTGAGCACTAAAATTAAAGTAGTATTTAATTATTATACAATGTATTAAAATCAGTCAATCTATACTGATATAAATAGACTAATAGACTAATGAATAAATGAGAGTGAAGAGACAAATTTCTCACACGAAAGAATTCCAAATAATTTCTTAAGTGTGGCCTGCACAGAGTAACATTTTTCCAAAGAGTACAGACAGAAAAAGAGTAACAAAGAGGCTTTACAGTGGGAAAACCTGACAAACACTAAAGTCAGAAACGTGACCAAGATCAACATCAGCAGTGATGAGTCATGGTGAGAGTACACAGCCTTGGTATGATGTGACGAAAATGGTACTTTATCTCTGCAGTCTGCCTCCAAAAACTACATGAGCCTCTAGTCTAATCGTGAGAAAGACACCAGACAAATCCCAGTTTAGGGACATTCTACAAAAATACCTGAACTGTACTCAGATTTCTGAGAAGTGTCAAGGTCATTAAAACTAAACAAAGTCTGAGAAACTGTCACAGCCAAGAGGAAGATATGGAGACAAGAGGATTAAAGGTAATTAGTGATCCTGGAACAGGTAAGAACATTCAGTGAAAACCAAGGAAATCCAAAGAAAGTATTACTTCAGTCAAAATAATATATCAACATTGGTTTATTAATTGTATCAAATATATCATACACTAATGTAAGATGTTAGTAATGGGAGAACTAGATATAGAGTATATGGGATATTATCTTTGTGACTTTTCTGTTAATCAAAAACTATTTCAGGGCTGGTGCTGTGGCATAATGGGTAAAGCAGCTGCCTGCAGTGCCAGCATCCCATATAGGTGGCAGTTCGAGTCCTGGCTGCTCCACTTCCAATTCGGCTCTCTGCTATGGTCCAGTCCGTGGGCCCCTGCACCTGTGTGGGAGACCTGGAGGAGGCTCCTAGATCCTGGCTTTAGATAGGGACAGTCTGGCTGTTGTGGCCACCTGGGGAGTGAAGTGGCAGAACCTCTCGCTCTCTGCCTCTGCTTCTCTGTAACTTTGCCTTTCAAATAAATAAATCTTAAAAAAAAAAACTATTCTAAAATTAAAAATTTTAAAAGTATGTTAAATTTAACATTGCATTGATGCATAAATGCAGCTATTTACACCAAAACCCCTTGCTGAAGCACATCTTATTCAAGTAACTGCTAAATGGACATGGTTTTGTAAAAGCATTTGTTACACATGATTTCTTCTCCAAACAGAATGCATTCTATCTACATCCAGCAGAGCTAAGTCAACTTGGGCTGTGTGCCAAGACACAGAAATAGTCTTCTTATATTGAACTCAATGCAATAACAGTAGTATTCAAAGCTTTCCATTCCATGACACTCTATATTCCTGTTGGTCTGAAACAGTCTAAGTTGATTCTCCTCTGCCTCAAAAAGTTTCAAAGTAAGTGTCAATGGGGAGAGGTCAGAAACTGTGGGGCAGGGGAGAGTAGGAAGGAGTAGTGACTGCTGGTTCCACCACTTGAAGAAAATAATAATAAAAGGAAGGAAAAGGCCTAGGCTTCTCCAGACAGGGCCACCCTTATATGGGAACACTGCCAGGAACTTAGAAGTAGCTCAGAGAGGGAGAACAGCTGTTGTGAAGCAAAATTTACTACACTAACCAATCCTAAGTGCCTAAGGATTGTTCTTTCAAAGCAATCAAAATTCCAAAGGGCATAAATCTGTCTTCTACTTCTGGACCTTGCTGGTCCTAGGAGGCAGTGGAAAATTTTGAAGAATACATGGCCCCCAGAAATCTTTTGCCGATGACCTTAACAGCATGGTTCACACATTCGGCTTTTGAAAACAACAATAGCCCACACTACCAGGCTGGTCTATGGCAGGAAGTTTGTGTGCTGCTGTCAATGCCTCCGCCTTTGCAGAGATCAGCCAGGGGTGACAAACCGTTGGGGCAATGCCAGGATCAGGTCCCCTGTTCCCTCTTAAAGTAGGCACTTCATCCACTGGGGACTAGTAGAACCTGGAGAAGCAGGAGCACAGGAAAAGATAACACCAGTTACAGACTTTTGAAACCATTGCTTAACCTAAATCATCCTCCTCCTTATCATCTTTCCAGGTCTGGTTCAAACCTTGTATCTTTAAAGTCCCCGAGCCTACCCTCTTTCCTCCAAATTGTAAGAGCACAGTTCTCTTCTCACCAGCGCTGTGCTTGCCCCTTGCTTTAATGCCTTACATTGCTGGATTTTCAGACATAACGTTTCTTTTATATGCAATTCACATTATGGCTTCAAATTCTTGAGTCTGAGTGCAAATTCTTTTTCTCTCTCATCCAAGTCTTCCCATATCCCATAGCACCTAGTCCAGTGTTCTGGATATTGGCTTAATAAACAATTGATCTTGACTGGTTATTATTATCACCCTCAGGTTACCATAAGAAAAATCAAACACAAATCAGATCTTACCCCTCTGACTTGTGACTCAGGATGACCAGGAGGTCTTCCTGGTTATGTCCAACCTACTTAACAGCAAGTCTCCATTTGAGGTATTATGTGTTTCTCTGACTAATCATGCCTTTCCTGACCCTGTGCACATACAGCTCCTGACTCCCACCAAGAGCCACTGCTTCTGACTTTGGTGCTGGATGATGGCAGCTAAGCATCCAGACTCCTCATCTTGTATCTGCTGATCTTGTCCAGCAAAGTAAGCCCACCTTGTTTGCTTAGCCTCTGTACCTTCTTCCCTCAGCTCTGGCTCTGGCCCTGGGGTTGCCCACTAACATAACTCATTAACAGCTGACAATGCTCCCACTTAGAAAAAGACGATATGTCTGAGGGGATCTCAAAAAGTTCACTGGAAAAAAGATTTACAAGATGGAAGCAAAAAATATAAACTTATGCCTCCACATAAGCTCTATAAAGTTCCAGGCATTTTCATAAGTGATGATACTAGCTGGTTAGTTCATCCCTGAAGAATTGAAGGTCCTAGGAATTTAAACATGTCAATAGAAATTTCTGGATTGTGGCTGCTTCCCGACGAGCTGTGCGAGAACACGGACTAACCATGTCGTCCCTGGTCAGAAAGGTGATAAGCACTGCAAAAGCCCCAGCGGCCATTGGTCCCTACAGTCAAGCTGTGCAGGTCGACAGGACCGTTTACGTTTCAGGACAGGTGGGCTTGCCCCCTTCCAGTGGAAAGCTTGTGCCAGGAGGGGTAGTAGAAGAAACTAAGCAGGCTCTTACAAACATGGGTGAAATTCTGAAAGCTGCAGGCTGTGACTTCACTAACGTGGTGAAAACAACTGTTTTGCTGGCTGACATGAACGACTTCACGACTGTCAATGAAATCTACAAGCAGTATTTCAAGAGTAATTTTCCTGCGAGAGCTGCTTACCAGGTTGCTGCTTTGCCCTTAGGAAGTCGTGTTGAAATCGAAGCAATAGCTGTCCAAGGACCTCTCTCAATAGCCACACTCTGAGTGCACCCTGTGTTGCCGAGTCTGGAATTTTCACTATGCCTTTGACACATTAATTTTTATAATTGGTGTTGGAAAGTTGAGTTTGGCTAAAATAGCCAAAGTTATTATGGAGATACCTTGTTAAGTGGGAGAGTTGAACAAGAATTAAAGATTAGATAATGAATCCAGTTATGATGCCATAAAGTCCACTTACGTACTCATGTTAATGAGGGAGAAGGGACACGCATACCTAGTTACTCAAATCCATGGAAGTAAAGGAGAATAGTAGGTGAGAATGATGAGTTGTTATTCCTGAGAAATGATAAAGAATATATCTAATTCACTCAAGCCTATTAATTTTGTCATGTGAAATATTTAGTTCTAATGTCAGACATGGGATTCTATTTTTACTTGAGTATAATTAAAATATTCAAATTTGAATGATAGAAACAAAGGAGAAGACAGTGGACCAAAATTTTATATAGGTAGTATTTTTCTAATATAAATAAAATAAACTTGCATAAAAAAAGAAATTTCTGGATTGTTAACTGAAGAGAAATGGGTGTCCTTTAAAAAATTAATATGATTAGAAAACAAAATCTGGACTGTAAGTTGGATGCCTAATAAATTTCTCATCAAAAACTAACAAAATTGCTTTTATTTGATGAGAGAAACAAGCAGGAGCATTGTCATGAAGAAAGATTCCCTGCCAAGCTTTCTCAAGATTTTTTTTTTAAGGTTTATTTTATTTACTGAAGAGGCAGAGTTACAGAATGAGAGGGAGAGAGAGAGAGCAATCTTCCATCTGCTGGCTCCCCAAATGGCCGCAATGGCCAAGGCTAGGCCAGGCTGAAGTCGGGAGGTAGGAGCTTCCTCTGGGTCTCCCACATGAGTGCAGGGGCCCAAGGACTTCGACCATCCTCCACTGCTTTCCCTGGTACATAAGCAGAGGATCAGGATTGGAAGTGGAGCAGCTGGGACTTGCATCAGTGCCCATATGGGATGACAGCATCACAGGCAGTAGCTTTAAATGCTACACCACAGCACCAGCCCTGGTTTGTTTTTGTTTTTGTTTTTTTTTTAAGAATTATTTATTTATTTGCAAGTCAGAGTTACACAGACAGTGGAAAGGCAGAGAGAGAGAGAGAGCAAGAGAGAGAGGGGTCTTCCATCCAATGGTTCACTCCCCGATTGGCCACAATGGCCGGAGCTGTGCCGATCCAAAGTCAGGAGCCAGGAACCTCCTCCAGGTCTCCTACAGTGCAGGGGCCCAAGCACTTGGGCCATCTTCTACTGCTTTCCCAGGCCATAGCAGAGAGCTGGATCGGAAGAGGAGCAGCCGGGTCTCAAACTGGTGCCCACATGGGATGCAGTGCTACAGGCCAGGGTGTTAACCTGCTGTGCCACAGTGCTGGCCCCAAGCCCTGGTTTTTTCTTTCTTTCTTTCTTTCTTTCTTTTTTTTTTTTTGTTTTTTTTTTCTTAACAAACATTTTTCATTAATTTTTTGAAGAACCCTTCAAGAATATCAGATGAGCTCTTAGTGTTTGAAAATAATGACAGGCATAGGATATTACCAGAAAAAATTTTAATTGTTAAACTATCAAGTTCACATAGAGATTCCAGGGCTGATGCAAAACAGTGCCTTGTTCTCTCTTATGTGTAATCTACTCCTGGGGAGTATCATTCATGCATTCATTTGTTCAACAATTATTTACTGAACACCTACCATGTGCCAGGGATCTTTATGAGTATCAAGATCTTCTCCTGGTCTCTTGGTCTCCATTTTCCCTCCCTCAATTTCTGTCCTACCTCACAAGTCCTAGCCCTCTATTGTTTACTTCCACCAGGTTTTCCTTTTACAGGGAGTGGTAGTGGTGGTGGGATTCTGATCCTTCAGATACCTCAGCATGATACACCTATAAGTCAGACATTTCTCCTGCTGATATGACCTCCTCTCACACACAGACCTCCTTCTGTTCCACCACAAGGATATTTTGTTACTTTATCACACCTTCACCAAAGATCACTTTCTACCACCTCCCCTACAGGTGCAGGGGCCCAAGGACTTGGGCCATCTTCCAGTGCTTTCCCAGGCCACAGTAGAGAGCTGCATCAGAAGTGGAGTAACTAGGACTTGAACTGGCTCCCATAAGGGATGCTGGCACTGCAGGTGGCGACTTTACCCGCTACATCACAGTGCCGGTCCCCAGTTATGCTCTGGCAGAGCATCCTTTATTTGTTTTTTTTTTTTTAAAGATTATTTATTTATTTGAAAGAGTTACACAGAGAGGCAGAGAGAGAGAGAGAGAGGTCTTATATCCACCAGTTCACTCCCCAACTGGCCGCAATGGCCGGAGCTGCGCTGATCCGAAGCCAGGAGCCAGGAGCTTCTTCTGGGTCTCCCATGCATGTGCAGGGGTCCAAGGACTTGGGCCATCTTCTACTGCTTTCCCAGGTCATAGCAGAGAGCTGGACTGGAAGTGGAGCAGCCGAGTCTCAAACTGGCACCCATGTGGGATGCCGGTGCCACAGGCGGAAGATTAACCCACCGTGCCACAGTGCCGGCCCCCCTTTATTTGTTATTCATGGCACTTACCCAATTTACAAATATTCACTTATGAGATCATTGCTTCATATCTTATTCCCTGACTGGACATGCTCCATGAGATCAGGAAACATCTCTGTTTTGTTCTCCATTGAATACTACATTCTATACAGAGTCTGCATATAGCAGGAAATCAGTCAATACATATTTCCACCACCACCACCCGCCCCCCCCCCCCCGCCACCAAATGGCCGCTACAGCCAGAGCTACGCCGATCCGAAGCCAGAAGCCAGGTGCTTCTCCTGGTCTCCCATGTGGGTGCAGGGCCCAAGCACTTGGGCCATCCTCCACTGCCTTCCTGGGCCATAGCAGAGAGCTGAACTGGAAGAGGAGCAACCAGGATTAGAACCCAGTGCCCAAATTGGATGCCGATGCCGCAGGCAGAGGATTAACCAAGTGAGCCACGGCACCGGCCCCTCAATATTTTTTGAAAGAACCAAAAATCCTTTTAAACAAATTTTTTGTTTTTGTTTTTTGCATTTTATTTGAAAGAGAGTGAAAGAGACCTCCCATCTGCTGGTGCATTCCACAAATGCATGCAACAGCCAGGGCTGAGCCAGGCAGAAGGCAGAAGCCCAGAACTCCAACCAGATCTCCCTTGTGGGAGACAGGAATCCAAGTACTCAAGCCATTATCTACTATCTCCTAGGGTGTGCATCAGCAGGAAACTGGGTTGGAGCAGAATAGCTAGGACTCAAGCCAGGAATCCCAACATGAAATACAGGTATTCCAAGTAGCAACTTAACTGCTACACCAAATGCTCACCCCCATAAAATTCTTTGGCTTGGTTCCCCTCCCCCTTAAATCTCTCTTCTTATTTATTATTGAAAGGCAGAGTTAGAGAGAGCAGGAGGGAGAGATAGACAGAGAGAGATCTTCCATCTGCTGGTTCACTCCCCAAATAGCTGCACTGGCCAGGGCTGGGCCAGGCCGAAGCCAGGAGAGGAGCTCCATCTGAATTTCCTACGTAGGTACAGGGACCCAAGCACTTGGGCCATCCTCCACTGCCTTCCCATGCATGCTAACAGAGAACTGGAACAGAAAATGCAGCAGCCGGGACTTGAACTGGTGCCACTGCACCATAACACCAGTCCTTCTTTCTCTTCACAATTCCTAGTCAACCATTTTATCTCAATATTGTAGACAATGACTTAGTTCGACTTTAGTTCACTTCAGTGGAGGATCGCTTTCAAGCACAAACATCAATTTGTGTAAATACATAGGACATGAGCACTTCAAAAAGTTCATGGAAAATGGAATCAAAAGGTAAGTTTATTTTTGAGCAAAAAAAAATGAACCCCATGCACAGCATTTCATGATGCACATTTTCCATGAACTTACTGAAGACCTGTCATATACATGAATTTTAAAATTTTTGCCCCTGAATATGCTTATCTTTCCATTCCATTTCCACAAACTTTTTTAAATGCCCTCATGTGTACAAAATTATATATTACTGTATTGCTTTCAGTATCAAAAAAAAAAACAGGAAATTAACTGGAATGACTGACTACATTATAGACATGATGGGGCAAGAGAGCTGACGCTTACAGATTTGCATCTATGGGTCACTGGTCAAGGGTTAGAGGTTGAGGCTGAGGTTAGAAATTCTCAGGTACAACTGACCTCCTGAACACACATGTAGAGCGTGTTCCAGCAACCTGAGGATGATCTGTTCACCAAATGATGCAGGACCAGGCTGCTGGGACAGCAACTACACCAGGAACCAGTGTGCACAGGAATAGCAGAGATTTGAGAGGGTGTAGGTGTGTTACTGACATATTCGCTACAGAGTCTTGTAATTAGTATAATAATACTGCTATTTTTAAAAAGAATATAACATACTCATCTAAATATATACATCATGCAGGAGCACGAACAGAGGCACTGTAAGAATCCTCCTCTGAGGGAAGAATAGAGAATGGAAATGGCTGGAAGGATGGGAAAGGAGTTTATTAACTTTTTCATAATATATTTTATATGATTTCCATTCAATATTTTAGGGGAAATGTTTATCTGGAACCTTGTAATAGGTATACCATTCTCAAGTAAAACTTCTCTGCACATGAATTAGTCACACAAATCTCTTGAAACTGAATATTTTCTGATTTAGTCCAAATTCCAATCCATATTCTTTTAAAATTTACTCTTTGGCATATAACAATATTCCACATTAAAAAATAAAGTTTGGCTTTTGCTGAATTATCCTGTAACGTTTAAAAGATGTTAAAAACCAATTGGAGATCTTTAAGAATTACATTGATTGACTGCATCAAGAACTATTACCAAAAACTCATCTGAGTTGGCAGTCAGATAAAAGATATTTTTGAACTATTAAGTGTGCTCATACACAATGACAAACACAGCATAACCTAAAGCTCTCTGGAAATGAAGAGATTTCTCTTGACATTGATTATAAGATATTCTGAACTCTAAAACATTAAAATCTATTTTCATCAAATATTTTGAATCAAGGAAATACAGACTAATGGAGAAAATGTCTCTGAACCCAGCACTCAGCTCTTTACCATAATTCTGTATAGGAAACACAGAGATTGCTGTTTAATTGGTGACTCTCTGTCAGTTTTCTTGCCAGCTCCAGTAAGCTATTTTCTCTTCCCTAGTTCTGATTCTATTAAAATTGTTCCAAGTTATGGGAGGATTCCATGTGCTAACTCTTACATTTAAGGTTTTATTTCTGAATTTTGGGACTACCAAAGAGACACAGATTTTGTATTGTTAAAGTAATTTAGTGTATTCTCTTAATGTCTCTGTTAAATTCTGACTACTTAAAAACAGCTGAATTTTTTATGATTTGTTTAAATATATACTCACTCTAAAGCGTCTGAGTAATCACCTTGTAACCATGATCAAATCTGGTCTATATTATGTCATGATGTTAAGGGATCCTGTTTCTACCAGATACTTTAAACCTCCTTGGCATCGTGACAGGAATTCAAAAATCAAAGTTCCAAATTCTTTAGACTTTGATATTTCAAGTTAGGCCCCTGGAAATAGCAAGGATATATGTTTCTCATCTTGTAGAGACACCAATAGGCTATTTGGATTATATTTCAGGTACTGTCAAGATGTGGTGTTAAATTTTGAGTTATGATAATAAAATGCTACTGATACAAATGTCCAAAAGTTAAAAACCCTTATGATCTTATGTTACCAGATATGATGGTTATCTTAATGGTAATTAAAAAACTATTGGGAGGCCGGCGCCACGGCTCACTAGGCTAATCCTCCACCTTGTGGTGCCGGCACACCAGGTTCTAGTCCCGGTCGGGGTGCCGGATTCTGTCCCGGTTGCCCCTCTTCCAAGACAGCTCTCTGCTGTGGCCAGGGAGTGCAGTGGAGGATGGCCCAGGTGCTTGGGCCCTGCACCCACATGGGAGACCAAGATAAGTACCTGACTCCTGCCATCGGATCAGCGCGGTGTGCCAGCCGCAGCGCGCCGGCCGCGGTGGCCATTGGAGGGTGAACCAACAGCAAAGGAAGACCTTTCTCTCTGTCTCTCTCTCTCTCTCTCTCACTGT
Source organism: Oryctolagus cuniculus (assembly GCF_964237555.1). Taxonomy (NCBI): domain Eukaryota; kingdom Metazoa; phylum Chordata; class Mammalia; order Lagomorpha; family Leporidae; genus Oryctolagus; species Oryctolagus cuniculus. Next base: position 33,961,458 of record NC_091446.1, read on the forward strand.
CCACTCTGCCTGTCAAAAAAAAAAAAAAAAACTACTGGGGCCGGTGCTGTGGCATAGCGGGTAAAGCTGGTTCGAGTCCTGGCTGCTCTACTTCCCATCCAGCTCTCTGCTATGGCCTGGAAAGCAGCAGAAGCAAGTCCCTGGGCCCCTGCACCCATGTGGGAGACCTGGAAGAAGCTCCTGCCTCCTGCCTTCAGATCAGCGCAGCTCTGGCCGTTGTTGCCAGTTGGCAAGTGAACCAGCAGCTAGGAGACCTCTCCTCTCTCTGCCTCTCCTTCTCGCTCTGTGAATCGCTAACTTTCAAACAAATAAACACATCTTAAAAAAAAAAAAAAAACTAGTACTAAAACTGCTTTATTGTTCTATCTTGTATAGGTTTGGGCCTCATAACTGGGAAGGCCTTAAAGCCCGCCTGATTATTGCTAACAAGGCCCCTTCTGTCAGTTTCTATTTGCCTCTCAATAGGAAACTTGCTTGTGGTTTAGACAGCACCTTTCTTAGGTCCTCTAATAATAACTCTGTCCTTTGTTTTAGACCCTGTCTAGCCCACTTAGGGCCTAATTCCTTTGTAATCATGCCCTCTACTCTTAAATCAATGGCTCTACTCCAGGCCCATGTGTATTGATGGTCCTCTCCCCCACTTAACGTACGATTATTCAGAATTTTTTCTACAGACAAACCCCTCTACCTGCCAAGAGATGTGGCCTTTCTCCTGGTTTTGGTTGAGATCAGCTTCATAGCCTCCCTTTCCTCAGTAGGGATCTCAGGAACAGCTTTGGGCCAAAACAGTTATCTCGACCAACTGACTCCAAAACAACTCCAACAGTTACAAGAGGAGGTCACTAGGTCCCCTGAGACCTCAGCTGATGCCATCCGAGGTCTCCAAAGCCAAATCACCTCATTAACAGGCGTGGTACCACAGAACATACCTGCTTTAGACTTTATAACAGCTAAAAATGGGGGAACTTGTATCTTTCTGGGAGAACAATGTTGCTATTATGTTAGCCAATCCAGCCAGGTAAAACAAAATATTAAATTACTTTGTTAATGCCACTCCTAGGACCATTGGCTGTTATTCTCACCCTGGCTTTTATACTACCTTGCCTGTTTAAGTGTTTACAGGAGATGCAAATGGAAAGAACCAAAGCCTTCACCAACCAAGCAATCAACCAAATGCTACTACAGGGATACACTTGGTTCCCCACCCAGGAGATCATGACTTGAGATGTCACCACACCAGCAGAGAGTGACTCGTCACCCCATGTAGCAGGAAGTAGCTCTAGAAGATAGATCATTGTCCCTCCACCCATCCTAGGGTAATCCCATACAATACTTGCTTTATAAAAAAAAAGGGAGAATGTTAGTGAAATAGTGCTGTCTTATCTGAGGCGCCATCTTAAGCCCAGGTGCCATTTTAGGCTCTGGCCCAGCTGCCATCTTGTATAATAAGCTGCAGCCCTAAGCCTGGCCTGGCTTACTAGAAGTCAGGTGACCAAATGATCCAACCACAAGCACCAACTCCACCCCCACCCTAACGGGATTTTCTGCTCCCACTTCCCTACCCCTGCAAGGCTATAACAGGACCTGCTTTCCCACACACTTTCTCTCTTCTCTCTTTCTTTCTCTTGACCACTCTCCAGTCTGTCAGGTCCCCCTCCCCCTGCCAATAACTTTTCCAAAAAAAAAAAAAAACAGATTGTGCAGAGGTCTCTACTCTGAAGACTGTGGCACAGCAAAGGGAAACCTGGTGTCCATAAAGGTGCCTGGAAGATGGAGCACTGGAGGGCCAAGGGCATCTGCAACCCTGTGTGCTATGCCTTGTAGACCTGACAATGGTCTTTTCTGCCTCCATAATCCAGAGGATGAGCGATACAAATTTTACAGGGTATACTCAAGAGTGACATAGACAAGGGAAACACAGAAGGAAGTAACAGAAAACACTTCCCTAGCACTTGAATAATACAAAAATATTTACTACATGTGTCATGCTTTGTTACTGTGTTTTATTAAGAAATGGGAGCAAGCTAAAAGAAACTAAGAGGAAAATCATTTTCCCCTTCTGTATTTGCTTTAGGGCACCCTGTATAATTTCAACAATGAACCAGGATAGGAGTGGGAACCTGTGACAACTAGCATAACAAAGAATCCTGCCAATTTCATTTGTGTTACCTTTTTCCCACCCCAAATTTCCCTTCATTCTCCACCCCATCCTCCATTACCATCAGACTTGAATCTCCACAGCAAAGAGTCTGTTCACAGCTCATTTTCTATCTAAAAACACCAGCCACTGTACTTGGGAGACCAAATCCTTCCTAGCAGTCTCTCCAAATTTTTATTGATTTTTACATTTGCTACAGCTGAGCATAAAAACTATCACAGCAATGACTGAAATAAAAAATGCAGTCGATCAGACACCATGGTATGGAACAGCTTTGTTGTAACTATGAAGTATGAGTTAAGTGTGTTGTCAACAACACTACAGAGAAATTGCAAGAACTTTGCTTTCAAGAAGTATACAACCAAGGAAGAACTGAATCTTCTCTAATAGCAGTTACCCTAAAGAACCGAAAGATAGCCCTACTGCATTTTTTTTTAAGATTTATTTTATTTATTTGAAAGGCAGAGTTAGAGAGAGGTCTTCCATCTGCAGGTTCACTCCCCCAATGGCCACATCGACCAGGGCTGGACCAAGACAAAGCCAGGAGCCAGAGGCTTCTTCCAGATCTCCCACATGGTTGCAGGGGCCCAACCACTTGAGCCATCTTCCACTGCTTTCCCAGGCACATTAGCAGGGAGCTGGATTAGAAGTGGAGCAGTTGGAATCAAACTGGTGCCCATATGAGATGCTGGAGTCACAGGCAGTGGCTTTATCCACTATATATCAATGCCAGCCCCAGCCCTAGTGCTTGTACTGACATTCTGGTAGTGACTGAACTTGTAATCTCTACTGACCTACTGATTATTGCTTTTAAGCATTTAATTATTTCACAATATGTCTCAAAAAAGCCTAGTACTTGAAGTATGTGTCTGTGGCAGAGATTGTAAAATGTTCACTCCTTTTATCCTCATCTTCCTAACTAAAAGAAAATCTAGGGGGCAGCACTGTGGCACAGCGGGTTAACACCCTGGCCTGAAGCGCTGGCATCCCATATGGGCACTGGCTCAAGACTGGCTGCCCCACTTCCGATCCAGCTCTCTGCTGTGGCCTGGGAAAGCAGTAGAAGATGGCCCAAGTCTTTGGGCCCCTGCACCCATGTGGGAGACCCGGAAGAAAATCCTGGCTCCTGGCTCCGGATCGGCACAGCTCCGATTGTTGCAGCCAATTGGGGAGTGAACCAACGGATGGAAGACCTCTCTCTTTGTCTCTCTCTCTCTCTCTCTCTCTCTCTCTCTCTCTCTGCCTCTCCTCTCTCTCTGTAACTCTGACTTTCGAATAAATAAGTAAATCTTTAAAATAAGAAACCCAGTATTTAGCCACCCAGCATAAAGATGGCCTTGCCCTGTCTGTCTTGCCTCTGTGTGTATACAGAATGGTGACTCACTCTGGGGCTGGCCAGAATGTTTATCCATGACAACGTTTGGCCTGAAGAGGTAAAGGGAAGAAGAGAGAAGTACCCAGAATTCAGAGTAAAGTTTGACTATAGGAAGCAGCTATCTTGTAAAAGCTTCTATCTTGGGTTGGATTCCCCAGAAGGCAACCATGAGGCTAGGATTTGAGCAAAAGTGGTTAGTTTGGATGGTAATCCCAAGAGGACTGGGAAAGAAGTGGGTAATTGGTTTGGGCTGAGAATGAGGCCAATACAGAGTATGAATATCAGTCAGTCATCAATGAGTGCACTTGGGATTCACTCCGAATAGGGACCTCTAGGAGGTGATATAGAACACAGTACATAACTGTTCTAACTCAGGGGAATAGAAGTGGAGATATATATCCACCAATTCCCATATATCACTGGCCTAACTTGCACATAGACTAAGCATGTTTCCATAGCCAGAAACACTCAAGCAGAGAGCAATAGACATTTTCAAAGGAAGGAGCCATAACTGTGTTTAAAGAATGGTTATGGCTGAGAGTACTGAGTGGGGGACCCTTGAGGTTTGCTGTACCTTCAGTTAAAGAGTGCAGCCAGGGTCCAGTGCTGTGGCACAGCAGGTAAAGCTGCTGCCTGCGGTGCTGACATCCCATATGGGCGCTGGTTTGAGTCCTGGCTGCTCCACTTCTGATCTAGCTCTCTGCTATGGCCTGGGAGAGCAGTAGAAGCAAGTCCTTGAGTCCCTGCACCCACGTGGGAGACCAGGAAGAAGCTCCTGGCTTCTGGCTTCAGATCGGTTCAGCTCTAGCCGTTGTGGCCAACTGGGAAGTGAACCAGTGGATGGAAGACCTCTCTCTCTCTCTCTCTCTTCCTCCCTCCCTCTTTCTGTCTCTCTTTGTGTGCCTCTCCTCTCTCTGTGTAACTCTGACTTTCAGGTAAATAAATAAATCTTTAAAAGAGAGAGAGAGAAAGAGAGAGGGAGAGAGAGAGAGAGAGAGCAGCCATTGCCAGCCAGTAGGGAAGGAGAACATGAGAAAATACGAGACCCTGCTCTCCTACTTCCAATCTCCTGCTGAACAGAACCAGAAGTCACTTGATGCAGTTCACCCTGGCTGGCCTCCCAGGACACAGAAAAGGGAAGAAGACAGAGAGTAAACAGAGAGTAGCCAATGCTGTCTGCACACAAGTTTCAATATTTAAAATCTCAAAATGTACCATTTGACTATAAAAGTAGTATGTTATGTTTACATATTATTTAAAACTAATGAAATTGGAAAAGCTCTTGGAAAAGTTACTTCAGAGTCTCAGCCATTGAAGGATGAAAGGAGAAAAGTTCTAGTTCTGGCTCTGATCATTATCAATGATACCAGCTAGGCAAATCCTTAGTGCTTGAGGCTGTCTGCTCAGATTTACAATAGGACAAAGTCTGTTGACCTAATGAAGCTAAAATGAAAATCAAAAAAACACAAAATGTTCTATAATTACAAACGTTCTACAAATGTGAGGTGTTAGCACGTTGTCACCGCGACAAGGTACAATCCTGTTATTAAAGACACAATCCCATTATCAAACACATTCAGGAAAGAGACTGCTTTATTTTATTTCATTGTTTTTCAAGTAGGAATACATTTACATACATATTTATCACCATATACCCTCTTACAAATGAAAGTAAGTATAAATAAGATATATTTATTAACAATTTTTTTACCATTAATCCTACACCAAAACAAACAAAATCCCACTACCTTCTAATTATCAGTTTCTAATAAACAGGAAACTGAGCCCATGCACAGTGCCACTGGTATAGATACTGTCAGGTCCTAGTCTCTCAGTCTTCTTCCCTTAGCTTACAGTTTCTTTCCCCTGCTTTGATTATTGCAAACAACCTCTTACTAAGATTAACTCTGTAAATTCAGGGGAGAGAGCATTAGGCCCACCCAGCTCTAGGTCCATGAGGTCCCAGATCACAAGCCTCATGATGTCACATTTCTCCTCTATAGTTAAATCCTAATCAGGGGCCTTATCTTGAGGGTTTTTTTTTTTTTTTTTTTTTAACAGAAGCCCCAAGTCCTACACAAAAAGTAACAATCACATGCACACAGGCCCCAGACTAACCAAAGCGCACTTCGCCATCATTGAAATCCCCAGAAGAACATGATAGCTGTCCTATCACTGACCAGTGAAAGGAAGGCCAGGAACACTGTGTGCCAAGCAGAGACCGGCCTCAGAGCTCAACATGTGGCTCTCAACCCCAGCTTCAATCGATGAGTCCTCACCTATCACTCCTCACGGAGTTGGGAATTAAGCTGTAGCTGCCCACACTCCTTGTACTCCTTGCTCTGCGCTTTGCAAAATAAATGCCAACTTTCCTCCATTGCCCTGATGTCAGTGATTGGCTTGCTGTGTGAACAGCAAGGAAACCCAGGTTGGGGGTGGGGGTAGGAGGGCTTGGAGTGGAGGGATGGGTATTTAAAACACTCATAGTTTTTTATCTAGTTATTTCCTTCTATTTTTCATTGTGTGCTTTACCCTTTCGACCACTTCCTCTTTTGTCCTTATATGCTGTAACATTTCTGATGATACAGTAATTATGCCCAAGATCACGATTCTTAACCCATTCTCTTTTCACTTCCTTTTTAATGTAGAAATAGGCACCATTAGGTTATAAGAAGCACCACTAGATTACAGAAAGAAATACTGGGCAGAACATCTTCTGGGTGTAATAACCAAGTCAAGTGAATTAGTGAAGTTATTTTGTTCCTATATGGGAACTTTAGTGCTTCTGCCTTGTTATAAACCTGGCACCAATATGCATTAATGAAGCCAGAGATTTTATTTTGTTTAGGGTTCTCTGTAGGAGCCTTCAGATCTGACTCACTGTAAATTCACTCATTTGGCTGACCTAAAATTCCTAAAAGGAACTTTTGAGGGAGGGAAGATTGTTTGCTTTTAAATATACCACCATTAGGACACTAATCAATTATCAGTTCTTACCCACCCTCAACAAGGTAGAGAAAGGTGGAGACTTAAAGTCACTAAGGAAATAAAATCAGAAATTTCCTAAGAGTGAACATAAAGCTGAAATTCTTACTGCTGACTCCATTGTTTCAAGTCTTTCCAGTGGGTGGGAACAGGAAGATTGAAAAGCCTGGGGAAGGAAAGGTTTTGCCCTTTTCCTTTAAGCCAGTCCACTTTATTTTAATTAGCTGTTGAGCTATTACCGTTTTGCTTCACATCAGGAACCTACAAAACCCCATTCATTATCACACCATCTTAAGGAAACAGATACCGCCCTCCTGAACTTTGGTAAGAAGTATAACAAATATAGCAGTCTAGACCGACTACTCCAGGAAAGACAGATCCTCCTAGTAAGGCCACGGGAAACTATTTTCTAAAACTCCCTGATAAGCCTTTTTCCACACAGATGATTTCCATGGTACACACTGTGCTTCTTTGAACATGATTGGTAGAAACTCCATTTAAAATGCTGGAATAGCTGAGGTATTTATAAAGACAGAAAGACTGCAGAGAGACAGAATTCTAAATAATTTTAAATCAATTTGTTAGATAGCATTAATAGGCTATTATTTTAATATTTCCAAATCTGCTAAAGATTACTTCAATTCATAATGCCTAAAATTACAATAACTTACATCAGGACTTAAGGAAAATTTTTGATGAAAGAATGCACAATTTAATTTATACAGACTATTTACATGAATACCCTGATTTTAATAAGCTAGTGTCACTCTAAATATGAAAACTGGCTTGGTTTGGGTTTTGGCACCAGACTGCTAGGAGTAATATGGGTAAATGAAATTACTTCAGCACTTTCATCATTTCATTATTTTCAGCATGAGCTTTAGGATGCTGGTAAAAGAACCTCTATCAACATAAAAATACCTCTACCAACTGCTAAGAGCTAACTTTTTTAAGCTGTGATTAATTCTTCTACTCCACAATTAGATGTAAAACCTATGAGGAAAGTAGCACCAATAGATATTACTTCTAGGTTAAAAACAGTAAAAATAAAATGTTGATTTGACCAATAAGTGGTGAGAGAGGGAGTAGAGAGATTGCACTCTCCTCATGACACATTTTGAATTCTTTTTATGACTTATTGACAACTAAGAAATTTTTCCAATGAAGAAATGGGTAATAATTAAAATTAACCATTATAATAATATGAATTGTAAATAGGTTACCCAAAGGGAATTCCTAGACAATTGGCAGATAGAAGATTGGGACCTTGAGGTAATCTGTAGCATGAATTTTTACTATCATTCTCAAGTATGGAGAAGACATTTCTAGAGAATAAATCTGAACAGAGGCCATAGGGTTTGGAAGTTGCTTAGCTTAATACAAGAGTTGCTCTTATTAAGTATGTCTCTCCACTTTTTTCAAATAAATAGGAAAATTCAGTGCGGCAAAATAACAGCTCAAATCTTAAGTGCAGGAAACATTGTGAATAATAGCAAGTGTACTCCATATCCCAGTGTTAGAACACCATGTTTTTCCCAAACAAATCTCACTGGACTGCTCAAACTAAGCACTATATGGAGCAAATCGGCCTCTCACCCACTTCTGAACCTGACTTGCAGCACAATTTGCCACAAAACCCACTGAAGAAGCTTCACATTCTTGTACACTCCCTGGATCATAAACTCTGTGCTGGAGCTAAGAGCCAGCAACAAGCTAAGTTAGAAAGTCTGTGCTTCTGTTGGAGGAGAACTGGTGAGATGAGTCTGGCTTTGTGTCCTGGTGTCAGTGACAATTTACTAGACAGTGAGAGTAGAAGAAATGAAGTTTCATTAAGTAAGAAAAAGAAAAGCTCCCATAAGGGGAGGGTCTGGTGGAAAAGAGACCAAGCAGCTGAGCTCTCACAGTCTACGGGTAGCTATAATGTCTTTAACACGTCAAGTCCAAACAGCAAATGTAGTGGTTATACATTAGCTACTGTGAAGGGAGGGGCAGTCTTTTTTTTTTTTTTTAAGATTTATTTGTTTATTTGAAAGAGATACACAAAGAGAGAGGTAGAGACAGAGAGAGAGAGGTCTTCCATCCGCTGGTTCACTCCCCAGTTGGCTGCAACGGCCGGAGCTGTGCCGATTCGAAGCCAGGAGCCAGGAGCTTCCTCCAGGTCTTCCTACATGGGTGCAAAGACTTGGGCCAACTTTCACTGCTTTCCCAGGCCATAGCAGAGAGCCAGATCATAAGTGGAGCAGCCAGGACTCGATCCAGCACCCATAGGATGCCGGCACTGCAGGCAGCGGCTTTACCTGCTATGCCAGAGCACCGGCCTGGCAGGGGAAGTCTTAATGTAAATTTTTCTAAATTGTTTCTGTCAAAGCTTAATATTATTATCCACTGGCAAATATTTGTTACAATGGGCTTCCATCCTGTTCTGTTTAGTGTATACATAGTAGCAAGGACCTGGTGAATGGAGCCAGTCTGGCCTGATTCTAGCCCCGGGCTCCCTCACTTCTGGGCCAGGCATTGTGGTGTAGCAGGAAAAACCACCACTTGGGTGCTGGTTCAAGTCTCAGCTATTCCACCTTTTTTTTTTTTTTTTTTTTTTTTTTTTTTTTTGACAGGCAGAGTGGACAGTGAGAGAGAGAGAGAGAGAGACAGAGAGAAAGGTCTTCCTTTGCCGTTGGTTCACCCTCCAATGGCCGCCGCGGCCGGCGCGCTGCGGCCGGCGCACCGCGCTGATCCGGTGGCAGGAACCAGGTGCTTTTCCTGGTCTCCCATGTGGGTGCAGGGCCCAAGCACCTGGGCCTTCCTCCACTGCACTCCCTGGCCACAGCAGAGAGCTGGCCTGGAAGAGGGGCAACCGGGACAGAATCCGGCGCCCCAACCGGGACTAGAACCCGGTGTGCCGGCGCCGCTAGGCGGAGGATTAGCCTAGTGAGCCGCGGCGCCGGCCAGCTATTCCACTTTGATCCAGCTCCCTGCCAGAGGCCTGGGAAAAGCAACAGAAGACGGCCCAAGTGCTGGAGCCCCTGCACCCACACGGAAAATTCAGATGAAGTTCCTGGCTTTGGTCTGGCCCAGCCCCAGCCACTGCGGCCATCTGGGGATTGAATCAGCTGATGGATGTCTCTCTCTGTGTCTCTCCCTCTCCCTCTCCCTCCCTCCCTCTCTCTCTCTCTCTCTGTCTCTCCCCCTCTCTCTGTAACTCTGACTTTCAAATAAATAAGTCTTTAAAAACTAAATAATTACAAATAAGTAAGTAAAAAAAAAAAGAAAATTTGTGCTTCCAGAGAAGTGGAATCACCTTCAAACCCAGGTAAGGAGCCTCTGCAGATCCAAGAAACATTATGAACCTCAAGTAACATAAACAAAAAGGAAACCATATCTAAATATGCAAATTATTGCAAACAAATAGGAAAAATAAAGGGTTTGGGACTTCAGCTTACTTGAAACTTACAGATTATTCTATTACTGCCTCAATGGAAGCAGGCAGAAGACAAGATTCCTGGGCATAAACAAAGGACTTCACTACTCACAGCAACAGCCAGAAAGACACTCATCAGCGTATTTGCATTGGTTCACCTTTTGCCTACGTCCCATGGGGTAGTGCTTGCACACACAGTGGATTGCATCCCAGGAGAGGACCAGAGGGCAAAGGGCCCAACATTCTTTGAGAAAGCAGCAGAGCCAGTTTCCCTCCCTCTCCTCAGGCAGTGAGCAGTCACACGACACACTATGGTCGCCTTGGCCAACTTAGCTGACTTGCTATAGAAACTGATCAATAATGAGATGAAAAAACCTTGCTATCTGGCACACTCAACAAATATTCACAGAGACAGTTAGGAACCCTAAGAATAGCCTCTCCCACAAAAGCCAAGGCAGAAAATGGAGCTGCAGTAGGGCAAATTTACATCTTATCACAAATAAGTCAGTATTAGCTTGAAGCAGATTTAGATAGGTTTAAAATATGTATCATAAGGGCTGGTGTAGCGGGTTAAGCTGCTGCCAGTTGATGTCCCAGCTGTCCACTTCCAATCCAGCTCCCTACTAATGTGCCTGGGAAAGCAGCAAAGGGTGGCCCAAGTACTAGGGCCCTTGCACCCACGTGGGAGACCAGGATGGAGTTCTAGGCTCTTGGCTTGTGACCATTTGGGTAGTGAACCAGCAGATAGAAGATATTTCTCTCTCTCTCTCTCTGTCTCTCTCTCTGTCCCTCTCTCTGTCTTTCTTTCTGTAACTCTGCTTTTCAAATAAATAAAATAAATCATTAAAAAAGACGTTATGACCAGAGATATTAATAGATATAAGGAAGACCATCTCATCATGATAAAAGGGTTAATACATCTAGAAAGTATAAAAATTAAACATATAACACCTAATAATAGATCTTCAAAATACATGAAGTACAGAATTAAAGTAGAAATAGACAAAGGGTATGACTCACTCATCTGAAGGGATTCTTGCTTAAATAATATGCACTAAAAATACACATAGCTATTGTGAAGTTCCAGGAAAAATCAGAGAAGCAGAACAAAAATCACTTTATAGGACTTAAATTTAAACAAGATCATAAATTTCATAATTTTAATGTTGACACAAATATAAAAATGATAATTTCTCCAGATTCCAGGGATAACCTAATGGAATAACTTAATGCTTCCTTTCATGTCCTTTCCTTCCTCCTTTTGGGAAGACTTCCCAAGGTTACTGAAAGAGTAAGGTGGTGCCCAAAATGTCACATTCTTACAAGGTGTAAGAAAGTGAACTTGAAAATACTCTTTGTAATTCTGTTTCAGAATGTGCAAGCTAATTCTTCTCTTAAACTATTTTTGCTCCCATTATTGTTAAAAAGACTGCATATTATCAAAAACACAATAATTTTTTAAGCTTGTTTGAAAAATAAGTAAATGATGATCACGTTCTTGTACATAAAATAATGCACAAGTGAACAAATCAATAAAAATGTTTGTACAAAGATTAAGAGGTTGTCAGCATAATTAGTTTTAAGATGGCTTTTATTTGATACTATATCATAAGTTATTTTAAACTACCTATTTTCCAACATATTCTTAAATTCAGAAAAAAATGTAGATTTTTTTACCATTAAACTATAAAGTGGCATTACATAGTGTAACAGATAAATAACATACCTCCAAAATATAACAAAGGTTATAATCTAAAATGAGGTCTAAAAGAAAATAGAAAATTTTGTTTTGTTTTAAAATTAGTTTATACCCTTAGTTCCCAAGCCCAAAAGAAGGGCACAAATCAGTGCCCCTTCTTTGACAAAACTAATTCTAGTTTTGTTATTCTAAAATTAGTAATATTTTTATTTCAAATTTAGATAATATTAAATAAAAAATACATATTGTATTAAGGCTGGGAAATTTTTATATTCTTAATTTGGGAATTTATATTAATAAAATAAAGCAACTGGTAAATTAAGTTTTCAAATTTTAACTTTTAAAGAAAAATATGTACTTAATCTTTGATAATGGTGCCTTTTTTAGAGATAGATTTATTTATTTATTTATTTATTTATTTATTTATTTGAAAGGCAGAGTTAGAAAGAGAGAGAGACAGAGACAGAGACAGAGAAATAGATCATTTATCCACTGGTTCACTCCCCAAATGGTCCACAACAGCTGGGGCTGGGCCAGACCAAAGCCAGGAGCCAAGAGCTTCGTTTAGGTCTCCCACATGGGTGGCAGGAGTGCAAGCACTTGGGCCATTCTCTGCTGCTTTCCCAGGCACATTAGCAGGGAGCTGGATCAGAAGTGGAGCAGCCAGAACTCAAACTAGCACCCATACGGGATGAGACATTGTAGGAGCTGGCTTAACCCGCTGTGCCACAATGCTGACAAATGAACTTTTGATAAACACAAAAATTTGGGGCTGGCACCGCGGCTCACTAGGCTAATCCTCCGCCTTGCGGTGCCGGCACACTGGGTTCTAGTCCCGGTCAGGGCACCGGATTCTGTCCTGGTTGCCCCTCTTCCAGGCTAGCTCTCTGCTGTGGCCAGGAAGTGCAGTGGAGGATGGCCCAAGTGCTTGGGCCCTGTACCCCATGGGAGACCAGGATAAGTACCTGGCTCCTGCCATCGGATCAGCGCGGTGCGCCGGCCTCACTGGCCATTGGAGGGTGAACCAATGGCAAAGGAAGATCTTTCTCTCTGTCTCTCTCTCTCTCTGTCCACTCTGCCTGTGAAAAAAAAAAATCTGGACCATGACTCAAGGCCACAGTAGCTGAACCATTTAAATTCATAGAGGGATAGACGGATATTTAGATAGATGATAGATTTTCTTCCTGTTCCTACTCAACGGTAGAGCTAACCCACTGCCATCATCTATCCTCCCTTCTCTGGCCCCAAGTTCCAGCAGGCATCATATCCCCGGTGTTCTCCCGCTGTGCCACTGCGCCAGCCCCAATAACTCATAAAATTATCTAAGGGCCCCTACTGATAACAATAGCTTCTTTCTGTATTCTTAGGGCACCACAAGCACCATTTCTTCTTCTGTATAAAGTTCTGCACTTTTGGGGGGCCCACCTTCAGTCCAATCCCATCGGTCATCTATTTTGCAAGAATTCTCATAAAAGGGGCTGGCATCCCATCTTGGAGGGCCAGTTTGAGTCCTAGCTCCTCCAATCTAGCTTCCTGTTAATGTGCTTAGGAAGGCAACAGGAGATGGTCCAAGTACTTGGGCCCCTGCCACTCATGTGGGAAATCAGGACGGAGTGCCAGGCTCCTGGATTCAGCCTGGCCCAGTCCTGGCTGTTGCGGCCATGTGGGTAGTGAACAAGTGGACTGAATATTCGCCCCCCCCCCCTTCTCTGTGTGTGTGTGTGTGTGTGTGTATCACTCTGCCTTTCAAATAAACAAATCTTTTCAAAAATTTTTTTCACATAATGCAGCACTGAGAATACACTTTCACGTTTTTTCATTATCAAGGTGTGTGCATGTATTCACAAGGGTGTAGACATCTAACTTTTCTGTAATTTTTAGATTTATGAAAGTGGGAAGAAGTGGAGAGAGGCTAACACTTGCTCTCAGTCTGCCATCTTGATCCAATCTACTGACTAGATTTCCACTCACACATTGAACTCCTTTAATCCAAAACACAGAGATCTGCTAGTATCATAGGATCTAATTTGGAAATCTCTACTTTGGAAGTGATGTTATATTAAACTACCTCAATTTAAGATATGATCTCCACATTAAACTGGCATCTGCATGACACGTGTGCATAAATTTTGCCCTCTTCAAAATTATCTTTCATATTTTAGTATTATATCTTAAAAAAATTAGAACTCAGCATTATGAAGATTGCTACAAACATGTAACAAAAAAAGCAACAATACAAATTATCTTCATGCTCAACCACAAGAAAATATAAAAAGAAAAATTTAATTTTTCTAAAATTTTAATATGCTTAAATTCAAAAATGACAAAAAGTAATTCAGATGATTCTGAAACTATTTTTATCATGTAACCTTGAAATTACTTCAATAAACAGACTCTTTCACCAACATTAATAAATTCAGGAATAATTTAACAACGATTGAGAGTCACAGTTCAAATTACAAACTTTGAAATCCAAAGTAGTTTTTGCTTAGATGTACAATAGAAATTTCATCAAAAGAAATGTAACCCTGAAAAAAATCATATTCATAAAAGTTAGTCTAAACAATCAAAGAAAATAATGTTTGATTTTTTGATATATTTTAAAAATATTTAATGCATATCTAACATGTCCTACTCACTGTTGAAGGCATGGGGATACATCTGTGAACAAAATAGACAAAAAAAATCCCTGTTTTGTAGAGTTTATATTCTAATACATATAATTTGAATAATCTGAAGTTGACCTTTTCTCATAGAAATTAGTAAGGCAGATAAACATTTTAATGTCAAACACAAATATGCACTTTATTTCATCACCTAGTCACACAAAAATGTTTGCAAATAGTCACAACACAGGGATACATTTAGCTATTGAGTTCAAAACATTGGAAAATCAAGACCTTGTCAAGGAACGTGAGCACAGTCAAGTGGCCTAAAACTTACCTGCTTAAGAGATTCACCTAGAAAGGAAGGCCTTGGCCAGACACCAGACTTTAGATAACTCTAAACAGTCTTAATTTATAGCCCAGGCCAAGCAACTGAAATAATCCAGATGTCAGAATTATAGAGAAAAGAAAATGCTAGGTCTAACAGGAGCAAATTCTTTAACTCTGAATTAAAATTTGGAAATTAAAAAGTCAGCTCCTCAGCCATGCCAGGCACATTTCACGCGGGCCACAGCCGCAGGGCTTGCTGCTAGCAGACCTGACAGGCTGGTAAGGATGATCCTAAGACCAGGAGTTCTCCTGGACGTGGCCCTCCACTCCCCAGCAAAACAAAACCAAGTGGCGGCTCATAACAGAGCATGGGTTTTCTTCGCTATTCCCTGCATTTTGTTTTCTCCTCTTCTAGAAAACATTTTTCTTTCTACTCACATTTTCCTTCCCTATCTCCTCACATTTCCCCTTCTCTTTTTTATTCCCAATTTTCCTTCTTTCAACACTTTTTCCAGCAACAATAACGCAGTTCATCTTTAATAATGTTGAAGCATTTATGGAGTTTTGAAATTTTTTTTCTCAATGTTAAACTTCAAGAAGCTGAAAGAACAGTATTTTAATGTGTTTCCAAAAGCATGTACTTAGAGGAGACACTTCCTAGGGTACGGGACTCTGGGTGTGTTTCACTCCCTTGACACCAGTATCCTTCCATAGAGAGGATTTCTCACCGCAGGAATCAGGGGAGGAAAAGACGTGCAAACCTCGTTCCTGCCACTGCTGTTTCCGCTCCTCCGGGCGGCCCGGTCTGCGCGGGACTCCGGCCCTAGCTGGTGGCCCGACCTCCTACTGTCCTCTAGCGGAGAGAAGGGACAAGGCTTCCCTACCCCGGTGCGGTTGCCAGGCGACGGAGGCTGTGCCCGGGCCGGCCCGAGGAGGACGGCCCATACCCTAGGATGCTGAAAGAGCTGTAACAACACCGCTTCTTATTGGCTGGAGACCGCTCCGCGCTCGCCATGAGCCAATGAGCAAACGCATGCGCGTGACGTCAGACGCTATGCGACTCCTCCCACCCCGCGCTCTAGCAACGCGTCTGGAGACGGCGGAGGCTCCTGTTGGACCCTCGGGCGAGTGGCCTGCCCTATGTGCGCCAGGCAGCTCGTGCTACTACAGGTGTTCTTCCTGATGCAGCCCCAGGGCGTCCAGCCTCAGTCGTCTGCCTCACCGTCAGAAACAGCGCCCACTTCTTCGGTCCCGGGGCCGGGCACGCCGGGCACGCCGGGCACGCCGGGCGGGACCCTCCAGCCCACCTCGGAGGGGACCACAGCTTCCTCGGCCGGGCCTGAACTCTCTACGGTGGACTCGACCCTGGTGACCCCTTCGGCGCCTGGGAATAAGACCGTGGACCTCTTCCCAGGTGAGGGGAAGGGTTGTGGGGGTGAATCACTCGCTTCTTAGGTGTAAAGTCCTATAAACAAGGTTCAGCTTGCCACGAAGGTGTGGGGCTCTCGGAAGAGGGGGGATTAGTGCATGGAAGACTAATGGCCTCATGCCACCCGCTCTACTTCCTGTTGTCCTTTCGTAGTCCTACCGGTCTGTGTCTGTGACTTGACTCCTGGCACCTGCGACTTGAATTGCTGCTGCGACAGGGACTGCTATCTCCTCCACCCGAGGACGGTGTTCGCCTTCTGCCTCCCTGGCAGCGTCAGGTGAGCCGCGGTGCCCAAAACGAATCCCAGAGGAGCCTGGGCCCCGCAGTGGGTGCCGGGTGGAAGTAACAGTTCACCTGCCTGCCGCTTGCCCCCACCTCCGCTCCGAGGACGTGGGCTTGGTTTTTCCCAGCTGCGACCTTCCTTTGCTGATTTCACAGAGTGGAGCTGTCCAGTGTTGCCCTACAGCCTCTCTGACACCTGACTGACAGCCCTGGGGAACCTGTCTTCAGACCGACCCCTCCCCATCTAAGTATCTTCTCCATCCTCTTTCCTCGTAGGTCTTCAAGCTGGGTGTGTATAGACAACTCTCTGATCTTCAGGAGTAATTCCCCGTTTCCTTCGAGAGTTTTCTTGGATTCAAATGGAATCCAACAGTTCTGTGTCCATGTGAACAACAGTGAGTAGAGACACACATCAGCTGCTCTTGTGTAAGGTGTATTGGGAATTGGCTTTGTCTTTGGGCTACCCTTCCCGTTCTTTTATTTTTTTTTTTTTTATTTTTTGACAGGCAGAGTGGACAGTGAGAGAGACAGAGAGAAAGGTCTTCCTTTGCCGTTGGTTCACCCTCCAATGGCCACTGCGGCCGGCGCGCTGCGGCCGGCGCACCACGCTGATCCGATGGCAGGAGCCAGGTACTTCTCCTGGTCTCCCATGGGGTGTAGGGCCCAAGCACTTGGGCCATCCTCCACTGCACTCCCTGGCCACAGCAGAGAGCTGGCCTGGAAGAGGGCCAACTGGGACAGAATGTGGCACCCCTACCAGGACTAGAACCTGGTGTGCCGGCGCTGCAAGGCGGAGGATTAGCCTAGTGAGCCGCGGCGCCTGGCCCACCCTTCCCGTTCTTTATAAACCTCTATTTTCATCCTTTAGATCTCTACCATTCTCCTTGTTCTTCCACCTCATCCCTGCCTTTTCTCTCTCTCTGCCTTGTTAGCAAATCTTTGCCATTTCTTGGGGTACACTTGCTGTGGATCAGAGAACTCTTACAGAACTTCAGTTTAGATGCTTTTAGTCATTCCGTTAAGTTCCTGTAATCCCAAGTAACCAATATCCCTCACTTACTACCATCTCCATGAGGGCATTCCATAAATCCCCACTGCTTGACACACAGTTGGCACCAGATAACATGTGAATGAATATCTTTGACAAATGAGCCTGTGCCTACCTTGTTTTTAATTTTATAAGTTAACAGTGTATGGGAAGGAGCATTATATAGGATCTCAGGCCTACCATTCATTTCCTTGCCATCTGCACAGACTTGAGCAAATCCCTCTATTTCCAGGCTAGTTTCTTCAATTGTGAAGTGAGAACTAATGTCACTGGCCCTGGTTGAGAAAGTGCCCTGTAACTGTAGAGTACAGTAAAGGATGAGAGATGGCAGTCATTGGTGTTTTTAATGGACTAAGAAATTTGCTAGTGATGGCTGCAACTTTTTTTAATATTTTTTCAATTTATTTGAGAGGTAGAGTTACAGACAGAGAGAGGGAGAGACAGAGAGAGAGGTCTTCCATCTGCTGGTTCACTCCCCAAATGGCGGCAACAGCCAGAGCCGGGCCAATCCAAAACCAGGAACCAGGAGCTTCTTCTGGGTATCTCCTGTGAGTGCAGCGGCCCAGGCACTTGGGCCATCTTCTGCTGCCTTCAAGCCATAGGCAGAAAGCTGGATTGGAAGAGGAGCAGCTGGGACTTGAACCGGCACCAATATAGGATACTGGTGCCACTGGCCCCTGGCTGTAACATTTCTAAAGGTAATGCAGCTAATATATCTTTTTGTAAACGTTGATGAAGCGGCTGGCCGCGGCTCACTAGGCTAATCCTCCGCCTTGCGGCGCCGGCACACCAGGTTCTAGTCCCAGTCGGGGCGCCGCATGCTGTCCCGGTTGCCCCTTTTCCAGGCCAGCTCTCTGCTATGGCCAGGGAGTGCAGTGGAGGATGGCCCAAGTGCTTGGGCCCTGCACCCCATGGAGGACCAGGAGAAGTACCTGGCTCCTGCCTTCGGATCAGCGCGGTGCGCCGGCCGCAGCGCGCCAGCCGTGGCAGCCATTGGAGGGTGAACCAACGGCAAAAGGAAGACCTTTCTCTCTGTCTCTCTCACTGTCCACTCTGCCTGTCAAACAACAACAACAACAAAAAAGTAAATGTTGATGAAGCAAGATGATGTTCACACACAGCGTAGATTTAAATGTTCCCTTGCAACATGAAAGTCAACCCACCTGGATTTCATCTGACTGTTAGGAAAGAAATTGCAAAGGACCAGTTTTTGTTTTCTGTGAACTTGAATTGGAAGCAATTTATCAGGAGACCAATGTCTGTATAGGTTGTAAAGAGGGTAAAGGGACCAGAATGATTACTTCATTTTAAGACAAGGCTGTTCCTTCCTTTGTAAACCTATTGCCTTCTAGAGCCAGCTTTGTGGTCTTGGAACAGGGCTACTGTCATGGTGTCCAGCTGGTGCTCCCTCCTTTTAATCTATACTCTAGCCTTCCATACCGTCATGCACTCTGCTTCTGGACCAGTATATCTGAACAACATCTGAGAATATGGCCACTCCCAGAAATATTACTGGGTTGTTATGAATGAAGCTTCCCTGAATGAGGCCGGGAGATGGATTAGTTTAGTCTGAAGAGGCAGCAGCTGCCCTTTGGTTCTGATTGTTTGCCTCCTTCCCTCTCACATACACATACAGCACACAAAATCATGGAGAATCACTGTACTAGATTAATCTTCCCATAACATCACATTATGTTGTTTCCTTATTTAGACATATCCATTAATTTCCCACCACTTATAGAACTATGTAAAGCCAGCATTGTGGCATTGCAGGCTAAGCTGTCACCTGCAACGTTAGCGTCATATACAGGCAGCAGTTTGAGTCCCAGCTGCTCCTCTTCCAATCCAGCTCCCTGCTAATGCACCTGGGAAAGCAGCAGAGGATGGCCCAAGTGCTTAGGCCACTGCACCCACATGGGAGACCCAGATGAAACTCCAGGCTCCTGGCTTTGGCCTGGCACAGCCTCAGCCATTGCAGCTATTTGAGGGAGTGAACCAGGAAATGGAAAATCTCTCTCTCAACTCTTTCAAATATAAATAAAAAATACATCTTCAAAACAAACAAAAAACCTGTGTCCAGTTTCTTTAGCCTGACAATCAAGGTGCTCTCAGGTTTTATCCAGCTTCTGTTTCCAGGCTTTTCTCCCATTACGGTCTTCATTGAACATCTGTGTTGGCCAGACTCATCTACTTGTTGTCCTCAGGAGACTTCCCAAACGTGCATTTGCTTAAATTCTTGGCTCAGCTATTCCTCTTTGTCTTTCATTTTAATTTCCCAGCTCTTCCAAAAGTCCTTTCTTGCTCACGTATCAGAAGTGAACCCATCCTCAAAAATTTTAAGGCAGTTATCTTTTGAGTCATTCCTTTGGAACTTAAAGGATCCCTTGTATTGTTATCAGTTTATGTGAACTTCATGTCTCCCCAGGTAAATTGCCAGCACCTGGAGAGGATGCACCATATCTTTATGTGCCCATAGAGATCGTATCTACTGATAAATTATTAATAGAGGATGTTCTTAGTCTAAGTCCATTTGTACAATAGCCTGGAAAGAACCCTAGACCATGTATTAAGAGGTCTGCGATCTGTGGCCTTTTGTAATTCTTTTACCTCTGAGGATCCAAATTTTCTATGGGATTGAGTCAGATGGTCTCTGGGTTTCCTTCCACATCTGAAATTGTATTAATTAAATCTAAATATCTTTAAACTCTGTTAGGTATAATACGCTTTGTATGATAGCAAAATTTTGGCAAAAACTCCATTTATTCTCCTCCTTATTTGCCTTATCTCTGCTTACCACCAATATCCCTGCACAGCAGTAAGATACAAAATGTTAATTTCCTCTTATTCATTTAAGCCATGAAAAATTGCCAAATGGATATTTGCCATCTCAGCTCATCTTCTTCATGAGCTTCTTTTGTTAGCTTAATTTTTTTTTTTTTTTTTTTTTTTTTTGGACAGGCAGAGTAGACAGTGAGAGAGAGAGACAGAGAGAAAGGTCTTCCTTTGCTGTTGGTTCACCCTCCAATGGCCACCACGGCCGGTGCGCTGAGGCCTGCGCACCGCGCTGATCCCATGGCAGGAGCCAGGTGCTTCTCCTGGTCTCCCATGGGGTGCAGGGCCCAAGCACTTGGGCCATCCTCCACTGCACTCCCTGGCCACAGCAGAGGGCTGGCCTGGAAGAGGGGCAACCGGGACAGAATCCGGCGCCCCGACCGGGACTAGAACCTGGTGTGCCGGCGCCGCTAAGCAGAGGATTAGCCTAGTGAGCCACGGCGCCGGCTTGTTAGCTTAATTTTAACTTTGATTTATAAGGATACAAATTGCTGAATTTTACATGAGGAAAATAGTCTTTAATGTGGTTTTCAGCATATGAGTTCCTGGAAGATTCATAGTTTGAAGATTGCAGATCAAAGCATCACCTGTTTCAAAGCAATGCTTTTTCAAACTCTACATATGCATGCACATCACCTGGAGATCCTGTTAACATGCAAATTCCGACTCTGTGGGTCTAGGGAGTGACCCTCAGGTCTGCATTTCTGACAAGTTTCCAGGTTTTAATATATGCATCTTATTTTGAGTAACAGGGATCTAGTGAGTGAGAATTCTGAGAGGCCCCAGAATTTAAAGATGTATTTATTTCATGCTGAAAATTCAGATAATTAAAATGTTGTGATCACAGATAAGGTCAGGCTTATTTAATGTGGAATCCTCATTAGTTTTCAGTGATGTGGGTCTTGCTACCTTTTTTTTTTCACTCTGTCCAAATGTCATATGAATAATGAAACTAGCATGGAGCATGGTTCTGCTGTACTCCTTTGTCAAGTGAACAGAAAACCTGGAGTGGTAAAGCTGAGTGTTTCTGTCATCTGCAGGGCAGTGGACAGCACCAGGGCCTATTCCTGTGTCTCCTGGTTCTGAAGTGCCATAAAGAGATGACTGCAGGAACATGGAAAAATTTATACAGTTGGATAATAGGAATTATGGAATTATTATAGCAGATACCTTTTTGGGGTGCCTGAAGTCTTGTATATAGGAATTAAAAGGTGAAAGGAATAAAACATAATAGTCTATATACTCGACCAAATTCTTAACTCAGATCTCTTTTTTTTTTTTTTTTTTTTTTTTTTAAGATTTATTGATTTGAGTCTCACCACAGAGGTAGAGACAGAAAGAGGTCTTCCATCCAATGGTTTACTCCCCAAATGGCTGCAATGACTGGAGCTGGGCTGATCTGAAGTCAGGAGCTTCATCCGGTCTCCCACGTGGGTGCAGAGGCTCAAGCACTTGGGCCATCTTCTGCTATCCCAGGCCATAGCAGAGAGCTGGATCGGAAGTGGAGCAGCCAGGACTCGAACTGGCATCCATATAGGATGCAGGCGCTGCAGGCAGAGGCTTAATTAAGATCTTAAACAGTAATTCAGATAATAGGTTACAAATAAAATAGGAGGTGATAGAAATCAGGATTGTTATCCCTGGAGATGGAGTATTGGCTGAGAACCTTTTGGGACAGTGTTCTGTGGCTTGATTTGTATGGTGGTGATACCAATAAGTACATTTGTTAAAATTCTTTGAATTCATTCTTTAGTGTATCTGCACACTTTATATATGCTGCAATAAAAAAATTGTTTATCATTTGTCATGCCAGATATTTAAAAAAAATCAATGTTCTTTTATCTAAACACTCTTTCTTTTTAAAAAAAACATTTTTAGCAAAATTAAACTATTTCCAGAAGCTCCAAAAGGTCAATGCAACCAACTTTCAAGACCTGGCTACAGAGTTTGGAGGAGAATCATTCACTTCAACAACGCAAACACAGTCACCACTACCTTTTTATAAGGTGAGCCCATGGAAGGGGGTGGGATTGTTTGGTTAGGTTTCTTCTTTAATAGTACACAATTGCCTAGGGATCTTCCAGGAACCTCCCTACAACTAGATAACCCTTCATCAGCTCTTTTGAAGGGCAGTTCTGCCCATGTAAACAAGCTGTTGAGTTAACCTTTGTTTCTACTTTGTCTTCTCTGGTGTAATTCATTCCTATCTCACTGTGAATAACTGTCTCCAATATTTGATTCAGGCTGGGGACCCCATTCTGACTTACTTCCCCAAGTGGTCTGTACTGAGTTTACTGAGGCAGCCTGCTGGAGTTGGAGCTGGGGGACTCTGTTCTGAGAGCAATCCTGCTGGTAAGTCCAGGTCAGAAATATCCTGTATCCAGTTTAAAAGAAGCTTTTTCATTTACTACTCTCTTAATTATTTGTGTCCTAAGGCTTCCTGGAGAGTAAAAGTACAACCTGCACTCGTTTCTTCAAGAACCTGGCAAGCAGCTGTACCCTGGATCCAGCCCTTGATGCCGCCTCTTACTATAATTTCACAGTCTTGAAGGTGGATGTCTCTTCTCTCCTCACTCTGTCCCCACTGTGGATTTGAAGTCAACATGCTTCCCATTGGTATTGGTTGTGGGAAGAGCATTGAACTGAAAGTTAGACTCCTCAAGAGCTACATATAAGGCAGAAGGCCTTGAAACCCCCATCATAGGAAGAAAGATGAAAGAATTTGGAGTACAGACCCATGATTAGAATTTGTCACCCTCGGCTGGTGCCGTGGCTCACTAGGTTAATCCTCTGCCTGTGGTGCCAGCATCCCATACGGGCACCAGGTTCTAGTCCTGGTTGCTCCTCTTCCACTCCAGCTCTCTGCTGTGGCCTGGGAGGGCAGTGGAGGATGGCCCAAGTGTTTGGGACCTGCATGGGAGACCAGGAGGAAGCACCTGGCTCCTGGCTTCGGATCGGCATAGTTCTGGCATAGCGGCCATTTGGGGAGTGAACCAACGGAAGGAAGATCTTTCTCTGTCTCTAACTCTATCTGTCAAATAAAAAAAAAAAAGAATTTGTCACCCTCCAGGCTAAGGGGATTGACTTGGGAGAACTTAAGAGGGTGACATCTCATTATTTCACTGAACTTCTTGCTTTGTCTGTTCAATACAGCTTTGTCCAACCTCCCAGCTAGCTCCACTCCCTGTCATTTTAGTGTAAAGAAGAGTTAGGTGGAAGACAGGAAGTGTATCATTCTAGTATGTTGGTTTCCCATTACCAAAACTTAGTAATAGTAATATAAAACTACAGATTCCTGGGGATTGTATGAAAGGTATATGCACACTTAGATCTCTCTTCTATTATTCTAGGTTCCAAGAGGTATGATGGATCTGCAGAATTTGAAGGTATGAATTGGTTTATCAGGAAAAAGAAAAAAAGAGTATTTGGCCTCTTTATAGCTGAGTAAATTTTAGTCTAAATCGTAATGGTGAGATAAATGTAAGCATGATGTGTCAAACAGTTAAGGATGGGTCTAAAACACTGTTTTCCCAGGTATGTTCTATGTTGTTAATAGCCTTTTATGATATGAAGATCATGAAGTGTTAGATAAGTTTGGGAAACATTCAGGTAAATAAACACTATATTGAAAGTGGGCATCTTGGAGTGTTTAATTTGCTAGAGAGTTTTGTCAGTTTCTATGAAGAAGGTGTTGAATATGTTTAAAAAAAAAAAAAGATTTATTTTATTTATTTGAAAGAGTTAGAGAGAGAGAGGTCTTCCATCTGATGGTTCACTCCCCAATTGGCCACAGCGGCCAGAGCTGTGCCGATCTGAAGCCAGGAGCCAGGAGCTTCTTCCAGGTCTCCCACGTGGGTGCAGGGGCCCAAGGACCATATTCTACTACTTTCCTAGGCCATGGCAGAGAGCTGGATTGGAAGTGGAGCAGCTGGGATTAGAACCGGCACCCATATGGGATGCTGGTGCTTCAGGCCAGGGCTTTAACCCGCTGCTCCCCAGTGCTGGCCCCTGAATGTGTTATTTTTAAAAATTTACATAGCTGTGGAACCCGTATTTTATGTCTAGCGATCTGAGAAGTATGTTTTGAGAAGTGCTGATTTAGGATGACCTGAATTTCAGTTGTAGGCTGGCAGTAGAAGGAAAGAGAAGGGAACGGTCATAGGGAAAGAAAATACTCCTGTAGCTAGCAGAGAAAAGCGCAGCCTTCAATTGTAGTTGACTCGCCTCTTTCCTTTGCTAGCTCCAGGTTCCTGTAACCCCTGCTTCACAGACTGACCCTCCTCTCTTGGCTGGAAACACTTGTCAGAATGTCGTTTCCCAGGTAGGGATGCTGACCTCGGATGGTGGACTGAGGCCTGTGGATCAGTGTTGCCAGAGATGCCTGGTCTTCCATGAAATGGGAGCCTGACCCCCACCTGGATTTTACGTAGCCTGAAATGTAACACGCCGAGAATTGAGCCCATTGCCTTGCTCCCTACCACGTTTCGTTGTTTCCATTCCATCATTCTCCAGTATTTCAGATTCACTGTTCCTGACTCCTCTCCCTTTGTCCATGTGCAGTCTGCTACTGATTCCTACTGACCATTTGCTCGTGTTGACAGTAAAATTGAAATGAATTAGTTCTGTTCTCTGTTCTTTCTCTTCTAATCAGTCCAACATAAAGGAGTAAGAATTATCATAAAGCATCATGTTAAAGACTATATGAAGAAATTTTTTTTTTAAATACATCATGAACTTTAATTATCCTCAACAACAGAGCAGGGTTGATTCTGAAGTCCATGGGACTCGAGTCGCCCCATTATGGGGGCAGAATATGAAGAAATTTAAGGTTACCTTCAATTGCTTGTGCGTTACACCCTGAGGTACTGTTTCTGTTTATCTCCAAACATCGTGAGAGCCAGATAAACTGGTTTCCTTCCAGGTTCACCTTGGCTTCTGCTTTTGCTCACCTCTGTCCACAATCAGTGATTTCTTCTTCTTCCTTTCAATGCTTATCATAAACTCACCCCTCCCATGAGCCCTTTCAGAGAGCTCCATCCAGTCTTTTTTCACATACAAGTATAATGTGAAGTCAACATATGTTTTCTTGGTATTTATGTTTGGCATTTTTAAGAATATATTCAGTTTGCCTCATTTTTAAAAAGATTTATTTATTGAAAGAGTTACACAGAGAGAATGAGAGGCAGAAAGAGAGAAGGAAGGAGATAGATCTTCCATCTGCTGGTTCAACCCCCAATTGGCCACAACAGCTGGAGATGCGCCAGTCTGAAGCCAGGAGCCAGGAGCTTCTTCCTGGTTTCCCACGCTGGTGCAGGGGCCCAAGGACTTGGGCCATCTTCCACTGCTTTCCCAGGCCATAGCAGAGAGCTGGATTGGAAGTGCAGCAGCCAGGTCTCAAACTGGTGCCCATATGGGATGCCGGCATTGCAGGCGGAAGCTTTACCTGCTATGCCACAGTGCAGGCTCCCAGTCTTCCTCATTTAGTTTCTTTTTTTTTTAAAAAAAAGGTTTATTTATTTATGTGAAAGGCAGAGTTACAGAGAGTTAGAGAGAGAAAGAGAGGTTTTCCATCTGTTGGTTCACTCCTCCCAGATGGCTGCAACAGCTGGAGCTGCACCATTCCTAAAGTAGGAGCCAGAAGCTTCCTCCAGGTCTCCCACAAGGGTGCAGGAGCCCAAGGACTTGGGCCATCTTCCATGGCTTTCCCAGGCCATAGCAGAGAGCTGGATGGGAAGTGGAGCAGCTGGGACTTGAACTGGTATGGGATCCCAGCACTGCAGGCGGCGGCTTTACCAGCTATGCCACAGCACCAGCCCCCTCATTTAGTTTCAATAAAACTTTTCAAGATGGAGATTCTTCTGTTCTAAACATAATCAACCCAGTAATTACTTTTTATTAATTGACTCTTCTTTTGTATTTCAGGTCATCTATGAAATAGAGACCAATGGGACTTTTGGAATCCAGACAGTCACTGTCAGTTTTGGACAAACCAACCTGACTGTTGAACCAGGAACTTCCCTACAGCAGCACTTCATCATTCGTTTCAGGGTTAGGGCCCTCCTTCTAAAGGGTACCAGAAGGGGAGGAAATACTGGGATACAGATAGTTTCTATGCTTCTGTAATACATGGAAAACAGAATGAGAAGCAAAGACCTACTTCAATCTTGATAGCTAGAACAGCTAGGTGTTCAGCAGATACCTATTCATTGACATCATCTCTGATTGTCTGGCTCCTAGCAAAGCAGGACTTCAATCTCATATCAAAACTGTTTTCTCAGTAGTTGTTTTAAATCATTAACTCAGCCAGCATTCTACAGAAAAATTTTAACTAGCTTTTCTCATATTTCTGGGTATTCAGTATTTTATTCACTTCCAAAATTTCCAGTTTTGATCCCTCTCTCTTCCCTTTTGCTTTCTTTCCTCTTTCTTGAACCTAGAATAGTTTTTCTCAGTTTTACCTTCAGGTGATCAGCCAAGCCCTGTGTCTCTCAGAGATGGCATCTCTAGAACGTCTATAGTTAATTAAAATATATTTTTAAAAATTATATGTAGGTGCCAGCACTGTGGCATAGCAGGTAAAGCCACTGCCTGCAGTTCCAGCATCCCATATGGGCACCAGTTCGAATCCCAGCTGCTCCACTTCCCAACCAGCTTTCTGCTATGGCCTGGGAAAGCAGTGGAGATGACCCAAGTCCTTGGGCCCCTGCACCCACATGGGAGACCTGGAAGAAGCTCCAGGCTCCTGGCTTTGGATTGGCACAGTTCTGGCTGCTGCGGCCATTTGGGGAGTAAACCAGCAGATGGAAGACTCACTTTCTCTCTCTCTCTCTCTCTCTCTTTCTCTTTCTCTCTCTCAGCCTCTCTCTAACTCTGTCTTTCAAATAATAAAATTAATAAATCTTTAGAAATAAATACATGTAAATTCTTTGGCTTCAGCAAGATTGAATATAGCCCTAAATTAACAGTATTTTTTTTTAATTATCTTCATCTTATTAAAAAGACAGACCAACCCTGGTTCAGTTCTCAGATGCCTGCAACAGTCACAGCTTGCCAGGCCAAAGTCAGGACTCCAGAACTCATTCCAAGTCTCCCACTTTGGTGGTAAGGACTCAAGTACTTGAGCCATCACTAGATGCCTCCCAGAGGTGTACGTTAGCAGGAAGCTGTGTCAGAAGGGAAGGAGCCAAGATCAGAACCAGGCACTCCTTTATAGGATGCAGGTGTTCCACATGATATCTTAACTGCTGTGCCAAATACCCACCCCTGATAATGTTTGAAAAACAAGGTTAAGGAATTCTTGGTTGATCCTTGGTTGTAATCCTTGGTAAATGTAACGTGAATTTCAGTAGTCAGATCATTTAGGATTTATTTTAGTGAGTTAGAAAAAAAGTAAAGCACTGGAGTAAAAACTTCTGCAAAATGCAATACTGTGCAAAGAAGCAGATTGTTCTGTGTAGCTCACTGAATTGTCTTAAAGAAGGGGATGAAGCCCAGTAGTGGAACAGAGTATAGCATGCTGGTCTCCACAGCTGACTTTTCTTCACTCTTTCTACAGTCTTTTGAACAGAGCACAGCTGCTTCTCTTCCTGGACCTAGAAGCGGGAATCCTGGCTACATTGTTGGGAAGCCACTCTTGGCTTTAACTGGGGACATGAGTCACTCAGTATCCTTTTTCGAAGAGGGTGTCCTGTTACAGTCCAATGAGAAAAGCTGCAATGGTTGATCTTTTTGAGTTTCCATTTCTCAAGCTTTCCCCATATTTTTAGGTATTTATCATTTTCTTTACCAAGCTACAACTCTACTCTCAAATGTTGATAACAGCAGCTTTAAAGCAATTTTTGAAAAAACAGTATTTGTCACTGTGTTTTTTAATCACTGCAGGAAAAGAAAAATTTGTGACTTGAACAATATCCTGATACTACTCAAATATAAATAGTGTTAAAGGAACAGTGATGCATAAATTTCCCAATCCTCACATGTTTTTTGTTCTGATCTCCTTGATAATCACCTTTCTACCTTGGATGACCCTCTTGCAGAGTCAGGGTAATGGAATTTGCTCCGTTAAGAGACATGAAGTACAATTTGGAGTAAATGCAATGTCTGGATGCAAGCTCAGGTAAGTCTTTGCTTGTCCCTACTTGTAGGGAAAATACTGATATGGTAACTTATATTTGAAATGACAGTTTAGAGAAAGCTTGTAAGAAATAGTCATTTAACCTAAGTAACATTGCTAAGAGTTTTTTGATAGTCCTCAATTCCTAGTGAGGATTATTTCCTCCAGTCTGCTTTATCATGCCATTTCTAATGCATGGATTAATATGCTGATGTGGTTACAGTAGTATGTTAGCACTGGACTCCTGGCTTCATGGTGTTTAATTGCAGGCTGTCAAAGGATGGCTGCCGTGGCCAGCAGCAGGAGATTTATCAGGCTCTTCATGGACAGCCAAGACCGGAGCATGTTGCCATCTTTGGTGATGCAGACCCGGCCCAGAGAGGAGGGTGGACCAGGATCCTCAGCAAGAGCTGCAGTGTTTCAGTAAGGAGAGAAATACACTTTCTGATGATGGCTCATTTTACTCCTTTGTGAATTACAGATAATAAGGTTAAAACCCAGCTCTTTCCACAGATAATGTGTAACATAGGAGAAAGGATATAAGAAATCTGTCCATTTGAAGTAATTATTTCAAGTTAGGCTTACACATAACTTATTTTCCTTACTTGGAAAAAAAATTAAAGATAGAAAATCTAGAGATTATGGTTCAAAAATAACCATATTTTTCAAATACTCTCTCATTTACTTGAATATTTGCTCATCAGAAATTTCATGATTATACTCCTTTCATCAATACACTCTTCAGTTATACTCTTCCTGTTATAAAAATTTAATATTTATTTACAAAAAAATACATTAACAGGTTAAAAATGGAAATCATATGAATTGTTCCTGCATCTTGCAATTAGTCCCACCAAACTACTGCTTTAAGTATATCCTATTTGTATTCCAGAAACTTTCATGGCTGCCTGAAGCCTTCAAAACAGACTGCTTAGAGCAGGCATTCTTCTTAGAGGCTAAGGTGCCCACATTCCACATCAGAGTGCCTGGGTTTGATTCCCAGCTCTGGTTCCTGACACCAGCTTCCCTCCAATGCAGACTGTGGGAGGCAGCAGTGATGGCTCAAGTCACTGGGTCCATGACACCCACATGGGAGATTCAGATTGACTTCTGGGCTCCTGGCTTTGGCCTGGCCCAGTCCTGACTGTTGCACTATTGCAGACATTTGGGGAGTGAACCACTAAATGGACAATCTCTCTCTGTCTTTCTCTTTCCTTCTCTCCCTCCCTTCCTCCCTCCCTCTCTCTCTCTTTCTCTCTCTCTCTCTCTCTGCCTTTCAAATAACAT
Organism: Oryctolagus cuniculus; assembly: GCF_964237555.1. Classification (NCBI taxonomy): domain Eukaryota; kingdom Metazoa; phylum Chordata; class Mammalia; order Lagomorpha; family Leporidae; genus Oryctolagus; species Oryctolagus cuniculus. Next base: position 33,991,017 of record NC_091446.1, read on the forward strand.
GAAAATAATTTTTAAAAATTGCTATTTAATGCATGGAGACTGTCTGAAGGCAATAATCAGGCAATTAAAACAAATACTTCTTTATCCTTCTTCAGGCTATGAACTGTACTTCTTGCTGTACCATACCAGTTTCCCTGGAGATCCAGGTATTGTGGGCTTATTTAGGCCTTCAGTCCAATCCACAAGCTCATGTGTCCAGAGCCCGATTCCTATACCAGTGCCAGACAATACGGGTAAGTCATGGTTCATAAAAGACTGCCAAGCCTTGCAAAGCCTAAATTGTCTCATCAGCCATTTGATGACCAAAATTTTTAACTCTGACAGCCAATTTATGTTACCAGCCAATGTGTGTTTAGAATGTGCTGGCACAATTAATTTTGAAGTTTATCCTTTCTGCCTGGTTACTTAAAAATGTTGTTAAGGTGACTTATAGCCAATGTCCACCATAACCCAGTTTTTAAAGAAGTTCCTGACTCCAGATTATAGTATTAGTTAATTTCTTTTAAGTAACCCTAGCACTATTACCCTACTGTGGATTCAACCCCAGAAAACGTTTTCCAGAAATATGTGTTGAATGTGACCACCACATAATTATAGGAGCATCTCTGAACCTGTGAATTATTAAAATAAGGCTGTGACTGGTTTGTAGTCACTAATTCTTAGTTGTATGTGCTGCAGTAAATAAATGCTTTCATCTGTAGTAAACATATTCCTATTGTTTATGGTGTATAGTGTGCCTTCAGATAGCTTTAGTGTCTGCCTTGCTTTTAGAACCTAATGCTTAGCTTTAGATGCTTGGAAACATGGTATTTTCATTTTACTTAGAAATTATTAGATCCTAGTAAAGTGATTCACGTGTAAACTTGTAACCCAGTTTATTAACTTCTTTTTTTAATTGAAGAGTTTGAAGCTTTTTGTTTTTAATTTGTTTGAAGAGGCAGACAGAGAGGGCAAGGCAGAGAGAAGGAGAGAGAGAGGGGGAGGTGGAGAAAGCTTTCCCACCTCTGGTTCACTCTCCCAGTGCCCACAGCTGAAGCAAGGAGCTGGGAACGCCCAGGGTGGCAAGCATGCAATTACGTGAGCCATCACTGCCGCCTGCCAGGATCTACATTAGCTAAAAGCTAGAGTCAGGAGCCAGGGCCAGGAATCGAACCAGGCATTCCAGTGTGGGATGTGGGCATCTTAACCAGTTGGCTAAACACCTGGTTTAATAGAAACTAAAACAGGTTAAAATTCTTATGCATTGCGTTACTTTCCAGAAAAGAAGAAGCTTCAGGCTGCATATAGGTCAGAAGTAAAATGCTTTTAACCCTCCCTTGCAGTAGTTTCTTTATGCTTGTAAATGGGGTTAACACTCAAGTTACCAGAAACTGCCTTAATGGTAAGATTCCATTCTCCTCCAGTGTTGGTTTAGTGAATAAAATAGAATTATTTCTGTGAGACTCGATCTCATAGACTCTACATTAAATCCAGTGTCAAATTTTTCTATCTTTCCTCTTTATTTCTGGATTCCTGTTTTCACAACATACACAAGAAGATACCCACAGGATTGTTCTCTGATTCTGCTAGACGTTGAAGCCACCTGGTACCTCTTTCTTGTCTCGATATTTTAACCAGTATCTTTTGTAGTGTTTAGCAGAAGTTGACTTTTCAGGTTAGTTTCCTCCCTCTATAAAACCAAACGTAATAGTCGTCTAGTCTGAACTTATTGAGAGGTGGTATGGTGTATACAAAACTGTATTCCTTTACTTAGGGTGCTGTAAGGGATTTACAAAAGTCATTATGAATATGCAAAAATGTTCACTTCTTTAAAGCTCATCTCCATTAAGTAGCCGTGTCTTTGTAAAAGTTTGAACTATGAAACAAATGTGTTAAATATAAATTTCCAAAGTACAGCTTATGGATTACAATGGCTTCCCCCCCCATAACTTCCCTCCCACCCATAACCCTCCCCTTTTCCACTCCCTCTCCCCTTCCATTCACATCAAGATTCATTTTCAATTCTCTTTATATACAGAAGATCAGTTTAGCATATATTAAGTAAAGATTTCAACAGTTTGCACCCACATAGAAACACAAAGTGAAAAATACTGTTTGAGTACTCGTTATAGCATTAAATCACAATGTACAGCACATTAAGGACAGAGATCCTACATGAGGAGTAAGTGCACAGTGACTCCTGTTGTTGACTTAACAAATTGACACTCTTGTGTATGACCTCAGTAATCACCCTAGGCTCTTGTCATGAGTTGCCAAGGCTATGGAAGCCTTTTGAGTTCACTGACTCTGATCATATTTAGACAAGGTCGTAGTCAGAGTGGAAGTTCTCTCCTCCCTTCAGAGAAAGGTACCTCCTTCTTTGATGACCTATTCTTTCCACTGGGATCTCACTCGCGGAGATCTTTCATTTAGGTAATTTCCTTTTCTTTTTTTTTTTTTTTGCCAGAGTGTCTTGGCTTTCCATGCCTGAAATACTCTAGAGTAATTTTCATCTGCATAGAAAGTATTTTTTAACCTCCTGGATCTTGAATGGGAATTTTCTCCTGAAAGCACATAAATATAGTTCTTTTTGTCTTTATGCATTTATGATTATTTGTCTTTAATTTTAAATCACTTCCCTATCCACAAGGCTTGTCTCTCAGGACTTCCTATGAAAATTTTTTCCCAGTATTTCATAACTTATCCAAGAACACCAGTGTACATGTCACAGAGTTTCTGAAATGAGAAAGAGAAGGACTTAGTACTTGTAGACTGTGTATCATCCAGGACTCTTCTCCACGTGGAAGTTAACAGTCGAGAATGGGCTCACCCAGGCCGTGCCAGTCAGCTTGTGTCTCCGAATGATGGCATGAAACTAAAGCTGAGGCACAAACTGGCAGCCTGTGGGGCTTTATTTACTCTGGGTAGACTTGTGTTGTTTGGTCCACAGTTGTTTTTGTTATCTTAATTTTTGCCACCATGATAAGGAAATTTTACCTAGCTATCCAGATTTCAGTGAAGACTCTATGATATTCCTGTATGGTATAAAATCTTGTCACTGAATGGTGGAACCTACCTATACCCTATTCTCCTATACCCATATACTCCTATACCATTGTACCCTATTCTCCATACCCTATAGCATACTTTTGCTCCATTCACAAAACTTACACCTAGCTAACCGTGGCCATCCCACTTTTGTCATTCAGGTTACCTGATTAGGCTGGTAGGCATTTGTGTTTATGAACCTTGAAATCAAGCTGCAAGATGGTCAGTTGAATTTTGAACTGAATTGCGTGATGATTTTAATTGTATAGAGATAATTATAGAAACATTTTAAGGTGCTATTATTATAAAAAAGAAGTGAAGTACCAAAATTTTTGGAGCGTTTCCAAGGACAAACTATATAGTAGAGGAAATACAAAGACAAAGGTTGTGTAGACTTCCCTTCTTGTACTTGAATAATAATAATAATAGTAAACATTGAATATTTACTATGTGACATGTAGTGGTAGGTTTTGTTTTTTTTTTTTGACTGTTGAATTCTCACAACAAACTCATGAAATAGATAGCATTTATTTTACATGGCATTCCTCTGCTTATAATTTTATAATTATAAGGCCTTGAGAGCAATCTTAAAAGTTTAGGGATTGAAACATACACCATGTATCATACCTACATAAAAAGTTTTTTGAAACTTAAATATATCTCTTGAGAAGAAACAAGTCATTTTACAGAATACTCAGAATCAAAACCAAAGCAAGTGAGTGTAAAAAACAATGTGAGATCACAGGACCAAGGCTCCACACCTTTCCAAAATTGTAATATTCATGTTCATCACCAAGTAGATCATCTGCTTTTTAGATTACCTAGGAGACCTATTGCCTGGAGTTTATGAGGTAACCATGAGGCCTTTGAGTCACACTGATGTAGGTGTGTGTCAAGTTATTTCATTTCTCTATGTCTTCTCTTCTGTGAAATACAGATTATTAATACTCATTCAGTTGTTTAGATTAAGTAAGAGAAAAGGAAATCACTTAGCTCAGCTCCTGGTGCATAGTGAGTACTCAGCACATATTGCTCATCATATCATCTTTTTTTTTTTTTTTTTTTTTTTGAACAGGCAGAGTTAGACAGTGAGAGAGAGAGACACAGAGAGAAATGTCTTCCTTTTTCCATTGGTTCACCCCCCAAGTGGCCGCCACAGCCGGCGTGCTGCGCCAATCCGAAGCCAAGAGCCAGGTGCTTCCTCCTGGTCTCCCATGCGGGTGCAGGGCCCAAGGACCTGGGCCATCCTCCACTGCACTCCTAGGCCACGGCAGAGAGCTGCACTGGAAGAGGAGCAACTGGGACAGAATCCAGCGCCCCAAGCGGGACTAGAACCCTGGGTGCCGGCACCGCAGCGGAGGATTAGACTAGTGAGCTGCGGCGCCAGCCATATCATCATTATTTTTAAAGATTTATTTATTTATTTGAAAGTCATAGTTACACAGAGAGGGGAGGCAGAGAGAGAGAGAGAGGTCTTCCATCCTCTGGTTCACTCCCCAATTGGCCACAACGGCTGGAGCTGTGCCAATCCAAAACCAGGAGCCAGGTGCTTCTTCTGGGTCTCCCACGCTGGTGCAGAGGCCCAAGGACTTGGGCTTATACTGCTTTCCCAGGCCATAACAGAGAGCTGGATCAGAAGTGGAGCAGCCAGGACTTCAACCAGCGCCCATATGGGATGCTGGCACTGCAGGTGGTGGCTTTACCCACTACGCCACAGTGCCGGCCCCATATCATCATTATTTTTATCATAATTTTCTTGGTTCCAACCTTCCATTAAAGTGGCATATCAAGATTTGTGGCAGAACAGAAAAGAGAAATGCAGATATTAGAGTAGTGTTTTTCTACCTTTGTTGGGTACTGTTTTACATCATGACCAGTAAACATAAAAAGGTATTCACCATCATTAAAACCCCAGGTTACTACTTTATGCCCACTAGAATAGCTAGAATTGAAAAAAACTGATAAACATGTTCCAAGAAACGTATAACTGGAAATTCTCATAAATTACTAGTAAGAAGGGAAAATGGTACAACTAGCTGGTCTTAAACTTTATCAGTGTATCTTCCCTGTGACCCGATAATTTTACATTTAGTTATTCACTAATGAGGAATTAAAACATATGCCCCCAAAAAGATGTGTAAAAGAAAGTTCATAGCAACCTTATTGATAATATCACAAAATTGGAAATGACCCAAATATCCATCGTAAGGAGAATGGAAATTATATTTACACAGTGGAAAATGCTACTTAGCAGTTAAGCATAATGAATTACTGCTACACAAAATAGCATAGATTAATCCCAAGTATGTTTGAGTGAAGGAAGCCACACACACAGAAGTGGGCTGTAAGATTCTGTTTATGTGAAGTACAAAAACAAGGAAAGCTCATCATCAGTGATAAAAGTCAGAAAATGGTTGCTGTGGGAGAGGGGCAGGGAATAATGTGGAAGGGGACACAAAGGAACTGAGATGGTGAACATATTCCAGATCTTGTTTTGTATTGGCAAATAGCACATATAACTGTCACAACCCAATGAACCAAACATGTAAGATGTATATATTTTATTATTTATAAATTATACCCTCAAAAATATTAAAATCAAAAAGACATTCAGAAAAATGAGCAGGAAAGCCACTAGGGGGAAATATTTAGAATACATATTGACAAAGTTGTGTTTAGAATAAAGAACTTTCACAGCTCAATAATGTGTTACACATGTAAGCCACAGATGAATTTGTTCTTGTGCATTGTTTGAATATACCCATAAAACATAAATCTAAGAGATGTTAGTTGCAGCTTTTTCCTTAATAATGACAATTTTCACTTGTAGTGCTTTGACATGTGGGGTTAACATAAAAGGATTGAAAATTGTGATCATAGGGGCAGGCTTTTGGCCTAGCAGTTAACATGGTCTGTAAGCCTGGGTTTGAATCCCAGCAGCAGTTCCCAATTCCAGTTTCCTGCCAGTGCAGACTCTGGGAGGCAGCAGGCAGTGGCTTAAGTCTTTGGGTCTCTGCCGCCTGCATTGGAGACATGAATTGAGCTCTCAGCTTCCGGCTTGCCCACTCCCTGCCATCACAGGCATTTGGGAAATAGACCAACAGAAGGGAGCTCTCTTCTGTCTCTCGCTTGCTCAATTGCTGTCTTGCTTGCTCTGTCTCTATCTCTCAGTCTCTGTTTCTCTCTCTGCTTCTCCAATAAAAAAATTAAACATTGTGATTATGAAGATGTAATATATATTTCCTATGACCAAAGTCAAGCAAAACCTAGCGTGAACTCTTCATGTTGTTACAAAGTAAATCTTATTTGAGGATGAAGGATTTTGCTCCATTGTAAACTGAATTGGAACAAATAAACTCCCAAAATCTTATAAAGTTTACAATAGAATTGTTGGTGGTAATTTCTGAAGTAAACATCATAAAATATTATAGCTTTTAAGTAAAAATAAATTAAGTCAACCATACATAACAGAACTGGATCCACAGGAAAAGAAATGTGCTGACTTGGCGGTGGGTCTTTTGTCTGTCTTGATGAAAGAAATGAGATGACCAGATCTGAGGGCACTTTTTTCAATGCACTTCTTGCTGTGCATGCTAAATAATGAATTCTCTCATTTTGCCTACACATATGTTTAAGAATGAAAATATAAGAACTTTAGATTTCAGAATTCAAATATAATACACTGAACATAACTCAAAACCATTATTCTTCATTTGGTACTAAAACTCAGATTATAAAATGGGTTAATGACATTCAGTATTATCCGGTGACTTGGTAAGTACAATTAAAAAGGCTTTTTATTTTAGTATCTAGTAGGTTGCACTTATTTGAAACCTCCTTACAATTATGAACATAGATAAATGAATAAACATTTCATATGAAATATTAATAAAGATATGGATGAATGATGAAACACAGCCTTTAGGTATCCTAATTACATTGTCGTAGAAAGGATAAGGGGTCAAATAGATCTTTGGTTACTGACTTTCATTTTTTTAAGATTATTTTTTGATTTATTTGAAAGAGTTAAAGTGAGACAGGGAGAGACAGCAAGAGAGGGAAGAAAGATCTTCCATCTGCTGGTTCACTCCCCAAATGGCTGCAAGGACCAGGGCTGGGCCAGGCCAGAGCCAGGAGCTTCATCCTGGTCTCCTACGTGGGTGCAGGGGCCCAAGCACTTGGGCCATTCTCCACTGTTTTCCCGTGCACATTAGCAAGAAGCTGGATCAGAAGTGGAACAGCCAGGACTCAAACCAGCACCCGTGTGGGATGCTGGCACTACAGATGGCGGCTCTACCTGCTGCACTGTAGCACTGGCATGGGTGCTGACTCTTAAATAGCTATGACATACTTTCTACCTTGAGATTTATCCTTATTTTGTAGTTCCTTATCTCCAAAAGCACCTCTCGTTCTTTGTCCTAACTTACTCTGGGCCATGTACCATGCCTGGAGCGACTTATACAGTGGTGAACAAAGATAGCTACCATCCCTGGAAGAGGGGAAGCAATTCTGAGGTAAAATTGGAACAATTCTAAGCACTGCTGTAGAAATTCCCCAGGTGACACTGGTGGCCTGAACCTGGGTGGCAGCTCTGTAGACTCTGAAAAGTAGGCAGAATTCAGAAGATTTAGAGGTGCCATAGGTAGGACTTGAGTATTTAGATGTACAAGTTGTGGGGGAAGTCAAGGATGAGAGGTAGCATTTAATTTGGGCATTTCATCCTGTTCTTTTACATTTTGTACATGAGACTCTGGACTATCCCTAAAAGTGATTTTGCATTTGCAGTACCCTTGTATTTCATCCCTCCGCCCTCCCTATTTTGATGGATATGCCTGAGGTTTTCTTCCTTCTTTGTTTTGCTTACTAGAATCCACTTTACCTGTCGGGTGCTGGTGCCAGCCACTCCATATGACCCTTACCCAGTGACTTAGGGGACAGAAAAGCCCAGCTCCCTTAGCCTGAGTTAGGACAACACAAGTTGTTGAAGCTGTGAAGTCCTCCTTATATTTCAGTTCCCCTGCATGTTGGACTGATACTATTTAATTATTTTTTTTTATTTTTTATTTTTTGACAGGCAGAGTGTACAGTGAGAGAGAGAGACAGAGAGAAAGGTCTTCCTTTTGCCGTTGGTTCACCCTCCAATGGCTGCCGCAGCCGGCACACCGCGCTGATCCGAAGGCAGGAGCCAGGTGCTTCTCCTGGTCTCCCATGGGGTGCAGGGCCCAAGCACTTGGGCCATCCTCCACTGCACTCCCTGGCCACAGCAGAGAGCTGGCCTGGAAGAGGGGCAACCGGGACAGAATCCGGCGCCCCGACCGGGACTAGAACCCGGTGTGCTGGTGCCACAAGGTGGAGGATTAGCCTAGTGAGCCGTGGCGCCGGCCAGATACTATTTAATTATTATAAGTGATCAAGTTAGTTGATAATTATATAATTTACCAAAGTAATACTACATGCATTTTTAAAGTTTAAAAAAAAAAATGCCAGAAAAGAGAATCTGCTTAAAAATACAGCTGCATAGCCCCCCTCACCCTCCTGCTCTCCAGAAATTACCTCTAACTCTTTTGCTGTTTCCTTCTATATTTTGCTTGACTTCAAAGCATTGTGTATAGTTATCTCCTGAATCATCATTTTCTGAGAGGATGCATTGTCTTCTTATTTTCATAGGTGCTGTTACTCTCCTCCTGTCTTCCCACTGGAGTTATACCAAAATACCTTTTATCTTTTTAAATAAAAGATTTATTTATTTATTTATTTGAAAGAGTTACAGAGAGAGGGGAGACAGAGAGAGATCTTCCATCCACAGATTCACTCCCCAAGTGGCTGCAACAGCCAGGGCTGAGCCAGGTCGAAGCCAGGAGCCAGGAGTTTCTTCTTGGTCTCCCTTGGATATGGGGGCCCAAGCACTTGGGCCATCTTCTGCTTTTCCCAAGCCATTAGCAGGAAGCTGGAATAAAAGTGAAGGAGCTGGAACACGAACTGACACCCATAAGGGTTGTTGGCATCACAGGTGGTGGTTTTACTTGCTAAGCTACAACACCAGCCCCCAAAATATCTTATTAAACCAATATTCAGTGTTTCATTATTATGATTATGTAAGTATTCATGCTGAGCCAAGTAGTTCATTTTTAAAAAATTATTTATTTGAAAGAGTGACAGGAAGAGAGGAAACAACAGAGAGAAAAAGATTTTTCATCCAGCAGTTTAATCCCCAAATGGCCACGACAGCCAGATCTGGGCCAGGTTAAATCTAGGATCCCCATACTTCCATCTGAGTCTCCCACGTGAGTGGCAGGAGCCAAAACACTTGGGCTTCTGTCCACTGACTTTCCTGGCCTATCAGTGGGCAGCTGGATCAGAAGCAGAGCCGCCGGGACTCAAATTGGCACTCTGACGTGGGATCCCAGTGTTGCAAGCAGTAGTTTAATACAGTGAGCCACAATGCTGTCACAAGTAATTCAGTCCTTGTGAGACTTTTGATTTTTCCTGAAATTAGTTATTCTCATATTTCATTCTTAGTTGTCATTGAACTAATGGCCAAGACTTTCATATTCTCCACTAGCTCTGTAAAGTTTCTCTCAGTGCCATTTTCCAACAGTTGACTTGCCATATGGTCTCTCAGTTCCACGTTTTCCTGTGTGTTCCTCATGGAGACCTCCATAACCTGATATAGTGTGGACTGCTTGCTGCCCAACAGTTGTCATGGGACTTTGTCTTACTGCCATCTTGGGAATTCTTTATAATTCCTGTGTTAGATTTCATTAGATTTATTGGACAGATACATTTCTCTTGGTTTACTGTCTTGTTTTGGTAGAGTTCAAGTCCTCCCAACCTCTTTAGGGGAAAAGTATAAGTAAAGCACATTTTTTAAATTTCATATGTCTAAACATAAGTTTATTTAGTCATTATCATGATGCTTAATTGATCATTAGGCTAGGTAATAACATTCTAAATGGAAAATTATTTTCACTCAGAATTTTAAACGCCAAAGCCAGGAGCCTGGAACTCAGTCTGGGTCTCACACAGGGGTGGCAGGGATCCAACTACTTGAGCCATCACCTGCTGCCTTCCAGGCTGCACGTCATCAGAGAGCTCTGCAATCAGATAGGAACTGGGACTCCAACCCAGGCATTTCAATGTGGGATGTGGGTGTCCTGAGCAGTGTCTTTTTCTTTTTCCTTTTTTTTTTTTTTTTTTTTTTTTTTTTTTTTTTTTTTTTTTTGACAGGCAGAGTGGACAGTGAGAGAGAGAAGACTGGTGTGCTGCTGCGGCCGGTGCACCGTGCTGATCCAAAGCCAGGAGCCAGATGTTTCCTCCTGGTCTCCCATGCAGGTGCAGGGCCCAAGCACTTGGGCCATCCTCCACTGCACTCCCTGGCCACAGCAGAAAGCTGGCCTGGAAGAGGGGCAACCGGGACAGAATCCAGCGCCCTGACCGGGACTAGAACTCAGTGTGCCGGCGCCACAGGTGGAGGATTAGCCTGTTGAGCCGCAGCGCCAGCCTTGAGCAGTGTCTTAACCATGTGTCTCCTGGGTGTTCTTTTCACAATAGAAAAATCTGTTAGCCGGCGCCACAGCTCAATAGGTTAATCCTCCACCTTGCGGCACCGGCACACCGGGTTCTAGTCCCGGTCGGGGCGCCGGATTCTGTCCCGGTTGCCCCTTTTCCAGGCCTGCTTTCTGCTATGGCCCGGGAGTGCAGTGGAGGATGGCCCAAGTGCTTGGGCCCTGCACCCCATGGGAGACCAGGAGAAGTACCTGGCTCCTGCCATCGGATCAGCGCGGTGCGGCGGCCATTGGAGGGTGAACCAACGGCAAAAGGAAGACCTTTCTCTCTGTCTCTCTCTCTCTCACTGTCCACTCTGCCTGTCAAAAAAAAAAAAAAAAAAAATCAGTTCTCTGACACATCAATTATTACATGTTTAATAATCTCCTATCCACTATTTTCTCTTTTCTTTCTTTTTGGAACTCCTGCTAATCTGTAATCTGGTCCCTTGATTGATCCTCTTTTTTTTTTTTTTTCCTTTTCTCTCGTTATCATCTATCTCTACCTTTGTGTTCTTCCTGAAAGTGTTCTACTAGTTTACTTTTATACTTTTTATTGAATTCTTTATTCTAGCTATCACATTTTTTTGTAAGAGTCCCTTCTTATTCAACATTTCTTGTCATATTATCTTTTTCTTATCTATCTTTGAAGATGTTAATAACTTTACACCTTCAGCTTTCATTGTCTCTGTTTCCTCTGAGTTTATTCTATTCATTTGGTATAGATTGTGCTTTTGCTGGGACTATTAAGTTTTTCCAGAAAAGGCTGGTCAACCTCCTGAATGAGGGGTCTGGGTATAAGACCACCTGCCAGGGGCCAACGCTGTAGCATAGCAGATAAAGCCTCCACCTGCGATGCTGGCATCCGATATGGGTACCAGTTCAAGTCCTTGATGCTCCACTTCTGATCCAGCTCCCTGTTAATGGCCTGGGAAAGGCAGCAGAAGATGGCCAAAGTCTTTGGGACCCTGCTCATGTAGGAGACCTGGCTCCTGGCTTCCACCTGGCCCTGCCGCAGCTGATGGCAGCCATCTGGAGACTGAACCAGTGGATGGAATATCTCTCTCTCTGTCTCTGTGTATCTCCCTCTCTCTGTGCAACTCTGCCTTTCAAATAAATAAATAACTCTTAAAAAAGACCACCTGCCAGTAATTTGGAGCTAAGAGAGAGAAGGGGTTTCATTATACAGAGTTATCTCTCCATTTTTAATTCCACTCCTCACTCCGTCCTTCTCTATACCCACTGTCCCTAAGTCTAATTTCTTTGAATTAAATCATCCAGTCTCTTGTGAAAGTATAGAACTGATTGCAGTAAGAAGATCCCATTCAGTGGCCATCTGTCTGATCCCATCTCCCTCATCTCCTATTATTGAGTCTTTGGGGCTTCTGCAGAGGTCTCCTTGCTGGTAGTTTCTGAAGGCTTTTAGGTTTGGCCTTCTTTCCTTTAATGAAACCTTGCTTTCTGTTTTCACATATTATGATGTCTCCTATTTCAGTGAAGATGGAGGTGTCCTGATTCCTGCTGGATTGGGAAAGACATGTCTTTACAGTGCTGTCCTAAAATCAAGTCTAGTAGTAACTCTTGCTGAGCACATATCAGGGGGAATCAGAAAGAATAACTGTTCAGACAGCTTCTGTCATGTGGGGTTTCCAAGCCACTAAAGCACCATGATAGACCTAAAAATACATGCCTGAGTAGACACGGGTGGAAAGGTTGCCTTGTGCTCATGGGTATCTTAGGTCAGTTATGGTATACGCTAACCTCAGGGCTCCAGAAATTCCCTGCTTTGGGAAGTTTAGTACACTACTGACACTACTCTTTTCCAGGCCTGAGTTTTAATCTAATTAAAGAGAGCTGGACATATCAACATACCAATTTTTTTTTACTAAAAATGTTAGGTGAGTCAACCACTAGGCTTCCTAATGTAGTACTACACTCTTTGATCACGAGACCGCTGCCTGAATTCCAGCTATAGCTCCTTTGCATATCCTCCTGGAACAACTGGTAGACAATTTAAAAGTGATCTTCTTCCTGAAGGCTCTGACATTGGTCAAAATAGCACATTCATTAAATCCTAGATAGCATTGAACCCAAAGCCAAAAATTTATTACCACTTCTATTTCCCATCCCAAAGTATTTCTACCCATCCTGGCCAGTACAGTACATCAGGCATTCTGCAGTGAAATTAAATAACACCATTAACATATTCCAATAATGTCAACTGCAAATTTTCCTCAAAAAACTGAATATATCCTCTTCCAATTACAAAGTTCCTGAGGGAAAACTGAAGTTCTAACCAATCCTTTTGTCAGTTAACATCCAGAAAAACCTAGTGCTTATTCTTAAGTAAAAAGCTCTTCCTCATTTTCTTTGTGTGGTCAGTTTCAAACAGTCCTGGAGGCCTGGCTGGAATCAGGATTCCCTCAACAGCTTCAGCCAGGCCAGGTACCCTTGAATGTCTATGGTTCCTTCAGCACCTTAGGTAATATATTAGTTCTGTGTACCCAAGAGAGTTAATAGGACAGTTAAAAGAGTATCACAACGCTGACCCCAGTACACACCATAAAAAAACAAACAAGGGGCTAGCGCTGTAGCAAAGAAGGTTAAGGCCCCATCGGCAGTGCCAGCATCCCATATGGGCTCTGGTTTGATCCCAGCTGCTCCAGTTCAGATCCAGCTCCCTCCTAATGCACCTAGGAAAGCAGCAGAGAATGGCACAAGTATTGGGCCCCTGAGCCTACTTGGGAGATCTGGAGATCCAGAAGAAGTTCCTGGCTCCTGACTTCTGCCTGGCCCAGCCCCTGCCATTGCAGCCATTTGGGGAGTGAACCAGCAGATAAAAAATCCTCTCCTCTCCTCCTCTCCTCCTCTCCTCTCTCTCTCTCTTTCTCTCTCTCTCTCTCTTTCCCCCTCTCCTCCTCTCCCCTTCTCCCCTCCTTCCTCTCTGTTCCTCTGCTTTTCAGATAAATAAATAAAATATAAAAAGCAAGCGAACAAAACATAGCAGTCCCTAGAAGGGTTATTCTAGGTAAAATTATGTTCCTAGAGCCTGGTGCTGACTGTAGTCTTATGAACATCAGGGTGAATAAAAGTGAATCAAGAAAAATCTTCAGGTTTCACAGGTAGTTATGAATGGTCAAATTACTGTCATAAATTTGCTTACTAAGCACAGAGGGAATTTACTTCAGATAAACATGATTCCGGTATCATCAGAATGCAGCCGTAACTACCAAAAGCTATATCTGTTAGATCAAATACCTGAGTCAGCCTCACAAGTTCTCCTCTCTTGGGAGCATCTGTTTGGTTTGGCTTTAACTGGTGTGTAGTTAGGAGGATCCTTTCTAACCCTGAGAGGCTGTAAATTTGATGATTTTTCTTTTAATCTACATGACTGAGATCTTCAATTTTTCCATGAAATTCCACTTTTCCTTCTGCAATTTGAGAGAATAGAATTCCTCTGCTACTTCTACTTGTAGGTGCATACTATACTGTTCTAGAGCCTGCAGCCTTCTGAGAGCTGATAGGTTTGAGCTGGTAGGTTTTGCTGCCCGGCCTCTCTGGTATCAGGCAGCTCCCTAACGAGGGGAAGCTGGAGTCAGCTTTAGAGAGATGTTCACCGTTCTGGTGTCGTGGACCGTTGCTAGGAAACTTGTTACCTTGACTCGTTCAGTGAACTACATAGGACCAAAATGAGCAAAAGAGCCACGTTGCTTAGAGCAATTTATTTTTGGCTTTTCTTCAGGGAAAATGACAGCCAAGTTGGAAAGCCATATAATGGATATTGAGCACTGACCTGTCATTCACTTTCTTCTTGCAGGATTCCCAACAAATAACGGAAGTATTTCTGACAACTCTTGTGAATTTTGTGGACATTACCCAGAAGCCAGAGCCTCCAAGAGGCCAGCCCAGAGTGGACTGGAAATTGCCATTTGATTTCTTCTTTCCCTTCAAAGTGGCATTCAGCAGAGGAGTAGACTCTCAAAAAGGTTCAGTGTCCCTCAGCCTTATCCTGTGCCTCTTACTACTTGGAGTTCTCAACTTAGAAACTAAGTGAAGGAAAAGAATAATTAGATTTCATTTTTCCCTATGGGAAGCTCTGAGGCAGCCTATTGATCCTGGCTATATAGATTCTCACCTGCTCATGACTAGAGAGAACATTTACGATAATAGAGGATCAACTGGAGGAATCTTTGTGTGTGAAAGAAGATGTTTTTAAAAAGTAATAAAAAATACTTCATCCATCATACCTCACTGCATAGGGCTCTGCAGGCTACCAGATATACATTAGATTCCCTGCTTCTCAAGCTGGGAAGGCAAGGAGCCTTCCTGTTGCCCATCCTGTTGTGTTATACCCAATGAAAGGTTTGCAAGATCTTTATCCATCTGCTCACAGGCACCGTCAAAACCAGCAGACAGAGAACATACTCCTGCTGTCACCCAGATTGAACTCAGAAGTGATTGCCTTCTGGACTTGAGAGGAGCTGACTGTTAGGACGGAAAACTGCTGGCTGTATATTTTGTCTGGTTCCTTTGCCAATGTCTGGCCACACTGTTTGCCCAGGCATGAATGGGGAAAGCAGTTCTTTCTACTCAGGTTCCAAAGTGAATGTGGAATCCCAGCTCCCTTTTCTACCATCAAATGACCTACCATTCATTTCTGTTCTTTCTTTCCCTCCATTGTGGTGAAGAGAGATAAAGCTGATAGAGAACTTTGTTGTACTAATTCCAGCAGCACAGCAGAAGTTAATTGACTTGTGTTCTGTCACTTACTTTTCTAAGTGTGTGAAGTTTAAAAAAAATAAATGTTCTTAAATAGCACAACAGCATTCTGATCAGAGAACTTGAGTTCTTTTTGTGGGAGAATCACTCTGAAGACTCCAATTTTGTGGTATTGACATTAGTAGTGATTTCAGCATTGAATCTACATCTTATCCTAAGGTAATGGTAGGTTACAAAGTGCCTTGCCTGACTGGCCAAATCGAAAACTCTGGTTTGCAGAGAAAACTGCCTTTAAAAAAATTTTTATTTTATTTATTTGAGAGGAAGAGGTACAGGGAAAGAATGAGATCTTCCACCTGCTGATTCACTCCCCAAGTGGCTACAACAGCTGGGGCTGGTCCAGGCGGAGGCTAGGAGCCTGGAACCCCATCCAGGTCTCCCATGTAGGTGGCAGGGGCCCAAGCACTTGGGCCATCTGCTGCTGCCTTCCCAGGTACTCCATCAATTAATACCTGAGCAGCCAGGACTGGAATTGGTGTTCCCATGTGGGATGTAGAATCTTAAGCAACAGCTTAACCTGCTGGGGCACAATGCCAGCCCTGAGAAAACTGCTTTTTATAAGATAATCTAGCATCATTCAAAGATAAAGAAGAACCAGTTGGGAGTTGAGGTAGAAAACATGGAAAGCATGAACCTTTAGGCCTGGAACAGAATTACACTCTCCTTGTAATTTAAGGCAACTTTTTGATGGAAGATATGTTATTAAATCTAATTGTTTTAAACATAAGTCCCTTTTATTAGGAACTGAATAAAAACAATAAAATAGAATAAAATGATTCCAGTGAAACATGAAATTGTAAGGTTACAGCCACTCAGCGACCTGACAGTTTAGTGGGAGAAGATTGACTCTTGACACAGGAATCTTATTTTTTCAGAGAAGCAGACAATCACTGTGGCCCAGACTAGTGAGGGGTAAGCATGGAGGAAGTGGTGAGCTTGGAGCTAATATGGCAGGATGAGTAGGACTGGGAGAGTGATTGCAAGGAGGAGGTGATCCCTGGAGCTTAGAACAACCTGAGAAAAGTCTGAGGAGTTGGGAGACTGAGTTTCTGTGGTAGAAACACTGCATGGCAAGACAGCTTAGCTGAGATAGGAGGGGGCAGCTGGTCATGTGCGACTTGAAATCCAGGCAGGGAGGATTGGGAGGTAGGCTGTTTTCACAGCATACGAATGCCATGAAATTAAAGCTGCCCATTAATAAAGCATGTATTTGTTTATAATTAGTCCAATTTCGTGAGCAGAAAATGCTCATTGTGGATACCATCTCTGATTGTTTATTCTTTTTGCCCTACTCTGAAGCCCCTGGAAAGCAGCCAGATTCCCTGGAAGAGAATGGTGAAGGTCTTGTAGCAGTTACTGCTCAACTAGAGGAAGTGCTTCTATTCAGGGGACTTGGTGCGCAAGGGAAGTCAGCTGGTGGCACAGTTCCCACCAGAGTCTGTTACAGAGATGTTATTTAAGTTAGCAACCATGCCTCCAAGGAGCTTATAATAAACCTTGCCACAAAGCTATTCAAGAAATGACATTCTCCAGGTTTGGGCTTCTTACAGGAAAATAACTTTATGTGGGAACTCATCCTAGGTTACGGGGTAGCAGACATCCCATCCACTCAACAGATTATGAGTCCTTTGCAGAATCTCGTCTCTCTGCTGCTTGATTCAGATTCTTCTTCCCTTGCCCAAGTGCTATAAAACCATTCTGTGCATTTAAAAAAAAAAAAAAACTCAAATATATACATACCATAACATTCACCCTTTAAATAAAGGTCCAGTGTATGTATATTGAGTTATGCAACAATCACTACTAATTCTAGAATATTTTCATCACCCTAGAAAGAAATCCCAAGCCCATTAGCAGTCACTTTGCATTTCCCCTTTCTCTCCAGTTCCTAGCAGTCACTAAGGGGCCAGTGCTGCGGTGTCGTGGGTAAAGCCACCGCCTGCAACACTGGCATCCCATATGAGCACCAGTTTGAGTCCTGGCTGCTCCACTTCCAACCCAGCTCCCTGCTAATAGTGCCTGAGAAAGCAGTAGAGGATGGCCCAAGTCCTTGGGGCCCTGCACCCACATGGGAGATCTGTTGCAGACATTTGGGGAATGAACCAGCAGATGAAAGACAACTAACTGTCACTCTCTCTCTCCCTCTCTTTACTCTCCCTCTCCCCCATCCCTCACTCCCTCCCTCTCTGTCTCTCTCTGCAGCTGACTAGCAGTCAGTCACTAAGGTCCTTTCTGACTCTATAGATTTCCCTCTGCAAAACAGCTTATATAAAGAGAATCATACAATATGTAACTTTTTGTCTGGCTTTTTAGGGTAACCTTGTCAAGTTTCAACCATGTTGTAGTTTATGTCCGTACTTTACTCTTTTGTGTGTGTGTGGCTGAGTCACAATCCCATTACATAGATATACCATATTTTATTTATTTGTCAGTTGATGGACATTTGAATTGTTTGCACATTTTTGGCTATTATGAATAATGCTGTATGGGACATTTGTATACAAGTTTTTGTGTGGACATACATTTCATTATCTTGGGTATGTGTATACATAGGAGTCAAACGGCTAGATCATAGGGTAACTCTGCTTAACTTACCAAGGGATTCCACATTACTTTCCTTGCCAGTAGTATGTGAGGGTTCTAGTTTCTCCACATACTTTCCAACAGTTGTTACTGCCCTTTTAATTTTTTCCATCCTAATGGCTGTGAAATATCTTATGATCACTGTGCCTTTTGAACCTACAGTGCAGAGATTTTTTTTTTTTTTTTTTTTTTGACAGAGTGGACAGTGAGAGACAGAGAGAAAGGTCTTCCTTTGCCGTTGGTTCACCCTCCAATGGCCGCCGTGGCCGGCGCACTGCGGCCGGCGCACAGCGCTGATCCGATGGCAGGAGCCAGGTACTTCTCCTGGTCTCCCATGGGGTGCAGGGCCCAAGCACTTGGGCCATCCTCCACTGCACTCCCGGGCCACAGCCGAGAGCTGGCCTGGAAGAGGAGCAACCAGGACAGAATCCGGCACCCCGACCGGGACTAGAACCTGGTGTGCTGGCGCCGCAAGGCGGAGGATTAGCCTAGTGAGCCCCGGCGCCGGCTTAGTGCAGAGATCCTATACCAGAAACCAGCAATCCATTCTTTGTAGGCTACTCCCTTACTGCTCATTTCCTCTCTTCTTTGATAACAAGACTATTTAACCTACTTCAGATAAGATTATATGACCATCTTACCTCCAATCTCTCTCCTTATAACAGACCTTCAGAAATTGTTAGCTTTTTCATTCCAGTGATTGTTACACATTAAGCTCTCAATTTATTTTTCCCTGACACTTTGAAAGCCATCTATAGAACAATACATCCTTAGTTTCCTCTATGTATCCATACTAGGAAGTTACCCATTTGACCTATTGCACAAAAGATCTCTTGTAATCATGCATTCAATTTAAGGAGCAAGTTTTTTTGTTTTGTTTTGTTTTGTTTTTAAGATTGATTTTATTCGAAAGGCAGAGTTACAGAGAGGGAAAGGCAAAGAAGAAGAGATCTCCCATCTGTTGGTTCACTCTCCAAATGACTACAACTGGCAGGGTTGGGCCAGGCCTAAGCCAGCCTGGAAGACCATCTGGGTCTCCCAAGTGGGTGGCAGGGGCCCAAGGACTTGAGCCCAAGGACTTCCACTGCCTTCCCAGCTGAGTTAGCAGGGAGCTGGATTGGAAGTGCAGCAGCTGCAATTCAAGCCAGCATTGATATGAGATGCTGTCATCACAGGTGGCCCCAAGGAGCAAGTTTTATATAAAAGGGATGTGTATGATTTGAATAGAATGAAATTGAAATGCTAGCCAGACTGCTGCAGGTATGGGAAAACAAGTACTCTCAAATACTACTGTCAATGTAAACTGGCAGAAACATCAAGAGAAAAGTAGGTGGCTATTTGATAATTATCAAAAGCCTTAAAACTTTTCATTAACTTTGACTCAATTATTCCAAGACATTATCCAAGGAGTGAAAATGTTCACCATAGGGGATTACACTGCCAAACTGGTATATGCATAACTTTGAAGGTTGTACAATCGTTGGAAATTATGCAGAACTATATTGTCAAATGAACACATTTCATGATCTTTTTTTATTTGACAGTTATAGACAGTGAGAGAGAGACAGAGAGAAAGGTCTTCCTTCCGCTGGTTCACTCCCCAAATGGCCACCAACGGCCGGCGCTGCGCCGATCCGAAGCCAGGAGCCAGGTGCTTCCTGCTGGTCTCCCATGCAGGTCCCAAACACTTTGGGCCATCCTCTACTGCCCTCCCGGGCCACAGCAGAGAGCTGGACTGGAAGAGGAGCAACCGGGACCAGAACCCGGCGACCAAGTGAGCCACGGTGCCAGCCCCTCATGATCTTTTTTAAAGGAGACAAAACACTATAAAAAACAGGAAGAAATGTTTAGGGTTGGGGATACTTTTCCACCAAATGTTCACTAATGGAAAAATCTATTTTGGAGGGAAAAGGAAGCAGATGTGCACAGACAACTGTGAACAACAGACTTAAAGATGGAGGTCCCTCACCTTCCCATTCCTTCTCCCCCCATCTCCCTTGTGAGACCCAATTTTCCCTCCTGCCTCTGAAGACATGTCACTCCTTCCAGTAAATTGCCTTGTTTGAGTTTCTGTTCTTCACAAACAATTTGAAACTCAGATAACTTAAGCCTAACTAAAGACAGAATCTAAAGAAGTAGTCTATAATTGTGCATTCTTAAGACTAATTCTAAACATTCCACTTACTATGAAACCTTTTCATGTCCAGTCTAGCCTCTACTTGCTGAGACAGATTTTACATCTTTCCAATGAAAAAACAATCAATCTGTTTACCATATGGAGGACAAATGTCATGGCTGAATTACTTCCTTGACTTCTGTGTGTGAAGAAACAAACTAGTTCATAGGAGGTTCAAGGAGAGAGTATAATTACACTTGATCTTAGCCAAAAGGCTGAGAAGCAATGAGAGAGTGTAATTAAAGTTAAGTTTATTTTGGTGTGAAAAATTGCAGTCCATGCAGTTTTTTCATAATATGCATTTTCCATAAATTTCTTGAATACTCCTTGTATATCTGGTATTTGATTTTTTTTCTGTAATTTCATCTCTTACTCCTTCTTCCTTATTGGTAGAATAGAATATTAGTAGCAAAATATTAATAGAAATAATAGTAATGAAATTTTATTTTATTTTATTTTTTTATTTTTTGACAGGCAGAGTGGACAGTAAGAAAGAGAGACAGAGTGAAAGGTCTTCCTTTGCCGTTGGTTCACCCTCCAATGGCTGCCGTGGCCAGCGCGCTGCGGCCGGCGCATCGTGCTGATCCGATGGCAGGAGCCAGGAGCCAGGTGCTTTTCCTGGTCTCCCATGGGGTGCAGGGCCCAAGCACCTGGGCCATCCTCCACTGCACTCCCTGGCCACAGCAGAGAGCTGGCCTGGAAGAGGGGCAACCGGGACAGAATCCG
Source organism: Oryctolagus cuniculus (assembly GCF_964237555.1). Classification (NCBI taxonomy): domain Eukaryota; kingdom Metazoa; phylum Chordata; class Mammalia; order Lagomorpha; family Leporidae; genus Oryctolagus; species Oryctolagus cuniculus. The sequence goes on from NC_091446.1 coordinate 34,011,852, forward strand.
GTGCCCCAACCGGGACTAGAACCCGGTGTGCCGGCGCCGCTAGGCGGAGGATTAGCCCAGTGAGCCGCGGCGCCGGCTATAATGAAATATTTGTATGGTGTTAAAGCATTATCATATTTGATTCTCTTAACCCTGTCAGATAAAAGGTAGTGTGATTAGCCAAATTCCTTATTTGAGAAACCTAAACAAACATTTATTTGTAGTGGGAAGTAATTTTGTTGTCATCCATTCTGACTATAAAATTAATGCAGAAAAGCAACTAACTTGGCAAAACATTCTTCTGCAAAAATATTCATTGATACATTATCAAGTAAAAAAGCTGTCAGGAATAACTTGCTTCAAACTCATACCATTATTTAATTTAATTTAAAAAGAACTTGTTCAAAATATTTGGGGATTTTTGTATAAAGGAGTATTTTATTCAAATATTTACTGGTATCTGTTATGTTCCAGAAACATACTTCCCTGCCATCAGGAGTTTATATTCTAGCAGGGAAGGCAGACAAGCAATCACCAGATGGTGCTCCGTGGGTGAAGAACCAGAACAGGCCACCTCAAGTGGAGAAGGCCACTCCCTTTGGTTCTAGCCACACCCACAGCTACCTAATTTGTCCTGAAGTATGTGATGTGACTCTTAAAAGCCAAGAAATACCAGACGCAAGTTACATCAGCATAGTCTTACTTTCTTTGGCATCTCCTATCTTACTTCAGACCCAAAGTGCTCCACATGTAGCACATTCCATGCCCTCTGGCCTTCGCCTCCCTTGTTTGCTCATTCAGCATTCAGTCTTCCTCCTTGCAAGTTGGCGCTGTCTGCAGTCCAGCCCCTCTGCTGGAACCTTTCTTCCAGCCACCATTTCTCACCATGGCCTCTCTCTCACCTCGGTTCTCTGTCTTTGGAGAGCGTAAAATTGAAAGCCTTCAGCACAGCACAGAAAACCCTTTTGCAAGGTGGGCTCCCAGCCAGCCCCCTACCCTGTTTGTGTGGCACATGCAGCCTCTCTCACTGGTGTCTCAGGGCTCTGCAGATTCCACTCCCTCCTCCTCACAGGCTCCTGCTTATCCAAAACACATCTCAATGACAGCTGTCTTTGTAAAGCCGACCCTGAGTCTCTGATCGGCCTCCTCCCCAGCATCCAGAGGATGCTGTCATTATTTGGTCAGGTATCCATAACGCTTCCTTCACACCCAGCTGTCAGTCCACTCTTTGCATATCACAGACCGGGCAACTTAGAAAGAGAGGAATGTATTTCTCACGGTGCTGGGGGCTTCGAGTCCAAGGTCAAGGCCCCAGCATCTGGTGATGGCTCCTACTTCATCCCCACGTGGCAGAATGCAGAAGCGCAGGAAAGGGCAAACCTGCTCCCAGCTCTCACAGGCCCTGAAAAGAGCAGCACGGATCCCTTTGTGAGGGTGGATCCCTCCTGATCTAAATAGTGCTGTGGCATGGAGGATTACGTTTTTAACACATGAATTTTGGGCGATGCATTCGGACCATGCAGGACCCAACGGCTAACGAAGGATCAAGCATAAACAGGCTTAGGAGCTTCCTCAGGGACACGGAAAGACAAGCAGGTTTCCTGTCCCCCTCCTCCAAATCCAATGCTGCCCCCCCCCCCCCGACCCGTGCATCCCGCCCAGCCTCATGTGTGCGTGCAGAGACCTGGCCTTGGAGGGAAACACAGCTAAGAGGAAAGAGGGAGACAATCTGGGCTTTCATTTTCAAGGGCGGACCTGCATTCACCTTTGGAATAATTCCAGCTGTCAGAGAATGCGTTTTAGAATGTAACCTTCCCCAGACGACGAGCTGCAAAACCACCGCAGCCGCAGTGTGCAGGGACCGACCCAGCGTGCTGGCTTCCGAGGCGTGTCTCGGGTGTAAACCATCCACACTGACGCTCACACAGCCTTTACGAAACCCACCAGCAGCTGGGGGCGCCCAGCTGGGAAAGCCCGCCGAGGCGGCCACTGGCCACTCCCTCAAGCCTCCAGCCACCTCTGGGGACGTGGATGCTCCCGGGAGCCTCCGGCCCGCCTCCCCGCGTCTGCCGGGGCCGGAGGGCGGGACCCGCCACGTGGAGGCGCGGCCGCGATTCTCGGAAGGAGCCTACGCCGGCGCCGCGGGGCAGCTCTGGGTCGGCCCCGCGCCCCCACGTCAACGGCGGAGGCCGGGCGGCCCGGATTTACTCCGTCGCGGCTGACGTAACGCCATCGTGCGGGACGTAGACGGAAGTGAAAGGCGAGTGAGCGGGCTTCAGAATCAGCCTGGCGTGGAGTGAGGGCCGGGCTCGAGTCCGGGGGCGGCGGCTGAGAGCGTGCGCGGCGTTGGCGGCGGCGGCGGCGCCTAGGCAGGTACGCGGCTTAAGCCGCCGGGTGGGCGAAGCGCCGGCGCCTCTGAGGAGGCTCACTCGCGCCCGGCCGCGGAGGGGCCGCGGGGACGCTTGCCCAGCAGGTGCAGGCTGAGGCGGGGGGCGAGGGGAGGGTCCCCTCGGGTGGGCGTGGGTGCTGGCCGCTGGCTGGGCCGGCTCTGGGCCTCCAGGGCCGTGCTGCAGAGCCCCGGCGCGCTTCCATATGCCGGGCGCCGAGGCCCTGGGGTCTGCGGATCGCTACTGGTTCCAGTCTCCGTGGCGGTCCCCCCGGGTACATCCAGGAGAGGGACTGGGCCTCCCCAGTCTCTGCAGGCCTCCTCTCGGCCGGAGAGCCTGGAACTAGCTTGCAGCCAGCGCATCTGCCCCGGCGGTGGAGGTGGTGGTGACCGGTGCACCCCGCTTTATAACCGGCCACGGGCCGACTCTCAGGGCCGTTCCTGATCCTCTGCTGAAAGCCAGGCTCCTCTGCAGCCGGGCACTTGGCTGCGACCGCCTTTTGCTGCGTGGTGTGCGGTGTGTGGTAGAGAATTCCTTCCTGCGCATCAGGGACACCTGGAGCCCCCCCCCCCCAACCCCGGCCTCCCAGGTGGTGAGAACGAACCTCACTAGGTCTGGTGTGTGGAGTGGTGCGTCCGTCCACTTAGCATGTGTTCCAGGGACAAGGTTGCTGAGACAGAGCGAAGTTCAGCTCTCTGACTCCGGGAGATAAGAGCGTTCTGCATAGAATTTGTCGAGAGGCGCTTGAGAAAGGGCTCGGTCATAACAGGGAAACTTGTTGCAGCTGATGACACCGAGTCTAGACACACACACGCACGCCCTTTGCTCCTTGGGGTCAGCTGTCTGGTTATAAACTTCGGCAGGGTGAATGGGCTTCAGTGAGGGAGTGGCCGTCCCTTCTGGAGGTCTGTCGGCCCCGAGCTGGACAGAGGAGAGGCCAGCAGGCTCAAGTCTACATCAGCCTCCCTCTTAGCAGACCTTAAACCTTCAGGGCTTGCTTAGATAAGAGACCCTTAAACAGTAACTGTGTGTGTGATTACACCCATTGGAGGATGGGTGCACGTAGTGAGTTCTGGTGGAAATAAAACATTCAAAGGTTGTAAGCCGCTAGTGCCCAACAGACAGAAGAAGACTGACATTGAGCATTTGTTGTACCCAAGCACTTTCCATGCCTTATCTCATTTAATTCTCACAATCTTATGAAGTCTTTACTGCTGTTATCCCTAATTTACAGTAAGAAAATAAAGTCTCGAATTCAGTAACCCTTCAAAAGGCACACAGCTAGCAAGGGGAGAGCTGAAACCCAAATTGGTCCACTCCAAGTCCGTTTTCCCCTTGCTCTTTACGGTGCTGTCAGTGGGCGGTGTAAAACTCCAGCTGGGAGAGGCGACAGTGAATGTGAACCAGTTAAAAGCTGGCCTGTAGGATTATGTCCAACCTGGAAGGCTACAGTTGCCAAAGTTTCCTGGAGGAGATGAAACTGGAATTTAGTGTTACTATTTGCTTATTTACCTTTGACTCGTCTGTAGGTGTTTTTGAAATATTCACATGTAAATAAATGTTTAGCAACCATTGCTGCTGGAATTCATATAATAATCAACAAACACAGACCGTGGACTTAAATCATATGCAAAAGCTGAAGTCAGCAAAGATAGCGCTTAATACTTCCTACTGCCTACTGGATGCCATATGTTTCATAACCCTGTATCCTGCCTGTCTCCCATTTCTGTGCCTTTTAGAGCAGCACATGGCTTTCCTGATTTTCATTATGGGACTAACTGCTAATCTTTTGAGGCACATTTAAGAGGTCTTCAAGCAAAAAAAAGACTGCATGTTGTATCTTGGAAAACAGCAGTATCCCTGTAGCCTAAGAGGTGCAGTAATAGATTACTTGTTCTGTGTGTAAGTATAGGAAGGAATTCCCTACATTTTTGTGAAATAAGATATTCTTTTCTTTGCCTAAAGCCTCAAGTTTGACCCAAAATGGGAAAATATCCATAGCCATTGCGTTCTCAAGTCTGAGATTTGTAGCCGCATACTTACCCTCACAATCTGCGTATATTCATGTGTTCACGACCATTTAAAATACTAACCAGTTGCAGGTATTCTCGTGGGCAGCCAGGAAGAAAGAGTTAGCAATGGCCTCTGGCGTTTTATCTCTCTTCTTGTGGCTGACAGGAATCAAGCTGACCTTTCTAATGTGTGGGTTTCAGGGTTCATTTGGGAGGTGATAGCAGGAAGGTAGAGATGGACACTCTAGGGTGCTGGATCTGTTATTGATGTCTTGGAGACACCCCCCACCCCCAAACAGTATAGGAATTGTAACAAAGATTTACTACAATATGTAACTATTGAAAATCTTGTCATTCAAAATAGTCATAATCCCTAATCGCTATTTGCTTCCATGGCTTACATAAAATAAAAGCTCAGGGGATTGTAGGAAAGGAAAGGCTATGGTTGGGGCCTGGGGAAGAGCCCTTTGCTCTTTCTCTTTTCTGTCGTACTGAGGAGGTGGGAGTTTCCCTGATGGAGCAGTTCTGTCAAGGGTTTGCTCTAAGAGTGTGGGGCAGTGCATTGCCTAACATTTTTCATTATTTGGTTTTTAAAAATGCATTTTGCAGGTACTTTGAACAGTGATCACATCTCAGCATGTTGAGTCAAGTTTATCACTCTGGGTTCAAGCCCTTCAACCAACGTCTTCTGCCCTGGGTCCAGTCCACAGCTGTTACCAGATCTCGTATGTACCGTGGAAATTTCTAAGTATGTGGGAACTTGGGTGGTCAAAGTGTGATTCAACAAGGTTTTAAAGGAGAGAAGAGAATGTAGGTTCAGGAGTGGGCAGTCAGCCTAGCAGGTAAGTGCCTGGTTTTGAGTCTCAGCTCCAGCTCTTGACTCCATTGCAGTTTTCGGGGAGCCAGCAGAGATGGCTCAGTCATTGGAATTCTGCCACCCACTTGGGAGACCTGAATTGCAAGTGTGGCTCCTGGCTTCAGCTTAGGCCCAGCTCAGGCCATGATGGGAAGTTGGGGAGTGAACATGCAGATGGGCGCTCTTTCCCTCTGTCTCTCTACCTCTCAAATATACTAAAAAAAAAGTAATAATTTTAAAAATGTATTTTGGTAGAATTGGACAAAAACAAAGAGGCAGCCAGCCTTCTGGGTGGAATGATTGTCAGCCAAGTATTCCCTAGTGTCCCCCATCCTCTGATTTTATAGTCGATTTTTTAAAACTTTCGTTCATTACTATTTTTTGTAATTAGGCACTTAATTTTGAGATAATAATAGATTCACTTGCAATTACAAGAAATAATACAGAGGCCGGTGCTGGAGTTTGGCAGGTAAAGCCACTGCCTATAATGCCAGCATCCCATATGGGCGTCAGTTTGAGACCTAGCTGCTCCACTTCCCATCCAGGTCTCTGCTATGGCCTGGGAAAGCAGTAGAAGATGGCCCAGGTGCTTAGGCCCCCGCACCCATGTGGGAGACCCAGAAGAAGGGCCTGGCTCCTGGCTTCAGGTCAGCCCAGCTCCAGCCATTTGGGAAGTGAACCAGTAGATGGAAGATCTCTCTCTGCCTCTGCTTTTCTGTAACTTGTTTTCCAAATAAATAAAGAAATCTTTAAAAAGGAAGAAGAGAGGGAGGGAGGGAGGAAGGATACAGAGAGGTCCCTTATGCCTTTTACCCACTTTCACCTAGTATGTCCACCAGAGCTATTGCTAGTGAAGACAGCATCGCAGTCATCCCAGGCTCTTTCTTGTTTCTCTTAAAGCCATCCTCTCTTCCCTGCCCCTAACCTTAGCTCCCAGTAATCAGTTCTGCATTTTTTAAAAATAATTTTATTTATTTCTTTGGGAGGTAGAGTTCTAGACAGAGGGAGAGACAGAAAATCTTCCATCCACTGATTCACTCCCCAATTGGCTGCAGCGGCAGGAGCTGGGCCGATCCGAAGCCAGGTACCAGGAGCCACTTCCAGGTCTCCCACGTGGGTGCAGGGGCCCAAGCACTTGGGCCATCTTCTACTGCTTTCCCAGGCCATAGCAGAGAGCTGGATCGGAAGAGGAGTAGCTGGGACTCGAACTGGTGCTGGTCCCCAGTTCTGCATTTTTATAATTTGGTCATTTCAAAATGTTGTATAAATGAATTATACACTACTTGACTTTGAGACTTTTTTTTAATTCTGCATAATTCCCTGAAGATTCTTTTAAAAAGCTGTGTGTTATCAGTTGGTTCCTTCTTATTACTGAGTATTATTCAATGGTATGGGTGTACCAGTTAGTGTAACTATTTACCCATTGAAGGACGTCTGGATTTCTGTCCATTTTTTGGCTGTGAGCATTCATGGAAAATATTTTGTGTAAACATGGTTTGCAGTTCTGTGGGATAAATGCTGCAGAGTGTAGTAGTGTCAGGTGGTAGTTGCATGTGTAACTTTATAGGAAAACATTAGGCTGTTTATGCAGGGTGACTGTACCACTACATTCCCACCAGCAGTGTATGAGTGATCCACTTCCTCCGCGACTTCACCTGCATTTCATGTTGTCACATGTTAGTGTTCTCATGGGTATGTGGTGATTTACACTGAGACTTTTCTTTTAAACAAACAAAAGTCTATTTATTTATGCATTTGATAGGCAGAGCAACAGGAAAGAAGAGGAGAGATATCTTCCATCTGCTAGTTCACTCTTCTAATGGCTGCAACAGCCAGAACTGAGCGAAGCTATAGCCAGGAACCAGGAACTCCATTCTGGTCTCCCATATGGATATCAGGGGCTCACGTACTTAGACCATCTTTTGCTGCCTTCCCAGGCACATTAGCAGGAAGCTGGATAAGTGCTTGGGCCCTGCACCCAATGGGAGACCAGAAGTACCTGGCTCCTGCCATCAGATCAGCGCGGTGCGCCAGCCGCGGCGGCCATTGGAGGGTGAACCAATGGCAAAGGAAGACCTTTCTCTCTGTCTCTCTCTCTCACTGTCCACTCTCTGCCTGTCAAAAAAAAAAAAAAAAAAAGAGAGCAGCAAGGACTCGAACTGGCATTCTGATATGGGAAGCCTGGGTTGCCAGCAGCAGTTTAACCCACTGTGCCACAACGCTGTCCCCTATATTGTGACTTTCACTTGCTTTTCCCTCAGGGCTAGTGATGTGGAACATCATCCCATGTGACTGTTTGCCACCTGTTTATCCTCTTTAGTGAACTGTCTGTTCATGTCTTTTGCTCATTTGGTAACTGATTTTTTTTTTAACTGTTGAAGTTTAATAATTCTTTACATCTTCTAGATACTAGTCCCTTGTCAGGTAGCGTGGCTTGCAAATATTTTCCTCCTAGTTTGTGAGCTTGTCATTTCATTCTCTTAACAGAGTTTTTCACAAATGAAAGGTTTAATTTTGATGAAATCCAGTTTATCAGTTCTTATGGATTATGCTTTTAGAATCAGGTCCAAGAACTCTTTGTATAGCCCTAACTCCTGAAGGTTTTCTGTTTTACTCTAACGGTTTTGTAGTTTTCCCTTTTACGTTTAACTCTGTGATCTATTTTAAATTCTTTATAAAGCAGGTGTAGGTCAAGGTTCCCTTTTTTGCCAGTGGAGATTGGTTGCTCCGGAAGAGCTGTTCGTGGCATTTTGAATTGGCCAACTCCTTGGTGTCACTGAAATCGTATCACTGTCCGTCTTCAAGCCTAGCTGAAGGATGACTTGCTAATCCATTAATCATGCTTATCATCCAGAAAATCTCTATTTCTCTTTCATATAAAGAAGAGTGTAATGGCTGAAAGTTCAGGATCCAGAGTCAGGTTCCCTGGGTTCAGAAACTACTCTGCTGCTTGCTAATTAAATAACTTAGTGATCTAAAACAACAACTGTCTATTTAGGTCACAATTCTGTGAGCTGGCATTTTGGACTGGGCTCGGCTCATGGTGCTTCCGTGTCTGTGTCAGCTGTCAGACTGACTCAGGGCTGATTGCTGGGGAACAGGGGGCCTCCCCTGGGAAGCTTGACGTTGACCGTGTGATCTCCCACCCCACAGTGGGCTTTCCATGGCTTCTCCAGAGCAGCAAGCCTGGAGGCTGCAGGGCCTCCTGGGGCCGACTCAGAATTTACACAGTGTTCTGCTTACATCATTTCGGCTAAAGCAAGTCACAGGGCCAGTCCAGATTCCAGGGGTTGGAAAACCAACTCCACCCATTGATGGGAGCAGCTGCCAAGTGTTATAGCCAATTTTATCATCTGTTAATGTGGGTAAATTACTCAGTTTCCCTGGGCCCCATTTCCTTATTTATAAAACAAGGATAATAATGATAGCTCATAGTAATACCTAACACTTGAGGCTTTACACAGGCAAATTCAGGTAGGCTGGTGAGGATGGTGGATAACACTTTTATAATACCACCTGATACTTGTTGAATGTTCACTTTGTGCCAATCCTTGTCCATGCATTGGTTTACTTCATGCACTGACTCTTTTCACCCCCCATAATAACCTTTTGTGAGAGGTATGGTGACAGCAAGTAAGTGGAGGGCTTGAGTTCCAACTCAGGCTGCCATGCTCCAGAGCCTGTCCTTAATCCCATTGACAGCTTCTCCTTCTGTATATATAGTTCCTAGTACATAGTAAGTGTTCATAGTAGTATTTCTATTGTTGACTTTTCTCATTCACAGAAGGAGGTACTTTCTGATCTCATCCCTAGATTTTTAGATTTTTGTATCCAGATTTTTCTGGAGCATGTGTTTTGTGTTCACGGAGCATGATGAGCAGAAGCATAGAGAATAAGTAAGGGCAAAGTGAGAAGACTATGAAAGCAAACACAGACGGAAATAGAAGGCTAGGAAGAGAGAGAAATCATGTCACGGTCCCTTGTTCAAGCCTGAAACACAGCCTCACTGACTGCTGAGGATAAGGATTCTGATGCAGAAGAAATGGAGGGTTTTTTTGAGCAGTGGGAACAGCCAGTCCTCCCACTCCACACAACATAGGCATCTGTGTACCCACGTGTACCTCATCTTCTCCTCCTGCCTACTAGGCTTTTCCTTGGAACTTAGAGCCTAAAGGTTCCTTACAAGATGAGAAAGGATTGCTCAGCAAGAAGCCTTGGATTTTCCCAACTATCAAAGTTTTCTCAGTCCTCAGTATGAACCCCAACAAGTGTAATATACTGTAGAACATTTGAAAAATACCCCCAAAGGGACTGGCCTTGTGGCACAGTGGGTTAAGCTGCTGACAGCAACACCAGCATCCGTATAAGTGCCTGTTCGAGTCCTGGCTGCTCCACTTGTGATCCAGCTCCCTGTTGATATGCCTAGGACAGCAGCAGAGGATGACCCACGTGCTTGGGCCCCTACTACCCACACGGGAGATCTGGGTGGAGTTCCTGGCTCCTGGTTTCAGTCTTGCCCAGTCCTGGCTATTGCAGCTATTTGGGGAGTGAACCAGTGGATGGAAGGTCTTTCTGTCTGTCTCTGTTTCTCTTTCTCCTCCCTCCTTCCTCTCTATCTCCGCCTTTCAAATAAATAAATAAATCTTTAAAAAAAATACTCCAAGAAAGATAGGGTCAATCTGGGAGAGTAAAAGGCATTGGTCAGCAGGAAACCCAGAAAGCCCTGGGTCCCTTGAAGTTCTGCTTGGTGCCAGAACCCACCGCACTTGACTAAGTTGGTGCCTGCTTGAAACCCTGTCTGTAGTTGTGCCCTCCTTGAAGCTTGTCAGCCCTTATCAACTACTATGACCCAGTTGCCTGCAGCCAGAGTGACCCTTGACTATCAGGAACTGGGCTGTGCCATCTCTGCTGCTGGTGCAGACTGTGGGTCAGAAGTTTCCCTCATGCTAGTCTGGCTGCTGGGCTCTGATTGGCTTCTGCCATTTGACCACTTGGACTGACATACTTGCCACTACCTGTGTCCCTGAGGTGCCCTATCAGTCTGTCCCCACCCACCCATGCTCTCCACCCTTCCAGAAAAGGACAGGCCCTGCAGTAGACAGGAGAGAAACACGGCCAACAGCCCTATCCCAACAGCTGCCAAAGGGATACATAATGCTTGTGTAGCTCTGAGCTCTGTGAACATCAGTGATGAGCGCAGGTTCAAGCCATGTCATCAGGATCAGTTAGAAGAAACCTCCAGGGAAGCTCAGACTTCGCTGTATTTATCGCCTAGGATAATCTCCCTGAAGACTGACCCAGGGCACCTGTATTGATTAACCTAGTGAAGAAAGGTAGCTCTCCATGGACCTTTGCTCCAGCAACAAACTAGTCCTGGAGTCCCTAGGACGCCAGCAGGAAGAGTTGATCTGCACAGGGCGCCAAGCCCCGGTTTCGCCCCCCACCCCATGATAACCTCTTGAGCAGCTTTGCACCAGGAACTAGCCAGCAAGCCTACTGTGTATCTGCACAAACCTGCAATACCGTCGCTTGAAAGAAATGGTTACTTAAAAGAGGACAGAAAGGGCTCATTACTGCTTTGTCAAAAAAAATTTTCCCCTGGATTTGTGTGTGAAGCAGGCAGGGAGGGAGAACACACAGTGCTCTTCCAGTCCGAGAGAGTGCGCTTCTGCCCACCTCCCCCACCACCACTACAGCGTGGAGAAAAAGGAAAGAGGCTGATTGTGGTTAGGGAGGGAATTAGGAGCTGGGATATAGAGGCAGAAGGTCTGAGATAGAAGTCTGTAGGTACGAAGAGAGTTGGACAAAAGCAGTGGCCCCCGAAGGTGATCCGGAATGATGGTTCCAACAGTTCACTCAGGTATTTGTCACTTGCCCATCATGACACTGAGAACTCGTGGTGGGGAGTTGCCTAAAGTTTAGTCCTGCCGAGAACCCCTTACCTGCCTCGTCTTGCTGCTTGCTGCCGGGGAGCCCCACTAAGCGAAGACGTCAGCTGTAAGACCCCACCACCACCACCACCACCACCACCATCAGCTGACAGCATCTCCCCTCCCACCCACGCCTCACCCTGCCCACTGCCTAGTACTCATTCTCCTTCTCTGTCGGTTGCAGTTAGTTATGTGTGACAGGAAGCTCAAAATAATGGCTCAGACAGGATAGATATATTTTTTCTCTCTCTCCTGGAAGCCTGGCAGCCCTACAAGAAAGTAGGCAGCCCAGGGCTTCCGGAGTAGCACTGTGAAATCAGGGGCCACGTGCCTTCCTCCTGTGGCTTCACAGCTCCTGGGGGTTTTCGTGTGGTCCAAATTGGTGATGATAATGATGTATCTGTGAGGCAGAGAGCCTGAGAACTCCCATCCACTGGTTCACTCCTCAAACGCCTGCAACAGCTCCAGGCCAGGGACTGAAGCCAGGAGCCGGGAACTCAATCTAGGTCTGCTGCATGGTTGGAAGGAACCCCATGACTTGGTTGAGCTGAAGCCCTTATGTTCTTGTTCCGTGCACAGGATGGATGAAGGGAAGAAGAAAGCACTTCTCTTTGTCAAGAAGCTGGTAGAAATCCCATGTTGTCTTTTTCACGTGTATCTCTTTAACCAGAACTCAGTCGCGTGGTCATGTCCCGCTGAGCAGGAAAGGCTGGGAACTGTGGCCTTGTGATTGGTGGCAGTTTGCCCAGCTGAAACCTGAGGATCTGTTAATTTGTGAGAGAAAGGGTGAATGGCAGGCAGCATGGGGAACTGGGCCTGTGACAAGGGGCCGAGGATTTTGTGCCTGACCTTCAGCTTTTACTCTTGCTTTTGCCCTTATGCAGATATATCTTCAGGGTTTTTGTTATGTTTTCAGATTTTATTTATTTCTTTGAGAAGTAGATTTAAAGGCAGAGAGAAAGGTCTTCTATCCGCAGGTTCACTCTCCAGATGGCCAAAATGGCCAGTGCTGAGCCGGTCCAAAGCCAGGAACCAGGAGCTTCTTCCAGATCTCTCACGTGGGTGCAGGGGCCCAAGGACTTGGGCCATCTTCTACTGCTTTCCCAGGCCATAGCAGAGACCTGGATTGCAAGAGGAGCAGCCAGGACACAAAACGGTGCCCATATAGGATGCCAGTGCTGCAGGTGGAGGCTTAGCCCGCTATGCCAGAGCGCCGGCCTATCTTCAGTTTTTTGATGGATAGAGAATTTTTTTTTTTCACTTAGACATCTTCTATGGTATTGTAAGAAAAAGAATCAGGAAAGGATTGCTTAAGGGCAGTGTCCAGAGGGACAGAAAGAGACTGACTCCACGATTACTTTCCTTCAGAAAGCCTCTGGTTTCTTGCATACTTGCTGTAGACATCTGAATTCGTGCTGCCTTGTCAGAGATGAAAATTGTAGGTGGATTACTTAGGATTTTCTGTTGTTCATGCCAATGGTCTTGTTCATTAACATCTTTGCCAATCAGACTCTTTTGGTAGTGGTGCAGTGCATTTGGAAGCACATATTTTTTTTCTGATTGTGAAAGCAATGCATTTTTATTGTATAAATTTGGAAAATATAGGAAAGAATAGAGAAGAATATTCAAAACCACCTAAAATTCCATCAAAAGATAAATTCATTATATATTTTGTTCATTTTTTTGTAACCTTTTAGGCATGTTTATGAAACTAACAGCATGAACATTTTCCTAAGTTATTAAAGTCAGCGTTGGTGGTATAGTGGTGAGCATAGCTGCCTTCCTAAGTTATTAAAAATTCTAAAAATATAAATATCTTCCCTTTTTTTGACATTTACTCTGCTTCTGGTTCTTCCTATCATAAATACCATTCTGGTGAACTGGCTTCTGATACTTCTCTGTCCTCATCTCTAATTTATTCCTTAGAGTAAATATCTAAATATGGAATTGCCAAATCAAAAGGTGTGAACAATATTAAAGCTTTCATTATACTTTTTTAAAAAGATTTATTTGAAGGCCGGCGCCGCGGCTCACTAGGCTAATCCTCCGCCTAGCGGCGCCGGCACACCGGGTTCTAGTCCCGGTTGGGGCGCCGGATTCTGTCCCGGTTGGCCCTCTTCCAGGCCAGCTCTCTGCTGTGGCCAGGGAGTGCAGTGGAGGATGGCCCAGGTGCTTGGGCCCTGCACCCCATGGGAGACCAGGAGAAAGCACCTGGCTCCTGGCTCCTGCCATCGGATTGGCGCGGTGCGCCGTCCACAGCATGCCGGCCGCGGCGGCCATTGGAGGGTGAACCAACAGCAAAAGGAAGACCTTTCTCTCTGTCTCTCTCTCTCACTGTCCACTCTGCCTGTCAAAAAAAAAAAAAAAAAAAAAAAAAAAAAAAAAAGATTTATTTGAAACAGTTACAGAGAGAAGAGAGAAAGAAAGAGCTTCCACCCACTGGTTCACTCCCTAAATGGCCACAACAGCTGGAGTTGTGCCAAGCTGAAGCCAGGAGCCAGGAACTTCTTCCTGGTCTCCTACGTGGGTGCAGGGGCCCAAGGACCTGGGCCATACTTCACTGCTTTCTCAGGGCATTAGCAGGGAGCTGGATCTAAAGTGGAGCAGCTGGGTCTTGAGCCAACACCCATGTGGGTTGCCAGAGCCACAGGCAGTGACTTTACTCACTGTACCACAGTGCTGGCCCTGAGCTTTCATTATATTTTACCAATGTGAAATCTTCAGGAAAGATTTTTTTCATTTTTGCTCTTCATCAGCAGCATTTGAGTGTGTCTGTGACCTGTGTACCTGGTATAAATGCTATACAATACAATTAGAGCATATCAGATCTTTTGAGAGACTGGTTTCTTACAGTCATTGATAAAGCTATATTTTGGTCAATACTGTGTGTGCAGCTTTATTGAGAATTTATATTGTGTATTTCTTTTTTTCTTGCATTTGACTTTGGGGGCTACAGATCGTGTCCAGCCTCCAGCTGTCAGACATGTGCGTCCTTGGAGCAACATCCCTTTCATCACTGTACCTCTCAGTCGTGCACACGGCAAGTCCTTTGCCCACCGCAGTGAGCTGAAGCATGCCAAGAGAATCGTGGTGAAGCTCGGCAGTGCTGTGGTGACCCGAGGGGATGAGTGTGGCCTGGCCCTGGGACGCCTGGCATCTATTGTTGAGCAGGTAACTGTCAAAATGGAAAATTTTCCTGAGTTAAAAGAGGGTTTTTAAGTTATTAATTCAGGCTTAGCAATTCTGTTTTGAGTGTGATAGATGTAACCCAATCTGAAATTTTGTCCCCATTGCAGATGCTTGAAAAAGAATAAAGGATATTCAAAACAAATAGGACTGAAAGTGAAAGGATGGAAAAAGATATTCCATGCAAACGGAAATCAGAAGCAAACAGGAGTAGCTTTACTTATATCAGACAAAAGACACTTTCAGATAAAAACTGTTAAAAAGGGACAAAGTTGCTATACAATGATTAAGGGATCAATTCAACAAGATAGATCTAACAGGAGACATAAGCTCCAGTACAGTAACATTGGGGTACTTCAATACCCCACTTTCATCTGTGGGCAGATCAACCAGACCAAAAATGTCTATGCTATAGACCAAATGAACCTAACAGACATTTACAGACTGCTGCAGAATGCACATTGATTTCATCAGCATATGGAACATTGTCTAGGATAGGCCGTATACTAGGCCATAAAATAAATCTCAATAAATTTTAAAAAAAATTGAAATAATCAAATTCCTGGCATCAGCGTAGCCCAGCCCTGGCTTTTGCTGTCATTTGGGGAGTGCACCAACAGATGGAAGATTCTCTACCCACCCCCCTCTCGGTAGCTTTGTCTTTCAAATAAATAAAATAAATTTAAGAAAAGAAGGAATGCCTCTGACCACAATGGAATAAAGCTGTAATTTTTTTAAAGATGTATTTTATTTATTTGAAAGAGCCAGAGAGAGAGAGAGAGAGAGAGAGAGAGAGGTCTTCCATCCGCTGGTTCACTCACCAGATGACCGCAACAGTCAGAGCTGTGCTGATCTGAAGCCAGGTGCTTCTTCTGGGTCTCCCACATGGGTGCAAAGGCCCAAAGAGTTGGGCCATCTTCTACTGCTTTGCCAGGCCATCGCAGAGAGCTGGATCGGGAGTGGAGCAGCCAAGACTCAAACCGGCATCCATATGGGATGCCAGTGCTGCAGGCTGGGGCTCTAACCTGCTGTGCCACAGTGCCAGCCCCTAAAGCTGTAAATTTATAACAACAGCAACAAAAACTCTAGAAATTATACAGATAGGGGTTGGCACTGCAGTGCAGCAAATTAAACTGATGCCTGTGACACCAGCATCCCATATTGGTGCCAGTTCAAGTCCTGGCTGCTCCACTTCTTATCTAGTTCCCTGTTAAGGTGCCTGGGAAAAACAGTGGAAGATGGCTCAAGAGTCCTTGGGCCTCTGCACCCATATGGGAGACTCAGATGAAGCTCCTGGCTCCTGGGTTCAGCCTGGCACAGCCCTAACCATTGCGGCCATTTAAGAAAGAAACCACCAGATGGAAAATACATCTCTCTCTGGCGCTCTGCCTTTCAAATAAACAAAATAAATCATAGAAAAGAAACATACGCACCTGAACACAAATAAGACAAGCTGACAGCCAACATCATATTGAATGGTGAAGGACTTAACGGAAGCATTTCCACTAAGAACTGGACCAGGACAAGGATGTCTGCTTTCAGTATGTTATGCTGAAATTATGTCATGCTTATTCAGTATGGTTCTGGAAGTTTTAGCCAGAGCCATTGATGAAGAGAAAGAAAGAAAGAAAAGGTATACAAATTGGAAAGGAGGAAATCAATTTTTTCCTATTTGCAGATGACATGTTTCTCTATATACAGGAACCAACAGATTCCATCAAGGGACTATAAGAACTGAAGAGAAATTTAGCAAAGTTACAGATCACAAAATCAGCACACACAAATCAATAGCATTTTTAAGTAGCCAATAATGGGCTTCCTGAGAAAGAACTTACAAGAATAATCCCATTCATTATAGCTATAAAAATTAAATACCTTGGACAGATTTTACCAAGAACGTGAAATATCTCTACAATGAAAATTACAAAACACTAATGAAAGAAGTGGAAGAAGACACACAATAAAGGAAAGACCACCAATGTTCTTAGATTAGAAAAATTCAATATTATCAAAATGTTGGGGCTGGCGCTGTATTTCAGTGGATTAAAGCCCCAGCCTGCAGTGCCGCATCCCATATGAGCGCCAGATTGAGTCCTGGCTGCTCCTCTTCTGATCCAGCTCTCTGCTATGGCCTGGGAAAACAGTAGAAGATGGGCCAAGTTCTTGGGTCCCTGCACCCACGTGGGAGACCTGGAAGAAGCTCCTGGCTCTTGGCTACCAATCAGCTCAGCTCTGGCCACGGCGGTCATTTTGGGAGTGAACCAGCAGAATGGAAGACCTCTCTCTGGCTCTACCTCTCTCTGTATCTCTGTCTTTCAAATAAAATAATTAAAAAAAAAAAAAAGTCCGTACTACCCAAAGCAATTTACAAAGTTTCAAAGCAATCACCATCAAAAATACTGATGACATTCTTTACAGAATTAGAAAAGAATCTGAAATTGACGTGGAAACAGAAAGACCCTAGATGACCAAAGCATTAGTGAACAACGAAAGCAAAGCTTGAGGCATCACAATACCAGATTTCAAAACGCACTATAGGGCTATTATAATCAAAACAGCATGGTACTGGAATAAAAATTCTATGTTTTTTCTTGTGTAGTAAATAATACCAAGCATGGATGCCATATTTGGTATATAGATATTTACAACTTGTTTTCACTGAACAATACCCCTTATATAACAATATACCCTTCTTTCTTTAAAAAAGTTTTTTTAAAGATTTATTTATTTATTTGAAAGAGTTACACAGAGAGAAAAGGAGAGGCAAAGAGAGAGAGAGGTCTTCCATTCGCTGGTTCACTCCCCACTTGACCACAATGGCCAGAGCTGCGTCAATCTGAAGCCAGGAGCCAGGAACTTCCTCCAGGTCTTCCCATGTGGGTGCAGGGGCCCAAGGACTTGGCCATCTTCTATTGCTTTCCCAGGCCATAGCAGAGAGCTGAATCAGAAGTGGAACAGCCAGGTCTCGAACTGGTGGCCATATGGGATGCCAGCACTGCAGGCAGCAGCTTTACCCGATACGCCACAGCACTGGCCCCAAATAATTTTTTAATAAACAATACCATGGGGATAATCAGGGAAATGTAGGCCAAGAAATCTTAAAGAATAGACAACTCAGTATAACAAATAATCACCAGAGGGGAAATAAAGGTGGTTGTGGATCCTATGGAAGAGATCAGGCCGGCGCTGCAGCTCACTAGGCTAATCCTCTGCCTGTGGCACCGGCACCCCGAGTTCTAGTCCCGGTTGGCACGCTGATTCTGTCCTGGTTGCTCCTCTTCCAGTCCAGCTCTCTGCTGTGGCCCGGGAAGGCAATGGAGGATGGTCCAAGTGCTTGAGCCCTGTACCCGCATGGAAGACCAGGAGGAAGCACCTGGCTCCTGGCTTCAGATCAGCACAGTGCGCTGGCCGTAGTGACCACTTGGGGGGTGAACCAACGGAAGGAAGACCTTTCTCTCTGTCTCGCTCTCTCTCACTGTCTAACTCTGCCTGTCAAAAAAAAAAAAAAAAAAAAGAAGAGACCAGTGTATGAACTTAATTTACATCCCAATATGAACCAGCTGGGAAAAGATTGGGGCATTGTGAACACTAACTGGCCATTTAATAATAAGGAATTCATTGAAGTATTTTTGAAGGTAATGGTTTTGTAGGTATATAATGATTTCAAAAAGTTTTTGGAAATTAGAATTAAAAGTTAAGTTGTATTTTAATACAAAACTCTTTTGAAATCCATGTGCATCAGGGATCTTCAAGAAGTTCATGGAAGATGTATTATAGACAAAAATGCATGAATTTCAGGTTTTTTTTTTCTTTGCATTTAAATAAACTTTTTTAAATTTTGTTTTCCATAAACTTGTTCAGGTACGCTTATACATCTATAGTCTCTGTCTTTTAGCATTTATCAGTGAAATATGTACAACTGAAGTAATATGTGTGGGACCTGGGATTTGTATTAAAACATTGGAAGGTGTTAGAAGGGTTAATGGAAAGTAGGAAATTAGCCATGAGAGATAGTTGATGATACTGGATATTGCGCACGTGTGAATTTAGAATAACTATTTTCACCACTTTGGTTTCCTATGAAATTTTCTATGATAAAAAGTTATTGTTATAAATTATGATTAGTCACAGCTGATTGTGAGTTCTTGAACCAGGAAACAAGATTCAGGCATCCAGAGGAATGGAATAGGTTAGAGATAATGACTCGGTTGTACCTTGAGTCTCATTCCTTCTTGTGAATCTCTCCAAGGTAGGACACAAAGTGACCACAAGCTGGTTCTGGGCAGACAGAGGAGAACAAGGTCAGCTCCTACTCTAGGCAGAGGCAGCCTCTAGGCAGACTTGCCCCCAGACAGCCTCGTCTCCCCAGGTCAAGCTTGGAGTCTGAGAAGCCATCTACGGAGTTAGGTTGCAGTTCCTAGCTTCAGACCTCCGGACTTTACTTCCTGGAGCATCTAGGTCTTCTGCATTATAGATTCCCTGTAGATAGCACCAAGTCCTGTAGTTGCCAAACCGGGCTACTCATTTAGTAGGAATTTTCTTAATAAAATTGTCTGCCACATATTAAACAGGCATTGGAGGCAGCATATAGGGAGCTGTGTGTTTGCCAGACAGCCTGGGTGAATCTCCCAGAGCCCGCCCACTGCTGGTTCACAGACCAGCACTTGGTATCCACTGCAGTCCACTCTGCCTGAGTCCCTTGTGAAGAGAGGACAGTCAGTGCGGTGACTTATGACACCTTTCCCTTCCTCAACGGCAGGTGTCAGTGCTGCAGAATCAGGGCCGAGAGATGATGCTGGTGACCAGCGGAGCTGTGGCCTTTGGCAAGCAGCGCCTGCGCCACGAGATCCTCCTGTCCCAGAGTGTGCGGCAGGCCCTGCACTCAGGGCAGAACCAGCTGAAGGAGATGGTGAGTGCTGTTTCTCCACACCTGTGATGGCTTCTCAGGTCTTCTCTCATTCCCAACCACACCATGTCTAATTTCGTGTTTTCCAGGCAATTCCAGTCTTAGAGGCCCGAGCCTGTGCAGCTGCCGGACAGAGTGGGCTGATGGCCTTGTATGAGGCCATGTTCACCCAGTACAGCATCTGCGCTGCGCAGGTGAGCTGCTGGGCTTCGCTACAGGGGGTGGACCTGGGAGGAGGGTTCCTGGAGAGCAGGGCTAGGATGCAGCCTCAGCTTCACCACCTGCTGTTTGGGAGATCTGAAGAGAGTCTTTAACATTTTTTTGCCTCAGTTTCCTCCTCTGAAAAGTGGGGATAATATCAGTGCCTGCCTCAAAGTGCTTTTGGAGAGGCCCAATGAGAAAATAATATGTAAAGCACTTACTATAGTGTCTGGAACAGAGTACACTCAGTAAGCGTTAGCTCTTGTCCTCATACTGGTAACTCTTGGACTATTACCAGTGCTAATACTTCTTTTAAAAAATTATTTATTTATTTGAAAGTCAGAGTTACACAGAGAGAAAAAGATAGGCAAAGAGAGAGGTCTTCCATCCACTGGTTAACTACCCAGTTGGCTTCAACGGCTGGAGCTGCACTGATCCAAAGCCAGGAGCCAAGAGCTTCCTCCAGGTCTCCCATGCTGGTGCAGGGGCCTAAGAACTTGGACCATCTTCCGCTGCCTTCCCAGGCCATGGCAGAGAGCTGGATCAGAAGTGGAGCAGCCAGGACTCAAACCGGCACCCATATGGGATGCCGGCACTGCAGGCAGCGGCTTTACCTGCTATGCCACAGTGCCAGCCCCACTGTGCTAATACTTCTAAAGACAGAAAGGTTAGATGTGTTTACTTTGCTGCTCCTTTGACTTCAAATATAGTTCCTTATTTATTTATTTATTTATTTATGTATTAGTAATTCTGTATAGAAGACCATTATAAGTGGTTTTTGAAACTCTCCAACAAGTTGTTTCCAAGATTAAAGGCTTAAAGTACAGCAACTTACTTTTTCTTCAAAGAAAAGAAACTAATTTGCATCTCAGCAGGTTGCTCTTGTCTAAATACAGATGTTCCCTCTTGGGGCCTCCTCCCCTTCCTCTGCACTCAGACCCTCAGCCCTTGCTTGGGAAGCTGCTGTGGCAACAGGTGTTTTCCCTGGGCCTTTCGCCTTGCTGCATCCTTGCATTTGTTCATTGTGTGATCGCTCACCAGCGTGACTGGGGTCTGTGTATTCACTTTGAACAGTCCTGTTTCCTACAGAACTAAACATTTCAGAAAAGAAGGTCATATTCTTATTTTCCCCGATACCATCGGCATTTTTAGTCTCCATTCCAGCAGCTGGTCCAGGGCCTGGTGTTTCAGACATACTCAAGAAAGTCATGTCACAGGAGCAAGTGACTTCTTTCCCTCAGCCATGTCACCACCTGTCTTCCTCGACTACATGTCATACATCATTAGGGCTGCTGCTTTACTGCTGGGTTCTTCTCAGCCCTGACCAGAACCCTCATTGTTCAACCTCACAGGGATTACGTGAGGTATTGTTGGCCCTCAGGACTTGCTGTCACTTTGTTTCTTGCTATCTTCCCCAAGTATCTTTCTGTTCTGCTAAACATTGTCCAACACTGATTCAAGCAGGAAAGCCGAGCGGCTTACCAGCTCCCTGCTCCACCCTGGAACTCCTGATGCTGATGCCCTCTTTGACCTAAGTGATATCCAGTCTCCTTTCAACTTGTGAACAAAACCTCCATGGACCTGGCAGCCTAATCCCTGATGGTCAAGACACGATATTTGTTAATTCCAGCAGTGATCTGCTTCAGACCCAAAACAGTGATAGCATAATCCTATTCTGTTTTTCCTAATGCAGATTTCCAAGAAGGGTAAGCCATCCATTCACTCACTCACCAGTTAATTGCCTACTATGGCCCAACCTCAAATAGTGCTCAAATATAGAGATATTTTGATAATTAATGAATAGTCACTAATTCTCTTTAATATCTTCTAAAGTTAGATGCATTGATTTTCTTTTTAGATTTATTTATTTGAAAGGCAGAGTTAGAGAAGGAGAGACAGAAGGAGAGAAAGAGAGGGAGGAGAGGAGAGAAAGAGGGAGGGGGGAGGAGAAAGAAGAGAAGAGCTATTTCATCTGCTATTTCACTCCTCAAATGGCCACAATAGCCAGGACTGGGCCAGGCCAAAGCCAGGAGCTTCTTCTGGTTCTCCCACATCAGTGCATAGGCCCAAGCACTTCGGCCATCCTACATTGTTCCATTGATTTCCCAGGCACATTAGCAGGGAGGTGGATTGGAAGTAGAGCAGCTGGGACTGGGGATGCCAGTGATACAGTGATACAGGCTGCAGCTTTAATCCACTGAACCACAGTGCTGGCCCCACATTAATTTTCTTTCTTTCTTTCTTTTTTTCTTTCTTTCTTTCTTTTCTTTTTTTTTTTTTTTTTTTTTTTTTTGACAGGCAGAGTGGACAGTGAGAGAGAGAGACAGAGAGAAAGGTCTTCCTTTGTCGTTGGTTAACCCTCCAATGGCTGCCACGGCTGGCGCGCTGTGGCCGGCTTACCACGCTGATCCAAAGGCAGGAGCCAGGTGCTTCTCCTGGTCTCCCATGGGGTGCAGGGCCCAAAGACTTGGGCCATCCTCCACTGCCTTCCCGGGCCACAGCAGAGAGCTGGCCTGGAAGAGGGGCAACCGGGACAGAATCTGGCGCCCCGACCAGGACTAGAACCCGGTGTGCTGGCGCCGCTAGGTAGAGGATTAGCCTATTGAGCTGCGGCGCCGGCCTCCCACATTAATTTTCTTAAATTTTGTAAATAGATGAGATTTGGTAGCTCTCTGAGGATTAAAGGCTTTTGCAAGGAGTGTTGAGCATCTTTAAAGAACTTTCCAGGTGATTTTAGCCTTTTTTATTTCTAAAAGGATTGAATAACCATCCAAAGATGTGTGTCTCATTCCAATCTGTGTGGAATCCCGGAAGCCTAAAGTTGAACTCTCCTCCCTTTAGCATCTTTGTATCCCGTTCCTCGGAAGTTCATCCTGTTCCTCCCTCCTGCATTTTCAACCTATTCGTTCTTTTTAGATTTTGGTGACCAATTTGGATTTCCACGATGAGCAGAAGCGCCGGAACCTCAATGGGACTCTTCACGAGCTCCTCCGAATGAACATCGTCCCCATTGTCAACACAAACGACGCTGTTGTCCCCCCGGCTGAGCCCAACAGCGATCTCCAGGGGGTAAATGTGGGTGAAGTATCCCTAAGGGTTTGAGCATGCTGGAGGCACTAACACCACGCTATGCTGCATGTACTAACACCGCTGGTTTGGCGTAAGCACGATGGAGAAATGGGGAGAGAAGCTGGCATGTAGGGCAGTGGCTGCATAAGCTCTTCTGAAAGTGGGGAGTGTCATGCGACGGGGTGAGGCGCCGTCCTGACTGAAGATGGAGCTACGAGCATGGCTTACATGTTTCAGTGGTAGCAAGCTGCATGTTTGGTAAAGGGGTTGCCAGTGGGCCTTGTGTTTTGCAGACAGAAGGGGTCTTGGGGAAGAGCTGTCATCCACATGTTCGGGGCCATTGGTTTTACCTGCTGGAGCCTTGCTGAGTGCTTCTGAGACTTTCTGTTTGGACTGCATAGCTCACTCACTCAGGGCTTTTTACTTGCATTCTAGGTTATTAGTGTTAAAGATAATGATAGCCTGGCTGCGCGTCTGGCCGTGGAAATGAAAACTGACCTCTTGATTGTTCTTTCAGATGTAGAAGGTACAAAGTAATGCCTTTTCCTTTTATCTACATGTGAGCACATGAGTTTCCCTCTTTGTCTGAGTCCTTCTGATCTTTTTTTTTTCACTGTGGGCCATTATTTTCTGAGCCATATGTTCTGACAAAGGGTTTTTATGACTCAAAGAGGGTGGGTGAGTGTGGGAGATGAAATTCAAATGCTGAAATGTTATTTCCAGGTGCTTTGAGTTTTGTTTTGTCTTTTTGAGATATAACTCACATACTATACAATTCACCTATTTAAGGTTTACAATTCAGTGGTTTTTAATATCTTCACACAGTTGTATGGCCATCACCATTATCAGTTGTAGGACATCTTTATCATCCTGACAAGAAACACCATGCTCACTAGCAGTCACACCACCCTTCTACCCAAACTCCCTAGCCATAGGCAATCCAGTCTGCTTCCTCTCCCTATGGTTTTACCCATTGTGGACATTTATGTGGTCCTTCCTGACTGACTTCTCCAATTTACAGCATAATATTTTTATAGCACATTATTGCATATGTCAATACTTCATTTTTTATTGCCAAATATTCTACTTTGTGGACATTTTTTGTTTGTCTGCTCATCAGTTGATGGACATTTGGGCTCTTATGAGTTATGTTGCTGTGAACATTCGTGTACAAGTTTGTGTAGGTATATTTTTTAATTCACCTAAGAGTAGAATTGCTAGGTCACATGGCAACTACATTTAAAAACCTTTTGAAGAACTGCTAGTGTGTTTTCCAAAGCAGCTGCACCGTTGAACATTCCACCAGCAGTGGATGAGGGTTCTGATGCGTCCATGTCCTTGTCAACACTTACTTGGTTGTTCGTTTTTTTGTTTTGTTGTTGTTGTTGTTGTTGTTGTGTGTGTGTGTGTTTGACAGGCAGAGTGGACAGTGAGAGAGAGAGAGACAGAGAGAAAGGTCTTCCTTTTGCCGTTGGTTCACCCTCCAATGGCTGCCACGGCTGGCGCGCTGTGGCCGGCACACCGCGCTGATCCGAAGGCAGGAGCCAGGTGCTTCTCCTGGTCTCCCATGGGGTGCAGGGCCCAAGTACTTGGGCCATCCTCCACTGCCTTCCCGGGCCACAGCAGAGAGCTGGCCCGGAAGAGGGGCAAACGGGACAGAATCCGGCACCCCGACTGGGACTAGAACCCTGTGTGCCGGCGCCGCTAGGTGGAGGATTAGCCTATTGAGCCGCGGCGCCGGCCCGTTTTTTTGTTTTGTTTTGTTTTGTTTTTTAAGATTTATTTATTTATGTGAAAGACAGAGTTACAGAGAGGCAGAGGCAGAGGTAGTGAGAGGTCTTCCATCCATTGGTCCATTCCCTAGATGGCCACAATGGCCAGAGCTGAGCCAATCCAAAGCCAGGAGCCAGGAACTTCTCCTGGATCTCCCACACAAGTTCAGGGGCCCAAGGACTTGGGCCATCTTCCACTACTTTCCCAGGCCATAGCAGAGAGCTGGATCAGAAGTGGAGCAGCCAGGACTCAAACTGGCACCCATGTGGGATGCTGGCGTTGCAGATGGCAGCTTTACCCACTATGCCACAGTGTCAGCACCATCACACTTCCTTGTTGCTATCTGCCTTTTTAGCCAGCCTAAGGGAATATCTTTTGATTACTTTCAGTTTTTGTTTTTGTTTTTAAGATTTATTTCTTTGAAAGGCAGAGTTAAAGAAAGCGAGACAGAGAAGGGATCTTCCATCCATTGTTTTACTTCCCAGATGGCTGCAATGGCCGGAGCCTGGTCGCTCTGCAGCAGGAGCCAGGAGCTTCCTCCAGATCTCTCACATGGGTGGTAGGGGCTCAGGCACTTGGGCCATCTTTCCCAGGCACATTAGAAGGGAGCTGGATTGAAAACAGAGCAGCCAGGACTCAAACCAGTGCCCATATAGGATGCTGGCATTACCCACTATATCACAGTGTGGGACCCAGTTAAGATCTTATTTATTTGAGAGAGAGAGTTACAGACAGAGAGAGGGAGAGACTGAGAAATTTTTGTGAACATTTGGCACAATGGGTTAAGTTGCCACTGGGAATGCCTGCATCCCATTTTGAGTGCCTGGTTCAAGTCCTAGCCACTCTGCTTCCAATCCAGTTTCCTTTCAGTGCTCACCCTGGGAGGCAGCAGATGATGGCTCAAGTAGTTAGGTCCCTGTCATCCACAAAGGAGACCTGGGTGGAGTTCCAAGATCCTGGCTTCAGCCTGGCCCTGCCCTAGTTGTTCTAGGCATTTGGGTAGTGAACCAGCAGATGAAAGATTTCTCTTTGCCTTTCAAATAAAATGAAAATAAATTTAAAAATTTTTAAAGTTTTTGCCTCAAAATAGACTTACCTCTTAATTCCATTTTGCATGAACTTTTTTTTTTTTCCCTATTTTGAAAAGCAGTAAAAGAGAAGCAGAGATCTTCCATTTACTTAGTTCACTCCTCAAATGTTCACCAACAGCCAGGGCTGGGGCAGGCTGAGACCAGGAGCCAGGAACTCAGTGCAGATTCATAGGTCCCCGCGACCCAAGTGCTTGACCCATCACCAGCTGCCTCTCAGTGTGCACATTAACAGGAAGCTAGAATGCAAAGTGGAGCCGGGACTCGAACCCAGGGCCTCTGATATGGGACCTGGGTATCTTGAGCTGCATCTTCTTTTTTTTTCTTTCTTTCTTTTTTTTTTAAGATTTATTTTATTTGAAAGGCAGAGTTACAGAGAGGTAGAGGCAGAGAGAGTTTCATCCGCTGGTTCGCTCCCCAAATGACTGCAATGGCCAGAGCTGAGCCAATCCAAAGCCAGGAACCAGGAGCTTCCTCTGGGTCTCCCAAGCGGGTGCAGGGGCCCAAGTATTTGGGCCATCTTCCACTGCTTTCCCAGGCCATAGGAGAGAGCTGGATCAGAAATGGAGCTGCCAAGACTCGAACTGGCGCCCAGATGGGAGCTGGCACTGCAGGTGGTGGCTTTACCTGGTATGTCACAGCGCCGGCCCCTTGAGCTGTGTCTTAGCCACCACACCAAGTGCCTGGGCAGAAATGCTTTGAGGCACCTTCGTGTGTGACTGTGCTCCCTGCTGCTCCGCCTTCCCTCAGGTGCCAGTTTGACTCCCTGTACGCTCTTCCCATTCATGCTGTTCCCACTTCACTTTGGCCCATACAGTGTATAGTAGCCGCGTCCCTAAAAACCCAAGCTTCCAGCATCCCAAACGTCCCATTGTACATTTCTAGGAGGTCAGAAAAACCCTGCCCCATTCACGGCCCACACCCAAGGCAGGTTACTGAGGCAAGACTTGTTCTCCATTTTGCACTCAAGCAGTGTGAAGGGCAAAGGCTGCCTACTGGAGCCGAGGACAAATACTGATAAATCAAGTCTTCTGCCCATGTGAAGTGCAGAGATATCGAGCCTCCATGTCGGTGTCTTTACCCAGAAGACATCTGTGGTACTGTGTTTGTCCACTGTCCTCTGGAGTCTCAGCATCAGAATAGCTAAAAGGGGGGTAAATATGAACCACTTTGAAGAAGGCATTTTGGTTAATCAGCAGGTTTTTACTGAATTTTTGTGTGCAGATAATGTGTTAGGTGTTTGATAAGTGTCCATGTATTTTTTTTAAGATTTATTTATTTATTTATTTGAAAGAGTTATTCAAAGAGAGAAGGAAAGGCAGAGAGAGAGAAAGAGAGAGACAGAGAGGTCTTCCATCCACTGGTTCACTCCCCAGTTGGCCGCAACGGCCAGAGCTGCACCAATCTGAAGCCAGGAGCCAGAGCTTCCTCTGGGTCTCCCACGCCAGTGCAGGGGCCTAAGAACTGGGCCATCTTCTGCTGTTATCCCAGGCCATAGCAGAGAGCTGGATCGGAAGTGGAGCAGCCGGGACTTGAACCGGTGCCCGTATGGAATGCAGGCACTGCTGGCAGCGGCCTTACCCGCTACATGGTGGCCTTACCCACTACACCACAGCATCGGCCCCCTGTCCATGTATTCAATCTGTGAAGCTGTCCCACACAGTAAGTTGGTGAGCCCAGTATACAGATGAAGTGATGTTCCGTTAAGGCCAGATCGGTTACATGGGATACCATCCAAAGTCTCCTAGTAAGTACTTGCCAGAGAACAGTTTCTAGTCTACCACTGTTCAGGTGAGAAATGACAACCCCCCTTCCCCTCAGTACCGCCTGGCAAGGTGAAGGCTCTGAGTTGGCAAGGTCAATATCAAACGCAATGTGAACTAGACTCCAGTATGCCATTTATGTGCAGCTTCAGACATCAGCATTGGTCATTGCCAGGTTTGTTCTGCTACTGCTGATAGGCTCAGGTAGTTATCTATTAAATGTTGACTTTTAGAACAGTGTGAGAATTTTAAATGCGCTCCTGGTTGGGTTGAGATGCTGCTGTAAGGGGAAAAGAGGAATGGGCAGAACCCCGGAATGCTGAGAACCCCTGAACGTCTCTAGGGAAGGATTGGCTGTGTGAAACCAAAGCAGCCTCTGAATCAGCCTCTCTGAGCTGCCATCGCCAGCACTGTTTCCCGGGGAAGAACCCAGCCCTGCCCTCTGGCTCACAAGTGAGGTAGTGTGTGACAGAGAGAGGTTATTCTCCCCTCCCGCTGATTGCTGCCCGGGGTTTGCTCTGCTGTTCTCTATACTGCACACTGACTTCCTGCCTCCCCAGGAAGGTTATGTGTGTCACACGATTGTCATAGAGATTGGGAACAATGGCAGGGAGATACATCACTACACCAGGAAAGCAGTCACTCCAATTCAAAAACGTCACCGCCCCAGCTGTCCTTCAGCCAGGCCCCGGCCACGGGCAGTACCTCCCTGTCTGTCTCCCCTATGTCTTGATTTGACTCCACGTTTTCAGTCATCCCCCTCACTGCCCTCTTTTCCCTTCGAAGGCTCGTGCTCACTCTTGTTCATAGTGAGGTGGGGAGGACTTTTCCTCTTGGGTTGTATGCGTAGAACGTTTCATGTAGCTGCTTCATGTCATTCAGTCCTGCTCAGTTACAAAAGGCACAGGGGCTTTGCGGTGATAAATCCAGACTGATGGCCCCGAGTCAGCTCCCCTGCTGATTCAGCCTACGCTTCCCAGCCGCTCACTCATAAAACAGGGAGTATGAATTAGTGCCTGTTTCAGAGGTGCAGTGAGAGTTAATAAATACCTGTTTCACACTGCACCAAGTCCCAGTAAATAAATAATACATGGCTGCTGCACTGTTTCTGCCATAGCCACGTTTGTGTTTCAGTTCTGGCCTTGAGGCGCAGCTTCGTAAGTAGCAATGGCAGAGGTGAAGACAGCCTGCAATAGTCTCTGGGCAGGGCTCACCCATTTGTGGCAAGGATAGGCCATGGTCTGACGTTTTTTTTTTTTTTTTTTTTTTTTTGACAGGCAGAGTTAGAGAGAGAGACAGAGAGAAAGGTCTTCTTTGTGTTGGTTCACCCCCCAAATGGCAGCCACAGCCGGTGCGATGTACCCATCCAAAGCCAGGAGCCAAGTGCTTCTTCCTGGTCTCCCATACGGGTGCAGGGGCCCAAGCACTTGGGCCATCCTCCACTGCCTTCCAGGCCACAGCAGAGAGCTGGACTGGAAGAGGAATAACCAGGACAGAATCCGGCACCCCAACCGGGACTAGAACCTGGGGTACCGGTACCGCAGGCAGAGGATTAGCCTAGTGAGCTGCAGCACCGGCTGGGAATGCTCATTTTTTAAGCCAGGCTGTGGAAGTATGTGAAGTGAGTGCCCCTGAAGCTGGTTGTGAGTACGAGTCAACTCCACATATCCCTTGCTGTCTTCTCCAGTGAGATCAGGTGGTGGTATAGCAGGATTCACTCAGATGAACAGGGCACAGCGTGGTTAGCAGCTGCTGGGGAAGACCTTCCTTGGAGGGCATTCATTTCCATCAAGCTGTATGACTGACTCTTGTCTACTATTTAGGCCTCTTTGACAGCCCTCCGGGGTCAGATGATGCAAAGCTCATTGATATATTTTATCCTGGAGATCAGCAGTCTGTGACCTTTGGAACAAAGTCCAGAGTGGGAATGGGCGGCATGGAAGCCAAGGTAAGAACTGGGTGCCTTGACCACCAATAGCAGTTATAAAACCCAAATGGTATTTTACCCTTTTTACTTTTGTAATTGAGGGCTAGTGATTTGGACACGTACACACTTAGATCCATGTATCTAAATGCAAACTTAATGAGTATTTATGTAGTCAGTCTGCCTATGTATTTTTATTAATGCTGTGTGACAAGCATGTTTATTTTGTAAACTCCTCGAGAACGGGGCTATTTTTTCATAACTTATAAATCCTTTAGTATTACTGGCTCACACTTTTCTTGGTGAGTTTTTTTTTTAATTCTTTCTTCCCCATTAATTGTTCTCACAAGTTATATGCTCAAGATAAAACATGATTCATAGCAATGGCAGAGATGAGGACAAAAACTTTTTTTCTAAAAAAAGAATTCATTTATTTATTTGAAAGAGTACAGAGAGAAGTAGAGCCAGAGAGAGAGGTCTTCCAACTGCTGATTGACTCCTCAAATGACCGCAACAGCCAGAGCTGAGCTGATCCGAAGCCAGGAGCCAGGGGTCTCCCAAGCACTTGAGCCATTTTCTGCTGCTTTCCCAGGCCATAGCAGAGAGCTGGATCAGAAGAGGAGCACCCGGGACTAGAACCGGCATCTATATGGGATGCCGGTGCTGCAGGCTGGGACTTCAACCTGCTGTGCCACAGCGCTGGCCCCCCCTTGGACAAAAGCTTTTAAAAGTACTCAGGATCAGAGTCTGGTCAAACCCCAAGCGGCTCATGGAGCCGTTTCTATATTGAAGTACAGCAAGTCAAATGCAGAAGCTATGAATCCCATGCTAGAGAGTGTGTAAGAGAGAATGCAGTGACAAGAGGGGACCGGCAGGTTTGCCATAGGCAGCACACACCAGGCAGAGGCTGAGAAGGGTGCCCGGAGTGCCTGTGTGTTTTCAGGGCCTCCAAGCTGTTGGAAGCATCCTGCCTGTACTTGCTCCACATCAAATTGTGTTGTATATCTTTCTGAAAGTTTAAAGTGTGACTTGCTAGATCTGAATCTCACCTGTCCCCTTAGGTGAAGGCAGCCCTTTGGGCTTTACAAGGTGGCACTTCTGTCGTTATTGCCAATGGAACCCACCCAAAGGTGTCTGGGCACGTCATCACAGACATCGTGGAGGGAAAGAAAGTTGGCACCTTCTTTTCAGAGGTAAAGCCTGCAGGTAAGTAGTGCTTCATAAGATCCCAAAGCCTGGGATGGGAGCTAGTGACTCCCTGGCATAGATGGGACTGAAGACTGAGCTCTCACTCTGGGATTGTGGATCACAATGATGTGCTACTATTATGAAATCCATGTTGTTTTGAATACCACATGCAAAACTGGGTTTTGCTTTGTTTTTGTAAAATTCCATCTAACCTTCATAGTGAGGCCTCCTCTTTTCTCCAGAATCAGTAGCTTAAAGAATATTAGCATCTGAAGCAGGCATTTGGCCTATCTGGGTAAGACACCCACATCTCCTAGCAGAGTGTCTGGGTTTGATTCCTGGTTCTGGCTCCCAATTCCAGATTCCTGCTAAGGGGAACCCTGGAAAGCAGTAGGTGGTGGCTCAGGTAGTTGAGTCCCTGCCTCTGGTGGGAGACCTGGATTGAGTTCCCAGGTTTGGCCTAATGTTGGCTGTTGTAGTCATTTTGGGGAGTGAACCAGCAGATGGGAGATTCTCTCGCTCTTTTTTTTTTTTTTTTAAAGATTTTTTATTTATTTATTTGACAGGTAGAGTTACAGACAGTGAGAGACAGAGAGAAAGATCTTCCATCCGATGGTTCACCTCCCAAATGGCCGCAACGGCCAGAGCTACACCGATCCAAAGCCAGGAGCTAGGTTCCTCTTCCTGGTCTCCCATGCGGATGCAGGGGCCCAAGCACTTGGGCCATCCTCCACTGCTTTCCCAGGCCACAGCAGAAAGCTGGACCGGAAGAGGAGCAACCAGGACTAGAACCTGGTGCCCATATGGGATGCCAGCACCACAGGCGGAGGATTAACCTAGTGAGCCACGGCGCCGGCCTCTCTCTCTCTTTCTCTTTTTCTTTCTTAGAAAAAGAATATCAGCATTCACTTTCTCAGGAAATGTTTGGTATGCCTATGCTGGATGCCAGGTACTAATAAGCACTAGAACTGTGAAGATGCAAAAGATAAAGTATGTGTGCTCCCCAGTGTTCACAAAGAATAGCATTGCCCTATAATCTGCGTTCAGAAATGTGAGCACATTAGAAAGTATTAGCCAACATGGAACTGAAAAGCTCCTTGGAAGGTGGAAAGTACTGTTGGCTGTCCAAATCCACAGACCAACCAACAGAAGTTTGAAAATATTCAAAGGAACAATGCATCTGTACTAAATGTTTACAGATTCTTTTTCCTTTATTTTTTTATTTTTTTTTTAAGATTTTATTTATTTTAGAGGTAGAGTTACAGAGAAAGAGACGGAGAGACAGAAATGTCTCCCGCCTGCTGGTTCACTCCCCAAATAGCCACAATAGCCAGAGCTGGGCTGATCCAAAGCCAGGAACCAGGAGCTTCTTCCAGGTCTCCCACATGGGTACAGGGGCCCAAGCACTTGGGCCATCTTCTACTGCTTTCCCAGGCCATAGCAGAGAGTTGGGTTGGAAGTGGAGCAGCCTGGACACAAACCGATGCCCATAAAGTATGATTGACAGCTATCTACATAGCGTGCATGTTAAATTAGGTATTATAAGTTCTCTAGAGATGATTGAAAGTATACTGAGAGGATGTGTGTAGCTTGTATGCAAATGCTACACCACCTTATATAAAGAACGTGTGCATCTGTGGGTTTTGGTATCTGCAGGGGATCCTGAAACCAATCCCTTGCAGATACTACAGATACTCAGGAAGAGCTGTGTGTGGGCTACTCTAGAAATACAAGTACAGGCAAGTTCTTGTGTTTGTGCCTGAGTCAATCTGGCATATTCTTTTACCATTTTGTTGGTCAGAGTGATCCCTGTATCTGAGGCAAACATCCAGACACTAAGCTTTCCTGCTGTGCATGTAATGAGCCTGCGTGTGTGCTAGGATGGGGAGGACAAAGCTGACATGACCTGACGTTTATGCCTGCTCTCACAGGCCCTACCGTCGAGCAGCAAGGAGAAATGGCTCGATCTGGAGGAAGGATGTTGGCCACTTTGGAACCTGAGCAGGTAATCATCTTAGCTGATAGTTTATTATTTTCAGGGCAAGTCATACTGTGCGGTTTAATACAGCAGTCAAGCCTGCTGATTCTCCCTTTATTGGTAGTGTCCCACTGAGTTACCCAAATTGTAAGTCTGTTTCAAATATGCCATCTCTTTCTTCTTTTGGTTAATTTTATTTTCCCTTTTGTCTTTCATCATTATCACATTTGGATCAAAAGCATCATGAAACTGATGAAGTCAGGAAGGCTAACTAATCCTGCCACATACTGGGCATGGAAATATAAGAAATCTACTTATCCTTACGTGATCCAAACCATCTAACTCCCCCACGAGATGAGAGCAGGAGAGCCACAGTTGAAAGCCCTGGCCTGTCTATCAGCCCAGGCAGCAGACCAGTGAGGCTGGACATGGGGATGAGGTCAGGTAGAAGCCACTGGCTGACTTCCTCAGGGTTTTCTGTTAAGGATGGATTTTTTTTTTTTTTTTTTTTTTTTTTTTTTTTGACAGGCAGAGTTAGAGAGACAGAGAGAAAGGTCTTCCTTTTCCATTGGTTCACACCCCAAAAGGCCGCTACGGCCAGCGTACTGCGCTGATCTGAAGCCAGGAGCCAGGTGCTTCCTCCTGGTCTCCCATACGGGTGCAGGGCCCAAGGACGGGCCATCCTCCACTGCCTTCCGGGCCACAGCAGAGAGCTGGCCTGGAAGAGGACAGAATCCAGCACCCCGACCGGGACTAGAATCTGGGGTGCCGGTGCCGCAGGTGGAGTATTAGCCAAGTGAGCCGCGGCGCTGGCCTAAGGATGGATTTGAAAGTGGTGGATGTAGATTTCTTCTAGGAAAACTATGGCTTGAAAAGAAGAGACTTAAAATAACTGTAAGTAGGGAAAGGAAAGCAAAGGAAGCGCCTCACTTCTCTCATGCAAAGCCTCCTCTCCACTCCTTCAGTAATCACCACACCGATTTGCCACGTTTCCTAATCTGATGGGTAAGGACTGGTGTCCCTTCCTGCATCAAGGAATGAATTTCCCCCTTTGATTGCTTTGTCAAATCCAGAATTGACAATGATGCAAAACTAGACATAGAAACTTACCTGGGAAATAAATTAGCTAGTGAAATTAAATACATAAAGATGTGTGCACCGTGGTGATTTGAAGTGCTGGCCCTGTCTTCATGGATAAGTTACATAATTCATCATGCCCCTGCCCTAGCATTTGGCCATGGCTCACTAATTTTATCAGGAGTTGTTTAAAAAAAAAAAAAAAAAAGAAAAGAAATAAAATTAAGAAGAAATGAAGGGAGGTTGGCAGTGAGAGAAGAAGGAAAAAATAAGGAGAAGTGAATGATGGTGACCTTGGATTTAGGAGCCAGGCGGAGCCTGGCAGTCTGAGCAGAGTGGGTTTAAAGATTGGTGTGCATTCTTCTTGGACTAGCCTATCTGTTTTTCTTTTGAATGATTTGCCTCTCTTCTAGCGAGCAGAAATTATCCACCATCTGGCTGACCTGTTGACGGACCAGCGTGATGAGATCCTGTTGGCCAACAAAAAAGACATGGAGGAAGCAGAGGGTAAAGACAAGACCATTTAGATTGTATGTCATAGAGGGTTTCTGTTTTGATGTTTTTTTATGTGTTTTACTAATAACACTCATCTGCCTAATGACAGGAATGTTAGAGAAGGAATTTTATATTGCCATCATTTTTGTTGTGGGTAGGTGCTGGTCTGAAATGACTCCGTGTAGTAACCCCCTCCTCCTCCTCCCGAGGTGCCTTAGGACAGCTACCACAGGGGCTTTTCCTTCCCCTTGGGTCACGAGCTGTGACTTCTGTGGCTATTTCAGGAAAAAAAGAGAAAGCTGTTAAGAACCCCATTGCTGTAGACGTTCCGCCAACAGCAACTAACATTGATTGAGACCCTCCTTGCATGACCAGACGTCGTAGTAAGGGCTTTCCAGGCAGCATCTCATTCAATCTTCACAACACAGGAAGGGAGCTGCCATTTCCTGTCTCGGTTTCCCAGAGGACGCTGAGGCTCAGAGCAGTTGTCATTTGCCTGAATTCACTGGGCAGTGGTGGGCCTAGGATCCCGGCACAGAAGCATTGTACATACAGAAGAGCTGCAGGAATAGTTGTGGGCTGCCTCAGTTCACTGACCAGCATGCGGTCTCTGGGGAGTTGCACCAGGCGCCCCCCAGAAATGCTCATGGAGAGTGATTGAGAAGCTGAGCTCCCACTGCAGACAGCTGAATATGTGGAGTCTGTGAGGCCCTGGCTCTTTCTCTCTTGATTCTGTCTTTTCCACCACCTTCAAATATTGGAGTTGATCTTAATGGGGGTTTGAACTTCCTTTTGTCTTGAATAAATATGCCTTAACTTAAACTTGCAGGTTAGTGTATTCCCTTCAGAGGAACCTTCCAGGAATCTTCACCATTACTGTCATTCCTGAAAATATTTTTTAAATGTTTATTTGTTTTCATCTGCTTGAAAGGCAGAGAGACAGAGATAGAGGCAGAGACAGAGAGAGGGAGAGATCTTCCCTCCACTGGTTCGCTCCCCAAATGCCTGCATTGGCCAGGGCTGGGCCTTGCTAAAGCCAGGAGCCCAGAACTTCATCCAGGTCTCCTACATGGGTGGCAGGAGTCCAGGCACACGGGCCATCAACCACTGCTTTCCCAGGCGCATGAGCAGGAACCGGGGAAGTGCTAGGAGGCCTGCAGCCCGCATCCAATACGGAAGGCAGATGTGGAGCTCTTTGCACCACAGTGTCCGCCTCTAAAGCATTTTGAACCATTATTTTAGAACTTCCTCCAGATTACACCTAGTCCTCGTAATATTGGGAAATCACAAAATGGGTTTTTAGAACTTGATAGCATCAATTATTTCATTTAAAGCAAAATAATTAAGACCCACAGAGGCTAAAGCTGTTGCTCGAGGCCGCCCAGCTTGTTGATGGCAGAGCTTGGCTTCTGGTTTAGGTTGTAGCTCCCTGAAAAAAGAACACAAAGGCCTGCCGGTGCTTGGACGTGGTAACCCTAATTCAGGGAATTTATTCTAAGAAAACATTTCAAGAGCAGAATACAGCTGTGTTTGTAAAGATAGATTCTTGGGCGAAATTATTTATTGCACTGAAAAACAAGGAGCAGCCTAGTGTCTGATAAGGTGGGTGTGGTTAGGTACAGCAAACCTGTATCAACCCAGTGGAATGTTTAATAGCAATTAAAAATGATTTTTGCAACATGGAAAACATACTTGTAGTGAAGTAAAGGACTAGAATATAGCATTTAATGTGCACTATAATTAAAACCTGGTTTTTGGTACATGGGGAAAAGTATAGGAAATGAATTCATATAATTTGTAGAATGATGGCTCAATTTTTTTTTTTTTTTTGACAGGCAGAGTGGACAGTGAGAGAGAGAGACAGAGAGAAAGGTCTTCCTTTGCCGTTGGTTCACCCTCCAATGGCCGCTGCGGCCAGCGCACCGCGCTGATCCGATGGCAGGAGCCAGGATCCAGGAGCCAGGTGCTTTTCCTGGTCTCCCATGGGGTGCAGGGCCCAAGCACCTGGGCCATCCTCCACTGCACTCCCTGGCCACAGCAGAGAGCTGGCCTGGAAGAGGGGCAACCGGGACAGAATCCGGCGCCCCGACCGGGACTAGAACCTGGTGTGCCGGCGCCGCTAGGCGGAGGATTAGCCTAGTGAGCCGCGGCGCCGGCCGGCTCAATTATTTTTTAAGATTTTATTTATTTGAGAGGCCGAGTTACAGACAGAGGGATAAACAGAGAAAGGGCTTCCATCTGCTGGTTCACTCCCCAAATGGCTGCAATGGCTGGAGCTGAGCAGATCCAGGTCTCCCACACAGGTGCAGGGGCCCAAGTACTTCGACCATCCTCTACTACTTTCCCAGGCCACAACAGAGCAGAAGAGGAGCAGCCGGGACTAGAACTGGCGTCCATATGGGATGCTGGTACCTCAGGCAGAGGATTAACTGCTGTGCCACAGCACTGGCCCCCTTGAATTTTTTTTTTAAATATTTATTTATTTACTTGAAAGAGTTACACAGAGAGAGAGGAGAGGCAGAGAGAGAGAGGGAGAGGGACAGAAAGAAAGAGAGGTCTTCTATCCGTTGGTTCACTCCCCAGTTGGCTGCAACAGCTAGAGCTGTGCCAATCCGAAGCCAGGAGCCAGGAGCTTCTTCTGGGTCTCCCACATGGGTGCAGGGGCCCAAGGACTTGGGCCATATTGTACTGCTTTCCCAGGCCATAGCAGAGATCTGGGTCAGAAGTGGAGCAGCCGGGTCTTGAATTGGCGCCCATATGGGATGCTGGCGCTTCAGGCCAGGGCGTTAGCTTACTACTGCACCACAGCTCTGCCCCTGATTTTGTTTTTCTTTATGTAATATCAGTTTCTCCCCTCCAAAGTAGGTATATTTTTATTATTTTATATTGCTAAATATGACTATTAAAGGGAAAAATTTTTATAATCTCAATATTACCACCATAATAATTTATGATATGTGATTCCAAATGGTTTTCCTGGGTATATATGCATGCATTTGTATGACTGTATTGGAATGTATAAACATAATATGTCATTTATTTGAGAATATCATACTGGGTGTTCTGATATTTAAAGAAAATCCAGTACATGAACTTACCATACTTCTGTTTAACATTTTTTCAGAAGACATCTTTTATTGCTTATGAGTATAAAAATAATTCAGCCATTATAAGAAGTTAAAATAATACAGAAATACACAGAGGCCCTGTTTGTTTGTTTGTTTGTTTTTTAAGATTTATTTATTTATTTATTTGAAAGAGTTACACAGAGAGAAAGAGAGGCAGAGAAAGAGAGAGAAGTCTTCCATCTGCTGGTTCACTCCCCATTTGGCCACAATGGCCGGAGCTGTGCTGATCCAAAGCCAGGAGCCAGGAGCTTCCTCCAGGTCTCCCAGATGGGTGGGTGCAGGGGCCTAAGGACCTGGGCCATCCTCCACTGCTTTCCCAGGCCATAGCAGAGAGCTGGATCAGAAGTGGAACAGCCGGTACTCGAACTGGCGCCCATATGGGATGCCAGCACTGCAACTGACGGCTTTACCCACTACACCACAGTGCTGCCTCCTTCCCCCCCGCCATGTTATTTTGATGCCAGGCATCTTCCTATGCACACGTATCTGTGGGCATTCAATAACTAGGATGTCCTACATTGTGTCTTATGGTTTGCTTTTTCACAAAATCTATCCTAGATAGCTTTCCATATCATTAAATGTAGACACTATATGTGATTTGTAGTAACAGCAGAGGACCCTCGTGTCTCTGTTTGTAGGTAGCATCTAGCTTCTCGCTGTAATAAAATGCTGCAGTAGGGATCCTCGGCACAAGCAGGCTCCCTCATGCAAATGGTCAGCTTGTGGCCCTGAGCTGGCACAGACAGCACAGTGGACATACCTTGCTGTGGTGGTGTACCCTGCCATACCGCCCCAAGGAAAGCTCTAGAAATAGCCTGACAGTGTCTCACTGAGGCCCCTCAGGTCTGCGTCTCTCTCTAATGCAGTGTCCTAATTAGTAAAACATCAAGAGATAGCCACCCCCAGGTCTGCTGCTTTACCATGTTTTCAACCCTCCCAGGGAGACTCGCAGCCCCACTGCTGAAGCGGCTAAGCCTCTCCACATCAAAGCTCAACAGCCTGGCCATCGGGCTGCGGCAGATCGCAGCCTCCTCCCAGGACAGTGTGGGCCGCGTTTTGCGCCGGACCCGAGTTGCCAAAAACCTGGAGCTAGAGCAAGTGACTGTCCCCATTGGAGTTCTCCTGGTGATCTTCGAATCTCGCCCCGACTGTCTGCCCCAGGTGTGTATGACAAAGGGCCTGCCGTCAGTGGGGACTAGAGCCAGGGAGGGAGGGAGAAAGAGGAGGTAATTTGTGTTCTTGATTCTTCCAGGAATCTAAAGTAGGTCTTCAGATATTCATTGAAGAAACTGAACCTTACAGAAGTCAATGTTCCTGTCATGCTTGTCAGGGTGGGGCTGGGACAGCAGCCCAGATCTACCTGCCGTGCCGCAGTGCAGATTTCCACATACCTGAGCTCATGGTGCACTTTGCTGTCTGACCTCCAGCCCCTGCTGGCTAGTGCAGAGCCATTCCTCTATTAGCTGGCTTTGCCCATGTCTGAAAGACCCCTTTGTTGTCAGTGTCCCTGGTGGCTTCCTGCACACAGGTCTGTAAGGAAAAAGAGCTTTCAGCAGTCAGTGGAAACCATGCTGCAGCCCTTGTTAAGGAGGGCAGCATGTCCCGGGCTCATGTCCCGGGCTCATGTTGAGAAACCAGGCTGGGAGGTGACATTAGCAGGTGGTCTCACTTGGTTGCCCTAAACTCTCCCAGAATCTGGGACCATTTCCCCAGGGACTGTCCAGGAAGGTATCAGCTCTTCACTAGCCCCAAAGTCTAAAAGGGATTATACATTGTGTGTGTGTGTGTGTGTGTTTATAGTATTTGTTTATTTGAAAGGCACAGAGAGAGGAGGGAGAGCTCCTGACCCCTAGTTTACCCCCTCAAATACTCATAATAGTTGGGGTTGGGTAGGACCAAAACCAGGAGCTGGAAAGTCAATCCACATCTCCCATGTGGATAGTAGGAACCCAGTCACTTGAACCATCACCTGCTGCCCCCAGGGTCAACTTTAGCAGGAAGTTGGAGTAAGGAGCCAGAGCCAGGTATCAAACCCAGGACTGTGGTATAAGATGCAGGCATCTGATGTCGAGGCTAAATGCTTACCTCCAGAAATTCTACTTTGAAAGAAAACACTGACTCCTCTTTGCATAAGGCATGGGTAACTATGGGAGTCTGGAATACTCTGGGGAGTGTACTGCCTGCCATAACCTAAAAGCAGCTTTTCACCAAGGGATTCCCTCCCATGGGGTTCTGTGTTTACCTGGCCGATGCTGGCACACCACCCTTTCTGGGCACATACCTGTCTAGCTAGAAGCCCCTGGGGTGACTGTAGAACTCCCCTCTGCTAGGAGAAGTGGGTCCCGAGTCTCTGTGGGCCATGCCCATGAAGTTTTCTCTGTTATACTCTGCCATGTCGGCTGCAATGCCTCTCAGGGAGAAGGTCTGCTCTTCAGCTAGCTACAGCTGAAGCTCCTCGCCTGATTCTTAATCCGGGATGGTTTCTCAGAACCCATGAATCCTAACACTTGTATGCAGAATTCTGTGCACTTGTTCATTTGTCTAGAGAAAGTTTACTTGATTTTTTTCTAAGGGGTCCGTGAGCAACAAAAAAAAACAAAAAAAGGTCTGAGAACCCCTAACCTGGAGATTAACATGGTCAGCAGCAAAGCTTTTTAGTAGAATTTCTTTCCCTGTGGCACAAAAGCAGGAAGATACTCTTTCATCCTAAGAGCATTCGGAAAACTAAGCCTCATAGGGTGGGCATTGTGGTGTAGCAAGTGAAGCGATGGCTTGGGACACCCAAGTGTCCCATTTTAGAGTGCCAGTTTAAGTCCCAGCTACTCAGTGGAGTCTCTGGCTCCTGGGTTATTTATAAAATATGACCCATCTTATTTTCTGCTTGCTGTAAATTAGCAGACATGCTATAGTAAAAACAAATGAAGAAAGAAAAAAATGAAACATGTTTATTTCCTAAGATCCCGGTGGTTCTGTTCTGGAATCAGGCCACCCCGAAAGTGTGTGACCTTGGGGAGTTCCCAGCCTCTCTCAGCTTCAGTGCCTTCATCCACAGAGTAGAGGATGAAATGGGTCTTAATTCATCCAGGCGTTTGAAGATGAAAAGCAAGGACTGTATAAATGCTAACATGACTGTCACTATTGTTTTCTCCCTTTGATCCACTGCTGTCTCATTTGATCTGCAGGTGGCAGCCTTGGCTATTGCAAGTGGTAATGGCTTGTTACTCAAAGGAGGGAAGGAAGCCTCACACAGCAACCGGATTCTTCACCTCCTCACCCAGGAAGCCCTTTCCATCCATGGAGTCAAGGAGGCCGTCCAGCTGGTAGGTTCCTGAGGATGAGCCAGGTCAGGCCCAGATGGGCCAGGTCAGGTCTTGAGGAGTTGGAAGCAAAGCTTAGGCCCCCTGTGGCCACACTGCGTCAGCAGGAAGGCACGACCGGAGTGGTGGCAGATCCTTTGTGCTGCAGATGTTCAGCCATTCTGCAGAGCCAGGTGGGTGTCCAGGCCATGCCCTGGCACTGCCAGCTCTCAAGAGCATCAGGGAGACCTGCCTGCTTTGGGTCACAGGGCAGCAGCAGAAGCAGAGCTACAGTGTGAGGCCTGGGTTCTTCTCAAGGGCAGAACGATTAAGCATGACTAGGGTGAAATGAGCTTTCTGAACATTTGTCCTAAACCGTCATTCAGGGTGTTAAGTATGAGACCGTGCTATTCTCTCTATTGTCACTGTTCTGTCCATTGTCTCATTCTCAGCCATGAAATGAAGTTTGACAGGAACAGCTATGGTTTATTGAGTAACTTCTATGTCCAAGGTCTCTTTCACTTATTATCTCA
Source organism: Oryctolagus cuniculus (assembly GCF_964237555.1). Lineage (NCBI taxonomy): Eukaryota > Metazoa > Chordata > Mammalia > Lagomorpha > Leporidae > Oryctolagus > Oryctolagus cuniculus. Next base: position 34,052,621 of record NC_091446.1, read on the forward strand.
TTTTCTGTATCAGAAAAAAAATAAAGGTAAAATAATTCATTTAGTCAAATAGTGTGTTGAGATATGCACCTAAGACAGTCCAGACCCTTACCTTGAGGCCCACTTGTTCCAGCATTCCAGAATCCATTGGCTCCTGGCAGAATGTTTGCAAACCTGCTGCATTATGTGCTCAAAGATGAAAACCTGGGGTTTTTTTTATTTTTAATATTTTACTTATTTATTGGAGAAGTAGATTTACAGACTGAGGAAGAGACAGAAAGATCTTCAGTCTACTGGTTCACTCCCCAAATGGCCATAGCAGCTGGAGCTGGGCAGACCCAGGCCTGGGAGTTAGGAGCTTCTTCTGGATCTCCCACGCAGGTGCAGGGACCCAAGCACTTGGGCCATCTTCCATTGCTATCCCAGGTCATAACAGAGAGCTGGATCAGAAGTGGAGCAGCTGGGACTCGAACCAGCACCAATATGGAATGCCAGTGCTACAGGCAGTGGCTTTACCTGCTATGCCACAGCACCAGCCTCTGGGTTTTTCTTAAGGCAGTGTAGTGAGCACAGACTTAGGAATTCAAATCTCAGCTCTACCATATTGTAGCTTTGACAGCCATCCTCTCTTTCTTCCCACTGATGTACAGCACACAGGGTGTGTACAGATCCTGTGTGCACAGCTCTGTGGCTTTGCCCATGTACACACACATTTATACACCAGCCCTATTAGGATGCAGAATATTCTCAATATCCCAGAAGGCTCACTTGTGCCCTTTTCCATCAGTATGTCTCACCCCACCACAAGGGAAATAGCTTCGTAACTTCTGTCACTGTCAGTCACTTTTGCCTGTTCTTGACCTTCATATAAATGGGACCACTTTTAGCTATTTGTCTTTTGTTCACCATTATCTCCATGACATTTGGCCACCAGTTGCACCCAGCAGCCGCTGTCTGCTTTGTGTCACCTTGTGTCGTTACACTGACATAGCAGCTACTGCAGTTCATCCTTCCACCAAGGAACATTCCGCTTGTTTCCGGTTTGGGGCTGTGTGGAATGTGGTTGCCACAAACATTCTGGGACATGGACATTTCTATTATAAAAATAAGTAGGGGCCAGCGCTGTTATGTAACATATAAAGCTACCACGTGCAGTGCCAGCATCCCCATATAGGTGCTGATTTGAGATCTGGCTGCTCCACTTCCGATCCAGCTCCCTGCTATGGCCTGGGAAAGCAGTAGAGGATGGCCTAAATCCTTGGGCCCCTGCACCCACGTGGGAGACCCGGAAGAAGCTCCTGGCTCCTGGCTTCAGATTGGTGCAGCTCTGGCCATTGTGGCCATCTGGGGACATCTGAGGCCTCCCTCCCTCCAGCTCTGGCCATTGTGGCCATCTGGGGACATCTGAGGCCTCCCTCCCCCCCCCCCCCCGCCTTTGCTTCTGTAATTCTACCTTTCAAATAGGTAAATAAATCTTAAAAAAATAACAAAATCATAAGGAGGACAAGTAAATATCAAGACAAGGGGCCGGCGCTATGGCGTAGTAGGTTAAGCCTCTGCCTGCAGCACCAGCATCCCATATGGCACTGGTTCCAGTCCCAGCTGCTCCACCTCCAATCTTGATGGCCTGGGAAAGCAGTAGAAGATGGCCCAAGTGCAAAAAAAAAAAGTCAAGAGAACAAACTACTCCTAATTTCAGTGTCCCACTAACAAGCCCTTTGGTCAGTTCAGTTGTATCCCAGGGCAGTGGCTGCCAGCGGAAGTCATGGACTGGGGCCCGCCAGTCACAAGCAGCATTTCCTTACGCTTCTGAACCCCACGGACACCTGCCTTCCGTGATCCCCGTGTGTGCTCAGTAGTGCCCTCACCTTCCTCAGATAGCATCGCATAGCTCCTTGGATTTGTAAAATGATCTGCCCTGTGTTATGGCTACGAGGATGTCCAGCGTGCCTCCCCTGTTCTCTGAGCTCCTTGAAGGCGGGTACTGTGCTCTGCCTGGCACCAAGTGTGTGGTACCTGGTGAGCGTTGGCTGGGTGACCTGATTCCCGTGACCAGTCACTTCATCTTGTTTTTGGAGTTAGCTTCACCGTGCCCAGTTTCCTAATTGGGCTGTGCAGCCATTTTCCTGCAGAGGGGGAGGGACTGCCTTACTTTGTATGCAGAGAGATGCCATCTGCACCTCTTCATTCCCCCCACCCGGCCTGCAGGTGAACACGAGAGAAGAAGTGGAAGACCTGTGCCGCCTGGACAAAATGATAGACCTGATCATTCCACGCGGCTCTTCCCAGCTGGTCAGAGACATCCAGAAGGCTGCCAAAGGCATTCCGGTGATGGGGCACAGTGAAGGGATCTGCCACATGTATGTGGACGCAGAGGCCAGTGTGGATAAGGTCACCAGACTGGGTGAGCTGTCTGGCGAGGGTGAAGGATTCCTAAAGCCCCTGTGGCCCGGGATCCTGCAGGAGAAGTAAGTCTCTGCTCTTCTTCTCTCAGTGAGGGACTCTAAGTGTGAATACCCAGCTGCCTGCAACGCCCTGGAGACCCTGCTCATCCACCGCGACCTGCTGCGGACTCCACTGTTTGACCAGATCATTGATATGCTGAGAGTGGAGCAGGTAAGGCACGTCCAGCCCTGCGCGAGGACACCAGGAGCCGCTGCCGCTCCCTTTAAGACAACGTAGGAAACAAGGTTTCTGTGCATCTGCTGTGTACCAGGTGCTGTGCCTAGTCCAGAGGTAAGGAAAGCATAACTTCCCCTGCCCTCTGACGGCACATGGTACACAGAGCTTTCTCACGGAGTGGAGTGTGGAGTACACACACACAGGCCTCAGAGGGAACACGGAGCACGTGGCAGCGTGCTGAGTGGACTGTTGCTTGCAACCTTCTATTCAGGCCACAAAGTTGAAAGCTTATGTTCCCAAACACACATTTGTTTTAGATTTTATTTGAATAATTTGTGCAGAAATGTTTTCAACCCAAAATATATATGCATTCACGCCCCCTCAATAAAAAACCTTTATTTACCAATATTCATGTACTTAATACAGTGATATTGGGGAGTCAATTTGCATAGAATCTTCTTTGGATTGTGTTCTTACCATGTCATTAATGTTGCAAACAGCCCACAATTGCTATGTTTCAAATATAAATTTATGCCCCATCCATCCTAAATTCATGACTGCAAGAAAATAGATGTTCTGAGACAAAAGTGAACAGTCTGTTCAACTTTCTGCACAGATGCATTTTAAGCTTCAGCATCTGGTGTCATGGCACCCTTTCAGTATAAACTCGCACAACAGTAGGTCAGGTACCCGCTGGCCCTGGTTGCTTTGACCCTAAGCATGGAAGGCTCCAGTCAGCTTGTACATCTGGCATGATCCCAGTGAGAGCCTGGAAGAATCGTGCTGAAAAATAAAAATGAGGGGCTGGCTTTGTGGCATGGTGGCTCAAGCTTGCACACTGGCATTCCTTATCGGAGCGCTGATACAATTCCCAGCTGCTCTGCTTCCAATCCAGCTTCCTGCTAATGTGTCCAGGAAGGCAGCAGAAGATGGCCCAACTGCTTGGGCCCCTGCCACCCACTTGGGAGACCAGGGTGGAGTTCTTGACCCAGCCCTGGCTATTGTGGCCATTTGGGGAGTGAACCAGTGGATGGAAAATCTCTGTCTCACTCTGCCTTTCAAATCAGTCAATCAATCAGGAAGCAAGGAAGGAAGGGTAAGGAGTTGGAGGACATGAACATTTGTGTCCAGGGCCTGACTGCACATCTGTGACCTATTTGCTTAGTTACCTGTGTATGTGTTCTCCACACTGAACTGGACTAGACGAGCAGAGCTCTCCTTAGCTGGACTGAACCCTCATCCTGATTGAATGAGCCTACAGTATCCTCAGTCATCCAGATGAGGATTGCTGTGCAGTTCCTCAGAGCACGATGAGTCCATGTGTACCTCCTGTAGCTCCTTTGTGTGGCAGTGAAAAGACCCAGCGGGGGACTTGCACAGGGATGGGGTTCCAGTTCCTGAGGAACATGGTTGCACCCCAGTCCTGGAGGCAGTGGAGTACCTACTAGGAAACCAGGACAGAACCGCTGCAGCAATGAGGGTGAGATAGGCACCACTCATTGTAACTTGAGCCAAAGCAAGAACTTGGCCTTAAAGAACCAACGTGTGAACGAGGCCTGAGTGGGAGCTGACTTGTGACTGGGATTCTCAGGGGCCAGCCCCAGGATCCTAACCTTGCTCCTTCGAGGAGCGGGATTGGTTCTGTGAGAGTTGGGAGCTGAGGGGAACTTAGTAATGGGGCCAGACAGGTAGTAACCACAGTTTGAGGGTCTCAAAAACCTCACCACACACTGCTTACCTCTGAAGCAGACCTAAGACTTCTCTGGGGCGCAGGGAGTGAAAACATATCCGTGGCACTTCCTTCTTTCCATATGTGTCCCGTGCCTGTGTCAACCTGCATGGGTTGGAACATTTATTGTCAGGCGGTCATGTTAGTAAAATACCAGAAGTCAAGGGCTTATGTCTGGGCCAAAAAATGCCTGGCACATGGTGCCAGCGCTGTGGCATAGCAGGTAAAGCTGCTGCCTGAGATGCCAGCATCCCATAGGGGCACCTGTTCAAGTCCTGGCTGCTCCACTTCCAATCCAGCTCCCTGCTAATATGCCTGGGAAAGCAGTAGAAGATGGCCCAAATGCTTGGGCCCCTGCACCCACATGGGAGACCTGGAAGAAGTGCCTGGCTACTGGCTTCAGATCGTCCCAACTCCAGCCATTGTGGCCATTTGGGGAGTGAACCAGTGAATGGAAGACCTCTCTTTCTCTCTGCCTCTGCATCTTGGTAACTCTGCTTTTCAAATAAATAAATAAAACTTTAAAAAAAAAGCCACACAGCAGACATGGTGTCAGGAAACTGGGAGGAGCCCTGGATAGCCTTCCTCTTAAAAAAAAATGCCTGGCACATTGATGTAGTCAAAGGCTTCCCACTTCAATCCCTGCTCCAGCTTTCTCAAGGGCACATGGCTGGTGAGTGGCCAGATTCCTTTCCCATAAACGAGCAGCATGGAGGGCAGGGAGGCAGGGGCCGGTTCCCTTCTGGCCACATGAGCCTCCCTGGGCTGTGGTTTCTCAGGCTGATGCCAGACTGTGCAGGCTCGTACCGGGTCGTGCAGGCTCATCTCACTGGTCCCTGAGCTTGTTCATTTCTCTTGTTTTCATGTGGACTTCCTCCATTCAGGTGAAAATTCACGCAGGCCCCAAGTTTGCATCCTATCTGACCTTCAGCCCCTCGGAAGTCAAGTCACTCCGAACTGAGTATGGGGACCTGGAATTGTGCATTGAAGTGGTAGACAGCGTCCAGGAAGCCATTGACCACATCCACAAGTACGGCAGCTCCCACACGGATGTCATCGTCACAGAAAACGGTCAGTGTGCAGGTGCCTCTAGCATATGGTGTCTGCTCTCTCTGCTCTGATCTCCAGGTGGTTCCCAGGCCCCCAGGCCTGCAGGAAAACTGACACTCAGGCCTAGCATCACCTTCATCGGCTGCTTGGCCGAGTGGCTGTTAGCTCACTACGTTGTCACAGGAGGCGGCAGGACAGGGTGACCAGCTCCACTTGCAAGATGACTTAGCGGCCGGCGCCGCGGCTCACTAGGCTAATCCTCCGCCTTGTGGCACCGGCACACCGGGTTCTAGTCCTGGTCGGGGCGCCGGATTCTGTCCCGGTTGCCCCTCTTCCAGGCCAGCTCTCTGCTGTGGCCCAGGAGTGCAGTGGAGGATGGCCCAAGTACTTGGGCCCTGCACCCCATGGGAGACCAGGAGAACCACCTGGCTCCTGCCTTCGGATCAGCGCGGTGCGCCGGCCGCAGCGCACCGGCCGCAGTGGCCATTGGAGGGTGAACCAACGGCAAAGGAAGACCTTTCTCTCTGTCTCGCTCTCTCTCACTGTCCAATCTGCCTGTCAAAAAAAAAAAAAAAAGATGACTTAGCCTGTGTCACAGGCATTGTCAGCCATGCAGGAACCGTACTGAGCAGTTGAAGTAAACCTGTTTTACCACCGAGGAAACCATGGCCCAGGGGTTAAGGGCAGAACCAGTTCTGCACATTTATTCGTTTGCTCCCCAAAGAGTGTACTGGGAGACACTCCTTAGTGTCAGGCCCCCGAGGCCCAGTGCTGAGGGAAGTATGCCCTACTTGGTGGATTTAGCCTCCATTTGTTGGGGAATCACAACAGCCAGGGGGAACTGAACGCTCACTGTGCACGAGGACGCATGCTGCACAGGTGCTAGCTCATTTCGTCTTAATCCTGTGAGCCAGGTTTAAGTCATCAGGCCCTGTTCACGCAGGTGCAGAGGTTCAGGCAGCTCGTCACGCAGCTAGTGGGTGTGGGGTTGGAGTTGCAGCTCGGGCCTGGGCAGTCTGGCCCCAGAGCCTGTAAAACAGGAGTGCAGGTGGCTCCCCCAGCACTGGGGCACACCCTGCCTGGGAGAGCCCCATGCCCAGTCTTTCTGATGGACCCAGTTAGCCTTTGTCCTCTTCCTATCTTTCACCAACCTTTGTGCTTAATCTGTGAGGGGAGCTTGTGGGAGGCTCCAGAGGGGTCCAGACCTTGCCCAGCTCTGTCACCGTTGAGTGACTGGAGGCAGGGGTGTTCTCCAGGGGTCATCCTAACCCAGTTTCTCTTTCACCCTGCAGAGAAAACAGCAGAGTTCTTCCTCCAGCACGTAGATAGTGCCTGTGTGTTCTGGAACGCCAGTACCCGTTTCTCCGATGGCTACCGCTTTGGACTAGGTAAGAACGGCTGGTCAGGGGAGAAGGGACTCCCTTGTGAACCCCTGTGTGGTCCAGGGGGCATAGTGAGGTAGAGGAGACCCTCCTTTTTACCCTCACATGCTTGGTCAAGATAAGTGGAGGTCATCTGAGCTACCTACCATGAGTCGGCTGAAGTCCTGTGCTTTGGGTGTTCACGAGGCAGTTGTTTTGCATGCATTTCCTTGGAGGAGACTGAGATGCAGACAAGGAAGTAACTTGCTGAAGTCACACAGCTGCCTTTCAGACCAGGACTCATGCACCTCGGGTGCCAGGGTTGCTCCCACTGCGGTATGGGCAGACACACGGTGTAACAGGCACACTTGCCCAGGTCCCCAAGAGCACTGCTTCTGCAGACTTAGTCCTTCAGAGCCACAGCCAGGTGGCCTCAGGTTCAGAACTCTCCATGAGAGAGGACAGGAAGTCCTGAGTACCAGCATGGGAGCCGGCGTTGTGGTGTAGGGGGTAAAGCCACTGCCTTCAATGCTGACATCCCATACAGGTGCCAGTTCGAGTCCTGGCTGCTCTTCTTCCAACCCAGATCCCTGCTAATGGCCTGGGAAAAGCAGCAGAAGATAGCTGTAGCGCTTGGCCCCTGATATCCACGTGTAAGAACCTGGAAGGAGAGAGAGAGACTCTTCCCTCCACAAATCCCCAGAGCAGCCAGAAGCTAGTCCACATGGGAACTCCAGCACGGTCTCCCACATGGGTGGCAGGGACCCGGTCCCCTGAGCCATCATCTCCTGCCTCCCTGGATGCGTTCGCAGGAAGCTGGATGAAAACTGGAATAGCTGGACTCAGACAGTGACTTCAGTATGGGCTGCAGGCGTCTGAGCGGCAGCTCAGCCGGCTGTGCCGGAACATCTACCCCACAGCATACTTCATGTGCTGAGGTGCCATTGTGCAAGTGCAAATCTAGGATGGAAGAGGAGCAAAGCCCAAACCATAGCTGAGTTAGATTTCTGGGAAATGCGTTAATGACAGCAACAGATGTGTGTTTACTAGGTTTTTGGTGCCATGCTAAGTGCATTACATGCATCATCTCACTTAGTTCTATAATATGGATTCTATGATTGTCCTCATTTTCCAGATTGGAGGGGAAAAAATGAAGCATGAGAGGTTAGATTAGGTATTGTGTCCAAAATCCCATTGTTTCTTCGCTCTTGAGCCAGAATGTGGACCTGGTAGCCTCACAGCCCTTGCCAGCCACCATGTGTATGCCCTCAGGCCTTGCGCTGGCTCCTCTCTGGCTGCAGCACCTCTCACCTGGTCCACCTAGGCCAGCTGCTTGTCCGTGTTCAGGTTCCAGCCAGCAGGTACCTCCTCAGGGAGGCTTCGCCTGAGCACCCCGCCCAGCAGGTTTTCCAGCCCCCACGCAGCGTCTGTCACATGCCCCTTCCCCACACTCACGCACCACCTGAGACTGTTCACTTGCCTGTGCGCTGGCTGGCTGACCCCCTGGAATATCAGGTCCATGAAAGAGAATGCTGTACCTCCTGGTCACCACCATATCCCCAGGACCCAGCACAGTACCTGGTACGTGGTGCACGCTCAGTGCAGCTGTGATGGGTCAGTGGACCCTGCCTCCACCCTGGGTCTGAGCCAGGAGCAAGAGGAAAGGGAAATGAACGGTTAACCCTTTCCTGTCTTGTGAGTGCCCATGTGCTGGGCCTTCTGTAGATACTAAGAACACGCTCCTGGCTTCTAGAATTGGAAGAGTCTTTGAGGAGTTGAAACCTTTATACCAAACATTGTTGTACACTTCAGACATGCCAAAACGTCAAGACACGGCACACAGTCAGCCAGAGACAGCACTTCCAGCATTGTCGGAAATGCACAGGGGTGGGGGAGGGGGGGTACACAGAGAGCAGAGGCGGCATGGGGGTTGTGTTATGGGAGTTGATACGCGGTGACAACAGAGCCTCCTTCCAAGCACAGCAGGACTGGAGCTGGTCTGGGGAGGAGGGGTCAGGGCAGGGGAGAGGGTAGCAGGTGGGGAAGGGGAGGCCGTGTGGGTGTGGCAGGTGGGCAGGGAGCAGTGGCTGGGAAAAGCTGCATCTTTACTGTTGCTGTTCGGCAGGAGCTGAAGTGGGAATCAGCACATCGCGGATCCATGCCCGGGGCCCAGTAGGGCTCGAGGGACTGCTTACCACCAAGTGGCTGCTACGAGGGCAGGACCACGTGGTCTCAGACTTCTCAGAGCACGGAACTCTGAAATATCTTCACGAGAACCTCCCTGTTCCTCAGCGAAACACCAACTGACGCGAGCCAGGAGAACCCAGCAGTGTTCCCGGTGGACAGCGAGCTTGTGTTAGCATCTCAGGGGACAAGTCGCGTCCTGACTCCCAGCTCCTGCAAGAGCCCGCCTGTGGGAAACCACGCTGCCTCCGTGCTGTGGGCTCCGGTCAGCAGTACCAGTCTCAGCTGACACGCGTATTCCAGCTGCCCCCCCCCCTTTTTTTTCCTTTGGAAATACTTCCTATGGATTGGGACTTGGCTTTGCCCAGCTCGGTTCCTTTGATGATAGATACAGAAGGGTGGAATTGCCCCGCATAAAAGGCGAAGGAAAATCATGGCTGCTTGTTAGTGCCTCGGTGAGGTAAAGGCTCCCTGGCGTTCCGTGGTACCAGAGCCAGTCTCCTAAGAAGTCCTTGCGCATTTCACTTCCTTTCCTTTCACATGCAAGTCGTCCCCACCCGGGAAGAGTGTAGAAAAGGGGCCTCTCTGCTTTTAGCATCCTCCTCAGAAACACTCACGGAAGCAGGCTGCCTCGAGTCTGCGGGAAGATGCGCGGTTCTGTTTACTCAGAGGAAGCAGCACCCGGATGCCCGCAGCTCTCCCGCTGTAGGGGACGCGCCTGGACCCTGAGCAGCGGTGCCCAGGAGCCGCGCGTCTCGGAACGTTCCCCACTGAGAGCCGCAGCCAGGAGGAGCGACATTTTTGTATGAATTATTTTGTCAATCTGTCCTTTTCCTCCAAAACAGAAATTTGAGGATTATTTTAATACTTTGGATTCCTCCCCCCTCCCTTTTTGGAGAAATAAAGTTCTTAGGAAAAGCCTACGTGTGTGATTGAAGTTTTATCCCTTATCTGCCGTGATGCTTTTCCCTCTCATGTGACCCTCCTGCCCCCACTTTTAGGGGTGGCCTGTTCTCCAGAAGCTGGCTGGGAGACGAGCCATCTGTCTTAGCGCTAACCCCCATGGGAGGGACTCACGCTGGGAGAGAGGAAAGCAGTACGTGAAACCCCAGAGCTTCCAGACTGGGAGCGTGGTGATGGCCCGAGTCTGTCTGGTGCATGTGTGTGACACGAGCATGCTGTCTCCATGACGTGTGCCAAAGCATCCACCCAGCTGCACAGAGCCCTGGCCACCGTTCCCAGATTGGGGATGTAAATAGCTCCGTTCTCCCAGCTGCCCTGCCAGCCTTGTTGTCTCGGGATCACCTGACAGCTCGACCCCGCACCTCTTTCCCCTCCATCAAGCCTATCCTTAGGGTCCCTGGTGCCCAACAGGCTGCAGTTGAATGAGTTCTGTCTGCTGGGGCCCTTCCTGAAGAAATAACCACTTCCCGCTTCCTTTTATGCTCCAAGGATGTCTTATGGGCCCCAAGATGCACGGTGTCCTGTGGAACCTTGTTCCCAGGCTGTCCCCAGACTCTGCCTCTTATCCAGACCCTTACATGGAATAGCAAGCCACCGTGCCTGCCCTGCCCTCTGAACAAGGATTCTGGCATAGCTTGCCTGAAAAGGCAATAAACAAAGTCATGCTGAGACTATATCGCAAGTGCCACAATAAGCTCGCAACTGGACAACAAGTGCCCCGGGCGGGAGTCTAAAATAGAAAGTGACCCAACAGGGCCAGAGCCCTTGGAGAGAAGAGGCCATGGGGCAGGCAGGCCTGGAGTTCAGCCCTGAGAGATGTGTCCTACCAGTAACCAGTGGGCCGAGCATCCAGGCAGGAGGCTGGTGCAAGCAAACACCCGGAGGTGGAGATGAAACCAACGAGTTTGGGGAGCAGTGAATATTCCAGTTCGGGGCAGCAGGTTCATGTGGCTAAACATGAAGGTGTTACGTTGTAGACAGCTGGTGTTGTCTCCCTGCTGGAGCCACAGTTCTTACGGCATGGGATGGGGGTGGGCAATGACCTGGGAGATACAGGTAAAGCTCAGGTACCCAACAAGGCCAGTTTCCTGTATGCAGAAACCTTGGCTTTAGACGGTTTCTACAGGGAGCATGGGCCACCCATGTTCTTGGCTTTTTCTACAAAAGTGATGCAATCCCTACACAGGAGCCAGGATGCAGCCACAGTCCCATTCATCCCCCTGCCGTGGGCAGTCTGGTAACGCTCACGGATTGTCCTGGCTCCAGAGGTGGGCACAGCTCTGGCACAAAGCAAGCACTTAGTAGGGGCGAGGTGGTCTCCTGCTGTGAGTCTTCAGTTGCCACTGTAGCCTTGACTGTGTTCTACGAGAAACCAGAAGTTTCTGCTGGTAACTTGAGGCAGTGTTGGGGAGCCAGATTTTCTGGTCACCAGAAGCCCAGGATTGCCCTGCGCATGAGCAGTGAGAACAGCCAAGTCTGATCACACATTTAAGCGCCTGAGTTTTGGGAGTGGCTGCTGTTGAGAAGTGGTTGCAGCAACAGAGAACCTACTCTGAGCCCAAGAAAGAGAAGGTGCAGGGCTGGCACTGTGACATAGCAAGTAAAGCTGCCGCCTGCAGTGCAGGCATCCCATATGGGGGCCGGTTCGAGTCCCGGCTGCTCCACTTCCAACTCTCTGCTGCAGAAGAGGATGGTCCAAGTCCTTGGGCCCCTGTACCCACGTGGGAGACCTGGAAGAAGCTCCTGGCTCCTGGCTTTGGATCGGCGCAGCTCGGGTCATTGTGGCCAATTGGGGAGTGAACCAGTGGATGGAGGACCCCTCTCTCTCTCTGCCTCTCCTTCTCTCTCTATGTAACTCTGACTTTCAAATAAATAAGTAAATCTTTAAAAAAAAAAAAAAAAAAAACAGGATGCATCCAGGTGAATAGCATCACCTGCCTAGAAGAGAGAGGCTGCTGGGGGGAGGGGCTGCCAGGGATGGGACCCAGCAAGAGACTGGATTTCCAAACACCCACAGGCACTACTACGGTCTAGTATAAAACATATGGAGTGTGTGTGCTCTTCTGAATCGGATTTTCGTATTTAAATCTCCATACAAACACAAAGATTTTGTATATTTGGATATTTGGACATAGTCATCTGGAAATCTTGTCTGGCAATGGTTTTAAATCTAATAAAATGCCTTTTCTTTCTCCGAGGCAGGTGCTGTTGATGTCATTATTACTCAAATCTGTCTCAGGTGTACATGGAACAGAATATTCTGGGTGGCAGTTGCTGCCCTGTTAGGAACAGCAGCCAGGGCAGCAGCAATCTCGAGGGATGTTTTCAGGAGCAAATAACAAGCACAGCTTACACCAGTTTGAACAAAGTGGGGAATGTGCAGTATCTGCCTGCGTGACCGAGAAGTCCAAACAAAGGTACAGTCCAGGCCAGTCCTAACCAGGGCTGCGGCTCTGCTTCACTGTCCATCTCCAGCTCAGTGGTTCTCAAGCTTCAGAATCTTCAGTCATTCAGCGCTTATCCACACAGACTGCTGATTCCACAGATCGGGGGTGAGGGCTCGGAATTTTCATTTCTTTTTGTTTTCTTTGGCAGCAAATAGGATTGATTATTGTTGATTTGAGAAAAGAGACCTCAGGATAGTGGAAGCTCTCACGAGTGAAGGGCCTGCCACTTGTTCAGGTGAGCCGGGGATGTGTTTGACCCCTCGCCCATCTGGGATGAGCCACTTCTCAGCCACCGTGTCTTCAAATTCGTCCCCTTTAAACTTGGTAAAGCCTCACTTTGAGCTGGATCTTCTGGCAACCAGACAACTTGAACTTGGCCTTACACAGGGCCTCAGTCACGCGTTCCTTGTTCTGCAGCTTGGGTGAGGATAGACATGATGACCTGGCCAATGCGAATGCTGGCTGCTCCACCCTGCCTAACTGGAGTCCAGATTGGGAACAGCATTAGGTCAGAGGCAGGAATGTCTACACGGAAGGGTTATCTGTCAGATCCCTTAGGACAACCCTGGATATCTGCTAACTTGAGCCCAGCCACATTGTGAGTGGGCTGTGGAGTAAGGTCAGAAAACTGTTTCCTGCTTCCCGCATTGAACAAAAATCTTAAATTCCACTCTTAGGAAATTGGCCTGGATCAATCCCTGTCGTTAACATAGATGAGGAATTGAGCTGCATGCCACAGAAAACCCAAACAGCTAGGACTTGAACGTGATAGGAGTGTTTTTCTCTTGTATATAAAGAGGTGTAGAGGACGGCAGCCCAAGACTGTGGGGAGAGCTCCCTGGTGGCATCAGGCACTCGGGCTGCTTTTGGTTTCTGCTCTTCCTTCCTAGGGCGAGGCCCTCGTCCAAGTGCGCCTGGCATTCCAACCACTGGGGCTGAGGTCTGGGCAGCAGGCAAGAGTATAGGCCAGCTGCCCTCTGCTAAGGGACATTCCAATGGCTTGACTAGAACTGGCTCGTGGCCTCCCTATCTTCAAGGGTTCTGGAAAGTATAACTCTTATCTGAGCTCGTTGCTGGGCTGGGAAAATAGAAGTTCTCTTGGTGAGAGAGAAGGGAAATCGGGTAGGGAAGGAAGATGTTACTAATTGATTGGTGGAGTTGAGTGTGGAATCCATTCACCTGCTGCACAATGAAGGGGAGAAGCAGCAGAGGCCAGGGAGGCAGCCACAGCGCCCAGGACACTCGTGGAGAGGAAGTGGCAGGGGAGGTGACCACACACTGGAGGCTCACACCGCCACCTGCAGCCCGCCATGATAGACGGAGCACGAAGCTGGCACAGAATTTAGTTCCCAGCTCTGCCACTGACAAGTCTTTGAACGTTTGTGCCTGAATTTCCCCATCCTACCTGGGTCAGCTTTCCATTTAGATGGGGGGAGGGCGGACGGGGAGTATCCATCACTAACTTGCAAATTAGCTGAACAAGTTGTTTTTCCTGTCTGACATCCACAGCTGCCCAAGCCTTGGGTGGACGTTTATATACACACATACAGGTTAACTGCCAGATCTGTGGGCCTCAGTGTTCTGCAAACTGTGGTCCAAGCATCATTGTAGCAAAATGAGTGGAGGTGCGCAAGAAAGATGAGATGAGATGCCCGGATCTCTTGAGCCAAGATTTCTGGGGCTAGGGCAGGAACGGGAGTTGTTAACAAGTCCCTTGTGTAATTGGTGTTTGCCAGTTACTCCTAATAACTCTAAAGAGTGGATTTTTCTTAGAAGACCTTGTTATTCCCTTGTGCAGATGCACAGCTTTTATACTGCAGGATTGGTGGTAGAAAGCGAAATTGCTATAGGAGATGTGGAGAAAAGACAAAGTCTCTGACAGTTCCAGAGAGGAAAGAGCGAGTTGTAGGCAGTGCTGCTGTGCCCACGTAGGGGTGCGGACTGAAGAACAGGAAATTAGGCTGCAGATTGCTTAACCACCAATGTGTTGCCTGCTTGGAATCTGATGGCCCAGTGGGGGTTGTTATTGTCTGAATGTGTCTCCCTGCCCAAAGTCATTTTAAAGACCTAAGCCCCAGGCACTTCGGCTCATTAGGCTAATCCTCCGCCTAGTGGCGCCGGCACACCGGGTTCTAGTCTCGGTTGGGGCACCGGATTCTGTCCCGGTTGCTCCTCTTCCAGGCCAGCTCTCTGCTGTGGCCAGGGAGTGCAGTGGAGGATGGCCCAAGTGCTTGGGCCCTGCACCCCATGGGAGACCAGGAGAAGTACCTGGCTCCTGCCATCGGATCTGCGCGGTGTGCCGGCCACAGCGCGCCAGCCACGGTTGCCATTGGAGGGTGAACCAACGGCAAAAAGGAAGACCTTTCTCTCTCTCTCTCACTGTCCACTCTGTCAAAAAAAAAAAAAAAAAAAAAAAGAGAGAGACCTAAGCCCCAGATGACGATATGTGGAGATGGAGCTTTGGGGAGGTTATTCGAGTTGGAGATCGTGAGGGCGGGGCCTTCCTGATGATACTAAAGGCCCTGTAAGAAAAGACAGCAGCGTGCTTGCAGCACCTGCTGTGAGGACACACCAAGGGGACAAGACTGGCGGCCTCTGCAAGCCAGGAGCTGGCCCTCACCAGGACTCGAATCTGGGACTTGATCTTGGGCTTGCTGGTTGCCAGACCATGAGCAATACACGTCTGTTGTTTAAATCCCCTCACCTATGATATTTTGTTAGACCATCCCGGACAGACTGAGACAGGGGTGATTGTCTTGGAGGCACTCGTGTTTTAGAAAAGGAGTCTTGTTACTCCAAAGAACTTGCCAGAGTGACACAGTGGACAGAGCATGCCCTTGACCTGCATTGCCGCTCTAAATTATGCAAACTTAGCAGAAATGAGCTTTGTTCCTTCTTTGGAAATGATAGTCAACTAATACTTACCTTAAAGGGCTGTGATCAGGAAAGATTAGGTAATGGCTTGGTACCTGGCTCACGAGAAGCACCAGCAGTGTAGCCGCAATGAGCCACACCGGTACGTCAGCCTTTGCTCAGACATCCACTGAGCCCAGCTGGGAGCAATGCGCTCAGGTGCTCACTCAGTGCATGTGGAAGCAAACTTCTTAGCAGAGATCCTGCTTAGGGAGAGATCCGCGGACCATTAGGACGGCGGTGGGAGGCTGCCAGCCTAACATCATCACGTGCGTCCCTGAGCCCAGCTTACTTCCAGACAATTGAGGAGTGTCCAGTTCCTGTCCAGTTGAGAGAGTGCCCCGTGGAGTCTCTTGCAGTAGAAGGTGGGTTAAATGCTACCATGTCTTTTCTATTAGAGTTCCTAGCAAAAATCCATGAACAACTTTATGATCACTTTTTTTTTTTTTTTTTTTTTTTTTTTTTTTTTTTTGGCAGGCAGAGTGGACAGTGAGAGAGAGAGAGACAGAGAGAAAGGCCTTCCTTAGCCGTTGGTTCACCCTCCAATGACTGCCGCGGCCGGTGTGCTGCGGCCGGCGCACCGCGCTGATCCGATGGCAGGAGCCAGGTACTTTTCCTGGTCTTCCATGGGACACAGGGCCCAAGTACTTGGGCCATCCTCCACTGCACTCCCTGGCCACAGCAGAGAGCTGTCCTGGAAGAGGGGCAACCAGGACAGAATCCGGTGCCCCGACCGGGACTAGAACCTAGTGTGCCAGCACCGCAAGGCGGAGGATTAGCCTAGTGAGCCGCGGCACTGGCATGATCCCTCTTTAAAAAAAAAATTATTTATTTACTTGAAAGTCAGAGTTACTCAGAGAGAGAAGGAGAGGCAGAGACAGAGAGAGAGAGGTCTTCCATCCACTGGCTCATTCCCCAATGGGCCGCAACAGCCAGAGCTGAGCTGATCCAAAGCCAGGAGCCAGGAGCTTCTTCCGGGTCTCCCACGCTGGTAGAGGGGCCCAAGGTCTTGGGCCATCTTCCACTGCTTTCCCAGGCTACAGCAGAGAGCTAGATGGGAAGTGGAGCTGCCAGGACACGAACTGGCACCCATATGGGATGCCAGCACTGCAGGCAGCGGCTTTACCCGCTACACCACAGCGGCCCCTATGATTACTCTCAAGTGTATCACATTTAAGTTAGCAGAACTCTGCCCTTCTTGACCGTGAGGTTGAAGCTTTACTTGGTGTTCAGTGAGACCTACTAGATGGCAGGTACTGGAAAGAAGAGAAAATCCCTCCACCCCATGGTCCAAATCTTAACCTGTTTGACCATTGCTGCTCTAGCAACCAAGACAATTCTTCTCCCTAACTCCCAGGCCTTACCGCCCATTTTACCTCCAGTCCTAGGAGAAGCCCTTTGACCAACAGGAAGACACCAACTTAGATAGGTAAGTTTCCCCTGCTGGAAGGGAGGAGCATTGGCCATAAACTAGGGGAAGCAACCGGGTCTACTCCATCTGGCCCCAGGATTCCTGAACACTAGAGGGCAGTCTGGCCCCATGGACCTAAGGACGCCTGTCTGCCCTTCCTGGAGGATGACAGGACCCTGCCTTCCTCCCGGCCAACCCCAACCCCACTCCACCCCGCTTCACATAGCTCTTCTGGAAGTGACGTGCTGGCACCTGAGTGACCCAGAGACCCATTTACCTTGAGAGTAAGAACACTGACTTGTTAATTAAGAGGCAGAATCGGGATTGGACCTTGATGCAGCACCTACTAGGTGTTTGATCTTGGCAAAGTGCCTTAACTTCTCTGAACTTTGATGATACTTATCCTTAAATATGCTTGATGAGATTATGTGTGCAGCACTCAGCAGAATAGCCAGCACATGGCAAATCCTCAATAACTATTAGCTGTGATTCTTAATGGTTCTAAGGAATAGCTGTATCCTAGATCTGGACATTGTTCATTTGGTTAAAGTCTAAGAACCTCTTACTGGGAAGGTGAGGGTATCCTTAGGAAATATCTGCAGTACACCAGGCACCATAGTAAAGCCTTGTATAATATGCCTCACTAACCTGAGGGAGGGAGTTATTATCCTTCTTTTATAAGGTACAGAAACTGGGGATCGGAGAGGTTGAATCAATCACCCCGGGTTACACAGAATGTGGCAGAGGAGTCTGGATACAAGTCCTAGGCAGTGGGGCTTCAAAGCTCTTTTTTATTTTTTTAAAGATTTATTTTATTTGAAAGTCAGAGTTACAGAGAGAGAGAGAGAGAGAGAGAGAGAGAGAGAGAGAGAGGTCTTCTTTCCACTGGTTCACTCCCCAAATGGCCACAATGGCCAGAGCTGAGCTGATCCAAAGCCAGGAGTTTTTACCAGGTCTCCTACGTGGATGCAGGGCCCAAGGACTTGGGCCGTTCTCTGTTGCTTTCCCAGGTGTATTAGAAGGGAGCTGGATCAGAAGTGGGGCATCCAGGACTAGAACTACGCCCATTTGGGATTCCAGCATTACAGGCCAGGGCTTTAACCCACAGCACTGCGGCGCCGGCCCTGGGGCTTCAAAGCTTTTAGTCACCGTGAGGGGCTGTAGCAGTAGTGTTTTCCTAGAAGCTTCATCTGCTGCAGCCCAAAGGCGAGTTGTAAGGCTGAAGAAGGGGGTTGCCATAGCTACCAGCTGGACCCCTTTTCAAGTAACGAGATCCTCTGCTCCAGTTTTGCAAGGAGAGCTGCTTGTCTGGAAACGCTCCTGAACACCTGCACCTGGAGGGAGCCGGCTGTGCCTTAATTATTCAGAGCCTCTCCAGACACTTGATATAATGAGCAGGTGTGTGTGACTCTGCCTTTCCCCGACATGCCTTTACTTACCCCATACCCTGTTGTCCCTGAGGAAACGGAACCTCAGCCTTCTGGAGATACGTGTCTGCCTTCTTCGTTCCCCATCCCCAAATCTATTGGTTACAAGTGGACCATAGACCTTGAAAATGTCAAAATCATGCTGAGTTGAAATGGGTGGTGTAACTGGGACTCTAACCAGCAAATGGATAGATCACCTTTTTCTATTCATCTACATTTCCTTTTCTTGTATCCTAAACTCCTAATAGTACAAGTCAAACCCAAAGACTAAACTTGCAAGATAAACAAAAAAGTTGACAAAACATTTGTACTACAGATTTAAACTATGTGAAAGGAGAAAAAACTAGGCTTAGGGAAAAAACTGTGCTGGCATTGTGGTGTAGGGGGTTAAGCCATTGCTTGCAACACCAGCGTCCAGCGTCCCATATCAGAGTGCCAGATGGAGTCCTGGCTACTCCATTTCTAATCAGCTCCTTGCTAATGGGCCTGGGAACGCAGCGGATGATGGCCCAAGTAATTGGGTCTCTGCCACCACTGTGGAAGACCCAGATGGAATTCCTGGCTCCTGGCTTTGGCCTGTTCCAGCACTGGCTGTTGCAGACATTTGCGGGGTGAAACAGCAGATGGAAGATCTCTCTTGCACTCTTTCTCTGTTTCACCCTCTCTCTCTGTAACTCTGCCTTTCAAATAAATAAATTGTGAAAAAAGAAAAAGGAAGGAAAAAGTCTGGAAGGAAATGGGCACATAAAGGTTGTGCTTGGCCTGTGCTGCTCAGGCTACAGTAGCACATGCAGTAGCCTGACAGCAGGTACTAAAATGTCCAGTGCTCGGGGTCGTGCATTTTCTAGGACCAGTGACCTACTCATGCATCCTCACCTGAGTGCTCACATATTCCTCACCCTAGATTGTCCATCTCACACCGCCTCTCTCTCACTTCCTGTGTGGGGGCCAATAGGGCAGGGTCTCTGTGCTGCCTGAGTTGTCCTGTGAGCAGACTTGTCTTCAGGGCTGTCCGTGGTCCTCACTACTCTGCGACTTTGTGTGTTCTTATCAGGATATTTCCTACTGCCCCATTTCAATTTTCATATGCAATCAAAATGAATTCCTCAGAACCTAAATATGTGCCTCTTGATAGTGAACTACTTAAAAATAATTAGCCATTAAAAATCTTGTTTTTGCAGAATATTTATTGGCATGGGACGAGGCTCCCTATAAAATATTCAATAGAAGAAAAACTAGACTAAAACAGTATAATTTATATTCTCAAAATTATAATACATATTTGATTTGAAAAAGACAAGGAAAATGTATCAAAAACATCAGGAGTGACTTATTGAACAGTGAGTTTTATCTCTCATACTCTTTCTAAGAAAACATAGAAAAGTTTTCAGGTTTACTACTTTTTTTAAATGCTTCTCTTGTTTTCATATTTCTTCCTAGGGGAAATGATTGGTATGATAGTGAAAATAAAATCTGTAATCATCTTTATAACCTAAAGAGAGGCCTATTCTCCACCCAGACCTCATTTGGTAGATCAAGGCTCAGGGACTTCTGGGTGACAAAGTGAGGGAGGGGAAGTCCAGACTGGAAGCCAGCCTGCAGCCCTGGAGGGAGATGGTGGCCTTGGCAGAGTGACGAGATTGGTGAGCTCTGGGGCCCCTTGCAGCCAGGGACTTGCTCTCCACTGCTGCAATGGTTTCACCCCCTAGCCCACAGCCTGCCCTGGGCCAGAAAACTCCCGGAAGCCTCGTGTATCTGCTCCAGAAACTTCACCAAACTCGAGTTTTCCTTCTCCATCTCACAAGTGAGGCTACATCCCTGACTCTGTGTGTCCAGATTCTGTTTCAGTGCAATTAGATGGTAAATAATTCAAGGGGACGGAAGCTGGCAAAGTGGTGTGTGATGTCCAAATAGCTATCTTGTTTACTCTCTGGTGTAAACTTGAGGCTCCTCTGCAAGACAGGAGCCCCAGGAGCAGGTGAAAGATGCAAACACAGGAATCTCTCCTGTTTGCATTCCCTCCCCTCTTCTGAAATTGTTGGAGGGAGCCAATGCCATTTCCCAGGTAGATTGGCTTTGGCAGAAATGCTTGGATGACATCCTAGACCTATCTGAGGTTCTTCCCGCGGTGGGCTGGGTGGTCAGAATCCAGAGGCATCCATTCACTTCTCCTAGAGGTGAGAACATGAAATAGCAGCAGAAATAGCACCATCCCTCCTCTCCCTTCCTTCTGTGCAAGGAGAGGAGATACTTGAACTTGCCTCATCATTCAAGAAGCAGACTTAGTTAAGACTCTTTAAGTTACAGGTAACCTGAGCCCCTCTCCCTTGCTCTAGAAGAAAAGGATGATGCATTATGTGGACGCAGGGATGTCTCATGAAGTCCAAGGGCAAAAAACCGATGGAGATGGCCCAGCCTTTCAAGAAACAGGAAATGTGTGGCTCAGGCAACAAACCATAGCGAGAGCAAGTGACTGGGATCAGGGATCCCGGGGTAACTGAGTCTCTCCTCGCTGTGTGAGGGCTTCATTTCCTCCAGCTGGAGACTGGCTTCTGCCATGAGCATGAAAGAGAGCCAGGAGAAACTCCCAGACCTGTCCTCACAGCTTTATCACACCTTCCACCTGCTGTGAAATGAAAAATCCCCCTGGTCCCCAGTTTCAGTGCAAGAAAAACTGGTTGGTCTACGTGGAGCATCTATCCTCACTATAGTTGGGGTGCAGAGGAAGGACTATGGTATGATCTGGTTTAATTCAGTCATATCATGCCTGCTTGATCTTACCATGATTAAGTATGCATTGCTTCACAATGGGCACACATTCCGAGAAATGCCCCAGTAGTAATTTCATCATTGTTCATGTGTCATGGAGTGATGTAACCAGGCAGTATAATACTATGGAACCGCTGTCACAGATGTGATCTGCCCACTGAAACATCACATACAGCACGAGATTGTACTGAAATAGTTGCACTAGGCTTTCTCTTCTGGATAGGATGTATTTGTAACAATCCAATGCTGCTGTGGAAACAAAGAGGAAAAACTGGGTATGTTACAAAGATTATGTTTTTAAAGACAGTAGAGAGTTGTGGTAGCAATGAGGCCCAGGGAACTAATATTCTGGACAGGAAAGAGCCCCTTCTGAATGAGCTAATCATCTCTGGCCATTTTCTTCCCTGGGGGTTTCTGCCAACTCTGGGTATGCACGCCAAGGACAGAGCTTGGCTCAGGCAGAAGGTCTCTCGGGGGCAAAGAAAAACTAGTAGAGTTTGTGATAATCAGTGTGGTCTGGCATAACATTAGAACCTAGCCTTGCTCTAAACACATGGCCAGTTTTGCTGAAGTCTAGGATAGGGCAGAAGAGACTGGGCCAGAAGCGTCTAATAGCGGGGGGCATTTTCCCACGGGTTCGTAGCATGTAGAGAACAAAGTCCTGTTGGAGGGAAGAGGCCTGCATCAAAGATATCTGTCAAGATACTTGCCAAATTTTGAAACTCTGTGGGGCAAGAGCTCACAGAGCTAAATCCTCATTGAACTCAAGCTCATTAAATATATTTAAAGCAATGAGTTCATAATGGTACCTAAGAAGAATTTGCATTCATCATCCTTGAAGGATGCCAGGGAATCAGGCTATTACTTTGAAACTGATAAATAAAGGAAAAGCAGCAGTGTTTGTTCTACCTTTCTTTTTCCAACTGTATGTCAGGACAATCAAATAGTTGATGAAAGGACGTTTTTCTTTATAGAAATATTCCAGCTAATAAATGAAGAAGTAATACAGCTCTGAAATGAATGAGCCTATAAACATCTTGCAACTCTTAATGAAATAATGCATCTAGGCAAGCATCATCAATGGGCGCCAACATCACTTAATACCTCCTGATGGAAAGACAAAAAGCTGCCTGTGAAACCTGCTTGCCTAAGAATAGAAACTGAACTTCATCAAATCTTTTGCTGTATCCACAGTTTGCAGGAAATGCAAGTGACCCAGTCCCTTCAACAAGTAAATCATAAGGAGTAGGAAGTTCAGGGGGCAGACTCTAGGTTAAATGAGCAATATACATATCACCCAATTGCAACAGCTAGATCCTGCTTTAAACAAACTCTTTCCGAAAACCCATTTTTATGGCACAGCTGGGGAAATGTGCACACTGAATTGACCCTAAATGATACTGAAGGAAGTATTTTTCATTTTTAGGTGTGATAATATTATGGTTGTGTTTCTATAGTATTTATCTTTTAGAATGACAACTTGAAATATTTGTGGGTGAAGTTATATGATGCCTAGGACTTACT
Organism: Oryctolagus cuniculus; assembly: GCF_964237555.1. NCBI lineage: Eukaryota > Metazoa > Chordata > Mammalia > Lagomorpha > Leporidae > Oryctolagus > Oryctolagus cuniculus. The sequence continues at coordinate 34,075,000 of NC_091446.1, forward strand.
TTGAGATAATTTGCAGGGAGAGCTAGGGGTCAGCCAGTGAAGTGGGAGTATGGAAAAGACAGACTGGCCTGGAGGAGGAGTCCCAGGGCTGGCTGAGGGGTGAATGGGAGTTTGTTGTATGCTCTTCTATATTTTGTGTGAGATTTTTTTTTTTAAAAAGAAAGAGAGATCTTACATCTCCTACTTCACTCTCCAAATGCCTGCCACAGCCAGGATTGGGCCAGGCCAAAGCTGGGAATCAGGGACCCCATCCAGGTTTTCCACATGGGTGTCAGGGACCCCAGTACTTGAGCCATCACCTGCTTCCTCTCCAGGGTGCACAGTAGCAGGAAGCTGGAATCAGAAGCAGAGCCAGGACTCAAACCAGGCACTTGGACATGGGATGTGGGCGTCCCAAGTGGTATCTTAATCACCGCACCAAGGACCCACCCTGTGTCTATTTTAAGCATATCGGGCACATGGCAGTCATGTGTGCTAAAGAGGTGCCATGCTGGGGTTACAAATTTGAAGATGACACAGGCCCTGGCCCTACTCTCATTACATCAGTCTGCTTCTCACACTCTTATCACTAGTACTTCTTTAATTATTCTTTTTCCTTATGGATCCCACATTTGAAAGATTCTTATCGCAAAATAAATGCATCAGGTATGTAATAATTTTAAAGAACAGTCATCCCTGGCCAGCGCCACGGCTCAATAGGCTAATCCTCCACCTGTAGCGCCGGCACCCTAGGTTCTAGTCCCAGTCAGGGCATCAGATTCTGTCCTGGTTGCTCCTCTTCCAGGCCAGCTCTCTGCTGTGGCCCAGGAGTGCAGTGGAGGATGGCCCAAGTACTTGGGCCCTGCACCCGCATGGGAGATCAGGAGAAGCACCTGGCTCCTGGCTTCAGATCAGCGCGGTGCACCAGCCGCAGCAGTCATTGGGGGGTGAACCAATGGCAAAGGAAGACCTTTCTCTCTGTCTCTCCCTCTCACTGTCCACTCTGCCTGTCAAAATAAATTAAAAAAAAAAAAAAGAAAAAGTACAGTCATCCCTCAGTATGTTCAGGAGATTTGTTCCAGGGCCTCCCGAAGATATGTAAATTCTTGGATGCTCAAGCCCTTGTATACAATGCAGTATTTACATGTCACCCCTCCCCACACACCCTCTTGTACACTTTCAGTCTTGTCTAGATTATTTATGATGATACAGTGTAAGTGCTAAGCAAACAGGTATTGTACTATGCGGTTTAGGGAATAACAGCAAGGAAAAAAGTCTGCACAGGTTCAGTCTAGACACAATTTTTTTCAAATAGTTTGTATCATGGTTGGTTGAATCCATGGAGGCAGAATCTGCAAATACAGAGGTCTAAACATACTATCTTTATGGTGGTTGAAATGTCTAAACACATCTTCTCTGCAGTCTTACAGGAAGTCTTGTCTGGGAACCTCAATGTGGTCCAGCTTTTTTGTTTTGCAGAGATGGACACTGCAGGCCGGATGGAGGGGTGCCCAGGCCCCTCTGGCAGAGGTGAGGCTGGAGCCCACATTCCTGAGGCTACACCTGCGCCTCCTCTAGGGCACAGTGTGTAGATGATCTGCTTTACTGTATTGGAAGCTGTCACCAAGTTAGCCTGCCACCTTCTCCTTTAAGACTGAGCTATGCTACTTCCTTCAACTTTTCTTCATAGATTTTATTTACTTGTCACCTTCTGAGACTCTTCCAAGGCTGTCTGACACATGCCTCATTTGTTTCAATTCTCACGTTGCTGAGCCTTTGTGAACAACTGAGTTAAATAGTCAAGCAGGGTCAACTCTCGGTTATCCGGGGGCAGATTGGCTGATATCCCATCCAACCCTGGCCAAAGCAAAACAAGAGCACCGTACAATAGGGGTAGAATCGCAGTCAGCAGATGCCCTGTTAGGCGGCTTTGAGGGCGGAATGTTCTTTCCCTTCATCAGTCCCTTCGCACACGCAGGTTGATCGTTGTGAAATCCTTATCTATGACCGTTCACGGCTTTGTTTTGCTTGTCGCACACACTCTGACTGGAAACTCCAGTGCTGAGGGCACCTCACCAATGTCTCACTGGCGATCTCTTCTCTCTCCAAGAGATTTTCCTGTCAAAATGGCAGAACCACATCCTGCAGCCCAGCCTCCTGTCAAGCTGACAACACACAGCGAGCAACCTCAGTTGCCAGCATTCTCAGAGGCCAGACTGCAACCTCTGAAAGCCATTTCGGATGGTACTGTCGTCTACACTGGTCTCTGTTAGGAATTACTGGGTTTCCTTCCTAAATTTCTATCGGGGAGAAACAGAGGCCTGATTTGCCCACAGCAAAAACAAGAAGTGGCTTTCACATTAGCTGATTGGAATGGAAAACTAGCATCAGGTCCTCCTCCAAAAAAGCTTTCACTTGAAAAGAGATGAAGTTTCACTTACCTGCTCCAATGTTTACCAAAAACTTTCTTGAAAATCCGGAGTTGCTTGCATAAATTAATCAAAGAAGAAGCAACTGTAAATAGAGCCTAGTCCTGTCGTTTCTACACTCAAAGGTTCACTACAGCTGAATGCAAGGTCAGTTTTTAAAGAACAGAGTAGGAGAGCTAACCATTAGCACCATGACAGGCCCTTGGGACAGGATGCTCCATCATCCCCAGCCTATCCACTTGGCCTCAATTCTCTCTTCTGTTATCCACTGCATACCTCCCTAACCAATCTAAGGATCTCTCTTCTTTCTCGATTTTAGTACTCTGTACCCTACCTGGAAACTCAAGTTTACACTTTTTAAAAAAAGATTTATGGGGCCGGCGCTGTGGCATAGCGAATGGGACTGCTGCCTGAAGTGCCAGCATCCCATATGGGCACTGGTTCGAATCCCGACTGCTCCAATTCCGATCCAGCTCTCTGCTATGGCCTGGGAAAGCAGCAGAGGATGACCTGGGTGCTTGGGCTCCTGCACCCATGTGGGAGACCCAGAAGAGGCCCCTGGCTCCTGGCTTCAGATCAGCAGAGCTCCGGCCATTTTGGCCAATTGGGGATGAATCAGCGGATGGAAGACCTCTCTCTCTCTGCCTCTCCTTCTCTCTGTGTGTAACTCTGACTTTCAAATAAATAAATAAATCTTTTTAAAAATTTTATTTATTTGAAAGTCAGAGTTACACAGAAATAGGAAGAGAGAGAGAGGTATATCTTCCATCTGCTTGTTCATTCCCCAGATGGCTGCAATGGCTGGGGCTGGGCCATGCTGAAGCCAGGAGTCAGGAGTTTCATCAAGGTCTCCCACATCGGTGCAAGGGCTCAAGCACCTGGGCCACCTTCCATTGCTCTCCTAGGTGCATTAGCAGGGAGCTGGATCAGAATTAAAGCAGAACCAGTAACCATATGGAATGTTAGCATTGCAGGTAGTGGCTTAACCCATTAAGCCACAATGCTGGCCCCTTCAAGTCTATAATTTAATCTAATTGTATAAAAACTAACACAGAGCCTAGAAATGCAATCATAATTAATGACAAAAATATTAATGGCATTTACATTAAAGTCAGAAACAAGACAGATAACTATTATTGTAGCAGAGATCTTTTTATTTTTTTAAAGGTTTATTTGTTTATATGAGAGTCAGAGACAGAGACAGAGAGAGAGGTTTTTCCATCCTCTGGTTCACTCCCCAAATGGCTGCAATGGCTGGAGCTGATCCAGTCTAAAGCTAAGAGCCAGGAGCTTCCTTCAGGTCTCCCATGTGGGTACAGGGGTTCAAGGACTTGGGACATCTACTGCTTTCCCAGGCCATAGCAGAGAGCTGGATTAGAAGTGGAGCAGCTGGGACTTGAACCAGTGCCCATATGGGATGTCGGTACTGCAGGCAGCTGCTTTACCTGCTATGCCACGGTGCTGGCCCCTGTAGCAGAGATCTTTATCATCACGGTGGGAAGGAAACACATGAACAAGCAAGAGTCCAGCCCTCCTGATTGTCCTCTGACCCTACTGCTGGTGACTGCTCTGCCTCCCTGGATTTGATCTGTGACAATGAGCAAATGGAAAATGGCCTGTAGCTTAAGATGTCTGTGTGGGTTAAATCACTGGTTACAAGGCCCATATCCTACATCAGTGTGGTTGGGTTTGATACCTGCTTCCCACTCCTGACTCCAGCTTTCTGCTAATGCAGATCCTGGGAGAGTGATGATGGCTCAAGTGATTCAATTTCTGGCATTCATATGGGAGACCTGGATTGAGTTCCTAGTGCCCAACTTCAGCCCCAGCTGGAGACTATTTCAGGCATCTGGGGAGTGAAGCAGAGGATGGAAGCACATACTTTATCTCTTTTTTTCTCTCTGACTCTAAAATAAGTAAAAATTGAAAGTAAGTGGAGGGGCCTGCACTGTAACACAGCAGGTTAACGCCCTGGCCTGAAGCGTCGGCATCCCATATGAGTGCCGGTTGAGACCCAGCTGCTCCACTTCCAATCCAGCTCTCTGCTATAGCCTGGGAAAGCAGTGGAAGATGGTCCAAGTCCTTGGGCCCCTGCATCCACCTGGGAGACCTGGAAGAAGCTCCTGGTTCCTGGCTTCGGATTGGTGCAGCTCCGGCCATTGCGGCCAATTGGGGAGTGAACCATCAGATGCAAGATCTTGATCTCTCTCTCTCTCTCTCTCTCTCTCCCTCTTCTCTCTCTGTGTAACTCTGATTTTCAAATAAATAAATAAATCTTTAAAAAAAAAAAAGTGCTGTACATTGTGATTTAATGCTATAACTAGTACTCAAACAGTATTTTTCACTTTGCGTTTCTATGTGGAAAAAAAAACCTGTTGAAATCTTTACTTAATATATGCTAAACTGATCTTCTGTATATAAAGAGAATTGAAAATGAATCTTGATGTGAATGGAAGGGGGGAGGGAGAGGGAAAGGGGAGGGTTGCAGGTGGGAGGGAAGTTATGGGGGGGGGGAAGCCATTGTAATCCATAAGCTGTACTTTGGAAATTTATATTCATTAAATAAAAGTTAAAAAAAATAGAAAAAAAAAGTCTGTGTGGTAAGAGAAACAGCATTTACCAATTCTATTTATTTTATTTTTAAAAAATATTTATTTATTTGAAAGGCAGAGTTACAGAGAGGCAGAGGCAGAGACAGAAAGAGAGAGATCTTCCATCCACTGGTTCACTCCATAAATGTCCACAATGGCTGGAGCTGGGCTGGTCTGAAGCCAGGAGCCAGGAGCTTCTTCTGGGTCTCCCAAGCAGGTGCAGGGACCCAAGGACTTTGGCCATCCTCTGCTGCTTTCCCAGGCTATAGCAGAGAGCTGGATTGAAAGTTGAGCAGCCGGGTCTCAAACCAGCACCCATATGGGATGCTGGCACTGCAGGAGGCCGCTTTACCAGCTATGGCACAGTGCCAGCCCCAGTGTTTACTGATTTTATTGTTACCAATAAAATGTTGATCATTTCCTCTCAACTATCTACTGGAGTCAAGGAGGAGGAAGAACCAAAGGGGAGAATAAAAAAAATAAAAAACATCTTACTGATTAGAGTTTCCAGGCCATAATGAAAGATGGGGTGCTAAAGACCACAAACAACAAGAATTCACTGGGAAAAGACAAATGAAAGAGAGGGGGGAATGGCTACATGGTGGATGGATAAGTAGCAAGGACTAAGAGAGTGAAGATGAGGAAATGGGCCAGAAATCAGGTGGATGCCTTATTGAAAATGAACGTCAGGGCAAGGTCTGAGTTGGAGTTGAGTTAACGGGAGGATCTAACTAGAGAAGAGTAGCCTTCAGGGACCTGTTGAGCCATCAGTCAGGTGTAAGGTCTGGGGAAACTGTAAATACTTAAGGACGGGTAGGAAACTCGGCTCAGGGGGTTACATCCGAACAGATGCCCTGTTCAGCCCTTGCAACAACTCTGTCAGGTGGGTGCCATTAGTTTTCCCACTGCACAGAGGAAGACAATGAGGTTTAAAGAAATTAAGTATTTTTTGCTCCAGATCAGTCACCCAATAATGAGTGGAGGGGGCCAGCGCTGTGGCATAGCTGGTAAAGCTGACGCCTGCAGTGCCGGCATCCCATATGGGCGCTGGTTCGAGTCCTGGCTGCTCCATTTCTGATACAGCTCTCTGCTATGACCTGGAAAAGCAGGTAGAGGATGGCCCAAGGCTTGGGGCCCTGCACCTATGTGGGAGACCTGGAGGAGGCTCCTTGCTCCTGGCTTCAGATTGGCTCAGCTCCGGCTGTTGCAGCTATTTGGGGAGTGAACCATCGGATGGAAGACCTTTCTTTCTCTCTTTCTCTCTCTCTGTCTCTGTTTTTGCCTCTCTGTAACTCTGCCTTTCAAATAAATAAATAAATCTTTAAAAAAAAATAGTGAGTGGAGCTGGGATTCAAACCCATGTCTGCTGACTCCAGAACCCCAGCTGGGTAATCTCGAGTTTTCCTCCAAATTCTAATCTGGTTTTACTCAGTTTGCTTTCCAAGACAGGGCATATTCAGGAAGGTGTGGGAGGCATTGCTGTGCATAATACAGGTGTTTAAAAGAATGTTGGTCAGACTGGTGAACCAGTGGATGCCAACAGTTCTAAAATATATGTCAAATGCGGAACCTTTGGAGGAGCTATGATTGATTAGTCTGGATGAGAGAAAGGTGGGACACTGGGTACCTAAGGGACTGAAATGGAAGTACAGTCATCTACTGAGTACTTCCAGAAAGGAGGCCAGTTGGTGCAAATGATGGGGAACAGATTACAGTTCGGTCTCGGGACAGATTTTCAGTTAAGGCCCTGGCAATAGTATGAGCTACTTTGCTCTGTACAAGACTTCCATTCCAAGGTTCCCTCATTCATTCATGTTTGTGGGGACGATCCACAGTGCTTCATCTCTATCTTAGGAACTGGAGTGCAAAAGGCAACAAGAGAAACATGTTCACAGCACTCCTGGAGGCTTCATTTTAGTGGAGAAAGCAGATGACAGACAAGTAAGGGAACAAATAATTGCATAACTTACTTAACAAGGGTGTGATAGGCTGTCAAGGAAGGAACAAGGGCCTAGGGGAGGATGTAAGGGAGGGAACAGCCGTTTGCTGCTCTCCTGAGGTTCTTTTGGGTCCCTTCGTGGTTTTCTTGTGCCATGCCTCTGGCATTTGTGCGCTTTTGTTTCTGAGGATGGACACCTGGCTATGACTTGGTTCCAAGGACAGCCCTGCAGCCACTAGAGCTCTTTGCTCTTTTGCACAGTTAGCTCCTCCCAACCCACCTTTGCCAAAGCCTCAGTTTGCTAAGCAAAGGCAGAAAGCTCAGCCCCTTGGCTTTAGGAGGAGCAAGGTTCTGGATGCAAGATTCCGACTGAGGCTGGGTCTGTGCCTCAAGTGCAGGCTTCTGGGCTTCTTCCTTCCTTCATGCTGTCTGCATTCCTGTCCAGCTTTCCTGTCCCACCCCCTTAGCAGTTTCTCCTCGGGCACTTTGGAAATAGAACATCTGCTCACGAATTCTTGGGTCAAAGTCTGCTTCTGGGGACTTGGCCTAAGATAGGAAAAAAAGTCATGATCTGACTTACCTTTATAAAAGGTGCCCTTGGGCCAGCGCCACGGCTCACTAGGCTAATCCTCCACCTGCGGCGCCAGCACACCGGGTTCTAGTCCCAGCTGGGGCGCCGGATTCTGTCCCGGTTGCCCCTCTTCCAAGCCAGCTCTCTGCTGTGGCCCGGGAGGGCAGTGGAGGATGGCCCAAGTGCTTGGGCCCTGCACCCCATGGGAGGCCTGGAGGCCTGGCTCCTGGCTTTGGATCGGCGCAGCGCGCCGGCCATAGCAGCCACTTTGGGGGGTGAATCAACAGTAAAGGAAGACCTCTCTCTCTCTCTCTCTGTGTCTAACTCTGCCTGTCAATATAAAATAAATAAATAAATAAATAAATAATTTAAAATAAAGAAATAAAAATTTAAAAAGGTGTCCTTGTTCTGGGGAGAATAGCCTATAGGTTTGTTAGGGGCTGGGTGAGGGATGGAGGATGCTCACTCCATTCAGTGAGGATGGCAGGGCCAGTAGTGATGGCAGGAAGAGGAGAGACCTCAGGTCTACGTTGAAGATACAATCAGCAAGGTTTGCTTGGGAGGGACAGAAGAGGGGAAGAATCCAGGATGCCTCCTGGATTAGACAGATATGTAGGAACATCAGAGATGGAAAGGCCATCAATGGTGGGAAGTAGGACTAATTGATTTCAAAGGCCGTGAATCCATTTGAAAATCCTCTGGCGATGGCTGGATTTAGCAGTCAAAGAAAGGTACGAACTAGAAACAGTTACACATGAGAACAACCATATAGACTGGCAGAAAGCTTGCAAAAAATCGTTGAAGTTTCCCAAATTCCTATGGAGTTACCTAATGGGGTGTTTCCATGTTCTGCTCCCGTAGTTCCCCACCCACTTGAATCCAGGTCACTCTGGCATTAAGAAATGTGCTAGGCCTTCCCCTAGGAGAAATGTGCACGTGTGAGCCTCACGCCAACCTTCTTGCCATGCTGACTTACGCTATTGGCTTCCTTGCTTTTATTAAAGAACCGATGCTAAGTTTTCTTATCCTCGATATTATTGCTAAAATTTACCAAGTATTCACTGGCACTTACTTGGCTCAGCACTTTGCGTATAGAATCTCACTGAATGTCACAACAGCCTTTGAAGTGGATCCTTTTTGAGGCTGAAGTCTTCATGATTTACCTCAAGTCAAACAGCCTGAGAGTGGTAGACTGTCCATACCAGACCTCAGGTTCTCAACCCGCGTGATAAACCGACTCCAAAAAAACTCAGTGCTCTTGGAGAAATCCAGTGCTTCCTCAGCCTATACAAAACTCCAGTTCCTGGTGCTGGGGAGTCCTAGCCAGCAGCCCCAGGTTCTCTTTCCCTCCCTCCTAGACACACCCCTGGCCCTTGTTCCCCACCCCAAGTCTTCAAAGCACCCAGCTGGCTCTGCTCTGCACCATAGGCTCCCTCTCAACAACCTATTCAATTTTTGGCACCGAGTGAACAACACAAGCCCTTTAAGAGGTCAGTACCCACACAGTGTAGGGATTTCCTTGTCTGTGACTCGGAAGCACTTCATTTGCCCATGTATCAGATCCACCCCACCGATATGCGTCAATTGCCTGTTTCTTGCTAGATTCTGTGTTGGTAATGAGGGGAGGACAGCGATGTCCTTAACTGTCAGAAACTCAGTGCCACGGATCTGGAAGGCTATTCCCAAAAAGCAGCCCTGTATTCCCAATTCTCTGGAGAAGTCGAGGGTCTTTTGTATTTTAAGACAGGATTCCCCAAGACTGGATCACCTGCCACAGGTGAAAACAGCCTAAATGTCTGACAGTACAGGTTTCACTAACTTGCTAATCTAATATTCCACACCGTGAAACAGTCTTGCAGATCTTAAAGAGAAAGAATCCTGAATTGCATGAATTTCATAGTACACTGTAAAATGAAAGACCAAAAGCAACATAATATTTTGCACATCGTGGTTCTATTTACATGAAAAAGTGGTAAATTATGTGCATGGTTAACAATGAGTCTTTCAAATAGCGAAGTTTCTGGTGATTTTTGTTTTATTCATTATGGTTGGCTTTCAATTTTTGATTTAAAAAAAAATTTATTCAGAAGCCTGTCTGGAAGGACTACACACTGTGTGATTCCAACTACATGATGTTCTAGAAAAGGCAGAACTATGGAGACAGTAAAAAGACCAGTTGTTGCCAGGTGTTGGGTGGAGGAGGCACCAGCAGGCAGAGGGCAGAGAGTCTTCAGAGTGGTGAAACAATCCCCGATGACACTATAATGGTGGATTCATATCACGTTACATTTGTGGAAATTCACAGGATGTGTAACACAAAGAGTGGACCTAACACAAACATGGACCAGGTAATAATGAGGTATCAATACTGGCTCATCAACTGTAACAAATGGACCACACTAATGAAAGGTGTTATAATGAAGGAAACGGGGTGGAGATTAGGGGAGGGTCAAGAAGAAACTCACTGTACTTGCTGCACAATTTTTCTGCAAACCTAAAACTTCTCTCTCTCTCTTTTTAAATTTATTTGACAGAGTTAGACAGTGAGAGAGACAGAGAAAAAGGTCTTCCTTCTGGTCGGCACCGCAGCTCAACAGGCTAATCCTCCACCTGCAGCACCGGCACACCAGGTTCTAGTCCCTGTCAGGGCACCGGATTCTGTCCCGATTGCCCCTCTTCCAGGCCAGCTCTCTGCTATGGCCCGGGAGCGCAGTGGAGGATGGCCCAAGTCCTTGGGCCCTGCACCCGCATGGGAGACCAGGAGGAAGCACCTGGCTCCTGGCTTCGGATCAGCACGGTGCGCTGGCCACAGTGGCCATTGGAGGGTGAAGGAAGACCTTTCTCCCTGTCTCTCTCTCTCTCACTGTCTAACTCTGCCTATCAAAAAAAAAAAAAAAAAAAAGGTCTTCCTTCCACTGGTTCACCCCACAAATGGCCACCATGGCCAGAGCTACACTGATCTGAAGCCAGGAGCCAGGAGCTTCCTCCTGGTCTCCCACACGGGTCCAGGACCCAAGCACTTGGGCCATCCTCCACTGCCTTCCCAGGCCGCAGCAGAGAGCTGGACTGGAAGAGGAGCAATTGGGACTAGAACCCGGCGTCCATATGGGATGCTGGTGCTGCAGGTGGAGGATTACCAAGTGAGCCACGACGCTGGCCCCCACTTAAAACGTCTCTTTAAAAAAAAATCTTTTAGTGGGGCTGGCGCTGTGCTGTAGTGGATAAAGCCGCTGCCTGCAGTGCCAGCATCCCATCTGGGTGCCAGTTCGAATCCTGGCTGCTCCACTTCTAATCCAGCTCTCTGCTATGGCCTGGAAAAGCAGTAGAAGATGGCCCAAGTCCTTGGGCCCCTGCACCCGAGTGGGAGACCAAGAAGAAGCTCCTGGCTCTTGGCTTTGGACTGGCACAGCTCTGGTCATCTCAGCCATCTGGGGGTGAACCAGTGGATGGAAGACCTCTGTTTCTCTCTCTCTCTCTCTACCTCTGCTTCTCTGTAACTCTGCCTTTCAAATAAATAAATATTTAAAAGTTTAAAAAGTCCATAATATTTCAAATATGCAGGAAATACAGAGAATCTAAGAACACTTTTATTCATTCACCACATAGATTTATTAAGTCTTAAGATTTTACTACTTGTAAAATATTATTTTACTATTTGTTTTAGATGTTTAGATGTTGCTTTATATCCCTCCATAATTGCAACTTCTTTCCTCCTTCACCAGGGAAAATTCCTTCTATGCATTGGTACTTTTTATAATCTGTTGACATAAACAATATGTATAATATTGTTTTATGGCCTTTTGACTTCTGCATGGCATTACATTATATATTGACTTTTCAAATTACCTTATTTACTAACCTTATATGAAAATTACTTATGTTGGTTTGTATAGTTCTAGTTTATTCATTGTAATTGCTATATAGCATTGCATTATATGAGTATGCCACAATAGAACGTTTTTTAATACCTTTTTAAAAAACATTTATTTTACTTGAAAGGCAGAGTTACAGAGAGAGGGGGAGAGACAAAGAAAGGGATCTTCCATCCACTGGTTCACTCCCCAGATGGCTGTGACAGCCGGTGCTGGCCCAGGCTGAAGCCGGGAACCAGGAGCTTCCTCAGGGTATCCTTCCCACGTCAGTGCAGGGGCCTTCCCTGCTTTCTCTGCTTTCCCAGGCACATTAACAGGGAGCTAGATTGGAAGTTGAGCAGCCAGACTTGAACTGGCATCTATACAGGATGCCAGCATTGCAGGTGATGGCTCAACCCGCTATGCCACAATGCTGGCCCCAAGAAGTTTTAAATAATATTTTGGAATATATCTTAAATAATAATGAGAAACTACTCAGGATAGTATGGGAAAGATACAGAATGTTAGTTGCAATTGACATGAAATACACACATATAAGGTAAAATACCCTCACAATAAGTATAAAAAGGTTAATAATCCTATTTCTGAAATTGTGGTATTATAGATAAATTTCCATATTTCCTAAACCTTGTGCAATGAATAAGTATTGATAATTTTTTAAAATGTGAATTAAAAGCCTGCAGTACTACTGAAATGAGATTGAACCATGTAATCTGAAATTATCACTTCCTTGTTCTCTCCAATTAGCAGTGTCCCTCAGTGATCAGCAAATAGTCCCACCTGCTCTGCCCAGGCTTGTCGCAGGGGGAGCAGCTGGCCCTGTGTCTCCCGTCCGAAGGCCTTACCTCCCCGGTCTCTGTGGCACATTCGGTTGGTTTCTGATGCCTGATACCCACAGGCAATTACAAGATTGGCTATAATTACGCCTGCAGTGATATTGTGGGATTGGATATAAATATTCTTGCTACACGTGAGCAGAGTTTATTTCTGCTCACAGTTTACCATCTGGCAACAGCACACCCTTTACTAGCTGAGAGGAGGGAAGGCCACCACGTAAGCCAGAGGTGAATGAGAGTTGGATGGGAAATTTTACATAATCGACTTCTAAAACATCATCTCAGTGTGTGGTGCTGATGGGACCGTTGTGTCAGGGATCACAGGAGAGGGGCAGCAGGTTTGTTTCGGGTTTGCATTGTACGTGATGTACAGCAAGGACTCTCCAGTGGCTCTGAGCTGGGACTGAAGCTTGGTCAGGCTGGCTCAGACCTCCCTAGTCACAGTGCTCCTGAGTGTTTGAAGCCCACCTTTTGCAGAGGTACCGCCATTTCCACCTCCTGCCTTGACCTCCCTCCCTAGCCCAAGTCTGACATTCCCCCTGGTTTCTGGATAGTTCCATCTGCCTGCCCTGTTGCGGAATCAAACTAAGTTAAAAAATGTATGCTGTTAGGTGCCTAGGTCTTTCTGTCCTCACTTCCTCCTCTTTCTCTTAGTGGCAACACCATGACCTTAGTCGTCTAGGAGTCACCTGGTGCCACCTCCTGTCCAGGACCTAGTATCCCAGGGGAAACCGGTCTTGCCATGCCTTCCTTGAGGAGCACGGTGCCCAGATCTAGCAGTTTCTGGCCCTCAGAGGTTAATCAATCTTTGTTGCATGACTGAATGAGTTGCCTCCTGCATTCCAGCTCTTATTAGCTCACACCTGGACTGGTGCAGTGACCTCTCAGCCTGTTGTTCTGCCTGGGATCTTCCTGGCTCCACCTCCTCCTGCACTGCCCCGGAACAGGTTGTCCTTACACACCACCTCCGTCTCACCACGTAAAATCAAAAAATATGAACCTGGCTATCAAGATGTGCATTCTAGCCCACTGATATCTTAGCTTGTGACTAAAATCACTCACCTCCCGAAACTCTGCTCTGTTCTCAAGTCACCTTGCACTTGATGGCCTCCATGGCTGCGCCCAGGCCTCTCCCTTCATCTGGCCTCATATTCCCATTTCTATCTGTTCTCCAAACTGTATCACCTTTCTGGATCCAGCTCTCATCTTCTCTCTTCTGTGAAGTTTTCTCAGGCCATTCCAGCCCTGGTTTCTTCCTCTGGAGGAGGACTTGCTGTCCATGCAATTATTAGATGATTAATCATGTTCTACCTTTGGCATCTTTTATCTTGTTGCAATGGTCATATTTATTTTCCCCTTGGGTTGTTTTCCCTTGTTTCCTGTTTGTCTTCACTCTCTGACTAGGTTACACACTCCTGCACAGGAGACTATTCTGTCTCCGGGACCTTTTGGCTTGGATGATTTGGTGCTTTGTCCCCTCCAGCTGACCATGACATGTGACCCAAGCCAGCCAAACACAGGACCCAATTCCCTTATCACCTTGATTTTTCTTATCATGGCCCCTGGCCCCATGTGACTAAACAGTTTACTCAGCATGGTCCATGACCCCTGCTTTCCTCACTACAATCTTTCCCTTGTGCCTGTCTAACTGAGCTGCTGGGGAAAGACAAGTAACCTCTGTGTTCTCAGAAGTAGCAGTGTGAAGCTTAGGACCACCCAAGCCGGCAGAGATGAAAAGAGAAATCCAATGACAGCTCTTGGGTCCCAAGTTGAACTGTCCCTAGAGCCCTGTCTACCTTTGATATTTAGTTATGAAGCTAACGCATTTCTTTTTTCTTGATGGACTAAACTGACTTAAGTTTCTGTTATTTTAAATGGCAGAAGCCAATGCATCTGAAAGAAAGAAATGGGCTCCTTTTCTTGCTTATCTAAGTGCCATAAACAATTTATTACCTTGTGCATTTCTGTAAAAATGTTGTGAGGATAAGTATGCTAGACAATTTTGAACCACCTCTTTTTTTTTTTTTTTTTTTTTTTGGCAGGCAGAGTGAGAGAGAGAGAGAGACAGAGAGAAAGGTCTTCCTTTGCCATTGGTTCACCCTCCAATGGCTGCCGCGGCTGGCACACCACGCTAATCCGATGGCAGGAGCCAGGTACTTCTCCTGGTCTCCCATGGGGTGCAGGGCCCAAGGACTTGGGCCAGCCTCCACTGCACTCCCTGGCCACAGCAGAGAGCTGGCCTGGAAGAGGGGCAACCGGGACAGAATCCGGCACCCCGATCGGGACTAGAACCCGGTGTGCCGGCGCCACAAGGTGAAGGATTAGCCTAGTGAGCCGCGTGCCGGCGACAATTTTGAAAATATAAAAAAGTTTAAAGAATAGAATGAATATCATCCATGTCCCCGCCACTCCAAGCTACTGCTGCCTGAATCTGGCCTGCTTTTTCTTTTAATCTCTTGTTTTGTACAATTTTTAAACAGCCACATCATTGGAGTATGTGTTTACTTTTCTGTTCTGCATTTCTCTCTGATCATTATACTGATGCTAGCTCAGCATTTGTCATTTTTTAACCTAGTCTTCAGATCTGTGTATATTTAACAAACATTCCCTTTATTTTTCTTACTTTTGAAGAGGGGGGAAGGTGTGCACATGTGTTGGGGTTGGGAGGTTTGAGGCAAAGAGTAGAGAGATGCCAAGGAGTATATGCATGTGAAGCAGAAAGAAAAGGGAGCAGAGACACCCCTCACTTGCTGTATACAGCCCATATTTTATCCTGCCTGCTTGCAGAAGAGAGTTAAGGCACTGTTATCCTTCTGGCCTTAGAACAGCTCTCCAGTCTCTTTCCAGTGGGGGTGGCTGCAGCAGCTGCTGTGGTTCCATGTGCCTGTGTGCCTGAGGCTGAGCCAGAGCTGGCTTCTGCAGGCTGCAATTCAAGATGGCCAATTCGCAATCCTAGCAAAATCAATCTATTGGAAACTAATGAGGCACAAATAGTTCATGCACTTTGAGGCTGATCTGCCAAATGAGATAAACAGGGCTCAATCAGCAGGGAAAATCAACGATGCAAAAAATACATTTCAATCTAGCATTGTTTCCCCGGGGGATGCCCACGACATCACATTCTATTGTTTTGATGCCTCTGTGGCAATTCTTGTTTAAGCTTCTGTAGGCCAGACCAGGAGGACTCCCTCTCCCAGGGTTTCATGCTCCCAGAGGCTGGGAAATGCCAAGATTTGGTGGCTGAAACTGAGAGGCCTGGGCAGCCAATATGTGCAAGAATTAAGAACTTCGTGTTTTGGAAGCAAACGCTAACCTCTATGTTTCTAAACCACCCTCTGTACCAGGTGATGCAATTAGCAAATAACATGATTATGAAGTTCTAAGACAGCAAATCCCAAAAGTATAATTAATTCACATTTATAAACACAAAATAAAGAGTAATATTTTTAAATCCCACAATTCTCTCTTAAATATTATACTAGTTAGATACAATCATCTAGAGACTATTAAAATGAAAAATGAAAAAATTTGAGTCATCTCCATTAAACTTCACTCATACTTGGAAAATTTCTCTCCATGTAGGATTATTTAAAAAATAAGACCTCAGGATGGGTGTTTGGTGCAGTGGTTAAGTTGCTGTGTGGGATTCCCATGTCCCATATCAGAAATCCTGGTTTGAGTTCTGACTCTTTGATTCTGGTTTAGCTTCCTGCTAATGCACACCCTGGGAGGCAGCAGGTGATGGTTCAAGTACTTGTGTACCACATGGGAGACCCCGATTGAATTCTGAATTCCTAGCTTTGGGCTTTTGGAGAATGAACCAGTGAATAGAAGATCTCTCTGCCTTTCAAATAAAAATTAAAAAAAAAAATTTTAAAAGACAATGTAATCCATGCTGTCCTGCAACTCATTTAAAAAATTGTAATAGAATGGAGTTACCTATTCCATTCTCACTGCATTTCCTAGGAGCGTCCAGCTTCTACCGATACCCTGTGTTTGGAAACCCACTCAGGCTGTGGCAGGTTTGACTAGAATGGGCCATTTGGCTTAGACAAATGGGAAAAAGATCGGGAAATATTAAGTCTGATCTTGAGTAGGGGTTCTGCAGCAACCAGGGCCCTGACAAGGAGCTGAGTCCAACAGTCCTCGCCAATCAGGCCAGCTTCAAGGCAACCAAAAGGGTTTCCCTGGGGGGTCATCAAGTTAAACCCAAGGGTGGCCAGAAATCCAAGGGAACAGTAACAAATGCTTGCAAGGATGCGAAGAAACTGGCAACCCTTACACATTGCTGGTGTGAATATGCAGCTTATTTGGAAAACAGTCTGACAGTTTTTCAAAAAGGTAAACAGTTACCGTTTGACCCAGCAATGCCACTCCTATGTATATAAACAGGAGAACTGAAAACATGTCCATGCAAAGACTAACACATAGCAACATTATTCATTGAATCGAAGAAGTGATAAAAACCCAAATGTCTGTCAACTGATGAGTGGATAAATAAATTGTGGCATATCCATACAATGGAATATTATTCAGCTTTAAGGAGAAAAGTACTGATGCTTGCAACAATAAGGATAAACCTTGAAAACATTATGCTAAGTGAAAGAAGGCAGACACAAAAGGCCACATATAATATGACTGTATTTATGTACAGAGATTCCAGAATAGGCAAATCTGTGGAGAAAGTGTATAACCGATTACCAGGGAAGAGGGCAGAGGAGAAGCAGTAGTGACTGCTAATGGATATAGGGTTTCTTTTCATGGTGATGACGCTGGTATGCACTCAGTAGTGACAGTTGCACCACCTATGAGCATAGTAGAAACCACTGGGTTATAGATTAGTTTATCTATGATACTGTCTAGGGATTGACTATGCATTTATCAGTCTTTCCCATTACACTGTGCGCGTCTTCAGGGCAGGTTCTGTCCTCATTTTCTGGTTCTGCAGCACTGAGTAGAGGACCTAGAGCAGAGTAGGCACATGATACACATGACAGGGGTTCATTCAATGCTTTGAGTTCCTTTTATAGACTCCCAGGGCCTCCTGTATGGCTTTGCTCCCTACTCTCCATGAGCAGCCCTGGTCTGTCCAGGTGCAGTGGCCATCTTCACCCAGGCTTCACCGCCAGCCTGTGGTTTGAAGACCAGTTGGCAGAACTGCATCCTTTAACCTGGCGAGCCTTGTCCGGGAGCCACACTGAGCCCAAGCAGAGCGGCTGGCGCTGACTCTTCAGGAGTTGTTACTTTCTTCCTGCTGGAGAATCCGCCGTGAACATTCCTGCTTTTCTGGAGGTGTCAGCCTGGGTTGTGACAGGTTCTAGGAGCCTGGATTTAGCTTGATTTCTGGTTCTGCTCTTCTGCAAGGTCAAACGAAGAAGATCTTAGTTCTTTTGATCTAAAGGAGACGATAGGTATCTCTGTCCAGTTCTCCCTTGTACAAAGTCCGGTTGCCCCACTCCTTTGGCTGTAGGATGATTTCCTTACAGATTATCTCCCTACAGGCCGAGCCAGATAAACAGGTAAGTCACACAGCACGCCTAGGTTGCCAATGTAAAGAGGACTGCAAACATCCCTGGAACCAGTGACTCCCAGACCTCCTGTGACAGAGCGTCTGCATGCCTGTGTGAATCCCTGGGTTCAGAAGGCTGGGGAGCAGGTGGTGAGCACGGCCAGGTTCTAGAGGTACTCACCGAACTGCTGTGGGTCGCAGTGACTCGAGGTAGCTATTGCTTGAGGCTTTGCTGAGTGGGGGCAGGGCAGTTAAGTTTGGGGACAGGACAGACTTGCACAGGTAATGGAGAGGGGGCTGGGGCTGTAAATACATGGGATGTAAATGCAGTGGTTTCTAACCAGAGTCTTCTGCCCCAGTCAGAAGAGAATGGGTCTCCCAGCAGCTACCTTCAGAATGTGGCCTCCTCTTGTTGCCTTCCCAAGCCCCCATCCTAGGGCAGACCCTCCCACCGACTCAGATGCAGCTGGTTGAAGTACATTCTGTACTCCTAATTCTCCTCATAGGTCCACACAGGTCAATAATTCTCCTCATAGGTCCATACAGGTCAATATTTATTTTTTATTTTTTTTAAAGATTTATTTATTTATTTGAAAGTCAGAGTTACACAGAGAGAGGTGAGGTAGAGAGAGAGAGAGAGAGAGAGAGAGAGGTCTTCCATCTGCTGGTTCAATCCCCAATTAGCCACAACGGCCGGAGCTGTGCCGATCTGAAGCTAGGAGCCAGGAGCTTCTTCCAGGTCTCCCACACAGGTGCAGGGGCCCAAGGACTTGGACCATCTTCTGCTTTCCCAGGCCATAGCAGAGAGCTGTTTGGGAAATGGAGCAGCTGGGACTCCAACTGGCACCCATATGGGATGCTGGCGCTTCAGGCCAGGGCGTTAACCCACTGAGCCACAGCGGCAGCCCCAAAGTTCAATATTTAAAGGCCTTCATTTTAGGATGTACTTTTCTCTGAAGGGAGGAGAGAACTTCCACATTGCCTATGGCCTTGTCTAAATACTGATGGAGTTTGTGGATTCAAAAGGCTCCCATAACCTAGGCAGCTCATGTCAAGAGCCTCGAGTGGTCACTGACGTCATACATAAGAGTGTTAATTGGTAAATAACCAAAGTCACTGTGCACTTACTCCCCGTGCAGGACCTCTGTCCTCGATGAGTTTTTTTTTTTTTTGACAGGCAGAGTGGACAGTGAGAGAGAGAGAGACAGAGAGAAAGGTCTTCCTTTTGCCGTTGGTTCAACCTCCAATGGCCGCCGGCAGGAGCCAGGTGCTTCTCCTGGTCTCCCATGGGGTGCAGGGCCCAAGGACTTGGGCCATCCTCCACTGCACTCCCTGGCCACAGCAGAGAGCTGGCCTGGAAGAGGGGCAACCGGGACAGAATCTGGCACCCTGACTGGGACTAGAACCTGATGTGCCGGTGCCACAAGGCGGAGGATTAGCCTATTGAGCCACGGCGCCGGCCTAAGTCCTCAATGAGTTGTAATATGAGCGTTAACTGTAAAATTTGTTCTCAGGTTTTTTTTTTTTTTGTTTGTGTGTGTGTGTGTGTGCACGCAAATTGTTGGAATCTTTACTTAGTATAGAGTTGGTCTTTGTGTATAAAGTTAATTTAAAATGGATCTTAATGGAGAATGGGACTGGGAATGGGAGAGAGAGGAAGAGGAGGGATGGGAGGGCGGGTATAGTGGGAAGAATATATTCCTAAAGTTGTACTTATATGAAATTTGTATTCCTTAAATAAAAGATTTCTTTGTGGGGGGGGAAGGCCTTCATTTTGGCTGTGTAAAGCATTAAATAATCTGTAGGTCTAAACTCGTGCACTTGGTCAAATGCAATACAATATTTGAGGTTTCCTTATGTACACATAATCTCACCCAAGCCACAACACAAGAAACACTGAAGCAAGTGTTTTTAGATTGAGAAAGAGAGACCTGATGATGAGGGTTTTGGAGTTACTGCTTCCCAAGCACAGCAATCCCCATTCATCCTCTTGTTTTCTACCTTATCCCATAGACATCTCCTGAGCAACTTCACTCACCAGACTTCCCGCAAACACCATCCACCTGCCTTGACCTGCAAAGAACGTGGAATCCTTGGATCTGCCATTCAACACATTTCAGATCCATTTTATGTCCTGAAGGTACTTATATTTGTTTTTGCTTTAAAGATTTATTTATTTATTTATTTGACAGGCAGAGTTAGAGAAAGAGAGAGAGAGAGAGACTGATCTTTCATCCACTGATTCTCTCCCCAGATGGCTGTAATAGCCAGGTCTGAGTCAGGCTGAAGCCAGGAGCCAGGAGTTTGTCCCTGGTCTCCCACATGGGTACAGGGGCCCAAGCACTTGGGCCATGTTCCACTGCTTTCCCAGGCACATTAGTAGGGAGCTGGATTGGAGGTGGAGCAGCTGGGACTTGAACTGGAGCCACAGCACTGACCTCAATTTTTTTTTTTCTCATTAATTAATCAGTATGAAACTACAGAAGTAATTTTGTAAGGAAGTTTTGTCCTTCTACTACTTGCAGAAGAAATTAGGTACAAATCACCTAGTGTTCAACTGGCCAAACTCTTCAATTCATAACTCCCTTTCTCTCATCCCGTTCTCTCCTCTCCAGTATGTTATCTAGGAAAATGACTATGGTCAATCTTTGGGTAACTGGGGAAACAAGTTACCCAAACCAACATTTTAAGAAAGCATCTTTCTCAATATTGACTCCCAGTAATAAACAATAAATAATATCCTCTCATTGAGTGCTTATGTTCCCAGGCAGCAAGTAAGCATGTTGCATACCTGATCTTATCTATAGCCTGCAAGTAAATGCTCGGAGGGTTGTGTTTGCCCCATGTCACAGGCGAGGGAAGTTTGCACCAGAGTTCCACAGCAGGCATTCCATACCAGGCTGTGTCAGACGTCTCTGGCTCCAGAGCCTGCAGCCTCAACCACGGTGCTCCTGCCTTCTGTAGGTCCTCTGGTTTACTTCCTTTCCTCCCATCTGTGCGACCCTGAAGCTGGAAGAAAGGCTACAGGCTGGGCTGACCTCCTAGAAATCCTGTTCCCTCCTCTCCTGATCCCCACATTTACCACCTGCTTGGGGGATTCTGCCTACAACAAGCTCATGATCCTAGCTTGTGTGCGCGTCTCTCCTGCCTGAGGTTTTTAATTCTTCCCAATAGTGGAAGGACGGGATTAATCTGATGCACATGAAGAGAAAACGAGGAGTTACTATCAAGATTAAAGTAAACCTCGGCACACTTTGGACAGCATGTAAGCACAGCACTCAGCACTGTTTGAGAAGAGCAGACACAAGCTATGGCCTCATGGAATTTACAATCTGATGGGGAGAGGGAATGAGGATTAAGGCTACATGCAAAAGTGATCATGCCAAATATGGCAAGTTCCATGAGAAGCGGGGTGTGGGTGGGGAGTGAAGCACTGTAGGGCTGGAGAGCAGGAGCCCTGGCATTTCCCAGCAGGATGAGCCTTCGGGGTGTAAGAGAGACAGACACACGGAGAAGGCTACAGAATTTACAGCGCCCAGTTCAACAGTGGAAATGTGGACTCCTTTATTCAAAAATGAATTTTAAGGCAGTGAAAACAGAGCATTAAACTAAGTGAGGGGCCCTTCTCAGGACAGCTGCAAGCCCAAGGGGGTGTCCTGCACTACACAAACCTCCCCAGTGTCTGCTTCCTCAGGGCCAAATCTCCCTCTCCCCCTTTCATGGCAGGCTCCTAGCATAGGCCCTGGTACCCAGATGAATTGGCGAAATGGCGGGAGACAGTACTGAACTGGCACCATTACACCTCATGATTCTGCAGGTTGCTCTCAGTGCTAGGACGACAGTTTGGAACACTTCTGGGCGGATTACTTGAATTGAGTCTTTTTTTTTTTTTTTTTTTTGATAGGCAGAGTGGACAGTGAGAGAGAGAGAGAGAGAGAAAGATCTTCCTTTACCGTTGGTTTACCCCTCAATGGCCGCTGCAGCTGGCGCACCGCACTGATCCGAAGCCAGGAGCCAGGTGCTTCTCCTGGTCTCCCACGCAGGTGCAGGGCCCCCCGTGCAGGTGCAGGGCCCATCCCCCACTGCATTCCCTGGCCACAGCAGAGAGCTGGCCTGGAAGAGGAGCAACCAGGACAGAATCTGGCGCCCCGACCGGGACTAGAACCCGATGTGCTGGCGCCGCAGACGGAGGATTAGCCTAGTCAGCCGCTGCACTGGCCCAACTTGAGTTGAGTCTTGAAAGATACTAGGATTTTCCTTTCTCATCCCATCCCTCTTCTCCTTCTGGTGTTTTTCCATGCTCTGCAAACCCTAATGGCAATGTTCTGCTTTGTAGTCACACAGACTGCTCGGGGCTCCTCAGGACAGTCTCCCACTCACACAGTGGCCTTGACTACAGATTGTTTCTCCACGGATGGAGTCTGGTTTTTCATTTTAAAGTCGTTTGGTTTCATTGTCACTGAACAGTTTGATAAATAGTTATCAAGAGAAAAAAATCAGGAAAAATATAAACATGATTACTCATAATCCCATAGGAAATAATTCCATAAAAATAATTCCAATGGAATTGTACAAAACTAATTTTCAACCTACTTTCCCATTCAGTGTTGTGTTAGGAGCATCGTTGTATATCAATGTCAGGACTACCTCTTCCTTTTTCATGGCTGTCTGGCATTTTGACAGATACCAATACATTTAAATTGAACGTTTGGGTTATTCTGAACTTTTTGTTAAGCAGTGTTGCCTTGAATTTGCTGGGTAGGCAGCTTAGTTTCTCTACCCTTTATTTTCCACCTCTGCGGGTAACTTTAGGGTAAAGTAGTATTTCCAGCGGGGGTTGTGCAGTGTGAGTTAATGCACGCAAAGCTCTCAGCACAAGCACAGCATGGTGCAACGCGGCCCAGCCGTGCTCAGTGCATGTGAGCATGCCCAGAGAGAGCTGTCTGACCCAGGCCGTGGTGTAAGCAGTGGAGTCGGGGCAGTGCTCTTGAAAACCAGTAGGATGAGATTGGGAAGGGAAGACAGTGTCGTTCTCTGGGCTGAATATTTCTCTAGGGGATTCTTGTGTCTTGAGTAAGTTCATAGATAGAAGTTTTTTTTTTCTTTTTAAAAGATTTATTTATTTATTTGAAAGTTGGAGTTACACAGAGAGAAGAGAGGCAGAGGGAGGGGGAGAGAGAGAGAGAGAGAGAGAGAGAGAGAGGGGTCTTCCATCCGATGGTTCACTCCCCAGTTGGCTGCAACAGCCGGAGCTGCACCGATCCGAAGCCAGGAGCCAGGAGCTTCCTCTGGGTCTCCCACGTGGGTGCAGGGGCCCAAGGACTTGGCTCATCTTCTACTATTTTCCCAGGCCATAGCAGAGACCTGGATCAGAAGTGGAGCAGCCGGGTCTTGAACCGGCGCCCATATGGGATGCCGGTGCTTCAGGCCAGGGTGTTAACCTGCTGTGCCACAGCGCTGGCCCCAGAAGTTTTCTAATATTTTTCAAATTATGTACTTATTTTTATTTGAAAGACGAGGGTGGGAGAGAGAGAAGGAGGTCGGTCTTCCATTCACTGTGGGATTCACTCCCTGCATGCTGGCAACAGCAGAGTCTGGGAGCCTGGAACTCCATCTGGGTTTCCAAGTAGGTGGCAGGGACCCAAGTGCCTGAGCCAGCATCTGCTGCCTCCCAGGGAACACACTTGCAGGAAGCTGGAGTCAGAAGCAGAGCTGGGTCTTGAACCTAGGTCTCTGATGCGGGACATGGGCTTCCCAAGCAGCATCTTAGCCCCTGCACAGTAGAGGACAGAAGGTACCCAGCAAAGACGCATCTCTCTTCCCTGATGTCCAAGAACCTCTGCAGATGAGTGTCCCATCAGCCCGTGCAGTCATCGGGGCCTGCCTGTCCTTAGCCATTAAGGACAGCCTCTTAACTGGGAGTCTGATCTGGCTGAAGATTCTAGCCAAGGGCAGCTTAGAAAAATCAGCTGTGCTCAGCCTAAGGGGGCGGCGGCTGTTCTACCTTCAGGAATGTTCTAGGGATGTGGGAAGCTGAGCAAATGGAGAGCAAGTTCCAGACCAGTGACTTGCTGGCTCTGTGATCTTGCTCAATTTCCCCTCTCCGATTCCTTTTCTGCAACACCAAGGGGGAACTGGAGGAGGTCAGGAGGATGGTGTTCAGTGGTTCCCGCTGAACAAAATCTAACAATCACACCTTTCCCTCCACCCGCCACGTTCCCGTTACCTGGTTTTATTGTTTTCACTCTTAGATGATCTTGTTGATTCACTTGTTTGTGCCGCTCCCTCACTAAAGTGGAAGCATCGTGAGGGCTGGACGTCCCTTGTCCTTTCTTTCTGCAGTAACCCTGGAACCGGGCACACACCTGACATGCGATTCCTGAGCACGTGTGTGTTCCATGAGTGCGGTCTCCGAGCCTGCGTTCCAGTCCTGGTTGCGCCCACCGCAAGCTGCCCAAATGACGCCTCGGCTTTCCCGATTGAAAAATAGGGATTCCCAATAGGAAGGGTTGGAGGTGCTGAGGACCAGACAGGAAGCACTGAGCACGCTGGCTGCTATGGAGTACCACCGTGATAGCAGCAAGCCTTGTGTAGCAACCAGGGACGGATGGAAACCTTGGCCGTGTAAATTCTCACTACACCCTACAGTAGGAAATCGGTACGATCACACCATTTCACAGAAAAGCCAACCGCAGCACACGGGTTAACTAATACTATACGCTGTCTGGAGACGCTCAAAGATTCCTTCCAGGCACCCGGTGGGCGGCCCCTTGAAGCATCCCAAGGCCTCCGGCCCGACCAGGACAGAAAGGGTTACTGCGCCCGCGCCCGCGCGCGCGTTATCAGCGGGGACCCGCGGGCCCGCGCGCTGGGCTCACAATGCCGCGGGCGGGGCGGCCGGCGCGTCCTCCCCTCCCATTGGCGCACACACCCCTTCCTGTCACGGCCGGCTAGGCCACGCCCCCTGGGCGCTGCCGGAGTGGACGTTTCCAGAGATATGTTAATGAGGGGGCGGGCACCGCAGCCCATTGGCCGGAGGCGGACTGTCGGTGAAGTCAGCGCCGAGTCCCAGAAAAACAGAGCGGGGCCGACTGCAGCGTGTAGTGTGAGCGGGGCAGGACGCACGGGCCCGGAGACCCGCAAGGTAAGCCCGCGCCTGCCGCCCTGCCCGGCAGCGCTCGTCCGCCCCGCGGCGCCGGCGCCTGGGGGTGTGCGCCTGCCCAGCCCCTGCGGGCGGCGCCTTTGTTCCGCGCTCTGAGGAGGCACCTTTAAAGGGCCAGCTGTTGGAGGGACTTGGGGGACCTCCTTGCCCAGAGCATCCCCCCGGGTTGGTCGCGGGGGTAGCCGTGGTCCCCCGAGGCTCTGTCCGTTTGTGCTGCCTGCTCGCCGGATCCGCCCGCTTTTTTCAGGGAGAGTTCCCGGGGTGCGGGGGGATCTGGGCGTTCCAGGTTTTGGGGGGTGGGGAGCGGGGCTAGCGCGATCATGGCCTCTGCTGGGAGGCAAGGTCCTCCTGCTTGGAGCGGGCTGCAGTGTGGGCGGGCGCAGGGGGCCTCGAAGCCCGGGTGGGTTTGTGCGGTGACATGAAACTGCCCGGCTGGGGCCCCTGCGCAACCGCGCGAGAAGGCGGAGGGGGCGGGCGGCGGGATGCGGGCGTCTCAGGTGTGTTCATTCATCCGCGTCCCCGTGGAGAGGCCGGCGCGCCGAGCGTGTCCGGGGCTCCGGAGACTCGGGGCCTGCGCTCCCGCCGGCTGACAGCCTTCTGCTGGGCTTCCCCGCGCCGGGGTGGGCTGGAGGCAACCTCCGCGCCCACCTCGCTGCCTCTCGACCTGGCTGCCGGGATCGGCGGTGGCCATTCACGATGGAAGGAGCAGGAGGCTTCAGGTCCTTTGCTTCCTTTGGTGGGGGGAGACGTGCAGTCGAATTCTGCATGCCGGTGCGTCCGCTTTGCCAGCCGCCGGCGCACGCCTGCTGCCTCCCGGCAGACAGAATGAATCACGCTGTTGTGTGGCTACAGAAGAGCAGAGGGGATCCCGGTGAGCGTGGCCCCGGCGTGTTCTGGGTGAGCCCTTGGATTTTGCGTAGCAAACACGGAGCGCTGGGATGCCCCTGTAGTCGCAGGGCCGACCTGCCGAAATGGCTCGAATCAATTTCGCCTCTCCCAGGGACATCATGGAACCTCCGCCTCCGCGCCCCGGGCCCCGGGCGCGCCTCGCCTCTCCGGAGTGAATGAAGGCTTAGCTGGCTCCTCTCCCCTTGCCGTTTGGGCTCCTCTACTTAGGTTCAGTTCTGCGTCTGTGTTGGGAACGTGGCTTGGGGGTGACTGAAAGAGAGAGGGGGCGACTTGAAGTAGGGTGGGCCGTAGAGGGGGCGCAGCCGTCGCCGCGGTGACAGGAAGCGCATGACGGACGCCCGGAGACTCCATATCTACTGCCCGTAGCGACGTGGAGGAGGTAGAGGCGGAGGGGGTGTGTGTGGGCTCTGCGGGGGGGGGGGGGGTGGGGGAGCAATTTTCTGCCCCACCCTCTTGATGCTGCCTTAAATAGCTGATGTCTCCCTGTGGCCTGGGAAAGGAGGGAGGGGTTGGTCTGTTGGCACCTCTGCCCTGGGCACTGTTGGGGTAGATGGATAGGAAAGGGTTAGTTCTCCAGGGGTTGCTGGGAGCACATTTCTCAGCGGGAGGGTCCCAAGACTGCAGACCCGGGCTGCCGGGAATTAGCAACTGAAATGCAATGGGCCGTACCCTGTTGGGGTGTAGCCGTGGGAGGGTATTGTGGTCCTCCACCAACACCCACCCCTGCTGGCCCTTTCCCCCCTGACCTGCTCTTTGGTTGTAGTTGGAGAGTTTCTGCAAACTTTTCTGAAGATAATGGGATTATTGGGGGCTGAAGGGGGAGTAGGATTTATTGAGAAGGAGGAGCCAACACTTCTCACTGGCAAGACAAAGAGCTGTCCACTCTCCCTTCTCTTCCCCCTCCTCTCCTCTCCAATCCGGAGAGGTCAATCCAGAGAGCCGAGTCTGGGGTTTTCTTTGCAGAGAATTGAAAGGGCAGAGCCCAGGAAAGAAAGCTTTTATTGTGCAGCACTGGTAATCCTCTGGTTGTCTAAATGGAGCTCTGGACCCTTCCCTGACGTGGAAATAGATTTGCTGTAGAGGGCACTCACTGTGTAGTTTAGGATTTAACCTGTTTCTGAAAAAGGAACAGATGGCCTCCCAAAGCTTTGGTGGAGGCGCTCTGGACCAGAGGCAGGGCAGCTGGCTTTGCTCCTGCCCACCAGTCTTCCCTGGGCTCGTGCCTTCCCATCACTCTCCGGGCCTGTGTCCTTGTTGGTAAGGTGGAGGACTTCCGATAGATCATTTTCAGGGTTCCTGACAGCGCCACTGCTCTTAGATTCACAAGTGCAGCTTGTGATGGCGTTGTTAGGCTCTTTCTTGGCATGAAGGAAACTAGTACTTGGGCTTGTTGGATTCAGATTCACCTTTCCCTTGATTTGTGTGATTGTGAGGTTTTACCATATGTGAATAATTCAGAGCTAGAATGGCCCCGGGCAGAGGCACAGACCTCAGAGTGGGTGATTTTCTGGGGTGGTGGTGGGGGGGGAGGGGTGGGATGACAGATTGCTAAGGGAAGGGAGTTTTCTGTAATTCTTCCTGGTATGTTGAACCCATTTTATTTATGGTTATGCAGCTGTACATTTAGAGTGTGATCATTGGAAGAAACCTCTGTGGTTTCCAGGTGCACTTCCTTCACTGAGGAATCTGAGAGCTTGGGGCATTGGCCTGTTTGCCCAAGGTCACAGAGCCAGCAAGATGCAGAGTTGGGGTAGGAGCCCAGTGAATAGATTCTAGGTCCTGTGTTCCAGATATGTCTCTGAGAAGGATTATCCCGAGATGGGGCAGAGAAAAATGAGGAGGAAATAGAGGCAGAGAAGTTGGAGAAACAGACCAGAGAAGGTGGGAGCTGGAGACGGGACGCGTGGGAAAGCCAAGCTCTGAGCAGAATCAGCTGTGAGGTGGAGGGCATTTCTGCCGCCCTCGGAGTGGAATAAGGAGCGGCTTGGCTGAGGCCAGGGTGCAGAGGGGCCAGCTGAGAGTCCCGCCTGGGCCCGAGACGGACCTGGAGTCCCTGTGGTCTCTCCTGGTGACCCTCTGATTTCAGAGTATGCTGGAGGCTGCTTCGGAGGCCTGTGGCTGAGGACAAGCAGGATCTGGACATGTGGGAGGCAGCTATGCCAGCGGGATGCTGGCGAATGCTGAGGGGTCCCAGTTCTGCTGAAGCTCCCCCCAACCTTTAATGCAAAACTACAGCAAAGTTTTCCATGACATTTCTGTTTGATGAAAGCAGCATTTTCTCCTCTGTCGTTCATGGGTGCTTTGTACATTTTATGAGTTGGCGATTCATGGACTCCCTTTCCAGAGATGTCTGGAGATGACTGCTTTGCTGAATTGGAGCTCATTTTGGGGGAAGCCTCTGGCTTATGACCTGAGCTAAGCCTCATAATGTTTCAGTGGGCAATTCAATAGCTGTGAACAGTGGTTAAGCGGAGCATGAGCCATTCAAAGGCCAGGATAAAAGGTGATAAGACTTTGAAGTCTATAGCCCAAGCCCTGAGCTGGCAATGAATAGTACTTTTCTTTGGCCAATTTAGGAAGTGTCTTATGGATCCTTGGTTGCTCTTGCTTTTTGTCTGCGGTGGGCCCATTGTCTGTTCCTGTGTTTTGCTGCCTGTCTTCCTTTTCTATTGTTTCGCTCCTCTATCCATTTCTTTCTCTCTCCTCCCTTGTATGTTTCTCCTAGCTCCCCTGCCCGTCCTTTCTTTACTATTGATGATACAGCTTTGTAGTGTGTTTTAATGCGTTTATTGCACCATTAAAGTTTCACGTTCTCTGTTCTTAATTTAAAATCACCGTTCAGTCTTTTTGAATGTGTATGTGTTTTACACACAAAATAAGCAAGACAAACAAACCAAACCCAATTAAATTGCTTTTTATTTCCATGTGGTCTTTCATTGATTTTTCCCCCCTTTTCTTTTGTGGTCAGTAGTAGCTCTTCATAAAAAGACAAAATTTCCTAGGTCTCTGTCATGTGGTTATTGTTTTTACAACAAAAACAGCTACCATAATAGAAAAAGTTTCCACTCTTCTATTGTGAGCCACAAGGGACACCCTTTCCCAAGAGATGTGCCCTATTTTATGACTTCCTCCCTGGAAGGGGTGTCTTTAATATGTTCTCCAGCAGGAGCCGTGCTCTGAGGGGTGAGGATGCTTTTGGTGGAGATGGGGCTTTGGAGCAGGCTGTGGCCAAAAGAGTGTGCCTGGGAAGAATTTAGACTGATGGCTCCTCTTTGTTTCCCCAGGCTGAGCTAACCCAGGTGGCTGTAACAGCACCCAGACCTCTTTGGGAGAGAACGAGGTGCTTTCTAGTTAGTGCTGGGTTGGGACTGTGAGGCGTCTTGTGTTCACCCTGGAGGGTGGTGTGAAGTGCAGACGCTGTAATGGGTCTATGCTGAACAACCATTGTCATATATATTTTTTACAAGAAAACTTTTTTAAAGATTTATTTGAAAAGCAGAGTATTTTTTGCTGCCTGTCAAAAGAGGTAGAAGCAGAGAGAGAGAGAACGTGAGCAAGCGAGGTCTTCCATCCGTTGGTTCACTCCCCAGATGGCCGCAACAGCCTGAGCTGAGCTGATCCAAAGCCAGGAGTTAGGAGCTTCTTCCGGTCTCCCACGTGGGTGCAGGGGTCCAAGCACTTAGGCCATTTTCTGCTTATTCAAGCCACAGTAGAGAGCTGGATCAGAAGTGGAGCAGCCGGAACTAGAACGAGTGCCCGTATGGGATGCCGGCACTGTAGGCGGTGACTTTTGCCTGCTACACTACAGCGCCAGCCCTCATTGTCATATCTTTCAGACTCCGATTAATTACAGAGAAGGCTGAGTCTTGACGCGCAGGGGTCTACAAGTAGGTCGGTGTCTGAAGTGGGTCTCCCATGCAAGAAATCGCCGTGAAGACTCCAGTTTTTCTATTAAAAATTCACATGCATTTTGTATTCTTTCTAAAAACGTCTGTGCTGGTTTTAGTATAAAAGTATTTACACTAAACAGTAAGTGCTTTGCTGTTGAATACAATTGATGGTCCAGGAAAATGTTGTGTTTATCTTGGGCCTTCCTTTCCCCTGGTCCTCCCCAAATGTGCACAGCAAGCCATATACTACAGCCGGAGAAGCCAGGGGGAGGGCAGGCGGCAGCCCTGCCTGGGGAGAACCCCTCCAGTCCTTCCTTCCTGCGGGCTCTGCGGGACCCAGGCATTCAGAGCGCTCACCGTCCCCAGAGGCGGGTCCAGCCAGCTGCTAGGCTCCTGTGTGCATTTCCCTGGCTGACTCCTGCTTCTTGCGTCTGAAAGAGCTGCCGCTTCCCCCAGAGTTCATCTTCTCCTTTTGCCATTGCTGCTCCCCTTGTCTTCCCCAGATTCCGAAAACTGGGAAGAGAACAAGTCCCTGTTTCATCTTTCTTCTTCAGTTAGATTCTCATTTCTGCCAGAGTTAATATGTGCAGAGTTTTAATGCTGCAAGGAGTGTGGGAAGCCTGTGGCACCCCTCCTCATCCCGGGCATCCGTCCCCGGAGTCGTCACTGAACATGATTTTCTGTTGCTGCAATAAATGACTGCTACAGACTTAGTGGCTTCAGACAGCTCAAATTTGTTTTACATTTCCGTAGATTAGAGGTCTGAAAGGGGTCTCCCAGGGCAGAAATCATGGCGTTAGTGGGGCTGTAACCCTTTCTGGGGAGGCTGCTTCTTCCCTGCTCTCCGCAGTATGCAGAGGCCACCTTTGGCCTGAGCTTGGAGCCCCTGCACCGTCTTCAGACCTAGGAGTGGCTGCTTGAGTCCCTCTCCCACTGCCTCTCACAGGTCTTCTGCCGCTGTCACACCTTCACCTGACTCCCTCCTCTTCCTTCCTCTTCCACTTTTCTGTGTGATTACACTGGATCATCCACAGTTGTGTCTGTGTGTTAGACACTTGATCAGCCATCTTCATTCCCCTTTACCAGGTAACCTCCCAGGGTCAGACATCTGGGGTTAGGATGTGGACATTTTGAAGGTCTCCAGTAGTCACTTACAACCCTTTCGGTAGTTTTCTTCTGATATAAGCAACACATTTATAAGTTACGTTTAAAATGTTCTTCCCTGATGGTTCATTTTAGATTTACTTTTACTTTATTTATTTGTGAATATTTATTTTCATATGTTTGAAAAACAGAGAGCGAGTAAGCGAGAGATCTTCCATCTGCTGATTCACTCCCCAAGCCTACAACAGCCAGGACTGGGCCAGGTTGAAGCCAGGAGCCTGGAACTCCATCCAGGTCTCCCATGTTGCTGGAAGGGTTCCAAGCACTTGAGGCATCATCTGCTGCCCCCCAGGGTGCTGCCAGGGTACATTAGTGGAAAGCTGGATTGGCAGTGGAGGGGCTGGGATTGGACTGGCACTTTGATATGGAAAGCAGTTGTCCCAAGCTGCAGCTTAACCTGCTGCGCCACAGTGTCTGCTCCAGATGTTATTTTTAGATGTTCTTTTTGTTGTTGTTGTTAAAGATTTATTTATTCATTTGAAAGGCAGGAAGGCAGGGAGGGAGAAAGAGAGAGAGAGTTCATCTGCTGATTCACTCCCCAGATGGCTGCAGCAGCTGGGGCTGGGCCAGGCTGAAGCCATGTGCATGGAACTCCATCCAGGTCTCTCATGTGGGTGAAAGGGACCCAAGCCATCTTCCCCTGCTTTTCCAGGCACATTAGCAGGGAGCTGGATCAGAAGGGAAAGAGCCAGGACTTGAACTGGCACTCCTGGGATTCCAGCATTGCTGGCAACGGCTTAACCCGCTGTGCCACAGTGCCGGCAGCTGGCTGTTATTTCCTGATGTCCTTCTGTGGAGTAGAGGAGCCCTTGTCACACCTCACCCGGTTATTCCCTTCCGCTGTCCTGCCAGTATGGTTACATCTGGTTTTGGTTACACCGACGCTCAGTGTTTACATTCTATCGACTGTGTAAGTAGCGTTCATGGCCCAGCCATGTAGTGTACTATAGTGATGTTTCCCCTCTTGTGCGTTTGTTGACTTAAAATTGCCGTGTTTTTTCTATTTATGTTATCTTCAATGTACTCATTACTGATTCCCGATGTATACGGTAGGGATGTTTTAAAACGTCTCTGTTTTATAGCACGTGTCCTTTTTACTTTAGTTGGCGGAGACTTCCCTGTCGGGCCTCCATCCCGCTCCAGAGGTGCTTGCCCAGTGACCTTTTGGCCTGCAGCATGACTCATCCTGGGAATCCCCTCACCTTATCCTGGGTTGGGTCCTCTGTTTCCTCTCTGGTTTATTCCTCTGCGGGTTTCTGAGAGTCTGTGCAAATGGTCCAGCTTGCACGTCTGAAGTGTTTCTCTATGCTTGAACTTGATTGGTGATTTGACTCAAACAGACTTTTAGGTTGAAAGTCACTTTCCCTTCGAGGGTTGAAGGCATTGCTCTACTGTCTTCTAGGTTCCAGTATTAATGTCAGAAATTTGGATGCCATTCTGATTTCTTGTTGTCTGTAACCTGATTTCTCAGTGAAAGTTTTTAGGATCTTCTCTTTCCTTATGATTGAAATTCCTTGCTTTAGAAATTATTGGTCCTAGTCGGTAGTGTATGCTTTTAATCTGAAGACACATATTTCAGTTTTGGGACATCTTCATATATATATATATGTACTTAATAATTTTCTCCATTTTCTGTGTTTCACCTTTGGAACTCCTACTGGTTGGGTGTTGGGCCTCCTGGATTGAGCTTCTAATTTTAAAATCTTTTATTTCCTGTTTTCCATTAAATTCTGTTTTTGTTTTACTTTTTGAGAGATAGTTGCAGCTTTTTTATCTTTAATCCTGTTCAGTTTTTTTACTTCTGCTTTTGTGTTTTTACATGAGATGAACTTGCATGTTTTACTTTCTGAGAGCTCCCTAGTTCTCCGAATGTCCCCTTTTCTTTTTTAAATAACATCCTGTTCTTGTTTCATGAGTACAATAAAATCCTGTGTTTTCTTTTCTTTTCCCTTTTCTTTTCTCTTCTTTTTACTCTCCCCCCACCGTGGTTTTCTGCCATTGGCTCATCTGTCTTTCTGCTGATCCCCTTTCTGCTTCTTTTGGGGACTGCATTTCCCCGGGTCACCCTTCCAGCACACTGATCCTTGTCTGACCATCTAGATAGCAGTGGAAGCCACACTGCTGGTTGGGCGTCTGTGTGGTCGTAAGGGGCTTGTTCGCTTCCTTGTAGGGTGACCCGGCAGAGAACTACTTCTCCCACCCTTTTTTCCCCTCCCACTGGAGAAACCTGCATAATCAGTGCCTGTGGCTCTTTGCTCTGGGACTTTCCTGGAAAGGGTTTTCCTGGAGAGCATTTTGCCTGGGGGTGGGGTAAGGTGGGTAGCAGCTTCGGTGTTCTGCATGGTGGGAATGTGAATAAGAGAGGGGCTGGCTGTTACCCTGCTTGGTGTGCAGACTGCTAGGTGTGCTGGGCGTCCAGGTCTTTGGAAAGTTGCCCCTCCCCGCCCACCTCACTCAGCTCTGTCAGAATCCGAGTTTCTGGTGCAAGTTGGACTTGGACCTTTACCTTGTGCTGGCTGAGGGAGGAAACCACCAGGCTGAGCAGGGAGCCTGGGGCTGATGGCTCCTCAGACAGGCTTGTAGCAGGCTGTCTTTGTTTTCCCCCTATCCTGCTTCTACCCTTAGAGTCCCAGGGCCTCCAGCTCCCGAGCCTTCTCCAGGTTCTGTGCTGGGAGTTGGTGACTTACTTAGTAGTTTTTTGGCAGAGCAAACAGAACAGAAACCTAAGTCAGCTGCTGGGCATGGAGGTCTCCTCTCCCTCCCTGGAGTTCTGTTGACACAGCGTTGTCTGCTATTGTTTCCTTTCCTTGAAGAAACCAGTTCCTCTACTGGTCTTTCAGTGGGGTTCTGGGAGAGAGCAGAGGTAGGCACAGGTGTCCAGTCTGATGGAGTTTCTTTAATCTCTTTGTCCATGCCCTTAGGCTTGTGCCGGATGTAAGTCATAGATCAAGAAATGTTTGATTGAATGCATATTTGTTTTTAAGATGACACGCATGCAGTTGGTCACCAGATTTCAGTAGAGTCCCACACACGCAGTCTTACTATTGTGATAATGCCAGGCAGCGGATCCTACCCTACTTCCTGTGCAGTGTAGGCTGAGAGGCAGCACTGACTGCTGGGCTGGGGGTGGCAGGGCCGGGTGCTGGCTCCAGCCCTCTCGCTAGCTACCTGGGTCACCTTGAGAAGTTACGTAACCTCTCTGCATCTTGATATCCTCAACCTTAAAGTGAGGTGCGGGTGAATCCTGTACCTACTGTGTGCAAGGCACAGCGCTTCGATTCTTCCAGGTATCTTTAAGGGAGCCTGTGCTGTGACATGGGTCATGCTGAATTGATTGCACTTGGCTTCTATATTTCACACAGCTTAGTTCTGTGTCTTCTGCTTATTTTTTTTTCTTTGAAGATTTATTTATTTATTTGAAAGTCAGAGTTACAGAAAGAGGGGGAAAGAGGGAGAGACAGGGAGATTTTTCTATCCTCTGGTTCACTCCCCAAATGGCTGCAACACCCAGGGCTGGGCCACACTGAAGCCAGGAGCCAGGAGCTTCATCCAGATCTCCCACATGGGTGCAGGAGCTCAAGCACGTGGGCTGTCCCTGCTGCTTACTTATCCCAGGCCGTTCAGCAGAGAGCTCGATTGGAAGTGGAGCCGCTGGGACTGGAACCAGTGTCCATACGGGATACTGGTGTTGCAGGTGGAGGTTTTACCCACTATGCCACAATGCCAGCCCCCTTCAGTATCTTGGACAAAGTCCTCTGCATGTATTACCTCTTACTGTTTCTAGACTGTAGGCTCCTGGTGAGGACGGCCTAACAGTCATCTTTGTAGCTCCTTTGTCTACCACGGGCCTACCACATGCAAGTGTTGGAAGTGTATTGTTCTGCACACTCCCTAGCCCACTTATGGAGCTGGGGTCTTGAGGGAACTGATGTTAAAGTCAGTGGGGAGAACGATTCTGGACCCCAGCCCTGACACCGAAGGACTCTGTGCCTCTAAGCACATTGCAGTCATGTA
The DNA here is from genome assembly GCF_964237555.1 of Oryctolagus cuniculus. Lineage (NCBI taxonomy): Eukaryota > Metazoa > Chordata > Mammalia > Lagomorpha > Leporidae > Oryctolagus > Oryctolagus cuniculus. The sequence continues at coordinate 34,109,865 of NC_091446.1, forward strand.
TTTGTTTAATAGGCTCCATGCTGTTGTCACTTAAGAGTGTATTCATCGGACCAGCACTGTGGTGTAGTAGGTTAAGTCTCTGTTTGTGGTGCCAGAATCCCATATGGGTGCTGGTTTGTGCCCTGGGTGCTCTACCTCCAATCCAGCTCCCTGCTGATGGCCTGGGAAAGCAGTGGAAGATGACCCAAATGCTTGTGTTCCTGCACCCACGTGGGAGACCTGGAAGAAACTCCTGGCTCCTGGCTTCAGATTGGCCCAGCTCCAACTGTTATGGTTATTTAGGGAGTGAACCAGTGAGTGGAAGACCTCTCTCTTCCTCTCTACCTCTCTCTGTCTGCAATTCTACCTCTCAAATAAATAACTAAATCTTTAAAAAATGTATGCATCTTAACTATGGACATGAATTGCAGGCAGAACCCTGCAATTACAGTGTTTAAGAACATGCTAATTGTTTTTTTTTTTTTAATAATGTATTTTGGTTTTCTCACACCTTTGTGCTTATGTGCCAGAACCAGTAGATTTAGGTAAGTGAAGTAGAACTTTTCATCGAGAGCTACTGGCACCAGGCTTCACTGGGAGCCCTGAACTCCTTGTTGAGCCAAGGCTGGACACCTACAGGCCAGGGAGCCTGAAGAAGCAATGCCAGTGTAGGAGACGAAGTATATTAGAGCAGCTGAAAAGTCCCTGGCTTTTGATTTGCTCAACAACTAGGAACTGAGCACCCCCTATAGACCAGGGTCCGTGCTGGGCCCTGGGAACAGACAAAAATGGCACCTGCCCTCCTGGGGTTTACAGAGCAGTGCTGAGCTGTGTCATGTGGTTGTGACTAACACATGTGCTTATTTACATTAATTAAAACGAAAAAATCCAGTTTCTTATCTTTGCCTCATTTCAAGTGTTCAGTGGCTGCGTGTGATCGGTGACTGCCCTATGAACAGTACAGATCTAGAACATTCCATCATTGCAGGTGGTTCTCTTAGGCAGGCTGGACTATGGAGCTGAGATTCTGTGTCAGGACCAGGTATCTTTCTAGCTTCACCACAGAGGCCACTGAGGCACAGCTGGGAACACACCTGTCTTGGAGTGTGGCTCCTGCTCCCTGAAGTGAGCTAGGGGTGCAGAGTGACTAAGGGGGTGGTCTCTGTGCTCAGGTTGCCTGGGTTCAGATCTTACCTCTGCTACTTCCTGGCTTTGGGACCCAGGGCAAGCCACTGCCTCGTGCCTCAGTTGCCTCACCTGAGAAATGGAGAGAACAACAGTACCTCCTAGCTCATAGGATTGCAGGGAGGATGAGTGGTCCAGTGGTGCAGACCTTGAGAACTGTGCTGGCACATGGTAATCATACAGAATCACAGGTCACTGCTGTCAGACGAGAGGACACAGGAGGTACTGATGGAGCCAGTGCGCCATCTTCCAACAGGAGACTGGAGCGGAAGAAGAATGTTGGCAGGGAAGGCTGTTTGTGGAGTTGACTGACCACCTGCAGGACACAAGTGAACATTTCTAAGCCCAGGACTACTTCCATCACGTGTGCTTATGTATAAAAATGCCTGTGTGTGTGTGTGTGAGTGTATGTTGTGGCACAGCAGGGTAAGCCATCGCTTGTGTTGCCACATCCCATATCTGATTGCTGTCGATTCAAGCCCCGGCTGCTGTGCTTCCAATTCAGCTCCCTGCTAATGCACCTGGGAAGGCAGTGGGTGATGGCCCATGAGCTTGGTTCCCTGCCCACGTGGGAGACCTGGATGGAATTATGGACCCCTGACTTTGGCTTGGCCTCACCCCAGCTGTTGTAGGCTGTGAAGTGAAACAGTGGGTGGATGGAAGATCCCTCTTTCTGTGTCGCTCCCTCTCCTTTTCAAATAAATAGGTGAAACAAATCTTTTAAGAAAAATGCCAGCATTTCTCAGAGCCCTCTGTGTCTTGAAACTGGTTGTTAGGGCTTGGAACTGGGTCTTTCCACTGTCTCCTTCTTCCTGGTTTCCCCCTACCTGGGCTGGTCCCCAAACACCCTTGCTCCCCTCTCTACCTCAGAGAGTGGGGTCACGTTCACTGCCCCCCGCCCCCCCAGCCTCCTCATGGAGCTGAGGGATGCCCTGCAGGAGTGAACGAGAGAGAAAGGACAGAAGCCTGTGGTGATCCAGCACTTGGGTCCTGGTCTTGTCCTTGAGGGTTCAGTCTCCTGATGATGTCATCTTCTCGTGGCTCAGTCTCTCCAGCAGGCAGGTCTGTGGCAAGTAGCCCTGCCTTCCCAGAGGGGCTCTGTGCCTGGATGAGGAGAGAGAGCTCTGATGTTAGTCCCAGGGATGAGATGGGGAGGGGGCAGGGGATTCCCGGCTTGCACGTGGAACTTTAGCTTAAGGAAGCGCGTTAGTAGCCACAGTGGTCGGTGTGGGCCCCGCCCCCTGGAGTTGATTTCCGCCCAGCACAGCAGGGGCAGGGCTCTTGTCAAGGGCCTTTCAGGTCATGGAGCAGGAAGGCTTCAGTGTGACAAGGCGTGTGTGGGGAGGTGCGTGCAGTGAGGACACCCTGCGGACACGTGATGGATGTGGCACCTTGCCACGCCTGAGTGAGGAACGCAGGGCAGGTAGAGGCTGGGCGTCTCGTCGAGGCAGACCCAGGGGCAGCCTGATTCTCAACACCGTGTAGAAATACAGGTTTTCTCTGAGTCCCGGGGATCAGAAGTTTTGAGTACTTGAAGCTTTAACCTGTAACTGACGCTGCCAACCTCGTTCCCGCTCTGGCCTTGACTTTGGGTTATCATGGGTGACTCTCTGGTCGGTAGCATTTGTAAAAGGAAGGGGTGCTTAGTAGATTCCAGAATTGCCCCTGTGCCCCCCTGAGCCATTGCGGAGGCTCATGGCTCTGTTGTGCAAAGCCCGACGTTTTGATAATTAGCGTCAACCTGACGGCTGACCTTTGAGCTGGGTTTCCGAGAACGAAAGGTCATGAGGGCATGCCTCATGAAACCCAAACAATCTCTTGCTGCCTGGCGGCTGTGGCACCGGTAGCTGTGTACATGAGCGGTTTCCTTGTCCAGTGTCTGCGGGTTGCTTTTCTCCACCTTGAGTTTGTCTTTAGTCGGGGCAGAGCTGGTGTGCGGTATCTGTGTCACGTGAGCACAGAATGGTGGTTAGGGCTTGGAGTTGCCTGTGCTGCACTGGCAGGGGGAATGGGGCCGTTTTCCTGGTAGGCTGATGTTAGGGAGTCATTGCAGGGCTGCTGGGACGTGGATCCTGCTGTGGCTTCTGTGCTCAGGCCTTTCTTTACGGGCAGCGCACCCAGGAGGCTGGCGCTAGGACACTGGGTAGGGCCTGGAAGCCAAGGATGACGTGAGACAGGCCGGAACTGGAGCGGGGAGATCTGAGTCGCCGCCCCAGTGGCTGGGGCAGTGGGAATCTGGGTGGAGCAGCCAGGGTAAGAGTGGGAACAGCTTTTAAGCTGGACAAAGTGAATAGAGGCTGCGGAGAAAGCAGACCCCCAACAGGAGCAGCAGTGGGAGTCGCTGGGGAAAGCCGAGGCTTGGGGGAGCCGAGAGCCACTGGAGGTGGCTGCCGAGCCCCAGACCTGTACCAAGGCAGCGTGAGGCCTTTTAGGGCGACTTGACGTTTGCTTCTCGGAACCTGTGTGTCAGACGTGGTGTGTTGGCGAGTCGGCGTGGCAGGTGTGAGGGGGCGAGTCCCCCTAGGAACTGGGAAATCTTAGTCATGCCCGGGCACTGATAGAAGATACGATGCTGTTTCAGACAGCTGCTGCAGGAGGCCCAGCAGCCGCCAGCCTGCATTCCGGGCTACGACCTTGGCTTTTTCTTTAATTATTAAAGCCAGGGGACGTTGAAATACTCACCTGAAGCATCGCTCTGATGGCTTTTCCTTCTCGGGGTCAGAGGGGCTCCAGCAGAGAAGACGTTTTGTGGCCTGTGGTTCTAAGATGCTCCTGGTGTCTCCCTCCTGGAACACAGGTGCTTGCCCGGGCAGCCAGGAAAGCCAGAAGAAACCCCAGGCAGCGGGGTGCAGACCTCCGTGGGCTGTCTTGCAGCGTGGTGTCTGCTCTGAGCACGTCCTTACCGAGAGGAGGATAGTGTGTTTGTTTTTATCGTAGGCCAGGCAGAAGCAGTGCTGTTAGAAGGCGTAAAATATTTAACGCTCTTTAAAAAATTAAACTGCCCGGGAGACTTCCATCGGTGGTGCCCATGGCAACAGGCATCGTTCTCAGGAGTGCCTTCCTGGGGCTTGTGGGTGTCTCAGAAGGGACGGGATTGGGGCCTGGTCTTGGGAGGGCCGGATGGGAGGCTGAGCGCTCACCTGCTTTGCGTGGGCAGAGGCTGGGCAGAGGCAGGGCTGAGCCACCCCTTCAGCAGTCCATAGTGGTAGTTGGGGTTGGGGTGGGTGGGGAGGTGGCCTATTTTGACAGGAGGAGAAGGAATAGAGGGAAGATAACTTACTGCCCCTTCGGGGTTTGTCCATTCCTTCTTTTTGTGGATTGACCTCTATTGTTCCTGGCACTTGCTTTCCCTGCTTCAGGGCTTTTCGCTTGTGTGGTTTCCCTATCCTGGAGTGCTCCTTCCTCCTCTGTCTGGACAGCTCTGTTGTCTCCTTCCATTGTCCCCTGGAGCATGGTGTTCTCGGGAAATGGAGCCGCCAGGCCAGGTTAAAGTCTGCACCATGCAGGCTATTGTGGCTGTGGGGTTCTGCGCAGAACCTCTGCCTAGCATTTGTCTCTGCCGCCTTGGCACACTTGCTGGGCATATCATTGTTTGCCTACCAGTCTGTTGGATCCCAGGGCTGCCTGGTCACTCTTGTGTCTTAAGTGCCTACCATGTACCTGGCCTGCAGGAGGCGCCACACCACCTGTTGGGTAAATTAATGCATTTATGAAGTTTGGGTTCTGTACAAGGGTTTGGGAATACAAAGAGAATAAAACATCCCCACTGTCCTCAACGAAATCCTAAACTAGGGCAGTGGGTGAGCTCTCAAGACCCCCTTGGAGGTGCAGGAAGAAAACAGTCTTGCCTGAGTTTTGTTTGCTCTTTTACTAAAAGACATAGCTTTGCTATTTAAAGAGGGACACATTTCATAATTAGCTTGGAGGTTAATGTGCTCACAGCTGTTTCACTAATAGGAAAGTGCCATCAGGAAGTTTGGTGAAGGCCTCTCTGAAGGGAGAGGGAAGCAAATGAAAGGGCTTTTTATGCAAAAGTGTGCTGAGCACTATGTCAGGGCAAGTACAAGGCCAGAAGAGGGCATTCCTATTAGTACGCAGAGACTGGCACGTGCAAAGGCACGGTGGCTTGGTGGGAAGAAGCCTCAGTGCGCTGGGAGAAGCGGCGAACACAGTAACAAGGCAGGGCTAGGGCTTGCTGGGTCCATACTACCAGGAGGGGGTGGGGACGACAGGAGGGAATACCAAATGGATAAGACTGGGCTCCTGCCTGCAGGGTGGGTGTGGTGTGTTAAGGGAGATGAGGGAGGAGAATTGCAAATGCCTTAGGAGAGACTCAGCAGAGAGGATACCTGGGGTTCAGAAGAGGATGGATAGTTTGGTTGGGAGAGATCAGACCTTGTCATGCTTTAACAATCTACCATGGGTGGGGCTGGCATTTTGGTGCAGTGAGTTAAGCTGTCACCTGTGAGACTAAACAACCTGCTCCTGAATGAACCGTGGGTCACAGAAGAAATCAAAAGAGAAATCAAAAACTTTCTGGAAGCAAATGAAGATAACACAACATATCAAAACTTATGGGATACAGCAAAAGCAGTGTTAAGAGGAAAATTTATAGCAATAGGTGCCTCCATCAAGAAATTGGAAAAACACCAAATAAATGAGCTATCAATGCATCTCAAGGATCTAGAAAAAATACAGCAAACCAAACCCAAAACTAGAAGCTGGCATCCCATATGAGCACCAGCTCATGTCCCTGCTGCTCTGCTTCCAATCCAGATCCCTGCTAATGTGCCTGGGAAGGCAATGGAGGATGGCTCAAGTGCTTGGGCCCCTGCACCCGTGTGGGAGACTCTGATGAAGTACGGATTCTGGCTTCTGCCTGGCCCAGCCCTGGCCATGTGGGTAGTAAACCAGTGGATGGAAGATTTTTCTGTCTTTCTCCTCTTCTTTTCTCTCTGTAACTCTACCTTTCAAAGAAACAAAGAAAGGTTAAAAAAATAGTCTAGCATGGACAAGGTTACACAAGGGGAAGGAGTTTGGCTTCACATTATGGCCTGTCTTGGGTTAAGACTTCTCCATGAAGTTCTTCTTTGTCTATTCCTGCCCAGTGGGATTCATTCTTTTCCTTCCTTCCTTCCTTCCTTCCTTCCTTCCTTCCATTTTTATTTATTTGACAGAGTTAGACAGTGAGAGAGAGAGAAAGGTCTTCCTTCCGTTGGTTCACCCCACAAATGGCTGCTATGGCCAGAGCTACGCCAATCTGAAGCCAGGAGCCAGGTGCTTCCTCCTGTGGGAGGTGCTACACCCCTGTGGGTGCAGGGGCCCAAGCACTTGGGCCATCCTCCACTGCCTTCCTGGGCCACAGCAGAGAGCTGGACTGGAAGAGGAGCAACTGGGACTAGTACCCGGCGCCCATATGGGATGCTAGTGCCGCAGGCAGAGGATTAACCAAGTGAGCCACGGTGCTGGCCCCCAGTGGGATTCTTAACATCACATGACTCAGGTCCTTCCTTGGGCTGTATTTACCGGATCACAACATTGTATATGAACAAGAAAATGGCACATGGCTATGTGGGTAGGCACCCTCAGTGTGTTCACTTACCTGTGTAGTCATGCACACTCCTTTCCTAGCTTCTCTTGTTTTCAAGTCCCAGGGCTTGAAGTAATTATGTAATTAGAATCCACACTGAGTGTGGCTAGATAAGGTGTAATTAGAGAGGAAAGCCTAATTTTGGAAGAATGATAAGAGGTCATTTGACTCAGTTCGGGCCCAAATCCAATCTTGGGAGAACAGTAGGAGGTCATTTGGATGTAGGGAGCTTGAGGCCACCCAGGGGCCCAGATTGGCCTGAGAACTGGACAGATTCTGTTTCAGCTCACTGTGAAGGCCGTTCATTGAACGTCTTTTTGGTAGAGGGACTTGTCCTGGATCTGTGGATCTTAGGGAGGACCCGTCCTAGAGACCGGCGATGAGGTCCTAGAACAGAGGTGAAGACTCCTGGGTGAGCAGGGCGTTGGGCATGAAGTCACAGGGTAGGTGGCATAGCAGCCACGTCTCGAAGGGGAAGGAGGGCCTTGAGCGCATTGGCAGGAGCCCTGTGGGTACGTGAGAGGCTTTCACATAGTATCTGTGGAGCGAACGCCCGGCTGAGGTCGAGGTGGAAGGGACACAGACGTGTGGATGGTCCTGTGGCCGGCTCACTCAGCTCAGGCAGTACAGTGGTAACACAAGGCCAAAGGCCATGCAGCGGTGACCACGTGCACGGTGGACAGCGGAAGGTTCCTTGTAGAACGTGGCTTGGACAGAGCCTTGCCGGACCAGTGGAGAGGGGAGAATGCAGACGGGAGGACCATGCAAAGGAGGGGGGTGAACAGGTGCAGACCTAGAGAGGGAGGAGAGCCTTCACCTGGGAGAGGAGGCAAGGACACGGCGGGGAGGTGAGGGCCTCACTGGAATGAGTGGACTGGTTCCTGGGGGTTGGACAGAGAGGTTTGGTCCAGGGGCACCGAAGAGCCCTGGTGGGCTGCTGGACAGCAGAGTGGCATGAAGAAGGTGTGTTGAAGAAAGAGGAATGCGGCCTGGGGTGCAAGATGGGCTCCTGGGGAGTTCCGCTTCTGCTGCTGGGGCCTGAGCTGACGGGGACCGGGCAGTAGGCCTGGGAAGCGGCGTCCTGTGCCGGCCTTTATTGCTGCAGGTTCCTGGTCCTGATGAGAGGCTGGCAACCAAGGCAAGGGCATAGAGGGAGGAGGCTGCAGGGCTCTTGGCTGGGAGAACAGAGGGGCCCAGTTGGTGGGGAACGAGGCTGTGGATGGAGCCTTGGCATGTCAGGAGCCCCCAGAGTCCTGTCCTGCCCCCATCCGTGGAGAGCCCTGGCACCAGCCCCTTCATCTGAGTTCCATTTCCTTGCCAGTGTGAGTCTCTGCCTGTAAGGTTCAGGGTCATTTCAGAGGAGCGGCAGGGTCTGGGCTGTGAGGTCGTCCCTGGAGGTGAGAGACAATGGGTGTGTGGATTATATATAGGCTTCTGCCCGTGTGAGGCCAGGCTGTGTTCTGGGGCAGAGCAGGGAAGGGGTTAATCTTCATTCGCAGAAAGGAAGTCCTTAGTGAACCCCTCCCCCACCCCACTCCCTCACCAGGGTTTGGGAAACTTAAGGCCTTGGGCCTTTATAAACTTCTGTGCCAAGAAGGCCTCCTGGCAGAGGAGGACCTGGGCAGGGCCTTGCAGGGTGAATAGAGGGAGAGAAGGAAGGGCTTTGCAGAGGAGAGAGTGATGCTGGGTTAGGTTACACAACTTGCAGTAGGGATTCAAGGAGGGAGGGGGTGCGTTCTGGAACTCTCTGGTGTGCACTGCTTCTGTACCAGGTGCTCCGTGAGCTTTGTCTCATAATCCTTACATCATTGTCGCCGCCATCATTGTTGTCCCACGTTTCAGATAAGGCAGAGCGATTCGAGAGAGGCCTGCTTGCCCGAGGTCTCTGTGGGGTGGGTTTGCCTTCTATTGAGGTCTCTGGCTCCGGTGTTAACAGTCACGCGTGTCACTGTATTTTGCTGGCTCTCCAGAGGAGATGGAAAAAAGGACAATGGTTTGTCTTTGTGACCCTTGTTTCCAAGTTGAACACTGACCTAAAATGTGGCTCCAGCTGCCATCCGTGCCACAGCATCCCAGCACATTGCCAAACCCAGGAGCTGCTGATGTGAGGCACTTAGAGCTCCCCAGGGTCTGAAACCCTGGTTTACAGATCAGGAAACCGAGGCCTGGGAGGGAGAAGGGCTATTCCAAGGTCAGGGGCAGAACGGGGTTGAGAACCAGAACAGTGTGGAGATGCTGGTCGTTGTGGCTGTTTTAAGACTCATTGTGCCCGGTTGCCCCTCTTCCAGGCCAGCTCTCTGCTGTGGCCAGGGAGTGCAGTGGAGGATGGCCCAAGTGCTTGGGCCCTGCACCCCATGGGAGACCAGGAGAAGCACCTGGCTCCTGCCATCGGATCAGCGCAGTGCGCCGGCCGCGGCGGCCATTGGAGGATGAACCTACGGCAAAAGGAAGACCTTTCTCTCTGTCTCTCTCTCTCACTGTCCACTCTGCCTGTCAAAAAAAAAAAAAAGACTCATTGTGGAAAAGTTTGTTTTTGGACAGACTTGTTTCTGGGCAGGCTTGAGTCTGAAATGTCCCCTGCATCCATGTGCGTGTGTGTGTGTGTCCTTCACCTGAACCTCACACGCCTTTGAACCAACGGAAGGATTCCTTCAGACCAGAGGTTAAGACCAAAGGCGTTTGACAGGTGGAAAGGGCATAGGAAGGAGGGGGAAGATCAGAAGCCACAGAAATAGAAGACTAAACTCTAGGCGTGGCCAAAAGGCTCTTCCCAGGCCTGTAAATCCTCGCTACCATTTGCTGACTGCTCTCGGTGCCAGGCAGTCTTTGCCTGTCACTTTGTGTAACTTCCGTGGCCTTCCCATGGGGTAGGTGCTGTTTTATTGCTTCCATTTTGTGGATGAAGGCACTGAGGCTCAATGCGTCTATGACTTCCAGAAAGCCACAGAATTAGGCTAGAGCCAGGGCTCCGACCCAGGCCCACTCAATGGAGAGCTCTGTCACTAATCCCTGAGTTCCAGGGGCCTGCACGTAGAGGACGCATGGAGCAGCACATTTGGGGAGGCCACCCTTCCACTGTGGTTTGCAGCAAGGGGTGATTTTACCACGAGGGGACATTTGGTAGTGTCTGGAGACCTTTTTGGTTGCCACAATTTAGAGGGTGTTATTGGGATTTAGTGGGCTGATACCAAGCATCCCCTAAACGTCTTACAGTGCACACAGCATAGTCCCCCCCACATCAGAGGGTTATCCCCTGTGAGCTTTTGACCCTACCCTTTGGGGACCTGGTTGTATTTGTAGCCCTCAGAGAGCAGGGTGGGGGAGGGTGAGGAAGGCCCATCTGAAGAACTGGAGCTGTTCCTGCAGCTCCAGAGACTTAGCTTGTCCTTTAATGGATATTTACAACTTGTGTTCCTCCTACACTGAGCCCTGAGGGCTGCCGGGTGGTGGGTGGAGGCTGAGACAAAAATTCCAACAAGGCCCAAACCGTGGTGGCCCAGGGCTGCAGGTGAGAAGTGGGCGGGGTCAAGCCCCGTCCCTGGGAATTGATTGAGGTATTTCACTGTGTGTAATAGATATAAGAACTCAGAGCCAGCTGTTTGTACTTTTGTCCCCTTTATTAAATTACTGCTGTGACTACGCACCATCGGAAATGTGTGCAAAAGAGGTGTTCCTGCTCTCCATACGCCGATACAAATGTGCTACCTGCCAAGCGCCCCTATTCCTAGTGACTGTTAGCCACTTCCAGTCGTCCTGTGCCTTTAAGGGAGGACTGCAGACAAATCAGGGGAAGCCCCTGGACCCTTGGCTTCTTCTGCAGAGCTTTTCCTAATGGCTTTACCCGAGGCAGCTGGTGGCTGACGGTGGTGGCTGGACGGGTCAGGTGGAACAGCCTGCACCTGGGGGCCACCTGAGCACAGCACACGCTGTCCTCCCCCTGCTGCCCTCCCCCTGTTGCCCTTCTGACTCCCTCTTCCAGTCTGATGTGGCAAAGGTGTGCTCTGTGCCCTGGTCAGCTCACCATGGTGGACTTGGCCTCCATATCAGTCTGGCCTGGTAGTGCTGGTTTGGAGCTGACTCTCCCTGACCACACACACACATGCTTAAGGCCCTGCGTTGACCCCACTGCTACTCCCTTCTCATCACCTGGGCCTCACCCTGGGCTGCGTTCACGGCCGGTCCAGCCAACCGTGTCACCTCCCTTCTCCAATGCCCCGAGCTCCGGTGACTCCTGTGGTGGTTTATCCAGCCATTCATGCTGAGTCTCTCCTGTCACTTTCTGACCCTGCCAGTGGCCTTGGATGAGTCATTTAACCTCAGAAGAAGCAGCGTAGCATTGAGTCTGGTGACTTCAATTCCCTTCCAGCATCAGTGTCAACAGTCACAGTTGTAGGACCTGTTTCTCTAAGGTCAGTGGAAATTCAGGTTTCCCTCCATAGAGAACCCAGAATGAGTTGTCAGTCAACTCTTCAGATTGAATGTTAGTCCCTTTACTTTTTTTTTTTTTTTTTTTAGATTTATTTATTTGACAGGCAGAGTTAGAGAGAGAGAGATAGATCTTCCATCCACTGATCCACTTCTGAATGGCCTTAATGGCTTGGGCTCTGCCAGGCCGAAGCCAGGAGCCAAGAACTTGCTCCAAGTCTCCAACGTGGGTGCAGGGGCCCCAAGCACTTGGGCCATCTTTTGCTGCTTCTCTACGCACATTAGCAGGGAGCTTCCGGGACCCAAGCCAGCATCCACATGGGATGCTGCGCATCACAGGCAGCTGGTTAACCCGCTATGCCACAACACCAGCCCCACCACTTTAATGTTAATTCCTTGCTCAGCAAATGTGGGTTGAGGGCCTCCTCTCTCCAAGCATGTGTGATCAGTTCAGCAGGGCAGTGAGAAAGGTCTTTGCTCTCAAGGTGCTCTCAGCTTTGTGTCCATTCACAGCCATAAAAGGTTGGCCGTCTGGACAGTTATCACAGTTGCTCATGCAGGTGTGCACGTACACACACACAAATTAGTGTTTGAGAAGTGAAATATTTAGTCTTATTTACCATGCACATGTTGTATAATATGTAGTTTGTTTTTTTGTTGAATGAATGTAGTAATTAATAATTTGTGTTTTAGAGGAAAGGTAGGATTTTTTTAAAGATTTATTTATTTGAAAAGCAGAGTAAGAGGGGGAAGAAGAGAGGGAAGGGGTGGGAAGAGAGAGAGAGAGAGAGAGAGAAAGAGATCGAGATCGAGATCTTTCATCTGTTGGTTCACTCCCCAAATGGCAGCAGCAGTCAGAGCTGGGCCAGGCTGAAGCCAGGAGCTAGGAGCTTCTTCAGAGTCTCCCACATGAGTGCAGGGACCTAAACACTTCAGCCATCTTCCATTGCTTTCCCAGGCCTAAACAGAGAGCTGGATTGGAAGAGGAGAAGCTGGGACATGAATTGGCGCCCATATGGGATGGTGGCATTGCACCACGGCTTAACCCATTGCGCAACAACACTGGCCCCAAGGGTAGGATAAATAAATGTTTATTTGGAAGTCAGAGAGACAGAGAGAGATTATTCCATGTGCTGGTTCACTTCCCAAATGACTGCAATGGCTGGGGCTGGGCCAGGGTGAAGCAAGGAGCCAAGAACTTCATCTGAGTCCTGCACATGGGTTGCAGGGTCTCAACTACTTGAGCCATCATCCATTGCCTGTCAGGCACCTCAGCAGGAAGCAGGATTGGAGGTAGAGTAGCAGGTACTCAAACCATGCACTTGGGGATATGGGATGCAACTATCCCAAGTGATGGCTTAACCTGCTGTGGCACAAATCTAGCCCCAAGAGTAGGATTTAGACCTGGGTAGATGGGAGAGAGGGGCACTATAGCCTGGTGGGGAATGTGGGTGAGATGTAGTCAGGAGGAGGAAATGTTCAGAGATAGCTCAGCCTGGGGCAGGCTGGTCACCTGCATTCATTGTGATGGACCATGTGATAGGGCAGGTAGTGGGATGGTCTTGGATTTAAACTCCGCTGAAGGATTGAGTTTATCCTGTGTAGTCGATGATCTCCCATTCAGTTTCTCAGGGCTTTGCTGGTGTGGTGGTTAATAGTGCCCCTTTCCCTCCCAAGAGATGGACCATAAACCACATGGCCCGGCAAGTTTCAGGGCCGTGTGGAGCCCTGAAGGGCTTCCCGCTGGGTCACGGTCAGGTGGCTGCTGGAAGGCCAGTGCCCACCCTGTGGGGGGGGGGCCTGGCGGCAGGAGGAGCTCCAGCATCCTCTGAAGGGAGGAGATGGTCCCGACGCCGGGAGACGCCACGTGTGGACTCTCCAGTGGCTCCACGGCGGCCCTTCCAAGTTCAGCATCCTGGAGAAGCGTTTTGCAACTGGAAGTTATGACTGATAAGAAAAACTATTCACATGGTGCCCGTTTCCTGAGCAATGAAAAGTCGGAGAAGCTTCTGCCCAGCCTCCCAAAGGGCCTGGTGAAACCCGCTGGTATTCTCTTGCCTAAACCCCGTCATTGTTCCTTGGAATTTCAAATAGGTTATGAATGTGCTTGATGTCAGGAAAGATAAATCTGTGAGGAGGACTGGAGTCAATACATTTCCTTTTTAAGTAGAAACAATATGAAGGGCTTCCTTCAAGCCCGAATCAATCTCACTTTGTTGCCATGCTTGTGCAAAACCTGAGCTGCTTTATGTCTGTTTATATTCCCCCGACGTCCCCCGTCCCAGCCGGCCCCGCCGGCCCCGCGTGGAGTCCCAGCCTTTTTAGGCCATGTACGGCTCGCTCCTCTCGGGGTGTTTTCTTGTACGCTGCAGTCAGGGTTGTGCTGTGAGTGGGGATTTCGTTTTATAGCCAAGTGGCCAAGTGCCCCCCAAGTGAGCTCTCTCTTTGTCTAGGAGAGTTGGAAGGCTCAAGTTTTTCTTTTTTTACCCCTGTTCCCATTAGAAGATTATTCAGTGCAAACATGGTGCATCTGCACCTGCGGTTTGGAAGTGAGAAGTCTATGAAAGCATGGGCGTTAAGTTTTCAGTCTCACCCCTGATGTGTCCACTCTGCTCTCTCCTCCACCGGGCCCCTGCCAGTTTGCCCAGGACAGCTCCAGTTGACGTTCTTTGTGGCTTAGCGGATCAGTTAAATATTACCCACAGATCGGTAATCAATTCAGTTTGTTCCTGTGTGTCCTCCCAAGATTTCTCTGTACAAGTATGTGCATAAGCAGAGAAGGTGACACGTTGCTTTTGTCACTTAGCAGTGCATCCTGGGAACTCCCTGTCAGTCCGCATGGAGTGTTTGCATTTTGCTAACCTGTCTTGGGAGAGTGGTGTTTGCAGAGACTGGCAGGCAGCTGCCTTTGCCTTGATTTACCAATTTAATAGCTACTTAGGGGTTGTTTCTGTTTACCTGAGAAGAAGTGAAAGGCTGTGGGAGATGAAGTCAGCCTTCTTTGGAAAGTCCAGTCCAGCAGCAAACTCATCCAGTAAGCATTTATTAGGCACCAGCTGTATGCCTAACATGGTTCTAGTCACTTTGGGTGAGCTCAGCCTTCCCTTCATTTCCACTTGTTTAAGTCCTTCAAAGTCCAGCTCAGATGCCTCACGCCTTCATGAAGGCTTCCCGGATTGACTGGCCAGGATTTTTTTGCATCCCCAGCCACCCACTGATTTGTCCATCGTCCATCTGTCCGTCTTTGCATCCATCCATCCATTCCAGCGAGTGTCCAAATACTTCCTCGTGCCCGGATCTGTGCTAGATGCTCTGTGTCCTCATGTTCCGCGTCCATAGATCCAGCCAACCTGTGGATCGAAAATATTTGAAAACAACAACACCTGTGCTGAACATGTACAGACTTTCTCTTGTTATTGCTTCCTAACTGGTATAGTAACTCAGTTCTCTATATAGCATTTACATCGTACTTGGCCTTATAAGTAATCTCAGGATGATTTAAAGTAAGGAGCTTGTATGTAGGTTCTGTGCAAACCCTGTGCCATCTTGTATGAGGGGCTGGAGCACCTGTAGGTTTTGGCATCAGTGAGTGGTCCTGGCGCCAGTCCCCCATGGATACTGAAGGCTGATTGTATATAAAGCTGAACAAGAGGATGAACTCTCTTCTCAAAGAGACAGAAACAGATAAGTGAACACAAGGTAGCTGTGATGACCAATCTTAAGCCCAGGCTGTTGAGGAAGCACAGAGCAAAGGGTGGCTGATCACTGTGGTACATGGGAGGGCCTGGGAGGCTTCTGGAAGGAGACTCCTCTAATGAGACTTGCCTTTTTTTTTTTTTTTTTTTTTAAGATTTATTTATTTGAATGTCAGAGAGTGATCTGTCCATCCATCCATCCATCCATCCATCCATCTGTATTTGCCATCTGCTGGTTCACTCCCCAAATGGGTACAACAGCCAGAACTGGGCCAGGTCAAGGCCAGGAGCCAAGAACTTCATCCAGGTCTCCCATATGGGTGGCAGGGACTAAAATATCTAAAATATCTGGGTGGCAGGGACTAAAATATCTAAAATATCTGGGTGGCAGCATCATTTGCTGCTTCTCAGGTGCATTAGCAGGGAGCTGGATCAGAAGCAGGGGAGCCAGGACTCCAACTGGATGCTGTATGGGCATTGCATATGGCAGCTTATCCCACTCTGCCACAAGACTGGTTCCTTAAGCTTTCTTTGTACTTTTAGTGTATTTCCCTTATCTTCAAGTCATCTTCATCTCTGGCCTCTTCCCCTGGACTAATGCTGTTTATTTAATAGCCACTCAAGTATTTATTGAGTGGGGGAAAAGGTCAGATGAACCTAGCATTAAGGACATTAATGTCAAAAAGAGCAGGTGAGATATTCTTTGCTGCTCTTGGCTTTCATGGTTAATCTAGGCAACTGATCTCCTCAAGGGCCCCTGTAAGTTATGTCTGCCCCTCCCTTCAGTCTCCCTGTGTTGGTGGCAAGCAGTCTCTATCCCTGCTCCATCCATTAGCAGTAGTGTAACAGGAAACCCACCATCTGTGACACTGGAGCTGAATGAAACAGCTGTGTGAATGGGAACCCCAAGTCCCACCCTGTCTTTGGTCTTGGTTTCCCTCCTGGCAGGAGAGAGGCAGTTGTGATACCTTAGGATCCTCGCACTTCCGAGCATTTCAAGAACAATGATTTCAAGAATCTGGTGGCGCGTCCAGCTCCTTTGAATAACTCTGGCTTCCTTTGCAGCTTCCTGGTGCCACAGGGACTTGTCAGTCCAGGAGAAGAAATGGCCAGAATGGAAAAAAAAAAAAATGGTCAGGCCAGTTGGGCCAGTGCTGTGGTGCAGCGAGTTAACACCATGGCCTAAAGTGCCAGCATCCCATATGGGTGTCGGTTCGAGACCCGGCTGCTCCACTTCCCATCCAGCTCTCTGCTATGGCCTAGGATAGCAGTGGAAGATGGCCCCTGCCACCTGTGTGGGAGACCCGGAAGAAGCTCCTGGTTCCTGGCTTCAGATCAGTGCAGCTCTGGCCGTTGCAGCCAATTGGGGAGTGAACCAGTGGATGGAAGACCTCTCTCTCTCTCTCTGTCTCTCTGTCTCTCTGTCTCTCTCTGCCTCTCCTCTCTGTGTCTAACTCTTTCTTTTTTTTTTATTTTTTATTTTTTATTTTTTTATTTTTTTGACAGGCAGAGTGGACAGTGAGAGAGAGAGACAGAGAGAAAGGTCTTCCTTTGCCGTTGGTTCATCCTCCAATGGCCGCCGCAGCCGGCGGCGCGCTGTGGCCGGCGCACCGCACTGATCCGATAGCAGGAGCCAGGAGCCAGGTGCTTTTCCTGGTCTCCCATGGGGTGCAGGGCCCAAGCACCTGGGCCATCCTCCACTGCACTCCCTGGCCACAGCAGAGAGCTGGCCTGGAAGAGGGGCAACCAGGACAGAATCCGGCGCCCCGACCGGGACTAGAACCCGGTGTGCCGGCGCCGCTAGGCGGAGGATTAGCCTAGTGAGCCACGGCGCCGGCCCCCTGACTTTCAAATAAATAAATAAATCTTAAAAAAGAAAAGAAAAGAAAGAAATGGCCAGGCCAGGAAATTGACCCTTTCATAAAGTTGAGAAGGGCTACTGGGAGGGCAAGGGTGGCCGTGGTGTGGCCGTGGGTCTCTGTGCTGTGGGATGCAGTACACACTGCCTGAAGGTCGAGGCAATGACTCCCGTTGTGCAGCTGGCAGAGGCAGCCTGGTGTTGGGTGGTGTGGGAGAGGCTTTTGGCCACATGTTAACAGAGGGCTTCCCTAAACTGTGCATACTCCCCTCGTGGTTGCTCTCATCTGTTCTTATTTCTGCAGGAGCTGGTCACGGGAAGCAGGGAGGTGGGATCGTGTTTTGCTGGTGCTTCCCAGGCCTGATGCTCAGAGTGTTGACTGTGTGCCTGGCGCTGCCCTGGGCGCTGTAGATCCTTTTAAATTGGAGCATAAGAAACTCTTGCAGTGCGTGATGAAAGTACAACCTTAACACATTCCTTAGGTTATGCAGGCTGTGTCCAGGTATTTTCATCTGCAAGGAACTGACCCCAAGTCTGATGAGCTGTTCACAGGGAAATTCATTGTCTCTGAGACAGGGGTGGTTTCGTGGGGCTGCAAGGTGAGCCACGCCCTCTGGGTTGACAGTTTCAGTGGCTCAGCAGTGTCACCAAGGCGTTGCGTTCTTCCTGTTTCTGCTGTCCTTGGCGTTAGCTTCATTTGCAGCCTATGATATGGTGGCTGCAAACATCTCAGTCAGACCCCGCCTGCAGGGGGAGAAGATGGGTATGGACTGAGTGTGGCCCTCTCTCGCAGGAGTCAGGAAGCTTCCGGGGACACCTCCAGCACTCTTCCCATCATGCCTTCTTGCTGAATTGAGTCACGTGCCTTCCCCGAGCCAATGGCTGGACCAAGAGTATGCTTCCGGGAGAGGAGTGGCACCTGAACAAAATGGAGGCTCTGCCAGGAAGGAAGGGGGGGCAGCAAGCAGAGGCTGGGCGGTCACGGGGGCTCAGTGCACAGGTGGCTCCCAGCCCGCACTTGCAGAAACACGGCCATACATCACTGTGAGCCAGCAGGGTTGCTGGCGAGGTTATCTCTGCTGTGCAGATGGGGAAATGAGCCCAGGGAGGGCTGCTGACTTGTCTTAGATAACACGGGCGGAGGTTCTGGGGGTTGGGAGTGACGGGATCGAGTGTTTGAGAGGCCTTTTCTCGCCAGGGGAGCTGTCATTCTCTTGCTGTCCTGAGATGTCCCAGCAGCCCCGTCATCACTGAGTTCTGCTCCCCACAGTGGTTCACGGCAGGAGGCCTTCCCCCGAACACTTCCTATAGGAAGACTTCTCAGGGCGTGAGCAAGCTAGGTTGTCTCCTCCTACCCCACCAGGATGACTGTGGCTGAAAGCAGTTGGCATCACACTCCTGTCTTGTGGGGCAGGCTACCCGTGCCAGCCCCATGCCAGTCATTGTGCACACATTATCGGAAATCCTGGCAACAACCTCTTGAGTTAGGCTTGATGAGCCACCGTGTATGGATGGGGAAACTGAAGCCTGGGAAGGACAAGTTGACTGTTGGGGGTGGGGCTGCCCACTGAGGTCAGAGCTCCTGCTTTGCACTGTGCTGTGGCTTATCAGTGGCCACCAGCCTTGCTATGCCCCTGAAGGAAGGTGCGTATGGAAAGGGGCTTAGTGCAAATGAGTTCCGAAGCAGCTGAATGTTCCCTATGGGAATAATTCTCAAGACCTTGGGGAAAATATCCTAAACAGAAAAAATATGACTCAGGAAACCTGGTTTGTCATAGGTTGGCTAAAATGTGAGTAGGAAAACCTCTCAACAACAGTTTTGATGGTTGTTGGCTTTGAAAGGGGAAGGCTGCAGTGGAGAGGGCTGGGCTGGGGAGGTGAGTGAGTAGAGGGTGCAGAGTGCAGCAGGAAGGAGTGCCAGCAGGAGCCTGAACACCTCGCTGTGAGCCCCTCCCGCCATGTGACCTCCAGCAAGGTGCTTGGCCATTGGGGCAGCTTCTGCAAGTGTCCAGTGGGATCCAGGTTGCGGAGGGAGCAGAGAGGCAAAGGGGCGGAGCAAGCTTTGCCGGCTGTCCAGGGCTTGCAGAGGTGTGGCGTGTCTGGGCATAAGACTTGGCACCCAGTGTTCTAAGCTCTGGGCAGCCCTACCTGGCTGTGAGCTGTTCATTGCCCTGAGCGCAAGAGTGTGACGGAGCTGCCTGTGGGCAAATGTCTGGTTTTTACCTCTTCCCAAGGAGAAATCCCTCTCTAGAGCCCCTCTCTAGCCTGGAGGTTTGGAGTTCTTCCCTGGGCACCTGACCTGCCTCTGCCCCAGGAGCATTGTCTGGGAGCCCCACAGCCTTCACAGATGCCCATGGGGAGATAAAGTTGGTGGAGATAAGTGCCTTGTGCTCAGTGTGTGTGTGTGTGTGTGAGGTATTTAAGATTACACTCTCTTCTGTTCTTCCCACACACCTCCTGTTTATTGAACACTTTCTGAATATTGGTTGAGTGGCTTTTGCATGGCAAGCTGAGCTTAGCGCTGAGGTCTCAAAGACAACAATCGTTGCCCTCAAGGCATTGTCTAGCAGGTAAACAAGATGCTTACAAAGCCCTGTGATAAGTGCTAGTAGGTATGTACAGTGTCCTCTGGGAGAGCAAGGAGGGGACCCTTGGTGTGTTTGGTGGGAGGAGGTGTCACCTGAGCTGGGGCTAAGATGGGAGGGAAACGTGCCGGGTGGACCAGCCTCTTGGAGGGCATTCTATGCAGAGGGTGGGCAGAGCATGAAAACCTGCTGTGTGGCAGTGTGACACAGAGATGGAGGGGACCCAGCCTGCCCTGCTGCTGCCCACACTCAGAGGTGAACAGGAAATGAGGTACAGGTGACCGTATGATAGGGCTGGACGGAGTTCGTGGCAACAGAGAGACCTGCTTAGCAGTCTTCCTCCTGGGGGACTGTGCAGGTTCTTTCATTCGTGAGGGCCCTGTTGAAGGAGCTGGCTTGCTGTCTGCTGCCCGATGTTGACCGTGCCCTTCAACAGTTTGGATGCTGCTGCAAGGCATCGATTTACCAGGTTTCTTCCTTGCACCCGTGTCCTCTGTGGCTGTAAGAAGATATCTGAGGCTGGGCACTTTATGAAGAGAAGAGGTTTATTTAGACCACAGTTCTGGGTTTGAGGGCATGGTGCCAGTGTTGTAGGCAGGCATACAGGATAAGATCGATCAGGCTTGTGAACTGGAAGGCCACTCCTGCACCACACCCCTGTGTGACCTCATGCCCCTACCTGACCACACCTGTGTGCCCACCGGCTGATCAGGCTAATTAACCACTCCCCTTTGGAAGTGGATTAAAGGCCTGGGACATGGTGGGCCCAGCCCTTTTTTTGGCCTTTTGCTGTTGTGGGCCACGCTGCCCTGTGCCTCCAGGGCGTGTGGCCTTCAGGCCACCCACCCCATGTTTCCTGGCCTGCATGCTCCTCCACGTGGCTGGCTCCTGGTGCTCAGTGTGAATCCAGATTTCCCTTTCTTTCTTAGATAGGGCCCTCACTCTCCTATGCATTTCTCCTACTGAATAAAAAGCTTAAAACTTATTGAGGCTGGCGCTGTGGCGCAGCAGGTTAATGCCCTGGCTTGAAGCACCGACATCCCATATGGGCGCCAGTTCGAGTCCCAGCTGCTCCTCTTCTGATCCAGCTCTTTGCTATGGCCTGGGATAGCAGTGGAGGATGTCCCAAGTCCTTGGGCTCCTGCACCCACATGGGAGACTGGGAGGAGGCTCCTGGCTCCTAGTTTCAGATCAGCGCAGCTCCGGCCATTGCAGCTGTCTGGGGAGTGAACCAACAGATGGAAGACCTCTCTCTCTGTCTCTACCTCTCTCTGTAACTCTGTCTTTCAAATAAATAAAATAAATCTTAAAAAAAAACTTATGCTGCCTCATTCATTTATGCTGGTGTTCAGAATTCTCTGAATATTAGGCAAGAACCCACACAGGCTTATTAATATTGGGAATTTATTAATAAACACATGGTTGATATCATAATTGGCACCCCAATATTCTGATATCACCAGCATCTGCTTAGCTCTTGCCAGGAGGTGGGGGGAGCTTCCTGGCAGATGGCATCACCATGGCTAGAGTGGATGCAAAAGAGATCCTGTGGCAAGGTGGGAAGCAGGAGACTGTGGAGGATCCTGGCTCACTCTTTGTAACTGCTCACTCTTTGTAACCGTGGGAACTCACTCCTAGGAGAGCCTCATTCATGAGGGTGGAGCCCTCAGTCACCTAATTATCTCCAGGAGACCCCATCTCAACGTAGCTACATCTCAACGTAGGTACAATGGTCCATGAACCCTTGGGGAACACAGTCAGACCACAGTCAAACCTTAGCAGTTGGACTTAGGGAGTTGGAGTTGGGCAAGTCATTTATCTCTGGATCACCTGCCTCTCAGTGACCTGCTCTTTGAAATTCAGAGTTCATAACTTTCTCCCCATTCATGCAATGCAATCAGTCTCTTTAGGGGTGAGGCCTGGAGTTCTGCATTTAACGGGCACTCCAGGTGCCTCCTAGACATCTTCTAGAGTCTCAGAACTGAGGGGCTGCCCGATTTTAGCCTCCCATCCTTTCATCCCAAATCTCAGCCATGTGTTCAAGGAAACTGGAACGATGTTAGCTCTCTTGATGTTTTATCCTTGCAATGATATCCTTAGCAAGCTGGATCTTGCCAGTGTGTGCTTATGAGCTGTTCTGCAGGCTGGTTTTGATATTCTTTAAGGAGGAAAAACCTTGTTAACATGCACCCAAACGGGACCGTCAAAATCTGTGATCTGAATCGTTACAGCCAATACTCATCTCGGCTCCTCAGCACTGGCTTTGCACTGCTTGCCCGGCTCCATTTTCTGAGTCATTCTCGGCCTCCCGCGTTCTGGTGCGGTCATTCGTATTGTCTAACATCAGAGCCAAAGGTTGCAGCTTCTTTTTGATAAAAATGGAATCCCTGCTTTGGTTTCCACCTGCGCCCTTTTTGTAGTGCCCTCAGGAAAGGCTCCCAGTGTTTAAATGGCTGCTGAATATGTTCTTATTTTCTGGTATCATGTCTGGAAACACAGTTTTTAAAGTAAGTGGATAGGGGCTTTACATTTCTGCCTGGGAGTCTTCCCCAGTTTCTCACCCTTTCCCCTAAGAAGTCTCCTAATTGCCCCTGAGGTTGGTGACACTGAGAAGCCTTTGTCTAAGAAGCCCTCCCAGTCTGACTCCTAAGCAGTGGTTCTTAGCTGAGGGCTGGACCGGGAGTGGGCCATCATGAAGAAACCTTGACACCAGGTGTTTGTTGTAGGTCTTCAAAATTAAGAACTTTCGGGCCGGCGCCATGGCTCAATAGGCTAATCCTCCGCCTTGCGGCACCGGCACACCGGGTTCTAGTCCTGGTCGGGGCACCGGATTCTGTCCCGGTTGCTCCTCTTCCAGGCCAGCTCTCTGCTATGGCCCGGGAATGGGAGACCAGGAGAAGCACCTGGCTCCTGGCTTCTGATCAGCGCGATGCGCCGGCCGCAGCGGCCATTGGAGGGTGATCCAATGGCACAAGGAAGACCTTTCTCTCTGTCTGTCTCTCTCACTGTCCACTCTGCCTGTTAAATAAATAAATAAATAAAAATAAGAAACAAAATTAAGACCTTTCTTGATCTTGGTATGGTTTTGCTTTTTGGAATGAATCTGTAGACACAGAATTCTACTCTGGTAAATTCTGATGAGCCCTTCAGCATTACTCAGGCGGAGGAAAGCCAAAGCTGTCCTTAAACCATGAAGGTGTAGGTGGAAGTGTGCACCCAAGAGCGCAGGGCTGAGCATGAGTCTTGCCTGTATTCCCTGAGCATCTCATACAGGTCTCTGCCCACAGTGGGTACTCAGTAAGTAGTTGCCTGAATAATGGATTAAAAAAAAATAAACTAGAAATTATACTAGTGGAAGAGTGGAATTCAAAAAGTGGATCATTGTGGTTTTGAATTTGCCCTTGGTTCTTCCTCAAGTTTAATTTTCATGGAAATATCAATTAGATGCAGGATTAGTGCAGTGCAGAATGGCAGAGAAGGGAAAAGGCAGACGTTGTATGCATTTTAAGTATTTTGGGACATCTGTTGGTTGTTTGTAATTTGCCAGTCACTTCGTTAGAGAATCCTAGAGATTAAACCACAAACCTTTTCATTTTGTGCCTGGGGAAACTGAGGCACAGAAGTGCAGTATTGGTATACAGTTATGCAGTGAAGCTATTAGCCAAGGCCCAGGGAGGGTTCACAGAGCACCTCCCCACTACTGGCATATGCATGATGCAAATTCAGCTTTGCAAAGATGGTGCAGGTGATGGGGAGCCTTGGGGTGGATAGATGCTTTGTGACATTTCTGCTCCTTGACTGTTCAGCCTCTGCTTGTGTCTCTACAAGGACAGGGAGCTCACTATTCACAGAAGCTAAAATCAACTTAGGATTTTATGCTTTAGATCCTGTATCATTATTTTTACACACTGCGATTCATCTGTCTGTTGAGCACTGACCATGTTTTAGGTTCAGGAGAAATAAGCATAAACTAAATCGTCAAAGTTCCTGCCCTCTTGGAATGTAGAGTCTGGTGTACATGCAGTGGAAAGAAGAGTGGACTATAGAAGCCCTGAACATAAGCCAAAGAAGTTTATAGACAGGAAGAAAGAAATAAGTTTATAGACAGGAAGAAAGAAATAAAGAAAAACAAAAGGACGTGAGAGAAAGAAATGAAGATTTCGTACCACTTATAGCCTGTACAAGCTCGGATAAGATGCTCGAGTATCTGTTCTCACTGCATTTTACAGCACACATTATCCCACTGGATTGTCCAGAGCAGTGAGAGTTCGCTGGGACAGTGTACCTTGCAAAACATTCATTGTTAATTACTAAGAGTACTTGCAGCTTTGCTTCTAGAGAGTAGTTCTTAAAGCTTGGTTCCTGGGCCAAAAGCATCAGCATCACCCAGGAGCTCGGTAGAAGGGCAAATTCTCCAGCCCCACATCAGCTCTGCTGACTCAGACACTTGGGGGTGAGGGAAGCAGAGGAACGGGCAAGACTCTGCCTTACAGATGCTCCAAGTGAATTTGATGCCTGCCCTTTGGACTAGAAAAGCAATTCTTGTCTTCCCCCTGCCCGGTCCCCCTTTCTAAGATTTATTTATATATTTGAAAAGTGGAATCATAGGAAGAGACAAAGAGAGATATCTTCCATCTGCTGTTTCACTCCCCAAATGGCCACAATACCTGGGGCTGGTTCAGGTCAAAGCCAGGAGCCAAGAGCTGCTTCTAAGTCTCCCATGTGGGTGCAGGGACCCAAGCACTTGGGCCAACTCTGCTGCTTTCCCAGGCATTAGCAGGGAGCTGGATTGGAAGTGGAGCAGCTAGAACTTGAACTGGTGCCCATATGGGATGTCGACGTTGCGAATGACAGCTTGACGAACTACGCCCCAACACCGATCCTGGTAGTTCTCATCCTTGACTGCACATTGAATTCACCCAAGAGGGAGGCTTTCAGAATTGGTTGCTGTCAGGATCTGGGGGCTGATTTGCACCTCAGCCAGGTCTGAGAGTGCTGCTCTGGCGACAGGGTCCATCCTGGAGGTTCCGGGGGTTGTGAGGCTGAGGAGCACAGATGCTAGAGGTACCTGGTTTGGTTTGAGTCCAGGCCCTGCCCCTTCCTGGCTTTGGCAACAGGACTCTGGCTGGACTGGACTGGGGCTGGACTGGGTGGTGATAGATAAGGGGCATCTGAAGGTGATGGTGCTCATCTTTCCTCTCAGCCCTCCTTTGTCCACACGAAGCTCTTCCTTCTGGGATGTAACTTCCAGCCCCTTCTTTGGAAATCCCCATTTTGCTCATCAGTTTGATAACATCTGTCATGACTGCAAATGCAAAGTAGACTTTCCATGTAATTGAGAACTGTGAAGCCACAGGAAGGAGAGAAGCAGCTCCTCAAGTAGTGGCAGGAAGCTCTGTGATGTATTTTTTAAGTGAATAAGTAGAGTGTGGAGCTGAATGTGTTGTGCTACTATTGCACAATGCAGGGAGAAGGATGACCCTTATTTGTTTATATATGCATGCAGTATCTCCAGAAGGGTACACAAGAAGCAAACTGTATTGGTCGCCTCTGAGCTGGGGACTAGGTAGCTGCAGTAGCTCCTGAAATAGGACCTTTCCGCTGTGAGCAGTCGTGTGCCTTTTAAATCATGTGGTTGGAATCCATTTTAAAACAAAGTGCTTCCTAAGCTGAATCTTCCACGTGATCTGCCACGGCAGGGTGCCATGGGAGTGTTAGTGTCTTTTCCACGAACTGGGCACTGTCCCTGCTTGTGATGCTGTGGAGGGTTGCATTGCCATTGGCGCTGTGAGCTCCAGTGAATTGTGGTCAGTGACAGGCAGCACCTGGCTCTGTTGCAGGTGAGTGGTTGCCAGGCAGGTCTTGCAGACTCAAGGAAGTTTAGCACTGCCCCCAACCTGGACTTGCACAGTCTGCTTTGTTTTTGGCCCATAAAGCTCAGCTGTCAGGATCATTCGAATCTGGATTCTGTCATCTGTGGCATTAGCTCTTCTTCCCAGTTTTGTGCCATCTGAGAGTTTGATAAGCCTGTCTCTTGTGTCTCTTGTTAGTACAATCATTGTTAAAAGGACATTGTTAAAAGGACAGGGCGTAAGCCGGCGCCGCGGCTCACTAGGCTAATCCTCCGCCTAGCGGCGCCGGCACACCGGGTTCTAGTCCCGGTCGGGGCGCCGGATTCTGTCCCGGTTGCCCCTCTTCCAGGCCAGCCCTCTGCTGTGGCCAGGGAGTGCAGTGGAGGATGGCCCAGGTGCTTGGGCCCTGCACCCCATGGGAGACCAGGAAAAGCACCTGGCTCCTGGCTCCTGCCATCGGATCAGCGCGCTGCGCCGGCCGCAGCGCGCCGGCCGCGGCGGCCATTGGAGGGTGAACCAACGGCAAAGGAAGACCTTTCTCTCTGTCTCTCTCTCTCACTGTCCACTCTGCCTGTCAAAAAAAAAAAAAAAAAAAAAAAAAGGACAGGGCGTGGCGAAGAATTGGATCTTGTGTTCGTGCTGCCAGTTACCTTTCTCTTGCTTGTTATCAAGCCATTAACGGTGCCAGCGTGGTGCGTTTACTCACCAGACGTTTGTTGTGTGCCTGATAGGCGTTTGTGCCAGGCACTGTGCTAGGGCTGAGGGTACACAGGGTAATAAGATGACCTTCCTGCTTGGAAAGAGGTCATCAGGTACTAAGGAGGTGGACAACCTTTCCTCTGAAGGCTAGATGGTAAATATGTATAGCCTTGTGCCCATACACTGTCCGTTGTAAATCATCAGCTGTTGTAAATCAGAGTTATGGAGTGGGTGGGGGGAGAGAATATCTTCCATCTGCTGATTCACTCCCCAAATGACTGCAACGGCCAGAGCTGGGCTGATCCGAAGCCAGGAGCCAGGAGCCAGGAGCTTCTTCCAGGTCTCCCATGCGAGTGCAGGGGCCCAACCCAAGGACTTGGATCAACTTCTACTGCTTTCCCAGGCCACAGCAGAGAGCTGGATCAAAAGTGGAGCAACCGGGACTCGAACCAGTGCCTGCATGGGATGATGGGACTGCAGGTGGGGATCTTATCCACTATGCTATGGTGCCAGCCTCTGAGAGCAGTTCTGAGACTTTTATAATCAGTTAAATATGGATGAAAAAATTATATGTTGTTTAAAGAAGAATTGGAACTGCATCAAAACATGGAAGGATGGCAAAAACAAATCAGTCATGCTCCCGCTCCAGCTCCATTCCTCTTAGCAATTTGGTGTTGCTTCTGCCAACAATGTGAAAAATAATCAAAGCCTATCGTCAGAATGGTCTGGAAGGGCTATGGGTTTATAGAGAGCCTGATGAGAAAGCTAACTAGTAAAGCTTTGGAGGGTGTTCTGAGGGTAGTGGAGGCAGAGAGGAGACAGGTCTACCTCAGCTGCACAAGAGATGGCTGAGAGGCTCCACAGAGCAGGGGGCCCTTGAGAATCAAGCAGAAATAGGGTTGGGAGGAATAGGAAGCAGAATTGTACCTAAGCTATGGCTACAACCATGTGCTCAGTGTATATGAAAAAACACTGCAAGAAAATGTCTCAGAATAACACCATGGAAGGACTGTTAGTGGACGTGGTTTTATTTTTGCTGGTTTTCCAAATGGGTTTCTCACTTTTTAATAATTTTTCTTTATGCCACACATGCCTGCCCCAGTCCTCAGGAACTCGGAGTTGCAGAGCTTGACTGGCACCTGCCACACCTTCAGGGCTCCCTTGTTGATTCCATCAGTGGCGGCTGAGGATCAGGCAGAGAAGCTACTAATTCTCTGATAGACCAGCCCTGGGAGACATCTAGTGTTAGGTTTGGAATCTGAGCGTTCTAAGGAAGTCTTGGAATGCAACTTGAATAAAAACTGGGCCCACTGCTTCTTCACATCCCTGTCTGATGAGAGGTCTTTTGTGTAGCAAGAATTCATTATTTCTAAAGTGATCAAGTACAAAAATGTGAGGCAGTGGCTTTGGGAGGTGAGTGACATTGCTGGGGGCATAACGCAAATGTTTATGCCTTTATTTCTGGCCTGCAGATTTCCCACTCTCAGCATTCATTCCCCATGCAGAAGGGAGGGCGCCCAGGACTGGAGAGGCGCGCTGACATTCTGAAGTCCCGTCCTGCTCTCTCCAGACCTGGGAAGGGACAGGTACAGGTGTCGGCTAGTCTTGAGCACAGATTTTGGCACTGCCTCTTAGCTTGCTGTGTGACTGTGGGCAGAGTCTGAGCTCAGCTTTCCTTCTCCATTAAGTTGGGATGATAAAACTGGCCTCAGTTGTTGTAAGGATCCTTTGGCTCTTAGGTGTTTGTAAGCACCAGCCTAATGCCTGGCCGAGCAACAGGCGCTCTGTACGTCATGGGGTATTTTATTCATGGTTCCTGTTTGACTGTTGGCACCAGCCTGGTCGATTGTGTGTCCTGGATGTGGTTGCACAGGAAAGGAACTCTGGCCCTGCATTTGTTGTCAGTGCTTTGCACTCCTGAACGGTGACATGAAGTTGCTGGGGTGTAAAGTGCTGGTGGGGTTTGTGGTCCAACAACATAAAATAACGTTTGGCAAATTTATCTCCAGAGATAGTTTTCCACCAAAGACTTTCTATGGCGTCCCCAAAGGGTGGAGTTCATGGGATGTCAGGTCTGTGTTTGGTGGCCTCATGTTGATGAAGGCTGTGTTAACTGGGAAGCGTTTCTATGTTAACTTCAGGGCTCAAGAAAGAATGTGTTGATTGAATAGAAAGACCGAAGGGGAATTAGGGGCAACAGGGCTAAGGAAGAGGAGAAAAGGAGGCCTCTCTGGGTTGATCTTGGGACTCTGTCAAGGCTTCCTCATGGGCTGGCGTTGTGGCTCAGTGCGTTAGCTACCGCCTGCAGCAACCACATCCCATAGGAGCACTGGTTTGAGTCCCGGCTGCTCCTTTCACTCTCTGTCTGTAACTCTGCCTTTCAAATAAATAGATTAAAAAAACAAAAACAACAGGTATCCTCGTCTTCCCTGTTGCTCTCTAAACTATAACCACACAAGGACCAGTCTCAGGATTTAGGAGGCCTGGGAAACATACTACCCTTTTTCTGTGGCACCCCCATTTTCACTTTTCTTTTTATTTATTTATTTGAAAGTCAGAGTTACACAGAAAGAGAAGGAGAGGCGGGGTGGGGTGGGGGGGAGGGAGGGAGAGAGGTCTTCCATCTGCTGGTTCACTCCCAATTGGCCGCAATAGCCAGAGCTACACCGATCCTAAGCCAGGAGCCAGGAGCTTCTTCCAGGTCTCCCTGGGTGGGCGCAGGGGCCCAAGGACTTGGGCCATTCTCTACTCCTTTCCTAGGCCATAGCAGAGAGCTGAATGGGAAGTGGAGCAGCCGGGACTCGAACCAGCGCCCATATGGGATGCCGGTGCTTCAGGCCAGGGCGTTAACCCAGTGTGCCACAGCCCTGGCCCCCCATTTTCACTTTTCTACCATGAGATCCTCCTGAATCCCTGATTCAGTTGTTCTGATGAGATAGGGTACAGTTAGGAGAGGAAGTCATGCCCTCGGTGAGGAAGGCCTGCGGGACAGGGGGACTGGATCCGAAGCCCCGAGAGAAAGGACACTGAAAGAGTTAACCAGCTGACACTTGTCAGCCCGAGATGAAGTCGTCTCCAAATCAGCGTGCTGTATTCCTTGGTTACACTGAGCAGCAGGCTCTCACACACTCTGTCCACTCAGCCTGCTGTTACAGATCAGCTGCGTCAGAGGGCAGGGCAGGACCCCCGTCTTTCTTCCCTGTTCTTGACTCGTCATGGTCTTCTAGGGACTGGGAAGACAGTGGGGCAGGCAGAGGGGGCACCTCGTTAGCTCTGAGGCCTGGCACACAGTAGGGGCTTAATAAACACATTTTCTTCTGTCTCATTTTCCCATGCCAGACCCATCCATCGTAGGCACAGATAGAATCCAGGTCACAGATAGAACTGGAGCCGCCCTTTGTGTGCGCTGCTTTTTAAAAAATATATTTGAATAGTAAGGTAGGTGGCAGAGTATTGGAGTTAATATATAAGAAATGCTTTAAGCATCTTTTTGTAGAAATGTCCATTTTAACAAATGTTATGGAGAGTGAAAAGCTGGTGGTTTCAGATCAGCCACCTGCAACCTTTCCTAATATGGAGAAGCATAGCTTGAGAGCCAACAGATTTGATTATTCTCAGGTCTGCCTGGGAGACCACCCTACCCCATCCCCTCGCCACCACAAATCCTGGTGTCTCCCCCCCCCCCCCCTTCCTTCTTCTCTTCCTTCCTCTCTCTTTCTCTCTCTCCTTTTTTTTTTTTTTCCCAGATTTATTTATTTATTTGAAAGAGTTACAGAGAGAGAACCAGAGAGAGATCTTCCATCCACTGGTTCACTCCACAAATGGCTGCGATGGCCAGGACTGGGCCAGGTAAAAGCCAGGAACCTGGAACTCCATCCAGGTCTCTCACATCGGGTGGCAGGGCCTTAAGCACTGGGCCCATCTTCTTCTGCTGCCTTCCCGTGTACATCAGCAGGGAGCTGGATCGGAAGTGGAACAGTCAGGACTCGAATTGGATGCCAGTGTCACAGGTGGTCGCTTGACCTGCTGCTCCACAATGCCGGCCCCTGTGGTAGTTTTTTTAAATGTCTTTACAGTGTGCAAGTGTAATACTTTCTTTATTTGTAAGTAACTTAAGCGTTTCTGTTTCATGAAGATATATTCTATGTAGTTTGAAGGGTTTAGACATCTAGGAGCTTTTATTAGGAGCTAGAGGTGCCTTCACATTGCAGCTGGTGTTTTCTGTTGTGTCCACTTATCATTTGTCCATTGGCTTTTCTTGTTTTGCTGGGGACTGGGCTGTGATTTAGTGAGGTTTGGCTTCTTGGGTTTTGTTGTGTCTTTGAAGTTCACTGTTTCAGTGGGATTGCAGAACTCTCTTTTGAGTGGCCTTGCTAAGCAGGGCTGGAGGGGAGCCAGACCAAGGCTACCCAGTAGCTCCATGTTGGGATAACTTGACTTGAAGCTTTCTCATTCCAGTGGTCCCCTCTCTGCTTTTTCTTTGACTCCTCTTTAGTTTCCTTGCATCTCTCTACCTTCTTGCCCCTGCGATATCCTATGTAAGGTGCTAGACTTAGTGCATGGAAGCTTATGCTAACGCAGGGGGATGGACCTTCCCTTACTGCTCCCCTCTTCTCTTCCTTATATAGTTCAGGTTTTATTTGGGGAACATTTTACAGAATGTTTCTAGTTATTTCCTCTGTGCCTTGCCATACCTATATAAGTAAGTCAGCATAGAATTTGCAGTTAGTACAAAGGCTTGTGGGTCATCCACAAATGGATGTCAGCTCTTTGTGACTCCTATTTTGGTGTTGGCTCTGCAGGGGAAGGGTGCTGGGGGTGGCTGCTCATTTTTGGTGGGAATGAGCAGGAGGGGGTGACCGTGACCTTCACAGGGGTGGGTGCTGCCCAAGTCCAGTGGGCACCGTTCTTTGGCTCCGGCTCTGCCTGTTGCTGACTTTGCACTTGGGCTGCTGGCTTTTGGCTTCCGAGGTGTCGTTTGTATTGGCTATGTAGCTTGTGCTGTTCCACAGCCTTTTCATCATAGAAATTACACAACTCAAACATTTTTGACCTTGTAAGGCTTTGTAGGAGAGACTGTAAATTCCAGATCACTCATACAGTGGTGCAGGGGCTGAAGCTAGGGAGAATCTGTTACTTGGACGGATGGCCCTGGCCTCTGCAGGCTGTCACTGCAGTTGATCTTGGAAATAGGTTGAACACATCCCAGGGGGAGCTGCCGCTGCACAGGAGACTGCTGACTGTCCACCCAAGAGGGACACAGACTTGCTTCTCTGATAGCGTGTGATCACTTTTCAGTTTCCTGCTGTTGGAAAGGAGGTTTGGATTTATGTAAATGCAGTCTTCTTTCCATTGTTGCTTACTTTTGGTTCATTCCAAGCCGGTTTCAGGGAGGCCTCGTAGAAAAGTCACTGTCTTCTCTCATTCCTGCCCTCTCTACCGGAAATCTCAGACTCCAGCTAACCTGCCGCTCTGGGGAGAGAGCTGAGCGACAGCATGGCTGGGACTGGGAAAGGGCCAAATGTGGTTTCCTGGTGGGTTTTGATTGGCAGTCATTTTTGGGTGCTCTACTGTACCAGGTCTCTCTGGCATAGCCATCTGGTCCACTCTCCTACGTACTGGAGAGGAAGCTGCACTGGAGCCCAGAGAGGTAAAGGGACTTCCCCTGAGTCCCACAGCAGTGGAAGAACACAGATTGTATCTGCGAAATGCAGTGTGTTTTGTACCGCGCTGTGTTGACTTTCTGAGGCCTGTGCATCCTTTAGAGACTGAAGAAAATTACACTGACTTTGCCCTCTGAGTCATGTGGCTCTGCTGTGACAGCCATGTGATCGTGAGTACACTCCTCACCTCCCTGAGGCTCATTTCCTCCTATGTAGAACGGGCACCGCACCTACCCCACTGGGTCCCGAGGACCACCCAGACTGTTCCCTGGTACGTGTAGACACTTAGTAAGTTGCAGCTGGCAGCACTCTTCTCTGTGCCTCGCTGCGGAGTTCCAACTGGGTTGAGCCTGGCATCATCTCTCCTCTTTGATATTGCAGTAGGGAGCACTGTGACAGACCCAAACCTGCCTGGATTCCTGTGCTATCTACTTAATTTGGCAGTTGAAGACCTGGGGATGGGTACCCATTGGAGGAGAGTGCATTGGCTGAGTGATACGGCAGAGGCAGATGGAGCAGGGAGAGCCGTGTGCTTCCCCAGGTAGCCCTGAGTCACAGACCTCCAGCTTGTGAGTGGCCTGTACTTACTCCCAGCCAGCCGCCCATCACCTCCTCTTCCCTTTACCTATTCCTGTTCAGCGGCTCTGCTGTGATTCATTCTACAAATACCCGAGTGCCTACTGTGTCCCAGGCACAGGGCAAAGTACCAGGGAAAAACACATGGATGAGCACAAAAAGACCTGGCCTTGACTTCATGGGGCTTGTGGGCTCAAAGAAGGGTAAAGCTGGAATCAGTGTCAGGCTGTAAAGCGGAGGGACTAGGGGCTGCTGAAGCGTGTGTGAGAGATTTGACTGAGTCTCGAAGGCTGACAGAGAGCAGAGGGAGGCTGACGGGGAGGGGAGTGGGGGATGGCAGGAGCTGACCTCCTACGCTGCCCCTGGGCCTACCCGCCCCCCCCCCCCCCCGCCTTGGTCCTTTAGGAGGCATTTAGTAGTTCTGCAGTCCTTCCTGGTGTAATAATTTCTAAGGTATGGCTAATTTTTTTTAAAGCTGCATAGGTTTCAGGGCAAAAATAGAGTATGGATGCTGCTTGTGGGTGTACGCAGTAGAAACGGCAGCCATTTGTTGGATGTGGACTGTGCACCGGACGCCATGTGCATGTGTCATTCAGACCTCTCAGCAGCCCTGTGTGTGTCGTGGTTTTCCAGCGAAGAAACTGAGGCTCAGATGCTTGGGCTTTCGTCTCCTGGTGGCTGATGATTAGAAACCTGGGATGTGGAACCTCCGGCCCATGGCCAAATGCACTTGTGCCCTTCTGCCTCTCCCTTTCACAGACAGATTTTTGTGGCTTGACCTGGGAATCCGACCGCTATCTCCATGTCATGTCCCTGCAAAATGCAGTCTGAGTTCTGACCTTCCAGGCTGTAAATGAACTTTTGGCACATGGCCTGTTTATCAGTTGAGGGTTGTTTTAATTCTGTGTCAGGCCAGCGTTGAGACTAAGTGGATCTGTCTCATGGTGGTTTTAAAGTCACTTTTTCAGTTCAAGTTCAGAGCTAAGGGAAGGTGGTCTTAGAAATAGTCTCTTGAGGAGAGTAACAGTGAACCAGATGAACAGAAAGTCAGCTTTGTTCCTGCTGCCGGTACTCTCCCTGTGGGCCAGGGGAGGGGGAAGAAATTGGTGTGGGCTGGTCACTTATAACTACTTGGAGTTAAGTCTCTGGCCCTCATGTGTTTGTCATGGAATGAGACTCTGGGTGAGTTTCTCCGAGCCTCAGTCTCCTTATCTGTAAAATGGGATAATAATGCTACTCTGTCTACATTGGCATTGCTGTGAGGTACAAATGAATTATACAGCCTGAGGATTAGAAGAGGGACTCCATAAGGTAATGCATTTGAGAGTATTTTGAGGCCTGTGTGAATCGTTTTATGTTTGATTTATCATCCTGTAGTTTTTTTTTTTTAATTTTATTTATTTATTTGAGATGTAGAGTTACAGACAGTGAGAGAGAGACAGAGAGAGGTCTTCCATCTGCTGATTCATTCCCTAAATGGCCGCAACGGCTGGAGCTGGGCTGATCTGAAGCCAGGAGCAAGGAGCCAGGAACTTCTTCCTGGTCTCCCACATGGGTGCGGGGGCCCAAGCACTCAGGCCATCTTTCATTGCCTTCCTAGGCCATAGAAGAGAGCTGGATCAGAAGAGGAGCAGCTGGGACATGAACTGGTGTACATGTGGGATGCTGGCACTGCAGGTGGAGGCCCAGCCCACTACACCACAGTGCCGGCCCCCACCCCATGTTTCTTAAGAGCATCATACACTGGCTCTCAAAGTTCAGTTACATGCTAATCACCCAGAAGGCTTGTTGGGCCCCTCCTCCTGAATTTCTGACTCAGTGGGTCTAGGGTGGGCCAGAGGACTTCTCTTTCTAACCAGTTTGCAGGTACTGCTGATGCTTTTGGGCTGGTGGCTCCGCTCAGAGAACCCCCCCGGCACACAACACGTAGATGTGGGGCCCCTTGGCCTAGCTGCTGCCTCAGGCCTTGAGAGCGACAGGTGAAACCCACAGCCACTGGCCCTCAGAGAGGTGGGGGTGGATGTCAGTTCAGGGTGTGATGTGGCCAGACAGCTGAGCAGGCACTGGCAACGCTGGGTCAGGGGCTGCGATGTCTGCAGTGGGATGGAGGCCACCTCATTGCCCGCTTGGATTCCTGAGGACTTGGGATGACCTCTGGCAGTCACCACTTCTTGGGGGCTGTGGTGCATGGGGCAGAAGGTACCCCTCGCAGGGTTCTCTAGGCCAGGCTTGGGTAGACTGCTCTGTGGAATGCCCTCATTCTTGAGGCTGACCCGTGTCCATCCAAACCCAAGCCCATTTTGGCCCCTGTAAAGATCACCTTCTTGAGGTCTCCCAGGGTTGCCATGAGGGGAGAGCGTCGCTGTGCGGCTGGGTGTTGATCATCAAGTTCTCTCTACCCTTCAGGAGTGCTCCTGTGACGTGCTCCAGCCACTCTCCCGCCCCTCCGAGCCCGGGGGTGGTTTCTGCATATTTCTGCCTCGTTCCTAACTGAAATACCTACACTTTTCCTCAATTCTGTTTGAGAAGAGGCTAGCAGCTGTTCTCACACTTTTGGGGTCATGTTGAGTACTTTGTTAAAGATGCAGAGCCCTGGACCACATCCTCAAAGATCTTGATTTCTCAGTCTGCACAGAGCCCAGGGGTCCCAGGGAGGCGACCAGGGAGAACTTGACTTCTTTCTTTCTTTATTTTTTTAATCTGTGGACTTGTGGAGGGTGCTTCCTTTACTCCAGCCACCCAGGACCCGCTGCTTGCAGATCTGTCCTCACAGTCCATACGTGGGAGTCCTTGCTGCATACCTGAGGGAGGCAAAGCCATGTTCCGAAGAGGGGAGGGGCTTACTTAATGGTTGCTCTCTTGGACAGCCAGACTCAGTGTTTCCTTCATGGCCTCCAAAGGAGGATTTTACCTGCAGTCTCCCATCGGCGTTCTTGTGCAAACGCTGTCCTGCCTCAAGGCCCCGGTATGGCTGTGAACCCAGAGGACTTTTGTTGTCCGTACTTGACCCATTCTCACAACTCCTCAGTGACTGATAATGGGATTCTGTCTTCCCTTTTGGTATGACTCTGATTAGCTTTCACTGCTTTTTGTTTTTTAATCTGCAATTATATTGTAAGCGTCGTGGAGGTTCTAGGGTCTACATGGTGCTGGGCATGCAGGTGTCTTCTCGGTGGTGAGAGGTAACTTTGTTTCTTGTGATGTTTCTGATGTGGAGTGACCAGTGGTTGATCCCTGCTCAGATCTCAAAACCATGGCAGTAAGGATCTTGTACTGGATTGACTACCACTGTGACTCTCAGCTGGGAAGACACTTTTTGCGCTGGCTCCTGAGACTCTGTACCACCAAATAGTACTTCCTGGGGGGAATCCCAGGCAAGACTGTGCCTTAGCTGCAGCTGGAGGTTTCAATCAACAATAGCCCTGTATGGGAAGGGAGCTGGTCAGACCACTGTGTCACTGCATCACTGGGTGGCACAGGCTGCTGGCTCTGACAGTTGGGCATCAGCCATGGCAGTGGATGACTCATAAGGCTGATTGTGTATGAGTTTGTGTGAGAGAGGCAGAGAGAAAAGATTCTTACTTCAAACAGCATTCTTCCTGTGTCTCCCAAGGATATATTTTTTTCCTGTTAAGTGTTTACTTTTTCTACATAATAGTCAATGATCAAGATTGTCCAAAAAAAAAAAAAAAAAAATCAGGAAACAATCCAAGAACCCAGTGTTCAAAGAGGCCTGGGCAAACCTTAGTTTTTTATAAATGGCTTTTTCTAGCCTGACTCCCTTTGAGGTGGCAACGCCAGCCCCATGCAACAAGATGGCTGCTTGCTTTGCCTCTTCAGTCTAAAGTGACTTCTTCATTCCTTCTGCTCCTCCCTAGTGTTCATAGCTTACTGCATCTTAAAGGGAGAACTTGGAGTCAGTGCAGTACAGCCACTGACCGCAGGATGTGGGAGTTGTGAGTCCTTTCTAGAAGGTTCCACCTTGTCCACAGAGAATCTGCAGCTCCTGGGTGTCCGAGTCCTAAGGCCAGGTGTCCCACATCGGGATTTAATTTTCCTTGCCCTGCTCTGCACTGCCATGGCAGAGATCCTGGCCTCCCTCTGCCCTTCCGCTGCATCCAGCTAAGGTGTGGCCAGTAGAGAGAAGGGTTCCTGGGGTCCAAGGTTGATGGAACCGTCTAAGTACAGAGAAGCTGATGAGGAAAGGGGCGTTACTCGGACTGCATTTACACATGGGTTGGGAATAACACTGCCTGTGAAAACGTTATCAAAAATCTGCAAAATCAACACTCCTGCTTCCTGGTAAACATGAAAGGCTCGGCAGCTGCACCTCCCGCCCGCGTGTTTGGCCAACTGCTATTCAGGGCGCTGTGCCTCCCTCAGCGGCTTGTGGGTGCTGACTGCAGCCAGCACCAGCATCCCTGCTCTCGCTGGGTGGAACAGGGTGTTTCAGTGCCCTCAAAAGCGGCGCTGGTCCTGGGTACAGTTGAACTTGACTGCAGCAGATACAGGTTTAGGTGGACTACTGAGCCAAGACCAGCGCCGGCAGCAGAACTGACCCTCTTGTCAGGCAGAGGGTGATTGTGGGTGATTTCTTTCCATCAGGATCCTGACCCTCATGGTTGCCCTCTCACCTCCTTATACAAGAGAATTTGTTTATTTCAGAGAGTCGGCCCACACACAGATCTGAAGCAAGTCCAAAAGGAAATTTGCCACTGTAAAAAGTCTTCTCGCCTTGCTGCTGTCTGAGAACTGGTCCACTACCTGTCCCCCTCCCAGTCCCCTTCTCCTCTCGCCTACATCATATATGGAAAACTGGAAGTGTACTTGGTTGTTTCTCAGAATTGTAGCTCTTGCCTGACTTATTTGAGGAAATACATGGGGACAGCTGGTCCCTGTCTTGGGTACTGCCATTTCTTTCTTTCTTTCTTTCTTCTTCTTCTTTTTTTTTTTTTTTCATATACTTTCACCAGAGATGGCTTAGGCATGGTTAGCAGGAAGAATGCATGGTGTGCCTCAGTCAGTTCCTGACCGTGAGCTGTGCAGGAAGAGTCCCAGTTCTTGTTTTGCCTTAGATGTAGGGATGCACTGTGACGTGCCGTGCCGTGCCGTGATGCAGCACCACGTGTGCTGCCTGCACCGGAGCATCCGGCCCGGGGCCCCGGGAGCCTACAGGGAGGAAGCGGGAGCCGGTGTGGATGCGGAGACCACAGGTGGATGTCCTGCTGGCTAAATGGCCAGAGCAGGTACGCAGCCTCCACGAAGGAGCTCTCTTGTGGCAGGCCCGTGTGGTGCCAGGGCCTGTCGTGGTCAGTCGCTTCTGTGAGAGCTCGGGGCTCTGGAAGGCAGCGGTGTGAAGGACGCAGGTGTCGCAGAGCCGGGGGAGACCCTGCCCTTCACAGAGCAGCCAGGCCCTGAAACGCGCCTGTCAGGTGACAGAAACCCCTACGCGAAGAGGAGGAGGGGAAGGGTGAGCTGGTTTTACAAGAAGCTCTGGGAAACTCAGGCCGTTTGGAGATCAGGCAGAGGACAGGTATGGCGTGTCTTGATCTGGCCACTCTGGTGGTTTCAGGTTTGCCCTCCTGGGGTGAGGCCGGCCAGGTGTTGGGAGCAGAGTAAGTTGGCTCTGATGCTGGCCACCCTCCATGGCCTCTCCGAACCCCCCCACATCAGGCCTCTTCCACTTCTATCCAGGGGAGGCTCAGGCTCCTCTTTGCTGAGGGCTTTGCTTTGTAGTGGGGCCCTAGGCACGAGGGCTGCAATTGCCTTTGATGTTTACACAAAACAAAAACAACACATGAGCACAAAATAAAGTCAACAACGCAGGCTTTAGAAAATGGGTGTATTGTATTGCAGGTTTTTTTTTTTTAATTTTTAAAAGACATTTATTTATTTGAAAGAGTTACAGTGAGGGAGAGGCAGAAGTAGAGAAACAGATCTTTCCACTTGCTGGTTCACTCCCCAAGTAGCCACAATGGTTAGGGCTAGGCCAGTCTGAAGCCAGAAGCCAGGAGCTTTTTCCCGGTCTCTCATGTGGTACAGGGGCCCAAGGACTTGGGCCATCTTCTACAGCTTTCCCAGGCCATGGCAGAGACCTGGATTGGAAGTGGAGCAGCTCGGACTTGAACTGGTATCCATATGGGATGTTAATGCTGCAGCAGCGGCTTTACTTGCCAAAATGCTGGCCGCGGCTCACTAGGCTAATCCTCCGCCTATGGCGCCGGCACACCGGGTTCTAGTCCCGGTCGGGCACCGGATTCTGTCCCGGTTGCCCCTCTTCCTGTCCAGCTCTCTGCCTTGGCCCGGGAGTGCAGTGGAGGATGGCCCAAGCGCTTGGGCCCTGCACCCCATGGGAGACCAGAAGCACCTGGCTCCTGGCTCCGGATAAGCGCGGTGCGCCGGCCGCATCTCACTGACCGCAGCGGCCATTGGAGGGTGAACCAACGGCAAAGGAAGACCTTTCTCTCTGTCTCTCTCTCTCACTGTCCACTCTGCCTGTCAAAAAAAAAAAAAATGCTGGCTCCTTTTAAAAAATACTTATTTATTTACTTGAAAGGCAGAGTTGGAGAGGGAGAGGGAGAGGGAGAGAGAGAGAAAGAGAAAGAGAGAATCTTCCATCTACTGGTTTACTCTTCAAATGGCTGCAATGGTAAGGGCTGGGCCAGGACAAAGCTTGAGCCTGGAAACCGGTCTCCCATGCCATCTTCTGCTGCTTTCCAGGCCATTAGCAGGAAGCTGGATCTGAACTGGAGCAGCCAAGACTCCAAGACTCAAACCGGCACTCATTTGGGATAGTGGTGTCTCAGATATCTGACAGCTTGGCCTACTGCACCACAATGCCAGCCCCTGTATTTCAGTTTTAAACCTAAAGACAGGAACATTCAGTTATATCTGTGAGTGCAAGAAGTAATGAGAATATGCTCTCAGTTCCATGTTGCATCAGGTTAAGGTTGGCAGGGAAAAGGCACAGGGGTGAGAGAGGGGAACGAAACAGAGTAGGTGGAGTGACAGGGAAAGTGTGGGGGTGCGTTGGTGAGAGGCAGAGAGGTTTGCAAAGGAAAGGAGAAATGAGGCACATGAGTGAGGGCTTGCGAAGAAAGTCAGAAAACAATTGGGTTTGGGGTGCAGCAAGAGCTCCTCCATGGCTGCAGTCTGTGTGTAGGGACCCTGAAAATCACACTCTTGTTTTCCAAAAGGAGTTTTTGTTTAGTTTGATAAATGCACCATGCAATCAAAATATGATAGCCTGACAGGCCTGTCCTTGTAAAATGAAAGCTTGATATTGGCTAAGGGTGAAGGCTGTAAAGGCCCAATTTATTTGAATACTCTTCAAAATAAAATACTTCCTCCCCCCACCCACTGAAACAAAACAAAAACCTGTTGTCATTGGATGACTGCGCAGAGTTAAAGAAAATTGTCGCTATTGATACAGGAGTGCACATACTCACATGTAAAGAACAGGAAATGCCTCCAGGTCACCCTCTGGTTATCTCTGGGTGGAGATTTTATGACTGCTTTCCTCCTTGGTTCTTTTTTTGGCTTGGGGGCTATTTTCTAATATTTGGAAAACAACAAATAATGTTGCTTGAGTGAGGAAAATAGTTACTAAAATACAAGCATAATGCTCTGGTTGGAAAATATATAGAAATTATATTTAAATATTATCATTTATCCAAAATGCTATTTACTTTTTTAATGGCATGATCTTGGAAATTCATGTTTTTGGGGCATCCCAGCCCTGCTTAGGGTGTCCTCTTTGCTTCTTGTTGTTAGAACATGTTGTGCTTCTCGAAGTTCATTCCAAACCTAACAGTGTCATCCCGGGAATCAGATCCTTCAGCAGGACCAGGTCTCCTGCCCTTGCTCGAATCCCCTACTCCCCAAGTGGCAGCTACTGTCAAAGAAAACCACAGCAGATGCTTTTTGGTATTTTCATCTTTTTAAAAAGAATTTGTTTATCTATTTGAAAGGCAGAGTTAGAGATAAAGAGAGAGGGAGTGAGAGATATCTTCTATCTGCTGGTTCACTCCCAACATTGCCACAATGGCCAGGGCTAGGCCAGGCTAAAACTAGGAGCCTGGAGCTTTGTCTGGGTCTCCCACGTGGGTAGCAGGTACCCAACGACTTGGGCCATCTGCTGCTGCTTTCCCAGGCGCATTAGCAGGGAGCTGAATCAGAAGTGGAGCAGGGGCCAGCACTGTGCCTGTGCCTGGGAAAGCAGTAGAAGATGGCCTGAGTACTTGGGCCCCTGCACTCATGTGAGAGACCTGGAAGAAGCTCCTGGCTCCTGGCGTTGGATCAGCCCAGCTCTGGCCGTTGCGATCATTTGGGAAGTGAACCAGTGGATGGAAGATCTCTGTCTCTCCATGTCTCTACCTCGCTCTGTAACTCTGTCTTTCAAATAAATAAAATAAACTTTAAGAAAAGAAAAAAGAAGTGGAGCAGCTGGAACTTGAACCTGTGCCCATATGCGATGC
The DNA here is from genome assembly GCF_964237555.1 of Oryctolagus cuniculus. Classification (NCBI taxonomy): domain Eukaryota; kingdom Metazoa; phylum Chordata; class Mammalia; order Lagomorpha; family Leporidae; genus Oryctolagus; species Oryctolagus cuniculus. The sequence continues at coordinate 34,150,449 of NC_091446.1, forward strand.
CGGTGCTGCAGATGGTGGCTTAAGCTACTAACGCCACAACACCAGTCCCTACATTTTAAAATAAGCTGTCCATTTTGCTCCTTGTTAGGCATTATCCCTTGATCTCTCACCGAGTGGGGTGAGGATTTGCCTCCCTGCCCTCTCCCCGTCTCTGTGCGCCACCATGTTTTGTCTTCTGGAAAGTCAAGAGTGTCACACCTTACCCGAGAGGTGGAGGTTTCTTATGTGGAGCCACGTGCACATCCTTTGCCCCCCCCCGTCCCCTTTTCTTTGACAGACAGAGTGGACAGTGAGAGAGAGAGACAGAGAAAAAGGTCTTCCTTTTGCCGTTGGTTCACCCTCCAATGGCCGCCGCGGCCAGTGCGCTGCGGCTGGCGTACCACGCTGATCCGATGGCAGGAGCCAGGTACTTCTCCTGGTCTCCCATGGGGTGCAGGGCCCAAGCACTTGGGCCATCCTCCACTGCACTCCCGGGCCACAGCAGAGAGCTGGACAGGAAGAGGGGCAACCGGGACAGAATCCGGTGCCCGACCGGGACTAGAACCCGATGTGCCGGCGCCGCAAGGTGGAGGATTAGCCTAGTGAGCCATGGCACCGGCCCATCCTTTGCCCTTTTGTGATCTTGCCAGTAAAATTTTTTTTTTCTTTTTTTTTTTTCTTTTTTTTGACAGGCAGAGTGGACAGTGAGAGAGAGAGAGAGAGAGACAGAGAGAAAGGTCTTCCTTTGCCGTTGGTTCACCCTCCAATGGCCGCCGCGGCCGGCGCACCGCGCTGATCCGATGGCAGGAGCCAGGAGCCAGGTGCTTTTTCCTGGTCTCCCATGGGGTGCAGGGCCCAAGCACCTGGGCCATCCTCCACTGCACTCCCTGGCCACAGCAGAGAGCTGGCCTGGAAGAGGGGCAACCGGGACAGAATCCGGCGCCCCGACCGGGACTAGAACCCGGTGTGCCGGCGCCACTAGGCAGAGGATTAGCCTAGTGAGCCGCGGCGCCGGCCGCCAGTAAAATTTTAAAGTCTGGCCCAGAGCTCTAAGTTACAGGTTTGCACTGGGCCGTGCGGTGTTACTAAGTCCACGAACCTAGCACAACTCCTGTCGGAGTCTGGACTGAATTTAGGGCATCTCCTGGAGATCGAGTTTTGGATCTCACTACAAACATGCACTTATGTTATTATACTTGGCTTTGTCATTGAATGTATAGAAAATCTATTTTGTATGTTAATTGTTGGTTACACTCTGTTAACATGGTAGGGGAGGCTGGCTAGAAAGCATCTCCATTGAGCTTTCAGCTCTAGAATAATCTGAAGATTTCTGTTTATATGTGATGATATCCAGGGCTGGCAGGGCAATGTGGAGATGCCTGTCCTGAGGACCCAGCTGGAGTTTCTGCGAAGCCCTAACACTGCCACCTTTTCCAGAAGGACTGCTCTAGTGCAGTCTTAGGGGGATGGTGTGTGGACTGTTAGCCAAGTGTGGACAGTTACACTTTGTTCCCAGGGCCACCCCCAGCTACCTCTGAATTCTTTGTCCAATTCCAGAGGCCATTCCTCCAGGCTTATCCTGTTTCCTCCAGGCTCATGAGCGACTCCCATCCCCTGCCCTTTGCCTCTCTATTTATGGCCTTTGGAGTTCTGGAGAAGAATTCACTGGGGCTTAGGTCAGCGACGTTAACATCTTTCTCATTGACGAGGAATGAGAGAAGGCAACAGGGCAGTACCCTCGTGACTTCCACTATAAGGATCTTGAGCACTATGAATCTTTAAGTGGTGAGGGCACTTGGAAGCCGCGTGGTTTGGACAGTTCTGCTTGCATACCTCTGGCAGTGAGAAGCACATTCTCTTAACGAGTCACCCTTTCCAGAATTGGACGGCTCTCCTCATTGCAAGTTCTCTCCTGCTAAACTGACATCCCTGTCTGGGACTTACATCTCCTTAAGAGGATGAGACCATCCTTGAAGGTGAAGTGTGTCCCACAAGTCTACAAATGACTTTTTTCGATTGCCATGGCATCAGTGGTATAAAATGAAGTAATAGAGGCACTTTGTAAAAGTAGGCACTCTACACATGCAAGAAACGTTGGTAGACTTCTGGCCGAAGCAAGTCTGACTTGAACTTTCAGCATTGTGTACCCCACTAGTCCAGAACCTTGCTAGTTTGTGTTTTAGGAAACCATTTCTTAGAGCTTTACTTTTTTTTCCCCTTATTTTTAAATTTTGTTTTCAGAAGAAAAGTACTAAACAAGAACCAGACTATGAATGACAGCTTTAGAAGTGAAAAATCTGAAATCGAAGATTCAATTACCTACATATTTTAGTTGTTGAGGTCTTTCAGGAGGAGGTCATCTCTCATGCCAGGAAGAATCTGGCTTTTTCTCGAGGAGGGCTAGTGCAGTGGTTAAGAGTGGGCTTTTGGGGCAGCTCACTTGTGAACCTACCGAACCCTCACACCTCAGCGCCACATCCTCCCCCATGCTCACGCACCTGTGTCTCTGGGGTTGAGGAGGAGCACCAGCTTTGTGAGCACTAGAACAAGGGTCTTTAAGTATATATGTGATTCTTTATAGAAATTAGTCTAGCATGGAGCTCTTATATGAGGTGTCTTCAAAAATTTCATGGGGAATACTTACTATGGAAAAGCTATACATAGATTTCAATTTTTTTTTGTACCAAAATAAACTTAGCTTTTAATTCCATGAACTTTTTTGAAGACCTTCCTATGTTTTCTCACCTGCCCTAGGATCTCTCCTTTTATCCTCTCCCTAAAATACTTTGACTTTCTTTGGAAAGATCACTTAGGTTCAGTTTCTGGCAACTGGTCAACAAATTATTCTTTCATTGCCCTAGCACAAATGGTGTTGGAAATGGTTTTATGAGGCACCTGTGAAAGGAGCTGTTGTAAACTTGTGTTCTCTGAGCACTCAGCGTGGTGTCAGAGAGGTTCAGTTTTGTTTTTCTTTATGATCTTGATTTATTTGAGTCTGATAGAGTGGTATCAGTGACATGAGGAATAATTACAGTGCCTTTTGAAACTCTGTCCTGGAACTCCACCAGGAACCAACCCAGAATAGTGCCAAGGAACACATCTTAGGTTTTGTTTTTTTAAAATTTTTTAAAATGCTCATTTGAAATGCTAGACTTTTTGATATTTAAAGAGCATTGTTTTAGTGGGTGGGGTTGTTTTTTAATCCTCTAAGTTTATGTCTACTTTTTTTTTTTTTTTTGGACAGGCAGAGTGGACAGAGAGAGAGACAGAGAGAAAGGTCTTCCTTTTGCCGTTGGTTCACCCTCCAATGGCCGCTGAGTCCGACGCACTGCGCTGATCCGAAGGCAGGAGCCAGGTGCTTATCCTGGTCTCCCATGGGGTGCAGGACCCAAGGACTTGGACCATCCTCCACTGCACTCTCAGGCCACAGCAGAGAGCTGGCCTGGAAGAGGGGCAACCGGGACAGAATCTGGCGCCCCGACCAGGACTAGAACCCAGTGTGCCGGCGTCGCAGGTGGAGGATTAGCCTATTGAGCCGCGGCGCTGGCCCTGATCCTCTAAGTTTAAACTTCTCGGTCCAGGGGTGGTCATAGAGACCATGCTGTACTGTGAGAGTTTAAGAGGCTGCTGAGATACAAGAACTGCACGTGTGCGGGCATGTGTGTGTGCACACTTACACTGTCTCTATTTGATGAACCCACTCGGCACTGTCCCTTTTCCCGCTTTAACTCAGTCTTCAGACTTGCTTACCATCTTAAGAAGCTTGGTGTGATTGTTAAGCCTTTCAGCAAAACTGCCCTTAAAACGAGAAAGAAAGGGAGAATGGAAGCGGGGAATCAATGTGTTAACACGGGTGAGCGGATAATTGTGTTTTGACCAAGATTCCTGTTTTCCCAGCTTTCTATGGCGAACATGTATTACTTTTATATTAGAGAAGATTACTGGGGAAAAAGCACGGTGATTTTCCAATCTATTCTCAGCCTGCCAGTGTGATAACAAGGTGGAGACGCAGGAGGGATAGGAGATTGGAGCCTCGGGGATGTCGGGAGCCAGGGCTGCCATGGGAACTGGGTCCCCAGCTGCTTCGCCATCAACAGTACCTCTCTTTTATTGTTATTTTTATACTTGTTTATTGTTTTCTTAATAGCCCTTGCTTTGAAAGATTTCCTCTAACCCAACCCCATGTTTATTAAGTAGTGACACGTCCCCATTGTGGATCAGTCACAGATGGACTTAACTGCCTGTCAGTTCCCCTGGTGACTTCATGGAGTTGCTTTTGTCCCAGCTCAGAGTAAGGACGTGATGTTTGAGTTAGCCTTTCTCTCTCTCCTTTTTTTTTTTTTTTTTTTTCCAAGCACTTGGGCTATCTTCCACTGCTTTCCCAGGCCTTTAGCAGGGAGCTGGATTGAAAGTGGAGCAGCTGAGACTCAAACCAGTGCCCATGTGGGATGCTGGCAATGCAGGTGGTGGCTTAACCCATTTTGCCACAGCACCACCACCTTGAGTTGGCTTTTCATCAGTCAAGCTCTCATCTGTGTCATCTACCTTCATTGATTCCAGAGCAGAACTTCTGGGCTGAGGACGCACGACTGAGCTTCTACAGTTAGAACTCTTCTGAGTTTGGGACCCAGAACCTTGTTTTTTTCCTCCTGATTTGTATCTCTGCCCCCGCAAGCCTGCCTTAATTTTGTTTTGTATTGTTCAAGACTTATTTTATATTTTTTGAAAGGCAGAGTTACAGAGAGAGAAAGAAAGAGATCTTCCATCCGCTAGTTCAAATGGCCACAAAGGCCAGGACTGGGCCAGGCCAAAGCCAGAAGCCAGCACTTCTTCTGGGTCTCCCATGTGGGTGCAGGGCCCAAGCACTTGGGCCACCTGCTGCTGCGTTCCCAGGTGCATTAGCAGGGAACTGAATGGAAGAGGAGAGGCTGGGACTGGCATTTCATGTGGTGGCTTTACCTGCTATGCCACAACGCCAGCCCCAGGTTTTGTTTTTAATGCAACATCTCAACAACCTAAAAGCCAACAATACAGCAAGTCTCTGTAAACCTTTGTCTGCCTCCTCCATCTCACCGCCATAGACAATGGTAATTGGCATTGGTAATGGCAGTGGTAGTTGGCATTCACTGAGTGAGCCCTTGGGATGTGGCAGATGCTCTTGAAAGCTCTGGATCCTTTCTCCAGAAGAGTGAGGGTTTAATAGCTCACATGTTGTGGGCATCGTGCTCAGCACTTCCGTGCACAACTTCTTTTGATCCTCTTCCTAACCTTTTGGGGTCCATCCTTATCTGTCCCCACTGCACAGATAAGGAAACAGAGGCGCTGAAATGTGAAAGGACTCTCCATGGCCACACAGGGTGAAAGGGGTGGAGTCCGCGTGTGATTTCAGCCAGACGCCAGGTGAATGTGTGCAGTCTTAGAATACAGGCCACCGGCGTTGCCCAAGGAGGGGAGTTTATGTGTATGGACATTATGTGTTATGGACAGAGACCTGGTGACCGACCTGCGTATGAAGGTGCTGGAGGAAGGAAAGGCAGCCCTTGGTCCCTTTTCAGACTCCTTGCCGGTCCTCCTGGACTGCTTAGGTGAGTCCACGTGGAGTTTCTGTGTGCATGCCTCACAGGCATCTTGCACAAGATCTGATTGGTGTTTACTATTGGTTGGCGGGGGGGGGGGGGTGTCAGAGCACCTGGCCTTCTCTTGACTCTGTCTGCTACCCCCAAGTAGACTCAGACTCTGTGCCTGTCCCCAGACCAGGGTGAGAGGACGCTGGCCTCCATTAGGGCTGGTAGGGTCTCGCCACAAAGGGAGGAAGTTGCTGCCCTGTCTTCAGTACAGCCCATAAGCAAATGCCCCTGGAAGTGCAGTGTGCACGGTGTTCTGATGTTAAGATTAAAGGGTCCAGAAGCCGCTTGTGATCACCCACACTCTTGACAGTTGCAGTGAGTGTTTTCTTGGAGCTGTGAGCAGTAACAGGATTTTGGGAGAGTTTGTACTTGCTCTGACTTTCTTCCCCACCCTCCCCTGTTTGTCCATAACCCTCATCGTGGCTAGACTTTAAAGCACAGAGCTGTGGAATGTCAGTGCTGGAAGAGAACTCGGGTCACCTGAGGGCAGCCCTTGCATTTTGCAGAAATGGAAGTGACCCAGAGAGGTGCCGCAAGTTGCCCCAGGCCCCACAGTTAACCCACTGCCGAGCCCCCCTTCCTTCTGCTGTGCCATGCGGCTGTCCCTTGTCTTTCCTCTTAACTCCCTTTACAGCCTGACACAGCTCCCAATCTGTTTTTACCTTGTTTGGCTCTCAGCTCCTCTACTTGTCACACTCCACTGTGAGCGTTCATGGACTTCCTCCCCTTCCTGTGCTACAGAGGATGCTGTCATCTTTCACCCAGCTTTCCCAGTTACTCTGCCTTCAAAGGGCAATCTCTTGATTACCTGGTCTTTCTCACACAGTCAGAGCAAGAGTAGAGAGTGGATTGGAGGACTGGGAGGTGGAGATGGTCAGAGTGTGTGAGTGTGTGTGTGTGTGGGTGGGATGGAGAATATGTGGAAGGAGGGGATTCATTTGCATCTGAAAAGACCCAGTGCCTTTGGGAGAGGACAAATGAAGTCTGGAGGAAGGGAGGAGGTGAGGAAGGTGAGGAAGGTGTTGTTGTTGAGCTGGGGTTGGGGGAGTCTCTGCTGGGGCAGCTGCTGCTGGTATATTACTAAGCAGTGGAGAGGAGCAGAGACTTTAAAGAGACTTTCTGTGCATTGATTAATTCCCTCCCTTTGGTTTCCAACAGGAGATTCAGTAACGTTTTGAGTGAATTTTTATAGCATTTGGGCTGGATTGCTTGCTTTTGTGGCTGCATGGAGACCAGACCATGTTCCGGCTACACTGGCATGTTCTGTCTGGGAGTCAGAGGCTGAATGGGGGAAGCAGGTTCTGGAGGGTGGGTGGTTTGGGGGAATTGCTGTGGGGTGGGGGTCCAGAGCTGGTGTGCTGGAATCTCATGGAGGTTGCGTTACTGCATTCTGAACAAAGCCCCAGAGACAAAGAGAGTGGTCAGAGTTCTCAGATTTTGCTGCTTGCTTCACTTTATATCCTGTTTTAAAAAATAGTTTGAGGCAGTTTGGATTTAGAGGGGAGAATGTGGCAATTCATTCGGGTTGTATTCTTTCCATGAATAAAAATGAAAGTTTCTCTAGGAAAGGGAAAAAATAGTTCAATTTCTAGACTACATTGTACTGACAGATATTGTTGGGGGAGAATGCTTTAAATTTTGTTCTCCAAGAAATTGCTCTGTTGTACTGGCTCGAGTTGGAGGGAGTTTGGCACAGAGGGTTTTTAAACCAACTAATGGGGTCAGTGCTGTGGCGCAGCAGGTTAAAGCCCTGGCTTGAAGCGCTGGCATCCCATATGGGCGCCGGTTTGAGTCCCTGCTGCTCCTCTTCTGATCCAGCTCTCTGCTATGGCCTGGGAAAGCAGTAGAAGATGGCCCAAGTCCTTGGGCCCCTGCACCCACGTGGGAGACCCGGAAGAAGCTCCTGGCTCCTGGCTTTGGATTGGCTCAGCTCCCACCGTTATGGCCATCTGGGGAGTGAACCAGCGGATGGAAGACCTCTCTCTTTGTCTATACCTCTCTCTATAATTCTGTCTTTCAAATCAATAAAATCTTTTTAAAAAAATAAACCAACGAGTGGTGATAGACTTAAAGAGAGTACTTTCTTCTGTCGGTGTGCCTCCTGGGGTTGAATTGATTTGTGGGCAATGCCTCTCCAACATTTGTGTTCAGTGAGGTGACTTCATAGAGTGGCTAAAGACCTCAGAATAAATAGGCTTCTGGGACCCGCAGGTTGTGCATGTAGTTCCTTTCTGTGGACTGTGCAGAAGACAGGCATCTAGAAGTTCAGGAAACCGATGCTCCTCTGGGCACCAGCCAAGGGCAGAAAGGGCACCTGCCTTCCCATACATGGCCAGTGGGAGTGCTGAGCAGCAGGGTCTTCTTTAGTCCAGTTGCTAAGCCGTTGGGTGTCTTGAAAGTGTCCATATTTGTTGACCAAGGGCCCATGTATGAGGGCAGGAAGTGTCAGCTGGCTTTTGATGTTTGAAACAATGTTCAGGGCAGATAATTTTCCCCACCTAAGGTTAAAAGATCTCAGGAATGCAGCTGAGTGCTGGGGGAAGGCCTTTGATCAGCTCCTGGCCTCCCCATGGGCCATGCCTGCCCTGTTCAAGCTGGCCTGTCTGTTGGCCGGGGAAGGTGGAGGTGCTCCTGGTGGTATTGGTCACAGGTCCAGTGTTTCTCAGAGAGACTTATCAGGATGCTCCACGGTGCTTGTGCGTCGACATACGTGTGGGCAGAATCAGAATCCCCCAGGGGTGTGGGTAGGGGCTTCCCCAGGAGGTCCTGTGGATGGAGGACCTCTGTGCACAACAGGGCATTGTGATTGGTGGATTTACTGCCTGGAGATTTCAGGCTCGAATTTGTTTCATTAGGGAAATAGAGGAGGGAAGGGAAGTGGCGCTGTGCAGGTGTGAGTACCGACCTTGAGAAGATGCACAGTGGGTGCTTCCAGCTACTTCCTTTCGTTTGCTCTCATCTGTAACCCAGTGTGCTGGGCGTGATGGTGCCCAAGTGCAGGGGAAGGGACTGAATGTCAGAGAGACTGATAACTTGCTTAGCATCACCCACCTGGTTGGTAGAATCCAGCATGGCCGAATTGGGTCTGTAATCTGCATGCTAGAATGTTGAAGTCTCCTCCAGCTTGCTGTGCAGTTGAAATATTATGTGAGCGACATGTCATTTAAGATCTTCAGGCAATCATAGTAAAACAGTAAAAGGACATAGGTGAAATTAATTTTATTTTTAAAGACTTTATTTATTTGAAAGGCAGAGAGAGAAAGAGATCATCCATCTACTGGTTCACTCCCCAAATGGCTCCAATGGCCAGGGCTGGGCCAGGCTGAAGCTAGGAGCCTGGATCTCCATCCAGGTCTCCCACCTGGGTGGCAGGAGCCTGAGTGCTTGGGCCATTGTTGTTGGTTTATCAGGCATATTAGCAGGGAGCTGGATTAGAAGTGGAGCAGCTGGGACTCCAACCAGTGTTCTGATATGGGATCCTCGCATTGCAAGTTACAACTTTACCTGCTGCACCACAACGCTCGCCCTAGGGGAAAATAATTTTAACAACATGTTTTCTTTAACCCATATATCCAAAATATTGTTAACTTCAATTTAAAAATATCAATGAGCTGTTTTATTTTAAAAAAAAAAAAAAGGCTTCAAAAATCTAGTATATGGGGTCTGATATTGTGGCACAGTGGGTTAAGCATCTTACATGAACATCAATTTGAGTCCCAGCTGCTGTACTTCCGATCAGCTCTCTGCTAATGCACCTGGGAAAGCAGCAGGAGATGGTCTTTGGAACCCTGCCAGCCACATGGGAGACCCTGATGAAGTTCTAGGCTCCTGGCTTTGGCCTTGCCCAACTTTATAGCCACTTGGGGAGTACATCAGCAGATAGAATTAACTCTCTCTCGCGCGCGCGCGTGTGCATGTCCCCCCCCCCCCCCCCGCCCCAACTCTGCCTTTCAAATAAATATAACTAACAATCTTAAAACAATAAAAACAACCCAAAATCCAGTGTATGTGTTATCTGTGCAGCGTGTCTCAAGGCACACTTGGCTCAGTGGCCACAGGTGGCTAGTGGCTACCAGAGAGGACCACATAGCTCCAGCATCTCTGGACTGGAGAGGGGTGCCCTTTCCTGGCTGTTCAGGTAGCAAGAGATCACAGTTTTCTGGGTCACTGGTTTCTAAACACCACTGGCTGGTCCAGTGCTGGGCAGTCTGCGAGCCCTCACCTGAGGAGGAAGATATTAAATTCCTCCATCAGGCTGGAGCCCCAGGTGATCTGTCTGCCTAGCCCAGTTAGGAACCTGGCCCCTCTGAAAACATTCCCCCAGCAATTTACTTGAGTTCTCTGTGGGTCCACCTAGCCCCCTTTTCAAGGACAGGTGCATTCCAGGCACATACTTTGGGGTGGCGTGGTGGTGGTAGGATGTGTGGGGAATGTAGAGCCTAAGGGCCTTTTTCTCCACCAGTCACCAGACCTGCAGTTTCAGTGGGGAAAGACTTGCTGCTTATTCCGTCTGCAGGTGATCATGCGGAAAGGGTAGGACCTGCCTTCTCCGTGGCTGAGAGCAGGATTCTGTCCCAGGAAAGGTGAGAGAGGCAGAAACCAAAATATGTAGGGGAGAATGAAGTGCTGTGTGCTTATGCTGTGTTCTTTCCCAGTGGTTTGGGTTTACAGCTTCTTTGCTTACTTAGAGTAAGAAATTTGGCCCCAAAGAGTTATAGCCCAGGGGTCCAAACCTCAAGTGCCTCAGAGGCCTGGCGGTACCAGGGGTGAAGGGTGTGAGATTGCAAATGAGGCCGGTAGGAATGTTCTCCTTTTAAAGAAAAATATTGTGGGCTTTCTTTTTTCTAGAAACACAAAACACTCTTGTTCTTTCATTTTCCTGTTGTTGCTAGAGAAATATTTCTCTTCCCTAATGAAAAAACGTGTGCCTACAAGCCTGATAAATGGCAACTGACACTTGGCCTTGGTGTCAGGGACGTGAATCTAAGAGCCACGGCATCTAGAGGGAGTAGTTAACATGCAGCTCCATCTTTGAGGCCTGGTGTTAGCAAATCTTGATATTTTTAAGAAAAGGCCACATTTTAAAATTGTAAAATCTTTGACTTGATTTTTTTTTTAATTTAAAAATAATTATAGGCTCACAGGAATTTGCAAAAAAAAAAAAAAAAAGGTACTGAAGGGTCTCGTGTTCCCTTCACCACCACCACCAGGTAACTGGAGTACAGCTTTACAACCCGGAGCTGTTGCAGTCAGTAGTCCTGGTTACGATGCCGCTGGTTTCTCTCTGAGTCCATGTGCATGCACGTCTGTCCAGTTTTCTCACGGGCAGGTTGGTAGAATCACCACCACAATCAAGACAGTCTCTGACTTTCTAGAGTTGTTTGCACAGATATGTTGAACATGCCCTCGACCTGGTGTGGCCTGCTCAGCTTCCAGCTTCTAGTCCAGCCCCTTCTTGGTCTGTTTTACAATTCAGGTAAAAATCGTGTAACACAAAATTGGTCACTTACATTTTCAAGCAGACAGCTCGGAGGTTTTCTAACACCTTCCTAAAATGGTGCAACCATCCCTGCTGTGTCCCCGTGCCCAGTAGCAGTCACCGCTCGTTTCTTCTGCTGCCCTCTCTTGGAGGTCACTAATTCACTTTCTGTCTCTGTGGATTTGCCTGTTTGGGACATTGCACGTAAACAGAATCCCACACTACAGGACCTTTTGAGTCTGACTGGCCTTTCCATCTTAAAGGGGAAGAGCCTTGGGGTCAGAGAGGGAAAGTCATGCTCGTGATTATACTGCTCAAGAGAGGCCAAGTCTGGATTTGAACCAGAGCGCATGATTTTGTGCCCTGCCTCTCTGCTTCCACTCTCCAGGTCTTCAGTTTGAGGATGGCGGTAAAACTTGCCACCCAGCTGTTTCTTTCCAGTTGGCCTTAATAAACACTGTCTTTTCTGTTGCCTGTGCTCAGTGTTGAGGTCTTGGGGTAGTCACTGTGGACTTGGGAACTGTAAAGGGGGAAGCAAGTCAGTCGGGAATGACTGTGCACCTGCTGCCTGCCAGTAGGGGTGGGTCCCAAGCCCCAGACGAAAGCAAGATAATCAGGATGTTGAGGGCAAAGATCATGATTGGGGGGCAGAGGGGAAGGGTGCAGGTCTACCTCGGGGTGTGGGGTTTGAGGGATACTGGGGAGCTAGCAGACCACGAGGCACCAGAGGAGGCTTTAAGCATAAGAAGCCTGAGCCAAGGTTTAGACTTCAGGAGTGGTGAGCCATGAGGCCCTTGGGGGTGGTGGTAGAATGCAGAGCGGTAGGGTATTGGTGTTATAGTGTGAGGACTGGGCCTGGACCAGGTCCCAGGGGGTCCTGAGGTCCTAGAAGGTCAACCACACAGGGGTACAGGTCAGAATTTTTTAAGCTGCCCATGGCTGATTGGAAGCAGAATCAGAGAGGCCAAATTTGCGGATCAGGTTTCTGGGAGATAACCAAGTCCGAGCAGTTGGAGTGGGGGGGGGAGTGTACAGTGGTGGAGCCCGTATCTAGGTAGCAATAGGCTTGTAAAGAGCCAAGCGAGGGAAACCAGGAGGCACATTCCAGAGCCTGTGATGAAGTGCTGCCGTGGAGTGTCTCTGGAGGGCCCAGCCCTGCTCCCACTGGCTGCCTCCACCTCCTCACTCACCCACTCACTCAGCAGTGATTTATTGAGCACTAACTGTGCGCCAGGAACTGTGGTGTTGGGATTGTAGCACTGAACAAGCAAGGCAAGATTCCTGCCCCATGGAGGGGAAGATGGACGATGACGTGTTGTCCTAGGATTTATTAGGAAAGTGGTTTTTGGTGGGAGTAAGGTTAGGTAAGCTGGGCTGGCCTCAGTCAAGAGGTGATGTTTGGGGCAGGCACTGTGGCATAGTGGGTTAAAAGCCCCAGCCTGCAGTTCTGGCATCCCATATGGGTGCCAGTTTGATCCCGGCTGCTCCTCTTCTGATCCAGCTCTCTGCTATGGCCTGGGAAAGCAGTGGTAGATGGCCCAAATCCTTGAGCCCTTGCATCCACGTGGGAGACCCAGAGAAAGCTCCTGGCTCCTGGCCTTGGATCCACTCAGCTTTGGCCATTGCGGTCATTTGGGGAGTGAACCAGCGGAATGGAAGACCACTCTCTCTCTGGCTCTACCTCTCTCTAACTCTGTTTTTATCTCTCTCTATATATACATGTGTATATATAAAAAAGATGTGATGTTTAGTCTGAGCTGTCAGTGGTGAGAATGTCCCAGCAATAGACTGGGAAAGAGCTTTGCAGGCGGAGAGAACAGCAAATACAGAGACTCTGGGGGAGGATGCTTTGGCCATCTGCAGGAGCTTAGGCAGTGGGCGTGTGCTCTGTGCTTTGTCAAGATTTAAGGGGAGGTGTTTGCTGAGTGGTGGAGACACCACATCCCACATCAGAGGACCTGGGTTTCATTCCTGGTTCCAGCTTCCTGCTAAAGCTGACCCTGGGAGGGAGTGGTAATGGCTCAATTTGTTGGATCCCTGCCACTCATGTGGGTGACCTGGATTGTGTTCCTAGTTCCCATCTTTGACCCTGGCCCTGGCCCTGGCATTGTGGGAATATGGGGAAAGAACAGCAGATGGGTGCTTTCTCTCTTTCTCTCTCATAGGAAGGATGGATGGATTTTCTCAAGGGGCCTCTCTGATCAGGTAGAACAGATGTCTGTAGAGGCATGGCCCTACACTATCTTAGGAGAAGGAGAAAGCCTTTGGGAGGAGGAATATACATCCTAATGGAAGAAAAAGTATGAAGTCATTATGAATCATTTAAAGTAGGCGTGCTTTTATTTTTTAAAGGGGGAGCTAAAATCATTTTTGCTATTTTTCAACTAATTTGGTTGTACTTTATGAGCTTTGTGTCATTCAGAGGACTTGGAAACATTCATTCTCCCTCCTTCTGAATCTGTGGAGTGGGTGGAAAGGCTTTAAAAGGCTCCCAGAGACTCACTTTTTCCTGCCAATGGGTGCAGTAGGAGGGCAGCCAGGCGATGGGGCCAGAGACCAGAGGCGTTTGGGAAGTGGGAGCCACCTCGGCATGGAGCATCAAGAAGTTTCAGTGGGGTTCGAGTGCTGAGGATGTTGGTGCTGGTTACAGACACAGTGGAATTTGTTCTGGGAAACAGAGAAGTCATTTTCAACTTTAAAAAAAGGGATTCATTTTGCATATTAAAACGTCAATTTAAATAACTAATGAAGTGTGATTAAAAAAAAAAAAAAACACGGCACTAAAGAAAATAAAAGATAATTATTTTGATTTGTTGCCATCCCAAGTTGGTTATCCTTAAGGCCAGTTGGGGATTTTCTCCCCTGGGCTGTTTGGGTTTGTTGTTGGAGGACTTGGAAATTGTGGAAGGAGGAGGTGGTCTTCCATGAGCTCAGGAAGGAACCTAAGCCTTGGATTCAGACCAGGGAGGGGGGGCCAGTCTGAGTTGAGTGGCATAAAATCTGGGGTGTTTCTGGAAGGAACCTGGAGGGTTCCAAGGCACCATGTCGGGAAATAGTGACTAGTCAGTCTAACCAACGAACAAAAGACCCCTTAAAACTTAAAAACACTAGCGAAAAGGCAAAAACAAAAAATGATAACAAATGTGGTCCTTGTTCATATACAGCTAAGAAGGAAAACAGGGAAGAAGGAAATACGTGATGTGAGCTGTGAAGGGAGAGAGCATGGTGCTGTGAGAACCGTGTGGGTCCAGAATGGGTTGGGTGGTTGGGACTGGTGTTTGGTAGTCATGATGGTGGCTAAGGTAGCTTTCACAACAGCCAGTAGCATTCTGTATTCTTGGGGTGAGGGAAGAGATGAACATGTAGATGACCGTGGTGGTGCTTCCAGGTCCTTGGCAGGGCCTGGAACAGCATTTGTCATGAGTTTTGGAGAGCTGCGTTGAATGTCTTGTTTTAGGCTAGGATGTAACAGCACCGAAGCAAATAATGAATCTCCTAAAAGTTGAGGATCGCAGGAAGGTGCAGATTGCAATCTTGAGTTTCTCCTGGATTTTATGCTCCACTGTTGTCCTTATAAATTCACTTGTGGCTCATCTCTTAGGTTGAAGGGGATGCCCAAACATTTCCTTGTTGTGTTGAAGGAGGGTGTGTGTTTTCTGCTGGGCTGCACCATCAGGAAGGCTGACCTTGCACTGCTGGGGGTTTCTCTGGCTTGGGCTGTCTGAAGGTCACCTGGTGGCACCTGAGGACATTGAGGAAGAGAACTCAACAGGCTAGTCCATTTGAGGAGCCAGCTTGCTCCAACCTGTTACCTTTGTGTACGTGGCATTTACTTTGCCATTCTTGGCTTGGGATTACTCAGTCCATTTCAGGACCACAAAGTGGAAATGTGAAAAGAAGTGCTCAGTCGGCTTGGCCGGTTTCCAGGCATTGCATTGATCTGCAGTGTCCTGCCCTTTGATGGGCAGGAAGGACCTGATCCGAGTGCTCTGTGCTTTGAGTTATTCCTCGAAGGCTGCCTTGATGACTGATGCTCCCAGATCCTTTGTTCTGCAGGCGGGAGCCTGCACAGGTGTAGAAGACTCAGATCTGCAGCTGAGTCTGGTGAACTCCTGTGGTTCATCTGGAGCTACTGTCATTGAGTCATGGTATCCAAGGGACTGGGGCAAGGAGCAGAGCTCCCTTTACTGACCTGGGTGCCATTCTGGCTGCTGACATTCTTCTTCTTTTTTTTAAATTTAAAATGAAATGGAGTTAGGTGATGGCTGTCATAATGTGATGCAGAGAGTGGGGGTAAACCTACTAAGAATGTGCAACTCTGCTAAACCCTGGATCCTTGGATCCTGCAAAGACTGTATCAATAACCTTGAGAAGATTGTTCTGCAGCCTCTGAGTGAAACATTCCCTTTTCCAACCGGGCATCAGAATCACCCTGGAGGGGCCTTTGAGCAATGCCTGGTTCTCCAGAGATTTTCATTTAAAGGGTCTGGGACCCGAGGCTTATGTATTTACCTATTTACTTACTTAGCTGTAGTTTTCCAGGGGATTCTAATTGTCATCCGGATTTGGGAACCTGCTCACCAGTTACAGATCCAGAGACCCTCTTTCCCCTCTGCAAGTGAAAGTTGCCTCCTTGTTTCCTCATGCTGGCCTCGAACCTTCTACCCTAACCATGGCCATGTCTTCTTTATGCCTCTCTCCAATGTGTCCTTGAGGAGTGCTTTCCCCTGACTGCCTCAGCCTACATCGGGGCTGGAAACTCATCTCTTTCTTACCTGTGAGGAAAGAGAAGAGCTCCACTTGCACTTTGTGATGGGCAGATATTCTGGGACATTTTATCACAAAGCTTCATGCTTAAGGCTTGAATGCACAGGAGAATGCGGCCATGGAAATCGAGGCCTGTGGTGGAGAGAGATGGGACAGTCTTGTGACTGGCACAAGGGAAAGCCTTTATTTGCTGTCTTCTCAGAGACCTCATGAAAGGCTCAGTGTCTCTGCCCCCATGTTTCCTGGGTCCTGCAGACTCTGGGACAGCCTTGGTTGTGTTGGAATCACAGGGCTGAACTGGGTCCTTGGTGGGCTACACTTCCAAGGGGGTACCTGGAGGTCTGTGCACCAAGTGTCAGCAGATGTTGGCTCACGTGGCATGAGGCAGGGATTTTGAATACCCATGATGTAATGGGAGATCTGGACAGGACTCCTCTGGAAGGGCTCTTCTTGCTGTCTTGTTTTTCTTGTATTATCTGATGACTTGGGGTTCCCACCTTCCCTCCATGCCTACCCCCACTCCTGTATCCCAGCCCACTCCCATCCATGCCAGGAGACATTTCCTTACCTCTCCTGCATAAGATGACCCCACCCACTATTCCCACAGTAGATGAGCATTCCCAGAACACTGCACTTACCCATTGTTCTAGATATTCGTTGAATATTTATATCTTTTATTCAACTAGCTTAACTTAATGGACTTGTCTACTTTTGTATTTCTGTCACCTGTATGTACTTTCTGGGTTATAGGGTTCAGTAAATATTTGTTGAGTGAATGAATCATTACATTCTTTGAAGGGGTGATAAAAATAACTCCACCAAGATCTTATAGTTGAATGTTGTTCATGTATTACAGTACTAGTGGTTTTACATAAAATTATTTACAATCTTATATTCAGGATGCATAGTAAGGGAGATTTTTCAAGCATAATGAGTGTTCCACATAGTTTGTATATTAACTGTACAAATTGAGTACAATAACTGAGCACCTGTGAAGTGGTAGATGCATGGATATTTATGAGATTCTTTTCTTTTTTAGGACTTAAAGTAGTGAAATTATTGAAAAATGTCACATTGGGAAACAAACCCTTAGGGAACCTGGTATAATTTGCTCTTATATTCTTTGGTGACAAATGAAATTGTGACAAGCATTTTAGTAGAAAATGGATGGGATGCTTTGACTGTATTTTCTTGACTTTAATACTTCTCTTAGAGCTAACTATAGGGGCAGGCTTTTGGTGCACTAGCTAACTTGCTGCTTGGAACGCCTTCAGCTCACATTGGAGTGCCTGGTTTGACTCCCAGCTCCTCTGCTTCTTATCCAGCTTCCTGCTAGTGTGCATCCTGGGAGGCAGCAGTTGATGGCTCATGTATTTGGGCTGCTGCATCAATGTGGGGAACCCGGATGAAATTCCAGGATCCTGGCATCTGTCTGGCCCAAACATGGCTATTGCAGGCATTTGGGGAGTGAACCAGAGGGTGAAAAATCTCTCTGTGTCTGTGTCTGTCTCTCTTTCAAATAAAAAAATGAAAATAAATTAAGTTTTAAAAAGCTAAGTATTAATTCAGAGACATTACAGTTTCTTCACCACCTCTCCACTTTTAGTGCAATATGTAGCAAGGCCGATTAACCGCATAGGACTATTCCTGGATTATGAAGCTAGAACTATGAGCTTTCTTGATGTTGATCACAGTTCCCTGATATATACCATCCCTTCTTGTTCCTTTTCTATTTGTCTCAAGCCTATCTTCTGCTGCTGTCATTTATGAACAGACACGGGGGAAATCCACTCTCTGAAATCCTCGTCCTTGAGCCTCAACAAACAGTAATATTAGGTGGCATTTTATGAAATTTCAATTCCTCCTACTATCATGAAATCCCATTTACTGTGTTCTTATCAATTGTAGTAACAATAAAATTATGAAAAAAAATTTCAGAGACATGCATGCGTATGTATTTGCTTATTATATTTATTTCTTGTTTCATAGTATAAGACTACTAGGCAGTGTGACATAGTGAAAAAGTCCTGGACTGGTATCAAGATACCTAGTTCTAGAATGATCTCTGCCTCTAACTCTGGTGGTAAACAAGTCAGTTTCCTGCTTACACTGAACTGGTATAAAATTGTACTCGTTCAAAGGTTGAACTCTTGTCAACAAGAGTGAGCTATTAGCTTCAGTTGCTGTATGTGCTCTACCATTTTTTTCCCTTGGAACTTGGCCCCATTTTCTCTTGTTTTTCCAGTTTTTTTTTCCAGTTAGAAGAAAAAAATTCTGTACCAGCACCACCACAACAACAACAACAAAAAATGATGCAAGAGCAATGATAAATGACAAACACGGTTCTTCTCTGTGTTGAGGAGAACAACAGGGAGCGGTGAGGACTGTGGCACAGTGGAGCAGCCAAGTCTGCCTATGCAGAGCACTTGCTACTGAGGACCGCTGGCTGTATCATTGTCAGATACAAACGTGGGCCATGTTGAGAGAGATTTCAGATATTTGAAAGTCACAGTTAGAGGGAGAGGCTAGAGAGAGAGAGAGATCTTCCATCTGCTAGTTCACTGCCCAAATGGCCATAACAGCCATGGTTGGGCCATGCTGAAGCCAGGAACCAGGGGCTCCATCTGGGTCCCCCACATAGGTGGCAGGGGTCCAAATACTTGGGCCACCCTCCATTGCTTTCCCAGGGAGCTGGATCAGAGTAGAGCAGCCAGGACTTGAACTGTTGCTTCTATGGGATGCTGGCATTGCAGGGTGCGGCTTAACTAGCTATACCATGATGCTGGCAAATATTTTGTTGTTTTAAAGAAAAGCCAGAAGTCTGGGTTTTTGTGTGACATCTCAGATTTTTAAGTTTTGGCTCAGAGTCTCTGAGCATGTCCTGCAGATGACCTGTAACGACACCTGTCTGCAGGCTGGATGTGACCCACTGTGTTTTCAGTTTGTGATTCCCACTAAAGAAGGTCTCTGACGCTCCCCTCATCTGGGTCCTACAGTTCTAATAGGGACCGTTGCAGCTGGCTGCTTGAAGATTCTTGTTCTACTTTGGAAAGTCAAGGAGAGGAGGGAGTCAGGCTGGCGGAGGAGGATGGGGCTTTGAGCCTAAGCGAGGTGCCTGCCAGTGGGTGTTTGGGTGGGCCCCCTTGAGGCAAGGCTGCAGAACGCTGTGCTTCACACCAGGTGTTTTGTATGCTTGTCATTGCAGGAGTTGGCATCCTTTGGAAGAGTCCGTGAAGCCCTCTCTCTGCCCAGAGCTCCAAGACCGATGCATCTTCCCACCACCTTCAGCCGTTGGTGAATACGCTTTTTTTTTAAATCTTCTGCAGCAGGGAAAGGATCGTAGGGTGTGATTTGCAGAGAACTGTGCTTTCTTTTCTATAGAGAAGGAAGGGCCCTGGGCTGGGCCCATGCACATCTGGGTTCTGGGTCTTCTTGGCTCTGCCACTTCCACTGTGGCATCTTGGATGAGCTGTTTGACCTTTTATGGTCCCAGACAGAGAAATGTATTGTGCCCCATTTATATCACCGGATTGCTTGCTTTAAAGACTGAAAGAGGCAATGTATGTGAGAGTGCTTCCAAGGGAATGAAGTGCTGGGCAAATACGAGGTGATACTGCATGCTGTTTGGCTCTAAGATGTACAGCCTGGCACCCCATTTATCCACTTTTTCAAGCTGGAGTGTCCGTGCTGGAGGAAGACATAGACGCCAGGCCCAGCCCACTTCAGCTCGCCAGCACCTGGGGGCTTCTTGCCTCTGCTTTTGCAGCGCCGTCACCATCCTCAGCTGCTTGTGCCATGAGAGAGCAGTGGAGCAGGGCGCTGATTCTAGGCAGGCCACTAAGGTGGGAACGCATGCGAGTTAGAAACAGGGTTTTACATCCCTGTTTCCTGACACTTCCAGAGTGGTTCCTCGAGAGATTTGCATTTTCTTTTTTTAATTTCCCATCACTCCAGCTGCCATTTTCTTGAAAGGTGAATTAACTGTGTGTCACGGTTAATAAGTGCTCTTCCTTTTCTTCAAAAGAAATGTAATTACCCCTCCCAGCAGGTCATCGTCTTGCCTCTGTGGCAGTGTGCAGAGGCGAGGTGGGTTCGAATGCTGGGACGGTGAGAGCCCATCAGCGGTTGGGGGTGGTCTTGTGTGAGGGGCCAGGGAAGGACTCCTGTGAGGCATGTCCTTTGCATTCTGATTCCAGCCACTCTGTAGAGGAGAGCTGGCCTCTTTAACACTGGCTGCCTTGGCAGTGCCCACCATGGAGATTGGGCGTTCCTTGACCCTGTGAGACAAACACCAGTGGCACTGGCCCCTGGGGAGCTTGCAGGGTGCAAGATGTTAGAGTGGGACGGAAGGGAAGTCAGTCAGACTCAGCGTTAGGGACCTCTCTCAGCCCCAGGAGGCTGGCTGCCCTGTCTGTCTGAAGGGATACAGTGGACAGTTAGGGTCCCACGTAAATAGGACAGGAGGAGCTCCATGGTGGGAGCAGATGATGGCTCTGGTGGCAGGATTCTGTCCATTCAGCAAGTCCGCATCAGTGCCCGACACTGTGCCTGGGCACTGCTCTGGTCTGTCTGCGCCAGTGCCGACGCCGGTCCTGGGCACTGCTCTGGTCTGTTGTCCGCGCCAGTGCCGACGCCGGGCCTGGGCACTGCTCTGGTCTGTTCGTGCCAGCGCCGACGCCGGGCCTGGGCACTGCTCTGGTCTGTCCATGCCAGTGCCGACGCCGGGCCTGGGCACTGCTCTGGTCTGTTGTCTGTGCCAGTGCCGACGCCAGGCCTGGGCACTGCTCTGATCTGTCCGCGCCAGTGCCGACGCCGGGCCTGGGCACTGCTCTGGTCTGTCCATGCCAGTGCCGATACTGTACCTAGGCACTGCTCTGGTCTGTCCGCGCCAGTGCCGATACTGTACCTAGGCACTACTCTGGGTTCTAGGCTCTGGCAGCTGGGGTTTCAGTGGTCGGCATCCATGTCTCCCTGGAGCTTGGAGTTGAGAGGAGGTGACAGACCAGAGTGTGAGCTCCGTGAGGGCAGGGATCTTTGTTCCTCTTGTTTTCTGTTATATTCCCAGCTCTTAGAGCAGCTGCTGGGTGCCTACCAAGTGTTTTAGGAATGAAACAAATGACTAAATAGATTACATATCTTTTCATAACTGCCATGAAAAAAATAAAGCAAGTTGAGGGGTTTATTTGAAAGAATGCTCATAAAAGGTGCTCTCTCTCTCTCTCTCTCTCTCACACACACACACACACACACACACACAGAAAGAGAGCGAGAGAGAGCGAGACAAACAGCTTACTTTGTGTGGCAATCTGAATGGAGCAGAGGAATCTGAAGGGGAGTGTGCAGGCAGAGGGAACAGCAAGTGGAAAGAAAGGCCCTGACGCAGGATGAGCTTGGCGTGATAGAGGAACAGGAAGGCAGCCAGTTTGGCTGGACTTGGGCTGGAGGAGGCTCTAGGGAGGGAGAGATGCAAAATGAGATCAGTGTGGCAGGTGGGAGCAAGATCTTGTGGGCTATGCAAAGGAGTTGGGATGTTGCTTGGAGAGTGGTCAGGCCCTGTTGGAAGAGACCTGAGCAGAATAACAACCTGTTGGCATGGATGCGGGTGTGAGGGTCAAAGGTGAGGCCAGTGTTTTTGGCTGGGTGAGCGTCGTCATTTCCTGAG
Source organism: Oryctolagus cuniculus (assembly GCF_964237555.1). Lineage (NCBI taxonomy): Eukaryota > Metazoa > Chordata > Mammalia > Lagomorpha > Leporidae > Oryctolagus > Oryctolagus cuniculus. The sequence continues at coordinate 34,171,963 of NC_091446.1, forward strand.
ATGAGGAACAAAGAGGGACCCTCAGTTCTGTTGGGGCAGCACAAGCTTGCGATGCCTGTTCAGTGAGCTTGTAGAGAGGCAGAGTAGACTGGGGGCTGAAGATGGAACTGTTGAGAGGCATCAGCATTTAGATGGTATTTAAAGCTCTCAGAGTGTGTAGGGTGAAGAAAAAGGAGGAGATGTGTAGGCTCTCAACAGAGAAAATGGGGAAAGCAAAGGGTAGATTTTCAGATGAAGTCCCTACTAAAAAGTAAATGAAGACACCTGCTAATGAATGTGGTATAATTACATTTTATACAAATATGAATCATACAAATGAGATAATGTGATATAAAAGTAGTAATAAAGCCTCACATTATATAGAAAGTTTGAAATACTGTGACTCCACCAAATCAACAGAATTGGTTTTAGGATTGCATAATTGTAAATCTGGTTGGCTGAGTGAATTATAAACTGCATTTATGCAGTTGGCACGTGGCGGTGCCTTTGGCGGGCACACAGAGAGACCAGTATCCTTTGCCAATAGCCTGTAAACCACATTGTTCTTTATATGCACTGGAGCTTCTACAAGCCATTTTGATGACTGTTAAGTTTAATTCACTGTTAATAAATTTCAGATTTTTTTCGTGTTATAATCATTATCATCTAGAAGTTCATTAATTGAAGGTTCATGAAGTGAAAAACATGCCCGAACATCAGTAATTCTGCGACGAGAGATGTGCTAATGTTCTGCGAAGAGGCTCAGACAGGCGTTTGGGAAATTTTTGGATATCTTTGAAGTATCAGGGGTATATGCTATGAGACAAAGCACAGCACATGTGGACGGCACTGAGATCAGTGCATTTCGGGGAACACTCTCCCCCAACTGCCTTTGCCTCCTATGAGAAGTCACTTCTGAATCACACACATTTTCTTCTATCTGGGAGCTTCTGGCGTAAGATGCAGCTTCTGGGTTTGTTCATTTCACGAACGGCCCTGCAGGGCTGCTTCTCGATGGACTCCTCAGTTTTCATTGTCAGACTTCAGGTGGGTACTTTGCCTCTTGCCAGTTCCAGCTCCATGGTCATCTCTGCACCCTGCCCACCATCACCAGCTCCGAAGCTTGCTGCCTCCTCCCTCTGACTGCCTTCTGAACCTTTCACTTCAGCTCCCTGCCAAAAAGGCTTTTGAGTGTCTTCAGGATTCCCTTGTTAGGAAACATTTCACCCCCCCACTCTCACCCGACTCGGTCTTCTCGGGCCTTTTGTGGAAATGGTGACAAAAGAACTGGAGGCTCAGTGGTTGTTCAGTGGTTGGTGGCAGGCTGATGAGCAGGTTTGAACAGGGACTGGGGCACCTCCTCCGGCAATGGACAGCCCTCCCTTGCTTTTACATGTATTTCCAGACTCCTGGGTTTCAGTGGAAAGATTTGGAGTGGGACTGCTGGGGCACTGACTGTCCGGAAAGTGAGTGGTGACTGTGTGATGTTCTTGTCTGTAACCAAGGGTTTAGGGCAAAATGAGGTTTGCAGTGCATGGTATTCTCATCGTGGTCCAGATCAGCCCTGTTTTCCTTTCTCACAGAGGGAAACCTAAATCAGATCAAAAAGGAACGAAACTTACTGGCATTTGAAAGGGCCAGCAGTGGGACTTCTTCTCCCTGCCTCCTTCATCAGTGGGTGAGTCCAGGAATTAAAAAAAGGAGCTTTCCCATGCCCCCTGGGACTTGAAAAGTGGGATGTTCAAAAACGGTGGGATCAGCATGGACATTTGGCATGGAGGTTAAGTCGCTGTTTGCAATGCCTGCCTCCCATGTTGGAGCACCTGGTTTGAGTTCTGGTTCCTCTGCTGCTTTTTTATTTTTCCCCCTCTGCTTCTGATCCAGCTCCTGCTAATGCACGCCCTGGGCAGCAGCAGGTGATAGATCAAGGACTGGGATTTCTGCCACCCATGTGAGAGACCTGGGTGGAGTTCTGGGCTCCTGACTGAACTCCAGCTGTTATGGGCATTCGGAGAGAGAACCAGCAGATAGAAGATCTGTCTGTCTGTCTCTGTCTCTCAAATAAAGTGAAAATAAATAAAAGTTTTTTTTTTTTTTTTTTTTTTTTTTTTTTTTTTTTACAACGGTGAAACACAAAGCAGCAGAGCTGTGTTTCAGGAGGGGGTACCTGGGTGGGCAGCCTGGTGGGAGGGCAGCAGGTAGATTTCTTTTCACGATATGTCCTTTTGTTCTTTCAAACTTTTTGCTATTTTATGTTTACATGTTACCTTTAAAAAAGGAGAATCATAATAAACCTTTTACTCCCAAACAATGATTAGAAAAATTTATAGTTCTATCACCACTTGGACTATGAGTGCTTTTCCTCTATTTGTCTTTGGACTGAGGTTTTTGAACTGTTGCATTTGGTCTGAACCTCACGTTCTTTAGCAGCTGGGGTGAGGGTTCTTTGACCTGAGTTTCAAAATTTTCCGTGTATGGGGATATGTCAGGCCAATTTCTTTCCTCCTCTCTTCCTTTGTTTCTAAGAGGATTTAAGGCTGTTTCTGGTCAGTGTTCTATTTAGCTGCTTTAGACAAATATGGATTTGAAGTGAGGTGCAGTTGCCATGAGCTGACCCGCAAGTTATGGCCATTTCAATGGAACGTCCCACCACTGCACTTAGGAGCAAGGTCTTGCAACAGAGCGTGGGATTTGGAATCCTTTGTGGTTGATAGTTTCCGACCTCAGAGTTCAGGCGAATTATAAGACAACCCAGACCCAATTTCCTTGTCTTAAAATCGGGCTGGCACTCTGGTGTAGTGGGTAAAGCCACAGCCTTCAGTGCTGGCATCCCATGTGTGTACTGGTCCATTTCTTATCAGCTCCCTGCTAATGCACCTGGGGAAGCAGCAGAGGACAGCCCAAGTGCTTGGCCCTGTACCCACGTGGTTCCTGGCTTTGGATCAGCCCAGCTCTGGCCATTGCAGTCATTTGGGGAGTGAACCAGCGGATAGAAGATCTCTCTCTCTCTGTCTCTCTTTATAACTGCCTTTCAAATAAATAACTCTTAAAAAAAGAGATTCTCCGTACCCACAGAAAATGTCCCAAATTTAGTTGCGTGAGTTGTCACCTCCCTGAAGTGAAGGGGCCGAATTCATTGTCTGGAACCAATGGTGCTGATCCCCACCCTGCTGTGTGGATTTTGTGCTGTTGGTTGTAGCTCTGCACCGATCTGTTGTCTGGAATTACCTCTCTGGGCTGCTCTGTTGTCCGTATTACCAGAGGCGTGTAAGGCCACCTTCTGGCCAGGGCTATATCCATTTTGTGCAGTGACGACAACTCTTAGGTGTTAGTTTTGCACATTTGATTTTGCACTTTAAAAAAATATATATTTATTTTGAGAGGCAGAATTACAGAGAGGAAGAGGGAGAGACAGAGAGATTCTTCATCCACTGGTTCACTCCCCAAATGGCTACAACTGCTGGAGTTGGGCCAATCTGAAGCTAGGAGCCAGGAGCCTCCTCTGGGTCTCCTACATGGGTGCAGGGGCCCAAGCACTTGGGTCACCTTCCACTGCCTTACCAGGCCATTAGCAGGGAGCTGGATTGGAAATGGAGCAGCTGGGACTTGAACCGGTGCCCATACAGGATGCCGGCGCTGCAGGAGGAGGCTTAACCTACTACGCCATAGCACCTGCTGGCCACACATAAAAACATACTTTTTCCTTCCATACCTTCCCACCTAGTGACTCCTTTCCTTCCGCCCTGGTTTGGGGAGGAAACCATGAGTTGGGGCTTGGGTTGTCACCATCACAAGATCAGCATCACCTCCTGCGATTACTGCATGTCCCGGGAGGAGGTCATTCTGATGTCCCACTGACTGATTTAGACAAGGCACCATCTGATGCCTGCCTCCAGCAGTGTCCTCATCCTGCAGTCTGCCTATCAGTGTAGGGATGACTCATCCCATGTTTTCTTCACTCATAGAGAAATTCTCCACTCTGCAGATTATGGCAGTGATTGAAAAAATGGTTCCTGCAGAGGTATACTTGGGGAAAAAAAAAAACAACACCCCTCTGTTATTTGTGCTTATTGAATGTGCATAATTCAACTTTCACTATTATAATTGGTTAAGTACTGGTTCTGACGCTTTGGAGAGAGCAGCCAGGAACCATGCACACGCATGATTTGCATACATAACACTTTTACATTTTTAGGAGGTGACACTCCCCTGCCCAGTTAGCATGCATAGTCATACGCTGTTCTAAATGTGGCTGTTTCTGGATAGCTCTGTGAGGCAGGTACTAGCTCTAAGAGGGCCTTTCTGATCAGCTGGGGAAGAGTTTGGGAAGACAGCTATACTCAAGGCAGCCTATCGTCAATATTTGCAACTTCTGGAACTGTCCCAATATGGGCTCAAAAGCTGGAAATGCTCTCCTCTGTGAGCTGCTGTTGCTTTAATGTAAAACAGAAGCAGAAGCACCGTCACCCGTTCTGTTTTCTAGCAGCTAACTCATTTTTTCTTCAAGTTCATTTATTCCCTCTCCCCCTGCCCCAGCTGTCCCATTCTCCAGCCAAAAGGAAAGCTGTTTTGGGGAAATACTTTTTTTTAAAAGAGTTATTTATTTTATTCAAAAGGCAAAGTTACAGAGAGGCTGAGGCAGAGAGAGAGAGAGAGAGGTCGGTCTTCCATCCACTGGTTCACTCCCCAGATAGTCGCAATAGCCATAGCTGCGCCAATCCAGAGACAGGAGCCTTCTCTGGGTTTCCCATGCAGGTACAGGGGCCCAAGACTTGAGCCATCATCCACTGCTTTTCCAAGCCACAGCAGAGACCTGGATCAGAGTGGGATAGGTGGGACTCGAACTGTGCCCATATGGGATGCTAACACTGCAGGTGGCAGTTTTACCCACTACCCCACAGTGCCGGCCCCAATACATGTATTTTTAAGGAGTGTTTAGATAGAGACCAGCCATCATTTCCCAGTACAATTCATATTTCTGGATGTTACATTTGTTCCCTGAGTTGATCACATTTATTGCATTTTTGTCCTCTGAGGCAGGTTGCACACCAGCTACCTACAAAGCACCAGTGTTTGAAAAGTTTTTGAAATCATGGTCAGACTTTTAAAATCAGAGATTTTGCATAATTCTGTTTCTAGCTATGCTTGGAAAACCAGAATATTTAGCAATAGCGGACCGCTTCTTGGATGGGACCGCGGACTAGAGTAGACCAGCAGCTGTCCACTAGGTGAGGGACCTGAGACGCAGTGTGATGCAGTCCCTGTTCTGCCCACTTGTGATTTGTTTGGTCATCTGAGGCTTTGGGTTTTGTAACCCCTGATGCACTGGTATAAGTTTAAAATTTTATCTTGAAATATCAATGGATCTTTGAGGTTTGGCAAAACATCACTGTGGTATCCCTCTTTTTTAAGTAAGGAAACTAAATTTAAAATGGTAAGGAGAAATATAGTTGAGAAAGTAGAATGAAACAAATTTGGTTTTTGCTTTAAAGAGATTTGTGCATTTTTTAAGTAAGGGGAAGGAAAGAAAACAATAATTTAATTTTTAATATTCTTTACAAATATCAAATCATCATATTAGTTTTGAAACATATTATGTACTCAGTATAATGTGATTTGCACATAATAGTTGCATGTTGGGAACATTAATATAAATTTACTAATTATATTGGTTCTTAAGTATTTCCAGTATTTTTTCTTTTCAGATAGGGCTGAACTACTGAACTTGAACAGGTTCAACGTTTCTTAGTTTTTTACCCCTTTTTACAGTTAGCAGATAAAAATACTACAGTGGACAATAGAAGTCACTCTCATTTTATCAAAACCAAGAATTGTTAGCTTTTTGGGCTCTGTACCTTCTGGGTGTCCTGTAGATTATACGAAAGGACCTTCAGGAGTCCGGCATTGTGGCACATCGGGTAAAGCTGCCTCCTGCAATGCCGCCATCCCATATGGGCACCAGTTCGTGTACCATATGCACACTGGTTGCTCCACTTCTGATCCAGCTCCCTGCTAATGGCCTGGGAAAAGCAGCAGAAGATAACCTAAGTGCTTGGGTCCCTGCTGTGCATATAGGAGAAATCAAATGAATTTCAGGCTCCTGGCTTCAGCCTGGCGCAACTGTGGCTGGTGCAGCCATCTGGGGAGTAGGCCAACAGATGGAAGATCTCCCTTTCTCTATAACTCTTTCAAATAAATAAATAAATCTTAAAAAAAAAAAAAAAATGCTTCACACCAGTAAGAAAAATCTAACAAACCAACCTAACACTTGAATAACCATGTGAACTCAATCCAGATCATTCTCATTATTGAACTATTGTGATCAACAGTTTATATTTCTTCTAAAATCGCCTTTTCCCTCCTCATATAATACTTGTAAGCTTGTGAAAACGGAGCACTAGTCAAGGTATTCATTCACTTTTTCCTTCTTGGTTTGGGGCTGAGAGTTCATCAGGCTCCTGGGCCACTGGACAGGGCCTGGGGAAGTGAGATTCTCACCGTGACCACCTGCCATTCCTGAGTCCCATCCACCTTGGAATCATCTCCCCTCCCTGGGCTCTAGTTGTTTCTGATATAAACTGAGACCATATTTGGGCTCCCCTCAAACTCTAATGCTCTAGGATTTGGTCATATGCAGCACACACTCAGTGCTGGGGTGAATTCGGGAAATGGGAGCAGTGGCTACCCCACAACTTCTGTGGGGTTAGAGGAGCAGAATATCAACGAAGAAGGCTTCCCGATGTCTTCATTTGTTCCTCATGGCTGCCTGTAAAAAATATAAAAGAAAACCAGATACATCACAGTGAATGTATGCTCACTTGCTCAAGTATAACTCTGAACTTGCAAGACTAGGAGGAGATTCTGTAGCTCTGTTTAGAAGATGGTGCAGAGGTGAATTGGCAGAAGGGCCTTAATCTTCTTGGCATTGTGTGGAATATTTCTGATGACTGGTACTTTCAGGTCTGTAAGCCAACCGATGCACACTGCCACTCTTGAGACTTGAATTTTGCAATCCTAGGTGATACTTGGTCTTTAAGTTCTTTGTGGCAGATGCAAAACCAGTTGCATACTATCTCTTGGCCATAATGAGTCAGAATCATTGCCCAGAACAACAACAACAACAAAAATCAATGGCTGGAGGGTTTTAGCAGAGTAAACAATATGTACTGTAGACTGTGCTCAACACAGGGTGGTGTCGTGGGGGCTGTGGACAGTTTCTACAAGTGGACCTGTGCCAGTAGGCATTGGCTGTGGGCTTCTGATGGTGCATGGAGCATGAAAAAATGTGTGCACACCACACACAGTATAGTGTATCTGCAATATGTTATACCTATTGTGTGCACTTTTTTTTTTTAAAGATGTATTTATTTATTTGAAAAGCAGAGTTACAGAGAGGCAGAGGCAGAAAGAGAGATCTTCCATCCACTGGTTCTTGAGCCATCACTTTTGCCTCTCAGGGTCTGCATTAGTAGGAAGCTGGAGGCTGAAGCCGGAGCTGGGATTCATACACAGGCATGCCAATATGAGATGTGGGCCTCCCAACCTGCAGCTTAATCATTAGGCAGTATCTACCCCTGTGTATATATTTTATGCTAAATATATTGTTTTTGATTTAGGAAATTATTTCCAAAATCAATGGCACTGAAATGACTCAGTCTGCATGGGGTGACACCTAGTGGGCTGTGTGTGTGCCCCAGCCAAGGAAGGGCCGGAGATCACTCTTACAGAGGCCTTGCCATTCTGTTTCAGAAAGGATCCTCCTGGCAGACTTCCGGGATGCATTCCTGGTCACATGCCTGATGATACTGCATATCTTACAGCTCTAGATTGCCTCCTCAACATCGAAGTCATTGACTTGTTTTCTCATTATTCAGCCAACATTTATGGAGGGGCTAATAGTATTTACAGAATGCCCATTGGCATCCAAGTACATCCATATACCCTATCCCACTTAAGAGTGTTTGTGTCAGGGCCCCATCACATGCAGAGGCAACAGCCTGCCTTGGTTGATGCCTGCAGTTCTGTTTTGATATTAAGAGTCTGAACTTTCTTCTGTACTTGTAAGCAGAGATATCTGTGGCTTTGCTGGGGCCATTTAGGAAGGAACTTGGACAGGTGGGCATGAGGGTTGCTACGGGAATTGTGCTGCACAATCCTTCCCAGGAACAGAGGGGGTGGGAATCGTCCACAGAGCTTGAGAGTCAGGTGGGTGGGATGTGGTTGTGGCTTTGAGGAAGATGGAAACTATTTGGAACAGCTGACATGGGTTGGGCACCCGGGGCTGGGCCAGAGCTGAAAGTGAGACCTGCTGGGTGCCGGACAGGAAGCCGCTGTGTCAGCAGGTGCAGCTTGGTTGTGCAGGGTGGCAAGTGGAGAGGGCTGGGGGAAGGGGTGGGTTGTTTGCATAAGCAGACCTGACCCTGAGAATGTGGCCATATAGGGATCTGTTGTGATGAACAGCAGGGAGGGCGAGGGGCCTGGGGATGCTAAGCCAAAGCTCTCCTTTGCGTGGCCGAGGAGGCCCTATATCTCCCAGCTCTCCTCCCATCATGCATGCCATGTGGAGCCGTTCCTGAGTGCTTTTGCATCTGTTTTTCTCTCCTCCCTTTCCTTCGGCCTAGTTACCCTCTACTTCAAATGCTGACCCCGGTGTCACTCCTGGGAAGCTGCTTCCAGTTGCTCTGTGCTGCATTCTCTGCCAGGACCCTCCATCCTGCTCACGTGTACCCCAGAGGCTTGTTCCTCAGCCTCGGGCCTGTGTGGAGTGGAAGGTTCCTGGAGCACAAAAGCATCTTTAGGATCCAGCCAAGCACCTGGCACGCAGAAGGGGCTCAATAAATACTTGCTGCAGTGTTAGTAGTGTAACAGAATGTGGGAGCTGGAGGAAAATGACGCGGCCGGCCCATCTAACTCATTCGTTACATAACTCCTGAGTACTGCAGCTCAGAAAGGTGGAGTGCTTGGCCTGATGTCACACAGCTCGTTCCAGGCAGAGCCAGGACTCACGTCGCCTCTTCCGACTGCAGATGCCATGTTCTTTCTGCTGCAACACCACAGTCTCCAAGTCTTCGGGGTGGGGGTGGGGGTGGTGAGGGTGCCAGCTCCCTGCCTCTGCTTGCTCCTGGTCGCAGCCTAAGTCACTATTCATAGTGTGACACTGTTACATTTTTTTTCCTGGGGAGGAAAACCGTGTCCTAACAAGCAGGGCGCTTTCACTGCTTCCCCTTCCCTTTCCGGGTTTGTCCTAGTTATCTTGGGTGGGGAAAAGCATCGGCAACGGTTTCTAAGTAAATAGAGGAACTGCACATTCAGGGTTGAGGTTTCAGACACTCGGGGCCTCTTGCTTCAGCCGTCTGCTTCTGGCTGCTGTCACTGCAACTCCTCTCTCCAGATTGTCCCGATTTAGCATGCATTAAAGACTGGCAGTGCCCAGTGGCCATGTCCTTCCTGGAGAAGGCAGAGGGAAGGCTTGGGAGACAGAGTGCGAGAGTGAGTGCACACAGCACTTGTCTGAGCTGCTGGGTGTCAGGCCAAAGACCAGTGTGAATCTTTCGGTTTCCACACCCGTCCCTGGAGAGTGGGATACAGGATGGCGTGTCTAAAACTGCTTGCTTGCGTATTTCCATCTCTAAAACTTACCTCTGGGCTCCTGGGCAGTGCTTTACCTCCTAGGTTGTTCTGTTCAGGGTTAACTTCCCAGTGCGGCGGAGGGTGGGGTGTGGCGAGCTCCCTGCCTGCCTGTCCACGGATGACGCGCTTCTCTGAGATCGGTTCCAGATCACTGAGGACCATCTGACCTCTCCCCCCATCACTCTTGGTCCGGAGTAGCTCGGGGTCAGTCCAGGGCTGCTCAGTGGGGGTGGGGGTGCCCTCGGCTCCTCTGTTGACCAACCAACCACCGCATGGCTACAGGTGCCTGTTTTGGGAAAAGTACTCCAAAAGACTCCAGGGCCTACTTTAAGGGGTTCTGCAACCTGCTTCCCTCAGCACTGCTCTGTTCCCCTCGCTCTTTTCTCACTGTGGGAACTAGATGGTGTTCAGCTTTAGCTTGGAACAAGCCCAGCGTCGTCAGTCCTAGGGCCTTCTGCAGCCCCGTGGGGGCTTCTTGGCTTCCAGCCACGTGAGACCCTCTGCTCCTCCCCTGTCATGGGTCCTCAGTCCTGAGTCCTAGGTGCAGAGCAGCAAAGTCTCTTGGCCAAGGATTCGGACTGCGTCAGCAAGGATTCGCTCTATTCTCTGCTCGGCATACACTCATTTCCTTCAGGGACGTCCCCTTCCTTGGAAAAAATAACTCCAGAGATGCTCATCTGAGCGAGGAGCTAAGGATGAATTCCGAGCCAGGGAGGGTGGCTTGTCAGTCACCAGCCCCAGGGTGAGAAGAGTGTCGCCACACTCAAAGGGCCCCTGCGGCCGGGGGTCCTTACGTTTTTAGTTTTGAGAATGGCAGTCTTGAGAGAACCAGCAGCAACTATGGCAGGTCCCAAGAGGAGGTTATACCTGCTGGGCTGGGACTCTACAGGGTGTCGTAAGGAATGTCCTGACTGGTGGTTTCCCCTGGACCCCACATTCTCCTCCAGCTTTGTGGAATTTTTCTGTGGTACTGTGGTAAAGAACAAGAGAGTTAGAAGGGCCTCCGTGGGTCTCCCAGAACTGTCACACACATCCCATCCTGCAGTGAGGACTTTACCATACTTCCTGTGTCTGCTTTGGATTCCTGGTGCGTGTGGAGCTTGTGGTCAACCCAAGGGCTGCCCCTGCTGCATGCTGACTTCACAAGGACCAGGGTTCATCTTTAATCTTGTTGGATTTACTTCATCTTATAACCTCTGAAGAATTAAAAAAAAAACAAACCACCATTATTTATTATTTGAAAGAGTTACAAAGAGAGAGATAAATCTTCCATGTGCTGGTTCACTTCCCCAAATGGCTTCAATAGCCAGGGCTGGGCCAGACTGAAGCCAGGAGCCAGGAGCTTCATCCAGGTCTCCCATATGGGTGGAAGGGGTGGGGCCCACACACTTAGGCCATCTTTGCCTGCTTTCCCAGGTGTATCAGCAGGGAGCTGGATCAGAGGTGGAGCAGTTGGGACTTGAACTGGCACTTAATGGCTTGCAAGCAGCAACTTAACCCTGTGCCACAATACTGGCCCCTTTGAAGAGCTTTTAAAACCCAGTTTTTGGGCATCTATTGTTGGTAGTGATCTCTTCCTCACTTGTGTCACTAAACACAAGTTGTTGACCAAATATGTACAGTGTAGGGTCTCCTTGAGGATGATGATGTACCCATCTATGTATTAACCTGCCTAATTGCTCATGTTTCATTCATCATACAGATATCATGAAGGTCTGTTAATGTCTGGCTTGAGTGAAATTATGCACCTGAATGTTGATCCAATAAACCTAATTTTTCAAAGGAAATTGATTAACTTGGTACTTGTTCATAGGGAGCCTGTGTAAGTTCTAGGTGATCTCCAGTTTCATTTCTTAGCTGTCCATCTATTTAATGCTTTTGGCTAGGATTTTTTATGGATATGGATGTCAGGACTCTTGGTGCATACTTCTAGAACCTTCCTTCTGTTAATTATTTATTCCTCGTCTTTCAACCTCAGGGCTTCTCTCGGAGGTTTTTGAAGAATCAGGGACAGGGATTCATCAGGGACAGTTGTGCACATTCTTTCAGCTGTCCCTGGATGTGATTCACCCTGCATTACTTAAAGTGGCTGTGGCTCTCCTCACACCACACCTGTCTCCTGCTTCAGCCTCCTCCTACCAGAGTTGCCCTTCCCAGCAAGAAGATTATTCTCACATGGACGAGGTGGGAACAGCACAGCCCGTGAGCCACCCCCCAACCAGGCCTTTGCTTTCTTCTTGCTCTTAATGACTTAAAAACAACAACAACAACAAAACCCATGGTCCCTACCATGATGGCTGGTGCCAAACCTCAGCCTTCTGGACTTTGTCTGACCCGTAAGCGCTACTGCCCTTTGTTCAGCTTTGACTCTGTTGCCTCTGCCAGTGGTTCAGATGTGGAGATGAGCGCTCCAAAGCCGGGAGTGCTTTGCAGCCATTTAACTGGCTTTCCAGTGCCTTCCTGGCTCCCCGATCTTCCTACCCCATTTGGACCATCTTAGTTTTATTCCAGACTCTGATAACCTCTGACTCCCCATTTGACCTTCCAAGAACTTTGCTTCTCACCATGGTGTGGTCCGTAAGTTAAAGCTGTGACTGGCTCTCTGGGCTGCCTGGTATTGCTGTGGAGGACTGAGTTGGTGGCACAGGACAGAACTGACCACCCAGAACTTGTTTTCCCACCCTGCTTCCCCAGGAGACCAGCTCTTTGAGGTCCCACCCAGGGCAGGGCTGGGCTAGGTCCACTCATCTCTCTGCCAGGGTTGAGTTCTCAGGGAGCATCTGGGCCTCTTCCTGAGCTCAGGCCCAAGACCAAGGCGGCCCAGCCTCTAGGTCAGAAGCCAGAGGCCAAAGGGAGGATCAGGCCAGGGAGGGGCTGCCAGAGGAAGCAGCTGCCTGGGCTGGAAGCAGAACAGGTGGGACAGGGAGAAGAGGGGGCCACTGGGAAGGCTCTCCCAGTCAAGAATCCGGGGGTGCCAGGCTGACCCAAGCAGCCAGGCAGGTCCACTTTGCTGCCCGTGATGTTGGGAGGGTACCCTCTGTCTACATTTCTTGTCCTATTTGGGGATGAGTGAGTTAAAGAAGGAGCGCTCTCTCCTAGTGCCTGGAAGCGCTTCACATACGCTCATTTTAGACTTGCCATCGGAACAGAGAAAAGCATCTTAAAAACATTATTACAGGCTCATTAAGACTCAGGCTGATTGAAATTTCCCTCTACTGTCCATGGCAAGGGATGGAAGGAGGAAAATCACAGTGAGGGATGCTGATTTGAGGAGAGCTTTCTGAAGAACCCACTTTAGGAATGTTCATTTGCATACACACAATGGAAGTGCTAATTAAAATGATCCTCACACAGCCTTTTCAGCAGTGCTGGGCCTGCTGCTTGGCAACACTTACATGGTGGAAGGAGCTAACTTTGAAGATAATGAAATCCTGCTCCCTCCATCTAATCAACCCAGACGCACTTGCATGCCTTTTATTTGCAAGGCACTGTGCTAGAACCACTCTGGGAGTGTCAGACCTGGCATCTGCCCTCTCTGGTGCCCCACTGAGGGGTGTTCTGGGATAGGAGAACCCTCAGAATGTCCTCCAGTAAGAGCCAGGTGGGCTTGGCCCTTCCTCAGGAGGTGAGAGGGTGGTAGGAATGAGCTGAGTACCCCGCATGCTCCACCGCTTGAGATAGGCCACACTGTTCACATTTTACTCTGAGGGGCTCTCCGCCCTCCAAATTGAGTCGTCTAATTCCCTTTGGAAGCAGTCACCCAACATTGAAAATATTTCCGTTATCATCATCATCATCATCACCACAGTTCTTTGGCATCAGCAATCAACTGGACCCTGGTATTTGTGCTGTTGGACTTTGCCCTGGGGAGCTTGGGGTGGGGTCGATCTGGCCTGGAGGTGAAGTGAATACTTTTCAGCTCCTGGGGAACACTGCCACCTTATCTTAAAAAAAACACAGTATTTTAGAATGCGGCCCGGAGCACAGTAGATGCAAAATAAATATTTGTGGATGGAAGTTTATTAACTTTGTGAGTACAGGGTCTGGAGTCACATGGACTCAGTTTCAAATCCTGGCTTCCTGCTGTTTGCTTGCTTTATGATCTTGGCTGGGGACTTACCTCGCAGCCTAATTTTCCTCATTTGTGAAATTGGGATTATTATAAGGGCAGTCATGGCATGATGACCTTAACATTAATATAATTATGATGACAGGCTGCATATTGTGATGTACAGCGTGTATTCTGGAGCCACACTGTCCACGTTCAGATCCCACTTTCTAGCTAGGTACCCTTGGGGTACTGATTGAACTTTTCTGGGCCTCAGTTTTCTTATCTGTACAATGTGGGTATTCATAGTGCCCTTATCAGGGTTTTTCAAAGTAAAAAGTGTAAAGCATCTTATGCCTGGCATGAGGAAACACTATATAAATGATTGCTAAGCCTTAAAAACTATAAAGTATTATTTTATATTTATATTTGTTATTCCATTTGGGTTCTTACAGAATATCTGTGGGTTAGACACAGGGCAAGGGTTACTCCAAACCCCCTCACTCCTTCTTGTTATTGTATTTGTTGGGAAGAAATGAAGTTCTGCTGGGTCCAGTTGGTGGTCTGAAGGGGACCTGGCTAGTAAATCCAGCAATGGGATCAACACCTGTAGGACTTATTATGTAAGAAGATATGGGGCCAGTGCTATGGCACAGTGGGTTAAAGTGCTGGCCTGAAGCGCTGGCATCCCACATGGGCACCAGTTCTAGTCCTGGCTGCTCCTCTTCCAATCCAGCTCTCTGCTGTGGCCTGGGAAAGCAGTAAGAGATGGTCCAAGTCCTTGGGTCCCTGTACATGTGTGGGAGACCTGGAAGAAGCTCCTGGCTCCTGGCTTCGAATTGGTGCAGCTCTGGCTGCTGTGGCCATCTGGGGAATGAACCAGCGGATGGAAGACTCACACACACACACACACACACACACACTCTCTCTCTCTCTCTCTCTCTCTCTCTCTGTAACTCTTTCAAATAAATAAAATAAATCTTAAAAAAAAAAAAATACAGGTACGCCTGTGTGTGAAAGTGTGTTTTACACTTTTTGGTAATTCCTTTTGGTTCAAATGAGGAGTGTATCCCCTTCTTCTGCACTTCCCCTACCACCCTTATTCACATGCCCCATGATCCCACAGCGTAGTGTGTTGCTAAATGAGGTTCTCTCTGAAGCATGGCTTTGAACTCATACTCTCTAGTTGGGGCTCTGGGACTTAACTAAAGTAGCTTTCAATTTTCTTGAGACTGTGACTTCCTTACTATGGGCTGCTTGCTGGCTGGACTTCCTTTGGAGACGGAAAGATTTTCTGTGCTTTTAGATCTGACTTCAGAGCTGTCAGAGTGCCCCCCTCCCTTGCTTTGTCTTTTGGGGTTGAAACTTCATTGCTTGTAAGAAACGGAAAGCAGTGTATCAGGGAATATAAAAACAGCTTTCTTGAAGACTTGCCAATCTCTTTTCACTTAGGCAGATATCTTTGGATGAAAATGTTTTCACGTTTGTTCACCACACGGGCACTTCTAAGCATACTGCAACATAAGGGGTTAAAATATAAATAAGTTCCTATATGAGCAGTGGAAGGTGCTTTAGTACTTAAGTCCTATTTTTGATCCCTGGAATCCAATTCCTTCCCGTTGCCAGCTGAACCTGGGGCTGCTGTATTAGATGAAAATATATTCCTATCTTCAAACGTGGACAACAGGACATTCTGTCCTCCAAATTTCAGTGTTTGAATTGGGTGTTGCAGGAAACTTGGCACCCTCCCTTTCTTTTCAACATAATAAACAGACATGATGTGGCCTCATGTTTCATCTGATGGGGCTTAGATGCTATTGCCTCATAAAGGCTGATTCATAGACAAATGGAAACTAATTATAGTAGCTTAAAAATAATGTCCCTGTTTAAATTTGGCAAGGCAAGATGCCTTGCATGTTTTGTAGGACATGAGAGACTCTGTCTCTAGTGGCATGGAGGTGACTGACTCTTTCCTGTTTTAGCCACACAGTGACCTGCCTGCTATCTATCTATCTATCTATCTATCTATCTATCTATCTATCTATCTATCTATCTTTCTTTCTTTCTTTCTTTCTTTCTTTCTATCTATCTATCTATCTATCTATCTATCTATCTATCTATCTATCTGATATTCTCTCACAAATACCCTATGCACAAACATTGAAGTACTTCTTCCTGTAATTTGTCCTTTTTTTGATACCTGTCCATTGTATCTTTAAATTAAAATTTGAATTAGCATTGTAATCCATGCACATTTTTAAGGGGTAGAATGTTGTGTCTCAACACAAATATCCAGAATAGACTGATCGTGCCAGGCAATTAGCCTTTCCATTTCCTTACCTTGTCTGTGTGTCTGGAGCCTGCCAGCTCCTCTCTTCCAATTCTTTATACAGAATTTAATACATCATTGCGAGCTAGAGTCTACTGCATTTTTAAGAAACATGTGATTTAGTTGAATAAAGTGGTTGATGTGGTTTTGTTGTTGTTCTAAGCATTTCAGAGTCTGTACTGTGAAAAATGACAAGAAGTTATTTATTTGCCCGTCTCACTATGTATTAGGTTGGAAAACAGCTTTGTTTTTCAATTTGCCTTAAATAAATAGGTGATACTTGACTGTGCACAATTTAAAAATTTGAGAAAAATGTGCAGTGAAAAGTAAACCTTCCACCTCTCCTACATCTAAACACGTCTATTCAGAAGGAATCTTGAGCACCATTTTTTTTGATACTGTATACTGTTCTGGAAAGCTGTGCATTTGAACATATGTGTCAGTGTGTATTTCCCTCACATGAGTGACATTGTACTATCCTTGGCATTTTGAACCTTGCCTTTTTTATTGTAACTATTACCTTGGAGACATTCCCACAGCCAATACTGAACCACCCTAACAGCTCATTTTCCATTGAGTACATTTGTCATAGTGTATTAAATAATTGTGAATTATGTTTAAGCTGTTTTAATCTTTTGTCCATAAAATCATAGTACAGTGAATAATCTTGTATACCATTGTTGGGTAGGCAGCCAGTTTCACTGTTGCAAACCCAAGGATCTGGGCTTATGTCCTGGTTTCTCCATTTACTGTTGAACTAAGTGGTCTTGGCTAGTTACTTAGTCTCTTTGTGCCTCAGTCTCCTTATTTGTAAGATAATATTTATCCTGTAGGTAGCATGTGCTGATTAAAAATGCTTACTCTATGTATAGATCAGTGCAGGGCAAGTAGACAGGTGTGTATGTATTTGCTAGTATTACTATTTTGTGGGATGTGGAAACATGAATCTTAAGATGGGCTTTTCTCTGCACATTTCTGTGCCACTCTTTTTTTTTTTTTTTTTTTTTTTTTTTTTTTTTTTTGGACAGGCATAGTGGATAGTGAGAGAGAGAGACAGACAGAGAGAAAGGTCTTCCTTTTTCTGTTGGTTCACTCCCCAATGGCCACTGCGGCCAGCGCGCTATGGCTGGCACACCACACTGATCCAAAGCCAGGAGCCAGGTGCTTCTCCTGGTCTCCCATGCAGGTGCAGGGCCCAAGCACTTGGGCCATCTTCCATTGCACTCCTGGGCCACAGCAGAGAGCTGGATTGGAAGAGGAGCAACTAGGACAGAATCCAGCGCCCCAACCGGGACTAGAACCTGGGGTGCTGGCGCCGCAAGCGGAGGATTAACCTATTGAGCTGTGGCTCTGGCCAACTGTGCCACTTTTAGTGGCTTTTAGAAGCTAAAGAGTGTGTGAGTCTGTGGACTCTGCCTCCTAGGTTTGCTTTGATCCCATGTCTTCCTCCTCTCCTCTGCTGCTTTGTTGCTTTGGTGTCACATCCTGGAGGAGAAAGGGGAAGATGTTTCAGACTTTCACACTTATATGTGTTCAGACCCTTTTACAGGCACATATGGATTGTCAGGGCGATCATTTTTCACAAATGGGCCAGTTTCTCTCTCATAATAATTTAGAACCTTCAATATGTAAATATTTGCAGTTAGTCACCTCTGTGGCTGATACGTGTGTATGATTCAATATTTATTGAATAATTTCACTGTGTTCCAAGTTCTGGATAGAATCTGTGGAAAAGACTGGAAAGTGTGCTTCCTGTGATTTAGTTGCTTTAGGTGGTAGAAGTTCCAGGGTCTCACATCACCCTCTTGAGTCATCGGAGATGCCGCTTTGGGAACTAGCACTAAATCCCATGTTGGTGTTTGCTAGGTGCTTGACCTTGGGCAAGTCTAAAGTTTCCAGGGCTTTGGTTCTCCATTAAAAATGAATCCACTTGTGAGGCTTCTTGAGGATGACAGGGGCGCAAAGGTGGGGGTGGGTGAAGGACGCAAGAGTGCGTGGTGCAGAGCAGGTGCTCACTGAGTCTGTCCCTCCTACGCTGGCTCTCCAGCTTCCCACTTCCTCCTGTCGTTGCACACAGTCCCCGAGAGATAGCCACCTCCACCTTGACCTCCCGTCGTCTTCAGCGGCCCCGTCCTCCTGCTGCACGCTCTGTCGTTTGCGAGGGTGCTTTCTCTGCTTTGTCAGCGAGGGCCATGTATGTCTCAGTGGCTACTTGTATTCTGCCTTGCTTGAGTTAACTGAATGTTTAATGAATGCCTGTAAGTGAGTGAATTACTCACAGGCTTACTGTCTCCCTACTCCATTGAGGTCATCACTGTTTCTTTGAGAGCAGTAGCTAGCAACAGCCCTGCAAAATTGGAATTGGGGACACAGTGATTTATGGAAGTTAACGCAAGAATGGTCTTTTTATCTTTGGTCATTTGTTCGAGGAATACGGCTATGGCCCACTCATGGGATCCTTTTTGCAGAATAGGTGGGGAGTGGGGTGGAGTGCAGAGAGAATGTCTAGAAGCTCATTTCTTCAAAGCTTCATTAGAATGCTGTTGGCAGGGGGGGCTGCTTTGTGTCTGTCAACTCCCTGCTCCTTTCCACCATCACTTCCCAAGAAAAGCCTGGGCTAGTGGCTGGCGGACCTAGTAGCTAGTTTAGGCTGGTCCTGAGTTCAGGGTGTTGTAGGTGGGCTCCTGGGCAGTCAGGCAGAGTGGGTGAAGAGGGGAAGGACAGCTGCAGTGGGAAAGGGAGCTGGGAGACCTTGGCTGGCTCCTTCAAGTCCCTTAGCGGGAAAGGAGCCTACTTTGCATTAAGTGTTTTGCTGTGAATTTTTGAAATAGCAGTCACACCCATATTCAAATGAGTACTCTCCAAAGGCTTGCAGGCCAGGTCTCTCCCAGGCCCAAGGACTGCAATTGTGTAAACACAAATACTGGGCTAGTAGGAGCCATAGTTTCTACTTGGAATGCTCTTCCCATTCTTCTCTCTCTTTCTCAGGCCTCCTCATCCTGTAAGATCCAGTGCTGTTCCCCCCATCCAGCTTCCATAGCTCTTTGACTCTAGACCGTTGCAGCTGGCAGTCAGGGGTGGTGGTGAGGGGTGAACAGTTATTTACGAAACCTGTGTCATTTAGGTGTTGTAACGTGTTTATGCCTTGGCTCCCTACTACGCCATTACCCATCAGGCAAGGGGCTCTCCATCCCCTCTCCCGCCAGAGGGGTAGAGCTCCATGATGCTCCTGGTGTGCTTCCTCACAGCAGCAGCGTCTGTGAACCAACTAGAAGTGCACAGCAGTCTCCTTGATTAGAAGGGCTGGGGCTAGGGACCATTGACCTGCCTTTTTTTTTAAATAATCTTTTTTTGCTCAGTATGTATGTATGTATGTGTGTATATATATATATGTATGTATGTATGTATGTATTTATCTATCTGAGAGGTAGAATTACAGAGAGAGAGAAAGGTCTTCCACCTGCTGGTTCACTCCCCAAATTAACACCCAGAGCTGAACTGATCTGAAGCCAGGACTCAACAGCCAGGAGCTTCTTCCCTGTCTCCCATGTGGGTGCAGGGGCCCAAGCACTTGGGCCATCTTCTACTGCTTTCCCAGACCATAGCAGAGCTGGATTGGAAGTGGAGCAGCCAGGACATGAACTGGTACCCATAAGGGATGCTGGCGCTAAAGGTGGAGGCTTAGCCCACTATGCCACAGCACCGGCCCCACTGATCTGCTTTTAAGGAGCCCTGTTAGAGACTGTCATCTTTTAGAGTTTGGGGACCTCTGGCAGAATGCTAAGGACAGTGGGCTGGAGGTTCAAGAGACCTGGGGTTGACACCTGCTCCATCATTTATCATCTGACCAACCTTGAGAAAGTGCATTTTCCTTTCTTCCCTCTTCTTACAGGGATATTTTATAGAAATCTGTTTTGCAGGATGCTAATGGGCACTCTAAAGTTAAGGATGGGTAAGGAGTTCTGTGGACAAGTAAGTCAGTGAACTATGCTGCTTTTGCTAATTTCAACGGGGTTGTTTATGGCAACACTTTTCAGCTACTTCAGTATGTTGCTGAGGGAGTCTCCACAAAAGAGGCTGCCAACTAGCTAGCCTCAGGACATCTTTTCTGCCAGGGACCTGCCCATTTGCTTGGGAACAGTGTTTTGTGGCATGCATTTCGGGAAATGCCAGCCCAGCTAACATGTTTTGAGTCTTGAGATTTTATGACCTTGTGCATCACTGAGAAATTCAGAAACCTCAAGTGTAGGTTAAGTGAGACATAATGCCAGCATTCATAATTTGGGTAAACTGGTCTTATAGAAGTTGAACATTGTGGCTCACTGGGCTAATCCTCCGCCTGTGGCACTGGCACCCCGGTTTCTAGTCCCGGTTGGGGCGCTGGATTCTGTCTCGATTGCTTCTCTTCCAGTGCAGCTCTCTGCTGTGGCCCAGGAAAGCAGTGGAGGATGGCCCAAGTGCTTGGGCACTGCACCCACATAGGAGACCAGGAGGAAGCACCTGGCTCCTGGCTTCAGATCGGCGTAGTGTGCTGGCCGTAGCAGCCATTTGAGGGGTGAACCAACAGAAGGAAGACCTTTCTCTGTCTCTCTCTCTCACTGTCCATTCTGCCTGTCAAAAAAAAAAAAAAAAAAAAAAAAGTTGAACACTGAGGCATTGTGGAAGTAAACATTGAAGAGTAAAGGGTTATTTTATTTTTTTAAGAGGCAAGTTTTTCTTAGGTACAAAGTTGTACAGTAGGGGTGAGATGGGGGAAGTTCAGGAAAGAGAAATGTCATTTTCTGAGCATATTGGAGGCCTGGCAGGAAACATATGTCACATTCAAATCAGGTAATTTAAGGGTATTGTAATAACAAACTATTTTTAA
Organism: Oryctolagus cuniculus; assembly: GCF_964237555.1. Lineage (NCBI taxonomy): Eukaryota > Metazoa > Chordata > Mammalia > Lagomorpha > Leporidae > Oryctolagus > Oryctolagus cuniculus. The sequence continues at coordinate 34,192,816 of NC_091446.1, forward strand.
AGGGTGTGGGCAGGGCTTGGGAAGAGTCATAGTGGTGACGCAGGTCTTGCTGTCCTCTCTGTACCCAGGACTGTGTGTGTCACATTCAGTCATGGTGGTAACCCTGAGGAGGGTGTTCTTTCACTCTTTGCATGGGAGGAAAGGAAGTGCTGGGGGCGGGGGGAGGGCAGAGCAAATCGCCCCTGGAGACAGCAGCTAGGAAATGAAGGGGGCAAAACCCAGACACTGCATCAGACCCGTCCTCCCGTTCTTTCACCAAAGACCCTCTCCTCCTTTAGTCTTCCTCTGTGTGATGAGGCTGAAGCCACTTTTCTAGAAGCTCAAGTTCTGAGCTATATATGTTGTACTGAGCTGTCAGTAGGGAGGAGAAAATAGCAACTTAAGGAAATACAAGCATGCATGGATTTTAAAATGTTTGCTCCCCAGGAAACTTATCTTTGAATTTCATTTTCCACAAACTTTTGGAAGCACCCTTTCATATGTTCGCACCAAAGTGTGCAGAAGTGAGAAAAAGTATGGGGAGAGAGAAGGATTGTGATTATGCAGTTTCCATGCCCCGGTGGGTTGGGCTGTGGGGATCTGTCATCCATCCTTTGCTGGGATCATCCAGCTGGGCAAGTGTTGTTGGAGATGGGAGCCATTGGAGGACGTGGATAAGGCAGCTCAGCTTGTAGGGGTGGGGCAGAGCGGAGGGGGACCTTTCTGTGTGGCACTGTCTGGGAAGCTTGGCAGTGCAAGTACAAAGAAAGGGTGCTCTGGGCTGGCGCCGCGGCTCAATAGGCTAATCTTCCGCCTGCAGCACCGGCACCCTGGGTTCTAGTCCTGGTTGGGGTGCCGGATTCTGTCCCGGTTGCTCCTCTTCCAATCCAGCTCTCTGCTGTGGCCTGGGAGTGCAGTGGAGAATGGCCCAAGTGCTTGGGCCCTACACCTGCATGGGAGACCAGGAGAAGCACCTGGCTTCTGGCTTCGGATCAGCGCGGTGCACTTGCTGCAGCGCGCTGGTCAGAGCAGCCATTGGGGGGTGAACCAACAAAAAAAGGAAGACCTTTCTCTCTGTCTCTCTCTCACTGTCCATTCTGCCTGTCCCCCCCCCCCCAAAAAAAAAAAAAAAAAGGTGCTCCGTTCATGGGTGCCTCAGCCAAATGGAATTGGTGGTGGTGGGTGGGCAAGCAGTTGGGAGAAGAGGTCATGAGGGCATCTGAGTTTTTATATCTCAGCCCAGTACCTAGTTTAGAAGGTGGTAATGGGTGGGGCCAGCGTTGTGGCAGAGCAGATTAAGACACTGCAACTCCCGTATCCTGTTTGGGAGCACCAGTTTGAGTCCTGGCTGCTCTGATTCTGATCCAGCCCCCTGCTAATGTGCCTGGGAAATCAACAGAAGACAACCCAAGCACTTGTGTCCCTGCCATCCATGTGGGAGACCTGGATGGAGTTCCGGGCCCCTGGCTTCCGCATGGCTCAGCCCTGGTTGTTGTGGCCATTTGGGAAGTGAACCAGTAGATGGAAGATCTCTGTCTCTCTGTCTGCCCTTCAGAGAAATGTCTTATTTTTTTTTTTTTAATTTATTTAACAAAACCAAAAAAAAAGATGCTAAAAGTTGTATTTTCTAAGAACAAGTTTTACTTAGTTCATGAAGTTTCCCAATATATGAATGTTTGATTGCTTTAAAAGTTTTGTTTTTTTACAGGGGGTTTCTTATTCCTAAGTCAATTGGAATTTGGGTTGACTTTTTTAACGCCCCGGTATCATACTTCTTAGGGTTAAGTCTTCTCTATTTCCAAAGACAAAAGTACCGTTCAAATACCATGCACCAGACCTGCCTTTGAAAACATCTGGTAAAAATAACAAGTCGCTTGGAAAATGGATTCTCAGATGGACCCCCGCCTCTCGGTTAGCAGGGAGCCCCTGGAGCAAGCCTCCCTTTCCTGTTGCTTCCACACAGCAGGTCCTTCATGGAAACATTCCGTGTGTTTCCTCCGGCAGCAGGGAGTCTTGAAGGGCAAGCAGAGGGCTGGGGCCCCACGTCGGAACAGAGATGCTGTCTTCGCCTGGGAGCGCCTCGGGGTGCAGCGAGAGCCAGCCTGGGCCTCGGAGCTTTGAAGCTGGGCCAGCTCCCTGCCCCAGACTGCTTCTCACTCCAGCTCTTCCCTCCCAGCCCAAGCCAGGCCCTAACTTGCCACACCTCTGGCTTGTGCAAAAGAGATGTTTTAAAATAGTCTAAATGTCAGACGTATTTTTTTTCACAACATGCCTCAGACATCTCATAAATTATTCTGCAGTAAAACTTTAATGGGAGAGTGTGTAGAAAATCAAGAGTTCTAGTTGTCAGTGGAGTTTTTGGTAACTTATACAATGGTTGGCTCCACGTCCTAACACTTTTTTTCCACTCCAGAATTCATTGAAGAAAACCATTATAAAATAGTGCATTTCCTCAAATCATGTATCAGGCCATCTGTGTTGACCCCAGTCTTATGTCTCCTATTAATCCTATGTTTGGACAATATGATATCCAAATATTAGACAATTTTCGGCACTGGTTCAAGTCCTGGCTGTTCCAGTTCCAATCCAGCTCTCTGCTAATGACCTGGGAAAACAGCAGAAAAGCCCAAGTTCGTGGGCCCCTGCACCCACATGGGAGACCTGGAAGAAGCTCCTGCCTCCTGGTTTCAGCCTGGCCCACCCATGGTTGTTGTGACCATCTGGGGAGTGAACCAGTGGATGGAAGGTCTTTCTCTCTAATTCTGCCTTTCTTTTTTTTTTTTTTTTTTTGACAGGCAGAGTGGACAGTGAGAGAGAGAGACAGAGAAAGAAAGGTCTTCCTTTTGCCGTTGGTTCACCCTCCAATGGCCGCCGCTGCAGCCGGCGCACCGCGCTGATCCGATGGCAGGAGCCAGGATCCAGGTGCTTTTCCTGGTCTCCCATGGGGTGCAGGGCCCAAGCACCTGGGCCATCCTCCACTGCACTCCCTGGCCATAGCAGAGAGCTGGCCTGGAAGAGGGGCAACCGGGACAGAATCCGGCGCCCCGACCGGGACTAGAACCCGGTGTGCCGGCGCCGCAAGGTGGAGGATTAGCCTATTGAGCCACGGCGCCGGCCTGTAATTCTGCCTTTCAAATAAAGAAATAAATTTTTTTAAGGCAGTTTGAGAAAATTCAACAAAGGAAGCATTTGAGTTCACTGATTTTTGGACCTCAGAACACATCTAGAAAGTTGATTTTTCTTTTTAAGAAAAGTCAGTGATACAGAGTTTTATTACCCCTTGCTTGCCTCCCCCTGGATATAGGTAATTAAAGATTCTGGCTGTAGACTTTACATTGTTGCTCAACTCTGTCTGCTCTTAGCTGGCTCCACAGTGCAGCTCTTACACATACGTGTTGCATGTACAGCCATGGAAGGTACATATCACACACATCTGCAGATAAGTCTGCAAGCCTGCTTTTGTTGTTTTTTAGTATGCCGTGACATATGTTTTTTTTTTTTTTTATTATGTTTATTTACTGACTTGAATTAGTTACTGATTTCTGGAAACTTGGGATTTTGGGAGAATTCAAAGATCATTTCAACCTGGAGATTTCCACCTAATAACTTTGGGATATGTGGTACAACCCAGAACAGGCTCATTAATGCCTGAAGTGATGTTCTCTGGATGCCTTTTGGCCCACAGAAATATTAATCATGTTAAGGCTGCTAGCATATTTCATCTCATGATATTTTGCAGTCTTCCTAATTATCTAGAACATTCCATTAATTTTTGGTGGATAGCAAGTGTTGGGTATTGAGAAGAGATTTCTAAAGAGAGATTGTATTTCCTAGTACCTTTTCTGCCTTATGTAAAACCAAACCACCAAAATAATTACTTCCTCTTTACTGTGTTAAAATTGTGAAATTGTTAACATTGTGTTAAAATTCAGAAAGAATAGTTACAGTAAGTAAAAAAGTCCTGTTTCCCTTTAAATGTGACATCAGCCTGACATCTCACCATTTGTTCCATAGCAAGGCAAAGACAGCTGGCAATGTCTTGACTCAGGATGGCATCCTTTGGAGTTGCAACACTGGATTTGGGGACAGAAGCCCCTGTTTCATTGCTGTCTGGATCCCAACTCACTCCGACCCATGGCGGGTTTCTCCTTTCCCGACCAGGCTGCTTTATCACCTGGACAGTAAAGATGTGAGATTATATTGTTTCTAAGGATCTTCACTGCAAAATAAACCCAACAATGATTTTTCTCCAGGGTACTGAGGTAGTTGCAAGTAAGTGTGAGAAAAATCTCTTACTTCTTGGAGTTCCAAAGGTCCCCATAGCTAGACAGACACTCCCCCCCCCCCCAGAAGTGTGAACCATTGTGCAAGGGTAGAGCACTGTGATGAGCAGGGAGTGACGGCTGCGCAGAGTACTTGGCTCCACTGTCAGGCGGGGTTGCCTGGTTTGGAGAAGAATAAACCATATAGGAGCTGTCACATATGTGGGACTGAGGATGGGCTAGTGAGTGCCCTGGGTAACAGCTGTCACTTATCAAGCACGTGCACTAGGCTCTGTGCCAAGCACTTCTAAGGGCCTCACCTGTACTCATATTATCCCAGCTAGTGCTGTGGCAGCTGCATGAGATGAGTGCTGTGCCTGCCTCATTTTATCAGTGAAGGATCAGAGGTGATTTGCCCAAGGTCACGTAGCTGGTAAATGGTAGAGCTGATATTTGAATTTGAGCCTCCATTCAGGTTAGCAGTGGAAAGAGAAGGGGGCATTGATGATCACAGACCTGTGTCCTTAGCGTTATGTCACCTGGTTACCTGTCACTGCCTTGCTTGGACCCTAGGAAACACTGCCTCTCTGTTAAGAGTCTGCCCAAGCTGGACCAAAAAAAAAAAAAACCTACCCTGCCAGCCCCTCTTAGGACTTCTGCCAGTGCTAAAAAGAGCCCTGTGTTTACTGGAACTTGGGATATCTCTGCCACTTGAATTTGCAAGGGCCAAGTCAAGAGAGTAAACAGCTGAGCTCAAATAGCCAGTTGGCATTGGAGGACGTCCCCAGTAGTATAACTATGAAAATGTTTTTAAAATTTCTTTCCAAGTTTTCCAAAAACAGTTTTCCTTTAAACTGGTGTTTCCCTTCACAGTGCTTCCATTCGTGGAGCTAAAAGAGGAGTCCCAGTGTTGGGGTCTGTGTTCTGAAAGGCTCAGAGCCAACAGCAACGAGTCCCCCACTAGCTCTTGGTTTCTTGGGTGGAAGGGGTCACCCGTGTCTGCTCATGGGCCTCAGCACAGCTTCTGCTCACCGTCTGCCAGCAGCCAGCAGTGGACAGTGCCCAGGTGCTCTGTGGCTCTTTTGCTCTAATCATAAGCACGTATGTGCCTTGGCTTGCAAGCCCCTTGAGGGCAACACCACTGCTTTCCTGCAGCCCAGCGCCCAGCACAGGTGCCACCAAGTAGACCCTCTCCTCTGTAAATTTGTAGAGCACATTGTCATAAACACTAGAACAGGAATGCAATGGGAAGATAGTTGAAAATGAATGGGATTGGCCAGCGCCGCGGCTCACTAGGCTAATCCTCCGCCTTGTGGCGCTGGCACACCGAGTTCTAGTCCCGGTCGAGGCGCCGGATTCTGTCCCGGTTGCCCCTCTTCCAGGCCAGCTCTCTGCTGTGGCCCGGGAGTGCAGTGGAGGATGGCCCAAGTGCTTGGGCCCTGCACCCCATGGGAGACCAGGAGAAGCACCTGGCTCCTGCCTTCAGATCAGCGCGATGCACCGGCCACGGCGGCCATTGGAGGGTGAACCAACGGCAAAAGGAAGACCTTTCTCTCTGTCTCTCTCACTGTCCACCAAAAAAAAAAAAAAAAAAAAAAGGGGAGGAGTGGGTGTTTAGCCCAGTGGTTAGGATGCAGGTTAAATCGCCCTTCTCCCACTTCTCCCACTTGGGAGTGCCTGCCTCCAGCTTCCCACTGATGTGCACCCTGGGGGATGGGCAGCAGGTGATGGCTCCAGTAATTGAGGTCCTATCACTGACATGGGAGACATGGATTGAGTTCCTGGCTGCCAGCTTTGGCCAGGCCCAGTACCAGGTATTGCAGGTTTCTAGGGAGTAAACCAGTGGATGGGAATTTTCTGTCTCTCGAATAAAAATTTAGATGGGTTATCTCTGTAGCATGAGGAACAGCTGAAAAGCCCTGGGGTTTGGAGGCAGTTGGGACAAGGTTTTAGGTCGCAGTTCCACTGCTTGCGGGTCATGTGACCCCAGAGAAGACACTGAGTCATTGCCTCCTGTGTAAATTGATGGTAATAGTCCCTGCATCATAAGGTTATTAGGGTCAAATCAGATGCTGTGTGTAAAGTGCTTAGCAGGGAGGGGGCTCCTGGATGATGACAACAATGAGGCCTTTTTCCCGGAGAGCAGTAAGGAAAGTATCAGATTTGGCTGCCCTGCAAATGCAATGGGAAGCAGAGCTTGAATCTCTGACAACCCCCCAGACCCTTGACAGGCTTCTGTGTTGTGGAGGGTGCTGGGGTCCCAGGCAATTCACCGAGGTATGAGTGCGATTTGTAGAAATTCACTCCTACAGATTTCTAAAGTCTGGAAAACTGCTTTTAATTTTAATTTTGTAATATAGAAAGCATGCGGATTTAGAACCCTCTTTGGAAGCTTTTATAGCCGGGAGGGTGATACTTACGAGGCAGTACTATACATGCACATTCACTCTGCTCACAACCAGAGAATACAAAGAAATATGGGGAAATCCAGCAAGGTCGTATGAGGCTGTGATGCCCTGGTGATCTTGTTCTTTCATTTTCAGATGCTTAGTTCTGGGTTTATATTTCTTTTGTAGTTTAAAAAAAAAAAAGCTTATGAAAATGAAACAAACCTGTTACATCTTAAAAAAAAAGCCACAACTCTTTAAATGAGATGAAAAGGGGATTCTTGTTTAAAACAAATGTTAAATACTTCAACAACCACTTTTGAGTTTTTGACTTTAATTGTTTTTCCAATTGCTTCCCATGAGAGGCTCTTTTCTGTTGTTAAATAATTAATAAGACTGTATTTAGTGAAAACACATTGAGAAGTGGGGAGTTTAAGGGTTTGTTGCAAAATAGAAACTTTTGCCTTACAAAAATATGATGGCAAAACGTACGAATGGACTAATTAGAAATCAAAAGCCTGTGTAATTAAAAGGTAACCATTTGCTCTTAGATGGTATTAGAGGATGTGTCAAATATATTCATTTTTTTAGGTTGTAATCATTTTATGGATCATGATATAAAATAGTCCTAAATTTAGGGTACACTTGAATTCTCTGGTTTCCAGCATACACATATGTAAGTTAAAGGCTAAGGACGCTGCTGGTAGGTTTCTCATTTGGAAACCTGTGTCAGACTGTGTGCAGATGGGGCAGCAGCCATGACTGGCAGGCCTGCAAGTGGAATTAGCATTCGCACATTGTTTTATTCACTGCGAACATTTTGCAGGAAAAACTGTCTCTTTGCCTAAATGAAATTCTGACATAATCAGTACAAATTTATCTTGGGATAAGAATAAAGACTACGGGGTCCCGTGCTGTGGTGTAGGGGGCTAAGCCTCCCGCCTGTGGACTGGCATCCCATGTGGACACCGGTTGGAGTGCCAGCTGTACCTCTTTCAATCCAGCTCTCTGCTATGAACTGGGGAAGCAGAAGAGGAGGGCCCAAGTGCTTGGGCCCCTTGCACCCACGTGCTCCTGGCTCCTGGCTTCAGATCGGCCCAGCTCTGGCTGTTGCAGCCATTTGGGGAGTAAACCAGTGGGTGGAAGACCCTTCTCTCTCCCTCTCCCTCTGTCTGTAACTCTGCCTTTTAAATAAATAGAATATTAAAAAAAGAATAAAGAAAATGATGATTTTAATAGTTCTTCCAACCACATAATTATTGGAAAATGCTTTTTTTTTTTTCTTTTAAAGTAATGACATCAAAGCCAAAAGAGAGACCAATTTGAGTCTGGCCCTATTCTATATGAAGATACTAAAGAAGAAATTGGGACATGAGAGAGACAATGACTTTATCTTAAAATTTCTTTGACCTTAAAAATGATTTTACATAACATATCTGTGTTTAAATATAATTTCTTAATGTCACTTGTATAGATTTCAGCAACAGAAGAAATGAACCAAATAGGATTTCAGTGAAGCTTTTTTTTTTTTTTGTAAGATTCATTTATTTATTTCAAAGTCAGAGTTACACAGAGAAGAAGTTACACAGCAAAGAGAGAGGGAGAGGGAGAGGGAGACACAGAGAGAGATCTTACATCCGTTGGTTCATTCCCCAACTGGCCACAATGGCCAGAGCTGCACTGATCTGAAGCCAGGGGCCTGAGGACTTGGGCCATCTTCTACTGCTTTCCCAGGCCATAGCAGAGAGCTGGATCAGAAGTGGAGCAGCTGGGACTCAAACCGGCATCCACATGGGATGCCGGCACTGCAGTTGGCAGCTTTACCCTCTATGCCACAGCACCGACCCCATCAGTGAAACTCTTAAGCCTCTGTTTAGTACACAGTTTTATGTGTATTTCTGTCCATATAATTTTCATGATCCTTGTAAAGGCTGGATATTGCCCCCTCACTGAGGTGTTGCTTGCTCTGGGAAACTGCCTGCCTTTTATCCACAGGCTTTGCTTGTGTTTGGGGACTTGCTGTCCCCTGTCCTCCTGTTCTTCCAGCTGCTGTCCCTCTCTGATGGCAGCAGGGCAGAGAAGGCTGGGACGTGGACCCAAGAGGTGCTACAGAGGACCCTGACTGTGTCTAGGCAGTGTTTTTGTTCTTCAGCTCCTGGCGGCCGGGCCCTGCAGAGGGGTCTTCCCATTGGAAAGCCAACACTAGGATTATGTCCGAATCTTCCTGACAGTTGTCTGAAATCTCCCTTCCAACACTGTGATTCATGAGCTGCCGTGACCCCGGCACTCAGTTTCTTTTCTTCGCTAGGAATTTCCAGAGCCATGGCTGGGTCACCCTTTGCCTTCCCGGCACCTGGCTTCACTCTGAATTTAATGAGGCTGCTGAACTGAGTGGCCAGGGAAGCGTTTCCCTGCTGGAAGGACTCGCCTCTTGTCCTTGTTAAATGAGTGAATGCCGACCTCTGGATGACGCAAGGAAGGGCTTTTCTAGCCTGTTCTCAGATGGTCAGGGTCTCAGGCACATTCCTGCGCCTCCCTCCCTTCCCTTTGGACTTTGGTGTAAGCAGCAGGGAACTAACTAGGAATGTGTTTTAAATCACATACACACACACACACACACGCAACCATGGGAGCTGCTGGGTTTTCTGTTCTTGTCCACCAGTTGGACAGTTTAGCAACACCTTTTGACAGACATGGGCAGCCATGCCAGATCCTCTGTACCCCACGAACTTGCTGCACCTGATTCTCCACATTCGAGTTTGCCAGTTTTTAGAGCTGTAGCACTAGCAGATGGGAAGCTGAAATGCTTCATTATCATTCTGAGAGTTCAAGTATACCTCATGTCTGTTTTTAGTAAGAGCTTTAACCACATAGTTTAGGATTTTTTCTTATCTTCTACTGCATTTACTTAGACTTTACATTTTTACAGGAGAAAAAATACCTATTTATTTTTACACTTTTATTATTAAATGGATAGAGAGAAAATCTACACTTACATGCTTCTTAAGCTGGGTTTTTTCCAGAAGTGAAATATATTCGCCATACTCCACAAATACCAAAGCTCCCTTTAAGCAGATTGGGAACCAACCCAAGAGTTCTAAAGTTACCTTTTTCAGAAGGATTTCTGTTGCCTACTTGAAAAAGGCGGGTGGGGATTCTTGTATGGGGTCTTTCTCCTTTCCCCCTTCTCCACATTTAAAAAATGTCCTCTCTGAGACTTCCTGATGGTTTGATTGCCAGCTATGCAAGGTATACTGTAAATTTAAACAGTGAGATCCATTATTCAATGCCAAACCTCAAGCAGACTTTTTTTTTTTTTTAAATGAATTAATAGGTTCAGAAGCACCAAAGGGCAATTGATTCTGGACTTGCCTTAAATGAATGATTTTCTCTGTAAAGAAGAAAGCCATTTATTCCCTAACGTGGTACTTGTATACAAGATTTTAGATGTGGAGACGCTTGAACTTCTGTAAATGTTACAAAACCAAAGACTTTAATTTTCTGTGTCTGCTTTTTAGCATTCTCAGACAGGAAAGGGATGCCACAGTGAAATTTCTTTCTTTCTTTTGGTTATTTTGTTCTTTTTTTTTTTTTTTTCTCTTTTTGTTTTCTTCTAATGGTGAAATTTTGAAGGCAATTGCTGACGATTTTCAGTGCTCCTGCACATAGCAGGTGTGCTACGCGAGCCACAGGTGCCTGCCTTTCACCTTCAAGCCGAGCAGGGCCACAGGTGTGGGAGCTGTAGCATCTATTGCGGTTTGGCCTTTCCCCTGGTCTTGCTGGGTATTCTTCCAGGGAAGATGTGTACCTGGAAGTTACATTTTCTTCTCTCAGTGGGTCAACCAGGTTTTAGGGCTTCTGACGTTTGGCACCTGAGCTTCTATGATGCTTTGAATCCTCTGGCCACGGGAAACCTTCTCAAAGATGGACAACATTGCATTTCTTTTCTTATCCTTTCAGAAGAGTGACCTCAGTTGCCACTCTGTTTTGCAGCCCTCCAAGGGTACTGCTGTCCTGCAGCCTGCAGGGTCCTGGGTAAGGTCATTGTAAGGTCTGTGTTGCGTTTTCTCTGCCCCAGGCTTCCGTTCCTGGCAGTGCCCGTGGCTCCTCCATGCAGGATCCGGTAAATTGTTGTTAAAGTAAAACAGGGATCACAGAGAGCCTCTTACTAACCAGGATTAGCTTCTACCCACCTCCACACCTTGCTCTTCATGTTTGGAGTTTGGTAAATAGATTGGTTAGGTCAACACACAACCATTTTTGAATTTTTTTGAATTCTTCCTGGGTGCCAAGCACGGTGCTGGGTGGGCGGGGGGTGGGGGGATGGTAAATGGTTGGTCACACATTAACTCCTGCAACAGGGAAGTTAGTGCTGTTTTCATCCCGGTTTTGCATGTGGGAACGCTGGTTTACAGTTGGAGTGTCACTCTCAAAGCACCTAGAAGGCTTTGGGATGAGGTGGGGGTGTGCAGATTTAATTATTCCGTTAAAGAAGATCTCGATGCCCCACCCCCACCCCATCCTATACCAAGTGGAGCAGAGGACATGGTGCTTTTCTTCCAGCATCTTATGTTAATAACCGGCGTGTTAGGAAGGCAAGGTCATTTGGAGTTGAGACCTGTTCTCTAACATTTATTAGTTCAGAAATGATCTCTTAAACACCCCTAACTCTCACCTTTTATCCCATTTCAGCGGTTGATATCGTAGTTTCTGCAGTCAGTTTGCCTCTTGGAGTTCTGAAGGGTTTCTTGAAAGGTTTCTTGACAGCTTTTATTTTCTGATGATTTTATCTTGTCAGCCACCGAGGCAATTGGGCAGAAAAAAGGCTTCTCTGTGGGTAGGAGAGGCTGAATGAGATTTAGGGGAACACAGCTCAGAAGATCAAATTCCCTCCAAGCAGCGGTTTTTGCTACAAATAAAGCAAGGGGAGACAAATGTAGAAATTGTCACCTGTGGTTGCTGTAATCAAGGGCACTGCGGAGCTTTTCACAGCCAAATGGGCAAATGGGTTTCCCGGGAGCTTCTCTCCTGGGCAGTGCGCCTAGCTGTGATTGAGGGGGTTTTTATTTGGTAAGTGCCAGGTGTCAGTGCCTGCTCCGGTGGCTTGGCCTCAGCTCACCAGCGCTGGGCCCACGTGCTCTGCCTGCCCTGAATCCCACCGCTTGCTCTGCAGTACACTCTGAGTGCCCTCACCAGGTTACACCTCAAAAGAGGCAACTTCCTCTTGCACAACTCACTGTGGGTTGTATGGCCTGATAGATTCGCTGCGGTCTGCGTTGCAGGTCATTTAGTGGTCTGTGTACCCTACCTATACAGTGTTATTTCCACACACTCTAAAATACAAACACTGGCCATCAACTCAACTGGACTTGGGCCTGTTCTGTGTGCATACTGTGCTATGTACTGGACACGACTTATGGGAAAACTGCTATGGGAACTCTTGCTTAGGCACTTAGTGGGGAGAACAGCTTGTTAATAGCAAAAGACATGGAAGATGGTAGTTTGATATGTGAACAGTGACACCTGGCCACTAACACCGGCGAGAATGAGCTCTTGGGACAAAGAGTAGACTGGTTACTCTGCTTCCTATGGGAAGTTACAGAGGGGGTTGTGCTGTTGGGGAAAGTTAGGCTCTGTCATCTGCTAAGGGAGAGGAAGTAGGTTGTGTAAGCTCTTAGGAGAGCTAAGATTTCACTTTGAATTGGCTTGGGAAGACAAGCCTCCCTGTAACTGGAATACAAAAATCTGCTGCTACTCAGAGAAGTGAGCCCATTAGAAAGTGGATCCGACCCTCTCCCTTGGATGCTGCCAGTGATGTCATAGAACAGTGCTCTGGTCAGCATGTGCCCAGGTCTTCCCCAGGTGTGTCCTGCAGCATGGGCTTCTCATATTTAGAATATTCTTACAGCAGAGAGCAGTCTGTGGCTGCCAATCCGTGCTGCTCATAGTGACTTCTTTCCCCACCAGGAACATAAGACTTCAGAGGAGGGGTTGCCACCTGCAGTGCCAGCATCCCATATTGGCGCCATTCGAGTCCCAGTTGCTGCACTTCTGATCCAGCTCTCTGCTGTGGCCTGGGAAAGCAGTGAAAGATGGCCCAAGTCCATCAGCCTCTGCACCCTTTAGGGGAGTCCTGGAGGAAGCTCCTGGCTCCTGGCTTTGGATTGGCACAGCTCCAGCCATTGCAGCCGTTTGGGGAGTGAACCAGCATATGGAAGACCTCTCTCTCTCTCTGTCTCTCTCTCTCTGTCTCTCTCTCTCTCTGCCTCTCTGTAACTCTGCCTTTCAAATAATAAATAAGTAAATCTTAAAAAAAAAAAAAAAAAAGACCTCAGAGGAAGGCATCTTCTCTTTTCTTGGTTGAGCTGTTTGATTATGTTATTACCATAATGTGTGTGTGAGAGAGAGTGTGTATGTGTGTGCACGCACACACACGTGCAGCTATCTGTATGTTCTTTGGCCTTCCCACAGCAGCATCTTGCTTCAGGCGGGGACCGTTTGTGCCTCTGTAGGTGAGCTCATGGTGGGGTTAGGAGCGAGAGCCAAGGTCTGTATTCCAGCTTTCCCGCTTGCTTCTGTGAGGCTTCCCAGCATGTCTTTCACTGGGGCTTTTTCTTCATTTGCAGAATGGGTATTAGAAACCTCACCAGGTGTTCTGAGGGTGAGAAGTGTGATGTGAAGTGCCTGGTTCACAGTTTTTAGATTAACAGGTGATTCATCTATTCTGTAGTGCAAACACAGGGCCTTTGCAGGTGTAATCAGTGTGTCTGGGTAATTTTGGATTGGTCCCTTGATATCTGCCCCTAACAGACAGAACAACTCTGAAGTTTTCAAAAGCATGATGCCTTTATTCAGAGTGTCCGGCGATGCCTGACTTTGCACAGGAGGGTAAAGCTGTAAATTGATGTCTTGGCTCTCAAGCCTGCCTCAGTTCATAAAGCCTGTTCTTGGTCCAAGTAAGTACCGGCCGTGTCAATGTCGTAGTCGCTAGTAGTGTGAACTCATAATCAGACGTTTAGTGATGATATCCACCAGTATGTTAAGACAATAAAGGATAAAAAAAGACTAGCACCTTCATGGCTAGGATGCGTTTCCTTTTATAACACAACTTATATTTCATATCTATTTTTAAATGTAATCTTAGGAACAACTTATTCAGTTAGGTATTATTAATTCCCTTTTATAGGTGAGCAGATCGAGGGTGACAAATTAAGGAAGGAACTTCTCAATTTGTATAGCCTTTGCCAAGTCTGGAATCCAGTCCAGTTCTTCTGTCCCTGGCATCTGGTTATTTTCCTGCAAATGCCAGGCACATATGGCACATGGCGTCAGAAGTTTCACCAGATACCAGCCGAGCCCAGGTATCTTCGTGCCTGTAATGATGCATTGTGTGTGTATAAATACACATAAATCAATATATAAATGTAAAGTAGATGCCAACTTATTTCTAGGTAGTCTGTTTGAGAGACAACATAGATTTTTTTTTTTTCTTAAAAAAATTTATTTATTTCAAAGGCTAAGTTACAGAGAGGTAAAGGCAGAAAGTCTTCCATCTGCTGTTTCACTCCCCAATTGGCCTCAACAGCTGGAGCTGTGCCTATCTGAAGCTGGAAGCCAGGAGATTCTTCTGGGTCTCCCATGTGGTTGCAGGGGCCCGAGCACTTGGGCCATCTTCTACTGCTTTCCCAGGACATAGCAGAGAGCAGGATTGGAAGTGGAGCAGCTGGGTCTCAAACAGTAACCCATATGGGATGCCAGCGCTATAGGCGGCAGCTTTACCCACTACGCCACAGCAGTGGCTCTTCATAGATTTTTTTTTACGCTTTATTTATTTATTTGAGAGAGTTACAGAGAGAGGGAGAAACAGAGAAAGGTCTTCCATCCACTGGTTCACTCCTCAAATGGCTGCAATGACTGGAGCTGGGCCAATCTGAAGCCAAGAGCCAGGAGTTTATTCCCAGTCTCCCATGCGGGTACAAGGTCCCAAGGACTTGGGCCTTCTTCCACTTCTTTCCCAGGCCATAGCAGAGAGCTGGAACAGAAGAGGAGCAACCGGGATATGAACTGTGCTTATATATGGTATGCCAGCATCATAGGCAGAGGCTTAGCCTACTGTGCCACAGTGCTGGCCTTCACAACATAGATTTTTAAAGGTATATATTTTACTGAATATTTGCTGGGGGCTGGTGTTAGTAGTTTTATTTTAGTTTAGGGAAAAAAAATCCATTTCAGAAATTTGCACTGTATTCTCAAATGCTTGAATGTACCCTTGATACCTGATATATATATATATATATATAATTTTTTTAAAAAAAGCCTAAATTTAGTGAAAGGAAAATGAAGAGAATGGAGAAAGGTAGCTAGTGCAAGGTGCTCCCCTGTGGGAGGAGGAGAGGCACAGTCTCCTGCTTGTTACACTTCCCCACTAACGATTTGCCAATCTGCCGTAGCCCAGCCCTCCACAGCCTGTGTTCAGAGATAATTGACTCTGGGCCTGGAAGTAGGTGTCTGCCTCAGAGGGATTTTCTCAGGAAAGACAGTGTTGTCACTGTTTCATACTGACTCTTCAGTAGGCTTATATACGTTGAGTAAAATTTCAAAACTTCTTTAGGAAAATAGGCAATCCCTGACTAAGCCAGTCTTGTGAATTGAGGTACTTAGGCATTTGCCAAGGACCCCAAGTCTTTTTCACTGAATGGAGCCTCTGTTCTGTCATTCCTGAGCATGCTATGGGCCTGTCCTGCAGATGTCTGCATAATATATGATGTGGTAAGGACGGAGCCTTAGGAATTTTGTGGTTTGGAAGCAAAGAGGGAACTGTGGATTGTCTGTAAGCACAGGCACCTCTCCTGCCATGTCAAACTGCCCTCCTTTCCCGTTCTTGGGCTCTAACAGAACCCTTTTCAGCTTTTTAAGACCGACTTTTCTAGGCACACACAGTACTTCTTAGTCTCATTTATGTATATGGTGGCCTCTGGCCCCACCTCGGCTCTCCTGAGACTTCTAAATGTGCTGGTTCATGCCCTCGCCATAGAAGGATTTTTGTGTTGTTAATTTTCAGAAGAAAAGTGTCTCCTGTCTCCTGGGCTTGCCTTGATCATTTTAAGGTTATATGTTTACAGCTTAAACTGAACTGAGCTGTTTTGCTTCTGTCTCAGGCATCTGGGACTCTGCCCTATTTTGAATTTTCTGGATGGTCCAAGTGGAGGGCTCCAAGCGTGCTGGATGCTGCAGCTGGACAGCTTTGTTTGGGTTCCACAGACTCCACCATATTTGGGAAACACAAATGGATTAGTTTTTGCATTTAGGACTTGCTCTTGTTAACAATGCGTGTTCAAGAACGTTTGTATGCCCAGAGTTATACATATAAAGAGTTTGAGAGGGAGCTCAGGGCTCTGGAATGCTGAGAAGTCGGGTTAGCAGCAGGGACTTGGCAGTGAGCAGGCCTGGGGAGCAAAGGAGGTACAGTGTGTGTTGTCACCTGGCAGCCCCTGCTCCCTATTTTAAAATGAAGTGTTTTGGTGCAGTTGCTTCTTTAGGAAATCTGGCTGAACATTCAGGTCATTTTATTGCCCCTTTTGTCCTCATAAGGAACTGCCTGAGAGTAGTTTGGCTTCTTTGAACAAAAGCAGCCACTAGCAATTAAGGCTGGCATATCCCGCATTTGGACTCATCGCATTTGTCCTGCAGAAGATTACATCACGGGGAGCTGCGCTGTTCCAATGGACAAGACTTGAGTGGCATTTTTCTTTTTTTTAAGGTTGTCTCCTGGAAGTTCTACAGATTACAGACTTCCATATCAAATGCCTGGTCTGAGCTAAAAAGCAAATTACTTTTCATCAAATAAGAAACATATTGGAACCACTTTGGGAAATAGAAATGAAAGGGAAAAGTGACCTAAAATTGCATACTGCCGTAATTACTGTTAGAATGTGGCCATATCATATTTCCTTTCACACCTATGTGTGTATTTACTTTTCTATAATTATAATCATAAACGTCACTCAGACCTAGCCTCTGCTTTATTCACTAATCTTTTGATAAGAGTGCATAACCACCGTTCTCACAACTGTTTCACAGTCCATCTGGTGGGTATGTACCTGACCACTGCTTTTTTTCCATGTTTTCTTTTTTGCTTAAGATTTATTCATTTGAAAGGCAGAGTTAACAGAGAGGCAGAGGCAAAGAGAGAGAGAAGTCCCTCCATCCTTTGGTTCATTCCCCAGATGGCCACAATGGCCAGAGTTGTGCTGATTCAAAGCCAGGAGTCAGGAGCTGCTTCTGGGTTTCCCACATAAGTGCAGGGGCCCAAAGACCCGGGCCATCTTCCACTGCTTTCCCAGGCCATAGCAGGGAGCTGGATCGGAAGTGGAGCAGCTGGGACATGAACTGGAACCCATATGTGATGCCGGCACTGTAGGCGGCGGGTTTACCTGCTAAGCCACAGCGCTGGCACCTCCATGTTTTCAGTACTTTTAATAAAACTGTGGCAAACATCTGTGTGGACTGTTTTATCATCAGTGGAGGTTCCGTGTTTGGACTAGATTCCTCCAAAGCACCAAGGGGACAAGGTGCATGGCTCTTTGACACATATTGTGGGAAGTATAATAACAATTTGCAGTGTCATTGACTTTGTAGGGAAAAGCCGATGTTTTTGCTGTGGCTGACATTGTAATTTTTTTTTTTTTTTTTGACAGGCAGAGTAGACAGTGAGAGAGAGAGACAGAGAGAAAGGTCTTCCTTTTGCTGTTGGTTCACCCTCCAATGGCCGCCACAGCCGCCTGGTGCACCACGCTGATCCGATGGCAGGAGCCAGGTACTTATCCTGGTCTCCCATGGGGTGCAGGGCCCAAGTACTCGGGGCATACTCCACTGCACTCCCTGGCCACAGCAGAGAGCTGGCTTGGAAGAGGGGCAACTGGGACAGAATCCGGCACCCTGACCGGGACTAGAACCCGGTGTGCCGGCGCTGCAAGGCGGAGGATTAGCCTAGTGAGCCGCGGCGCTGGCCATGACATTGTAATTTTTTTTTAAATTTGTGGACTAATGCTAAAAAGTAGAGAAAATGGTTAGTTATTATGTTAATCTTTTTTGAAAAATGAGTCATTAAATATCTTATGGATTTTTTTAAAGATTTATTTATTTGAAAGACAGTTGCAGAGAAAGACAGGGAAGACAGAGAGATCTTCTATCTACTGGTTCACTCCCCAAATGGCTGCCATGGCCAAGGCTGGGCTGGAGTGGGCTGGATCCAGGAGTCAGGAGCTTCATCCAGGCCTCCCACATGGGGCACAAGTACTTCAGCCATCTTCAGTTGCTTTTCTAGGTGCATTAAGAGGGAGCTAAATTGGAAGAGGAGCAACAAGACTTGAACTGATACCCATATAAGATGCTGGCATCACAGGTGGTGGCTTAACCTACTGCACCACAATGCCAGCCCCTAGATTTGCTTTCTTGCTTATGAACAATATTATTTCTTCATGCCCTTTAAACTTTTTTTCTTGGTCATTTGTATGAGTCACTGTAAATTAAGATATTAATGTTCTCTATTATGTCTGCTGCAAGGCATGCATTTTAATACACAGTACAATATAAGATTAAAAATTATCTTCTAAGTTCTGTTGTTTAATACTCAAACAATACATTTGGGGTTGCATTTGCTTATGTCAGTTTGTTGCAAGAAACCAACCCTGTTCGTTTCTGTAAATGCTCTCCTTATATATGAAAGGTAAAAAATGACTTGCAGCTGTAATGGTAACCAGTGTTCCAGCTCTGAATCCAACCCTCGTACCGCAAGGACCTGAGGGAGAGAGTGATTAATTTAATAGGGACATGAACTTGGGATTTCTGAATGCTGTGATCATATATAGGTCCTATTAACCTGAGCTCCTCATCTCCAAGATTTTTTAATGGGAATTAAAACCAGACTAGAGTTGGGTCAGTGCTTCTGGCTGTTGGGATTGGCCTTATGTTTGGGAAGGTGAGAGAAGGGAGGCTAGTGGGAAGCAGGCGTGAAATTAGAGGCCTGGAAACAGGAAATCTCGTCAGGATCCAGTAGGAATGACAGGAATGGCACACACAGAGGTTAAGGCTCAATGGAGTACATGGGAGATGAGACTGCACGAGTAATTGAGATGTGGTCTTGTAGAGCCTTATGACACAGCAAGGATTTTGGACTTGAATTTTAGATCATTGTTTCCAACAGTTTAGGTGATTTTAGTAGATATGTCCTTGAACATTAGGGAAATTTGGTATTTATCCATTCCTTGATTCTATACTTGATGCAGAATTTTTTAAAAATTATTTGAAAGTTGGGGAGAGAGAGAGAGAGAGAGAGAGACAGACAGAGAGACTCTTCTGTCTGCTGGTTCACTAACCAGATGGCCACAATGGCCCACCTGAAGCCAGGAGTCAGGAGCTTCATCTGGTTCTCGCACATGGTGCCATCTTCTGCTTTTCCCAGGCGGTTAACAGGGAGCTGGATGGGAAGTGGAGCAACAGGGACATGAAACGATGCCATATGGGATGCCAACATTGCAGGCCGTGGCTTAACCTGCTATGCCACAGCACTGGCCCTTTCATGCAGAGTTTATTCCTTTTCTTTGCTGTATTCCCAACCCACTTAGTCCAGATAACTAGCAGAAGGGTCATGCCTTCTATTTGGACGGGACACCTCTTCCACTCTGCGGTCTTGTGATGACCTCGGAGATGGCGGTTGCCTGATCCTGTGCTAAGCACTGTCCTGGGTGCACAGTGAGTGCTAAGGAAAGGCTGCTCACGTTGCATCTCTGCACAGTGTTTGCACACAGTATTCTCACCAAGGAAGTTTACTGCCTGTTTTCTCTTTTGCCCTATGCTGCTCTGCCAATCCCTCTGCACTTAACAGGGGTCTTGTGGATTTTTATTCCCCCATTAACATTTGCCCTAGGACCTCAGGATGTGGCAGCACGTGGGGTGGAGGGTGATTCTGAGACTTTCTGGGGCATGGTGGCGGTCTGACAGTGAGATGATGAACTAAAAGGGCTGGCTGTGAGGCATGAATCGTAGATAGATGAATTGGCCAGTGCTGGCCCTTCATCAGTCTTAGGGATGCAGGGGGTGGCAAAGGAAAGAGGAGCCCATCTCGAGGGTCAGGCCTCCAGTCCGCCAGTGTCAGTGCAGAGATGACGAAGACCCTGCCCTGCATGCGAGGTGTTCACCGAGGCAGGGAAGGCAGGTGGGGAAAGATGAGTAATGTCGCTGACCATCAGGTGTTTGCACTGTTTGGTAAGGAATGGGGATGCATCAGAGGTTCTGAAGAGGGGGAGGGCCCGGCCTGTCCACTGACCAGGGAGGGCTGATGCTCATCTGGAACGCAGTGTCCATCCCAAGGGGCTGGAGGCTGAAGGTGTCCTGAGGAGGTAGAACAGGGTTGGGGGCACGTGGAGAAGTGTGTAGAAGGCATCCAAGCAGGGCTGGTTTAGAGAAGACTTTTTTTCCCCCCCTTGAATCTCAAAGGAGTAGATTAGATTTCTGGTTTGTGAGGGTTTTTTTGGGTAGCCACAGAAGGTGTTCATTCAAGGAAAGCACCGGAAGTTGAACAACACACAGGTGTCTTGGTTGAGGTGAAAGGTGGGGAGTGGGTCCTACATGGTGCCCAAGGGGCTCCTGGACCCTCCTCCCAACATAGTTGGCCAACCATGGCAATGGGCTCTGCAGCCTGCATGGAGCCCTCCAGCTCCGGTATTGCAGATGAAACCCACAAGCCAGAAAAGGGTGCAGGCCTGCTTGTGACCCGCGGGCTCTGAGACTCCTAGGACAACTTCAGAAGCCCTGACCTGAAAAGGGGAGCCTTGTGCCCTGACATAAATCTCTAGAAATCAGTCAAGAGCTGTTTATGGGGAGGAGGAAGGGTTAACTGTCTTCCATGCAGTGGAAAGATCAGCAAGGAACTGGCCAGCCCAGACACTGTTGGACTTGGCCGTGTGTGCTCACTGAAAACCTTTCTGAAGGCCATTTCAGATAATTGGTTAGAACGGAAACCGAATTGGAGGGACTCCAGGAGGCAAGGCAGGATGTGGGGGCTGGCCCTTCTGATGCATTTTCCTCTGGCTCCCTCTCCAGAAACATCGGTCTGTTCACAGACACTTGTGTCTGTTGTGTTCTGAGCCCTGAGCCATGTCATGGGATTCCAGACCCAGTTAATGTCAGGGTCAAGTTTATCCTAGTTTCTTCCCCTTGAAAGGAAGTGTCAGCGACTCAATGTTTATCCTTTCTGGCTTTCCGAAGCGCCTTCTGCACCCTCTCCAATAATGTAGAGAGTGCATTTGAAGAGAAATGACATTAATAGAGATAGAGAAGAGAAGGAGCTGGAGAACTGGAGGAGCGTGGCTTTGCTGGTGGATAAGCACAGGAAAAAGAAATAAGGCCGTGCATTTATTCTGGGGCTTTGTGAGCTCTCTCTAGTCTCTCCCAGCCACTGGAAGTCATTGCAAATGTATAACATCAAGCCCCAGATTGGATTTCCACCTGAAAGTAGAACCAGGGATTTGTCTGAGTGTGGAGTCAGCTTTCTTTTAAGCAGCTGCAGTGGAGTTAGGGAGGGTCTGGATTCTCTTGAAGGTAAGACTTCACAGTTGGGTTCTGAAGGCTAAACAGGGCCAAGGGCCAAGGCTAGGACTGAGCACCCAGTGTTTACTCAGGGCAGAGGGTGGCACAGTTCTTCATTTCCAGAAGTGTATATTCTGGAACTGGGAACAGGGGAAGGCCATAGAGCCACAATATCATAGTACATGGGAAAAGCTAGAGTTTAATCAAAGGTTCCTTCTCTTGCAAGAACCTTTGGGGGCCATTGTGACACCACCATCCCATATCAGAGCACTGGTTTGAGTTCCAGCTGGTCCACTTCCAATCCAGCTCCCTACTAATGTACCTGGGAAAGCAGCAGAGGGTGGCTCGAGTTCTGGGGCCCTGTACTCATGTGGGAGACCCAGATTGAGTTTCAGGCTCCAGGCTTCAGCCTGGCCCAGACCAGGCTGTTAGGGCCATTTGGAGAGTGAACCAGTGGATGGAAGAGCTCTTTGTCTGTCACTTCCTCTGTCTCTGTCAGTGCCTTTCAAAAAACAAGGAAAAAAAAGGAGAAGAAAAAAAAAAAAAAAAAAACCAAGAAACTTTGTTGGGCCTTGAATTCATTTTTACAGACAGAATAAATTTTTTCCGAGTTCTTCAGCCCCACCACTGTCCATGTATGAAGCTTCTTTCCCAGCAAACAGCCTGTATGTAGTTATTTAATCTCATTTCAGCTGGAAGCATGAGTACAACTTTTGCGTTTTGGTAATTATTCACCTCGTGTTATCAACACTGGTCTTAGAACTACAGGGCCATGGGGTGGGATCATGCCGAATCATTCATTATCTGGGTGCGGTTTTTTTTTTTTTATTTTATTTTTATTTTGACAGGCAGAGTGGACAGTGAGAGAGAGAGACAGAGAGAAAGGTCTTCCTTTGCCGTTGGTTCACCCTCCAATGGCCGCCGCGGCCGGCGCGCTGCGGCCGGCGCAGCGCGCTGATCCGATGGCAGGAGCCAGGAGCCAGGTGCTTTTCCTGGTCTCCCATGGGGTGCAGGGCCCAAGCACCTGGGCCATCCTCCACTGCACTCCCGGGCCACAGCAGAGGGCTGGCCTGGAAGAGGGGCAACCGGGACAGAATCCGGCGCCCCGACCGGGACTAGAACCCGGTGTGCCGGCGCCGCTAGGCGGAGGATTAGCCTAGTGAGCCGCGGCGCTGGCCTGGGTGCGTTCTTAACTCTCATGCTTCACGTCTTGTTCTGCGAGTGGAATGTCTGTGTTGAAGCTGTAGGGCTTTGACCAATTACGGTAGGTCCCAACAGCCAAGGCTTGGAATGGCCACTTGACCCGCCCACCCAAGCTGTGACATCATATTGGGTCCCATAATCCACTAGGCTAACTACCCACTTGCAGCTGTCTGCTTTTGCCACGAGATGGCACTGTTATCATTTTGGCTTTTACCCAAAGATGCCTGCCTCTTTTTGGAGGGGACTAGAGAGGGACATTCCAAAGATGTGCCATCATGGGCTCAACCAAATCAAGCTCTTGACAGTTCAGTTGCTAAATAAATATTAAGTACCAGAGGTCTTTATTTAAAAAAAATTCTTAAGTTTGCCATCTGATTGCAATAGCTGGTCCTATCCTCATATAAAACTAGATGATGGTTTCTAAGGCTTTCAGTGTTCTTCTGTTGGGCTCAGTCCATGCAGCTTCCTAGGCACATCTTTGCTGTGCAGACTCTGAGCCCTTTGGATTATAGAGACAGAACTGTTGCTGAGACCCTGGGATTCACATCTGGCTGGCCTTGCTTCCTGAGAGAGGAATGAAGGTTCTCTTCAAACAAAACCATTGGGACTCTTCCCCTCCTCTTGGACTCGTCAAGGTGCCAGAAACCACCCCTAGTGAACTGAAACCCGTAGGGATTTATTGGCAAGATCATGAGCAGTTCACAGAGTTCATGGAAGGCTGGAGACTGCACTCTGGACCAGGGCGGGGATTCAAGGAGGCTGAGTTGGCTGGAACCAGAGCCAGAATCAGACTCTGAAATTGCCTGGCTAGGATGCTGCTGCTGCTACCGCCACCACTGGCAAGGACTAAATGCTGGGTGCCACCCTTGCTGCAGTTTGTGTTTTGTTTTAAACTATCCCCTGCTTTTTCATGTCACCTGCTGCAGACTCAGTCACCAAGTAAGAGCACACAACAGACCCCCTGCTACCCCAAATGACCTTGTGTGAGAGCTGGTGCTCACCAGTGCATTGCCATTATCACAGCCGTCTTCCTGCTAGTTCTTAGTTGAGTTAGATGGTTCATCCCAGCCTGGACCCATGCTCTTTCCACCCTCCCACCCTGAGCCACTGAGCAGCTAGCACCAGCCCCTGGAAGGGGGCTTGCAGAGAGTGCCGGGTTTGGCAACCCCTCTCTTGGTGGACATTTGTGGCGAAATGATGGTTGAATGTTTTGAACATTATCCTTGATCATGTCTACTTTAGATCAGCTTATAAGAGTGGGGCTGGCCCTTCACAGTTAGTAGTTTCCCTGTTGAAAAATGTGAAAAGTGCAAAGGGCTGCCCACTTACCGCAGTGACTGCTAACTGTGAGTGAGTTGAGGCATCTTTTCTGTTTGGTTCATAAGACATCTCCACTCATTTCTTCCCTAGCCTAAGAATGCTATGTGCTTTGTACTATTAAAAAAAAAAATTAAGATGAATTAAACTGAAGTATAAGGAAATTGGGGCCGAAGCTGCAGCTCACTAGGCTAATTCTCCACCTGCAGTGCCGGCACCCCAGGTTCTAGTCCTGGTTGGGGCGCCGGATTCTGTCCCGGTTGCTCCTCTTCCAGTCCAGCTCTCTGCTGTGGCCCGGGAGTGCAGTGGAGGATGGCCCAAGTGCTTGGGCCCTGCACCCGCATGGGAGACCAGGAGGAGCACCTGGGTCCTGGCTTCGGATTGGCACGGTGCACCTGCCACAGCGCACCTGCCGCAGCGGCCATTGTGGGGTGAACCAACAGAAAAGGAAGACCTTTCTCTCACTGTCCACTCTGCCTGTCCAAAAAAAAAGGGGGGGGGGGATTGGGAAAGGGATTATGGAATGTTAAAATATTATGCAGCCATTACAGTGATAAATATGCTGACTGGGTAGAAACCTAGAAAAATGTTCATGACATAGTTAATTTAAAAATTCGAACTCAAAGCTGTCTAGACATTATAACTACATAAATGCTATGTCTGCATCTAAAGGTTAGAAAGAACTGTAAAAGGAATAAAAATAGCTCTGTTAACGTAAATTTTCAGTTGACTCAAAAAGATTTCTTCAATTATATTTTTAAAAAATGAGTAAATAAAACCTTAATAGAATACAGTTGACCACAAAAAAATCATTTATCAGATAAGAACTTGGGGATGATAGCATAGCAGCGTTTCTGGTGCTGGAGAACCAAGCTGAGCTGTCTTAATACTGAGACCTGGGGACCACGAGGGCGTGCACAGCACAACAGCTCGTGTTCCTTTAAGAACAGTGGTTTCCACAGCCTAGAGAACAGTCTGAGGGGGCCAGCAAGGTCAAGGATGGTCGCAAGTGGATCTTACAGGGACAGAGGCAGAGTCCCTGCTGATGTGTGCTACAGAGAAGGACTTAGAATTATTTCCTTTCCGCCTGGAGAATTCTATTCTCTCTCAGTTCCAAGGGTGGTAAACAAAGCAAGCAAACACTCAGAGGGAAAAAAAATTAGGTCCCACCTGCAGGTTGTGGGATGCAGCGCCCAGGCGCTTGTCCTACGCGTTGGGCTGTCTGGGTCCTAGGATCAGCTGCCCGACGTGGGCAGGTGAACTGCCCCACCTCTCCGTGCCTCCGTTTCCTCATTGGTATGAACCACCGTGATACCGGTGCTTACCTCACAGGGCTACTGTGCATTAACGTACCTAAAGCATTCAGAGCATCTCCTCGTGCGCATGAAGCTCTTCCTGAGCTTCACTACTTACGACCTCTGATGATGGCTTTGCAGTGTGATTTTTTTTTTCCTCTTTGCCTGGACTACATGTTTCCCCTTTCCTTTACACTCTGGGCCATGTGTACTCAGCTAACCTGAGGTTTCTCATAGAGCGTTAGAGCTGGAAGAGATCTTGGATGGCATCTATGCCAAGGTAGCAACCAGACACGATGGAGGCTGAGTGGTGTGCTCACGGTCATGACCGTGCCTGGCCACCGTGAGCCAGAAGCCCCAGCGACTGTGTTTCAGCTCTGTTAAGCCCAAAGGTTACAGTGTGAGCATTCAAGATGCCGGCTGCGGGGTTTTCCCGGAAACGCCATGCACTGATTCCCTCGTGTGCTGTTTCTCTGCAGAGCAGCCCAGGGCCCCAGCTGCGGAAGAAGACGCGTCCTGCTCCCGCCATGAGCTCGGGTGAGTCGTGTTCAAGCCTTGCTCTTGTCAAACCTATGAATCCAGGCAGTTACCCAGGTCTCCCCCACACCCAGAAGGCCCCAGCACTGTTTTTCACTTGTCAGTTTTTGAAGCCTGGGTGAGTGCCAGAGCTTTAATGTAGTTGTCATTGCCATTGTCGCCCTCACAGTTTTTTGGAGTACCTGCGTGTGCCACGGACTGTGCTGCATGCCTGTGTGCACCCTGTCCTGATCTTCCTGTGATCCTTCACAGGAAGGCCCCTCCCTTCATGGAGATGTAACTGGCATACCAGAAACTACAGATATTTTAAGTATGCAACTTGATTCATTTTGGCATATGTATATACTTCAGTGACATTTCTTTTGGTAAAAAAATAAAAAATAGTTTTTCTTTATTTGAAAGGCAGAGAGAGAGAGAGAGAGAGAGATACCTTCCTCTGGCTCATTTCTCAAATGCCCACAATAACTGAGGCTTAGCCAGGAGCTCTGAACTCCATCTACATCTCCCATGTGGGTGGCAGGGTCCCAAGTGCTTGAACCATCATCTGCTGCCTTCCATGGTGTGCATCAGCAGGAAGCTGGATTGAAAGGGGGGGTGGGGCTGGACTCAGAGCAGGTACTCTGATATGGAACTGCAGATACAGGCATCCCAAGCAGCGATTCATCCGCGGTGCCAGACACCTGCCCCTCAGTGACATCTTAATCTGAGTAACTATAGCAGAAGCACACAGATTGATCATAACTCCCTCCACCACCCAGGTGCAAACTAATCTAACTTATTCATCCGGGCTGGAAGAGCAGTTTGCCCACCTATCTGCCGTGCCTTTGGTATTAATTCAGACCTCAGGACCGGCGCTGTGGCGTAGCAGGGTAAAGCCACTGCCTGTAGTGCCAGCATCCCATATGGGCACCAGTTCAAGTCCTGGCTGCTCCACTTCCAATCCAGCTCTCTGCTATGGCCTGGGAAAGCAGTGGAAGATGGCCCAAGTCCTTGGGCCCCTGCACCGTATGGGAGACCTGGAAGAAGCTCCTGGTTCCTGGCTTCAGAATGGCACAGCTCCGACCGTTCAGCCAACTGGGGAGTGAACCAGTAGATGAAAGACCGCCCCCCCCCGAGTGGGGAAGGTTTGGAATGGCCAGAGGATTTTCTGCCTCTGCCTTTCAAATCAATAAATAAATCTTTAAAAAAAAAAGAATCAGACCTCAACAAATGACCGATTTTGAGTATGGTTGGTTTGGGGCTGGGGTGGAAAGCATTGGGCGGAACAGACAGAGGAGGGAAGAGATTCCTGCTCATTGTGCCACCGAGCGCGGTCAGCATTCCAGCCCAGAACTGGAGGCAGAGAAGTTTTCATCTGAAGATGAAGTTCCATGTTAGCTACTGCACATGCTCTGGAGTCCCAGGGACCTGTCAGTGCAGCAGGGTGGGGCTGAGGGCTGACCATTTGGTGATCGTTCTCAGAGGTCTCCTGAGCCTGCATATGTCAAGCATATTGATTGAAAACAAGCCTTTACTGTGTGTTTATACACGGTGCCCTTTAGCTATGAAGAACTGTGTGTGCTTAGAACCTGGGAGGGTCCTAGGGTGGACAGCTCCCGGCACACCTGGACCTCAGCCCGTGTGGGCCTGTGGCGGACCTTTCTCTGCATATTTTTCTGTTAAACAGATGTCGTCACAGCAGCACCCCATTGGGATTTTGTGAGGGTCAAGTGGAGCCAGTGCTTTTAATGTCCTGAGCACTGTCTCCAAGACAAACTTCTTGCTCCACCAACATCAGGATTAACATAAACTGGCACTGCTGCTCCTAGGCATTGATGTAAGGGAAGGAGAGGCAGGACAGAACGGGGGGGGGGGGGTGTGTGGAAATGTCCCGAGGGATTTCCCCAGAGCTGTCTCTCCAGTGGCAACTAGAAGGGGGTGTTGCCTAGGATGTTTCCAGAAATTCCGGACCCTTTGACCTGATAATCCCAGGCTTGGTGTTGTCTATCTTAGAGGGAAACAAAACATCGCTCCCAGGGCCGGCATTTGGCCTAGCTGTTCAGACACCCACTACTCATACCGCAGCACCTGGGCTCAGCTCCCAGCTGTGACTCCTGTCTCCAGCTTCCTGCTAATACGGACCCTGGGAGGCAGCAATGATGGCTCAAGTGGGTTCCTGCCACCCACGTGGGAGACTGGATTGAGTTCCTGCCTCCTGGCTGCAGTGTGGCCCAGCCCCTGCCTTTGTAGGCATTTGGGGAGTGAGCCAGTGGATGGGAGCTCTCTGTCTTTCTGTCTCTTAAATAAATAAATAAAGTTGAAAAAAAGAATATAAAACTGAGCTTCATTACCGAATAAAATGTTTATTAAACACAAAAATGCAACACCCCCATGAAGGTGAGTCATGGGTAATTAAGTGTACTTACTTGATGGAATATTGTCCCACTATTAAAACTGATATTAGGAAGATAGTAGCTATGTGGAAGATACTCATTTTAATCTTTGGTGGAAGGGGCAGCATGAAAATCAGGGGTTCCTTTAATTGCAAGTGTGGGCTGGGCTGCCAGTCCACCAAGGGAAGTGCTTTATCTGCATGAGCCCATTTCATCGTCGGGGCAAAGCCCCAAAGGCGGGCATGGTTTACCCACATTAGGTAGATGGGGACACTGAGGCCCCAGGGGCTCATGGTTCGTCTGGGATCGCCCCACTGGTGTGTAGTGGACGGAGACAGACATGGGCTGTTGGACACCAGGACACTGCTGCAGAGGTTTGAGTCCTACGTGGTTGTTATGTAGATAAAAGGGGAAAGGAAGAGCATGGGGCTGAGCCTTGTGGTGGCTCAGAGGCTGCCCTGGTGTGGACTTGCAGGGGTGGGTGGGTGGTTGGAGGAAGGCTAGCGGTCCCAGAAAGAAGCTGACCAGGAGGCACCCGAGCAGGTGGGCAAGGAAGGGCTGGTGAGAGAAAGAGCGCTGGGCCGTGAACTTGCGATGTTCTTTTACTTGGATTTCTGCTTTCCTGCCAACACTTTGCTTCCACCCATCACAGAAATGAAGGCTCAAGGGAGCCTTGACACCTGGGAGGAGGGGCCTCTCTCTGTTGGTGGAGGTCAGTAGTGAAGAGGCTGGGTCAGGGGAGGTCCAGGCCGCTGGGTGTGGAGATTAGCAGCTCCGTGTGATTTCCAGCAAGCAGCCAGCCTTGGGGGAGGCCAAGGAAGATTCCTGCTGGATAACTTTGTCCCAGCCCACTGAGCTACTGGGCTTTAGGACTGGGCTTCAGGCTCAGTAAGTACAGAAATAGAATATGAAGGTATTTCCAAAAATGCACAGGAAATGGCATTAAAAAGTAAGTTTGATTTTGATGCAAAAAGTCTTGAAATCCGAGCTCAATTTTTTTACATGAGCTTGTTGAAGTCCCCTGGTGAGCATGGGCTTCAAAGAAAAATAATTTTTTTAAAGATTTATTTACTTGAGAGGCAGAGTTAAAGACTCTAGAGGGAGACAGAGAGAGAGAGGGCTTCCATTTGCTGGTTCACTCCCCAAATGGCCACAGTGGCCAAAGCTGGGCTGATCTGAAGTCAGGAGCCAGGAGCTTCTTCCAGGTCTCCCACATGGGTACAGGGGCTCATGCACTTGGGCCATCCTCCACTGCTTTCCAAGGCCTTCATCAGGCAGCTGGATTGAAAGTGGAGCAGCTGGGACTCAAACCAGCACCTTATGGGATGCTTAACCTATTACACCACATCACCAGCCTCTCAAAATTTTTGTGCCAAGATGAGTTTATCTTTTAATCCCAAAACCACACACTTTTTGAAGTACTTGTGCATATAACAATTCAGGAAACCAAAATGTTTATTTTGGTTGGGGGGGAAGGAAGAGGGTAAGACATGAGATGAGAAGTTCAAGTCTTAGTGACCTTGTGTAGGCCTGACGCCCTTTCTGAGTTTCAGCTTTCTGGTCTATACAGCAGGAGCTCCTAAACCCTCTCTCCAGAGGGCTGGCCTGAAGAATGAAATGAGACTCAGTTAGAATGCCAAGTTTGGATCCTCAGATCCGGGTAAAGAGATGTTTAAAAACCATATCCATTCATGATCATCTTTGGAGCTTGGTTGGCTGTGGCCTCCCCCGAAGAACACTGGCCACATGTCTGGGGGTGCCAGGGTCTGCCTACCGGCCTGTCTTCTCTGGCCTGCCTCCATCTGCGTATTTTGGGATGGAGAATGAGGAAAGCCTTGCAGGTGACTGGGGAGAGGGTCTCAGTGCTGTCTGAGAACTCAGAAAAGTCCCAGCTGACACAGAGGTAATGTTCAAAGTGAACTCAAGTGTGCTTAGGATTTTCCCAAGGGAAGAACAGGGCAGAAGGCATGCCTGGCTGAGGGCCTTGCAGGATGCAAGGCCTAGAGGTCTTGGTGTCTGATATGCTCAGAGTTGCTGCCAGCAGTCAGGGCCAGGAGAGAAATGCGCTGGAGAGGGGCTGGGACTGGTGGTCACAGAGCCTTGAATCTGGGGTCGGCTGCTCAGGCCTTGCTTCCTAGGAAGCTGGTGGCCAAGGGGACTTGCTGCTTGCTAGCTTGCTTAGTTTCTTATTTATTTATTTGTTTGTTTGTTTGTAAAGGTTGGGGAGAAAACAAAGAGAAGTCAGTCGATTTCCTATTCACTGGTTCACTCCCCAAATGCTCACAACAGCTAGGGCTCGACCAGGCTGAAGCCAGGAGTCCACACCTCCACCCGGGTCTCCCAAGTGGGTGACAGGGACTCAAGTACTTCAGTCGTTATTTGCTGCCTCCAAGGTAGACATTTTCAGGAAGCTGGGATCGAGAGTGGAGCCCAGGCACTAATGATATGAGATGCAGGCATCCCAAGTATTATCTTAACTACTGAGCCAAATGCCCATCCTGATTGGATGGCTTTTAATGACATCAAGAGTGTCATTTTGCTAATTTAAATATAACCAGGCATACCAAGATACGGGTCATACTATTTACCTAAAAATTATATTCCAGGGGCTGGCACTGTGGCATAGAAGGCTAAGCCTCTGCCTGTAGTGCTGGCATCCCACATGGGTGCTGGTTTAAGTCCTGGCTGCTCCACTTCTTATCTAGCTCCTTGCTAATGTTCTTGGGAAAGTAGTGGAGGATGGCCCAACTACTTGGGCCGCTGTGTAACATGGGAGACCCAGAAGAACTCCTGGCTGCTGGCTTCAGCTTGGCCCAGCCCTGGCCATTGCAGCCATTTGGAGAGTGAACCAGTAGATGGAAGATCTCTCTCTCTCTCTCTCTCGCCTTCTCTCTTTCTCTTTCTGTATTTCTGCACTTAAAAAAATAAATGTTTTTTAAAAATTATATTCCAATCATTTGTACACTTTGAGGAAGCTTTTTTTTTTTTAAGATTTATTTTACTTGAATGTCAGAGTTATACAATGAGAGAAGGAGAGAGAGAGAGAGAGAGAGAGAGAGAGAGAGGTCTTTCATCTGCTGGTTCACTCCCCACATAGCCGCAATGGCCGGAGCTGTGCTGATCTGAAGCCAGGAGCCAGGAGCTTCTTCCGGGTCTCCCACGTGGGTGCAGGGGCCCAAGGACTTGGGCCATCTTCCACTGCTTTCCCAGACCATAGCAGAGAGCTGGATCAAAAGTGGGGCAGCCAGGTCTCAAACCGGCGCCCATATGTGATGCCGGCACTGCAGGTGGTGGCCTCACCTGCCATACCACAGCACCAGCTCCTTGGGGAAGTTTTAGTATGTTTTCCCCCATGCAAGTAATATTCTACATGACTGAATTCCCAAAATAAGTTCCCGAATTTTAATTTGGGAAACAGGTGAAATACAGCATGTAGGAACCCAATCTTTCTGTGTGGAAGCACAGAGTAGCCCTTGGGAGCCCTGTCTGCCAGGGCAGCAGCTAGGTTGGGGAAAGTGCTGTGGGTGTAGACTGAGGTTGGGACACAGAGGGACGCACAGAGGGAAGGACACTCAGGAAGCCGTGTCACCTCTGGGACAATGACCCAGGCCCAGACTGAGGTGTGAGAGGGGCAGCGTCCACAGACATGTCATGGGAAGCATAGCGTGACTCTGACAGGTGGGGTGTTGGGAGGGAGGGGACGTGTCCAACAGCTGGAGGTCTCTGTCCTGGTTGACAGATGGAGCTCCATGCACAGGGACGCATCTGAGCCGGCCTTTGCATGGGTGACTCAGGCAGGAAATGCCATTTGGAGGGAGTTAAGCAGATTTTTTTTTTTTTTAATGTCAGAAAGGAAACCATAGCTAGGAGGCAGGAGGATTCCCACACCCACAACACATCCCACCCTCAACAGATTCAAGCCGCACTGCGGTCTCCAGACTCTCCCATGATGCTCCAGGGGACCTATCTAAGGCCCGAGAGAGCCGACGGATGGAGCCACTCCAGGGCCTTGTGAGGGCAGGACCCTCTGCTGCCCCTCAACCCAGTCCCCAGCCCCTCCTACCACCTGGGACTCAGTAACCGAGGGGGAAGCAGAGGCACAACCTCACGTCCTTTGCCTTCCTCTCTTTCAGAGTGTGACATTGCTGCGTCCAAGGCCATGCTGAACGGCCTGGCACCCGGCAGCGATGGGCGCGACAAAGGTAAGGCTCCTGAAGAGCGAGGGGTTCCATCCTGGAAGGCGATTGTGGGTGGTGCAGAGCGCCTTGGCCAGGGCCACCCCGGCTGCATGGGGGTGGAGGTGAGGGGAACATTGTTAGCCTGATAAGGCTGTGAACCGGACACCTATTCTCTATGGTAATTTTCTGAGACCTGGGGTGTGTTTTTGTGTCTCATGAGTCCAAGGCTGCCACGTCTTCAAAACTATCGCATCTCACAAGGACACAATGAGTAATGGGTCAAAGACCTGGCCGAGGCTTACATCACGCCGGCGCAAGTGCACCCAGCCCGACAAACCCCTTCCCTGGCATTTCACCTTCACCTGTGATAGACAGTGACCCATCCCTAGTCCTGACCTGGGAGCAGGGGCCTAATCATTAAAGTAAATGATTTCAGCTGACTTGGTTTCAAATGCGTCCTGTTGTAGTTTCAGCTTAAAAAAATGTTTAGGATGGAAGATTTAAATGTGGAGTGAGTGCTGGATAAGAAGACCTCTGAGGTCCCCTTTGCCCTGGAGATGGTCATTGTGACCTCCTCTGCATGGCTGGCTGAGAGCCTCACAGCCGTGCTCCCGATGCCACTGTGGCGAAGCACTGAACTTGGAGTGATGAGGCGCAGGTTCAAGTCCTGGGTCTGCCCCTCACTAACAGGCATTGTGGGAGGAGTGCTCTCATGGACCATACCATCTGCTGCAGTTACTCCTGCCCCAGATCCTGCGTTCTGCGAAGCCCAGGAATGCTCACCAAGCAAAATTTTACCAAAAAGCAAGAGTGGCAAGCCTGGAACAGGTTGTCTAAGTCAAAACACAATCTCTCCCAAAGAGTCATTTCACACTTCAGCCTCTGCATTTCTGTCGGATTCCGCTAGGTGTTCCCTTTGAGCCGGGGCAGAGCGGGGACTCAGTGGGAGCAGCCTGCGAGGAAGGCACAGCAGGTGTCCTGCCGCTCTCCAGATTTCCCTACCTCCCAGCGGGGTCACCCTGCTCCGCTACTGCTGTGGGCCCGTCTGCGGTGTCCCCGGGGTCCTGGACAGTGTTGGCTGGGTTGTGCTTAGGGAATCTCGGGCAGTGCCTGTGTGACAGGGGAGTGTTTTAGCATGGTCAACACCTGGGGGCCAGTCTCCCAGGTGATTCGGAGCAGTCAGTAGGACTGCTGTGGAAGCCTGTTTGTGTCTTAATACACATGCTGCTGTCACCGTTGACTCAGTGACAGCCATACGCCATGTGACTACCATATGCCTTACGAAGTGATGGCGTGCTGGGCTCAAGTGTCTGCCACCCAGGTCCTCTCTCCTGTCCCCTTGGCAGGCTTGCCAGCACAATGCCGATTCAGAAGCAGCAGTCCCATCCCCACCCAGTGTTCTGAGGATCCAGGGCTGCAAGGCCTCAGGGTGTTACTCTCTGCAGCGACTTCGGTGCCGTAGCACAAGGGCTGGCATTTTCTGTGCTGATGTTAAAGAGGGAGGACAAGGAGGACGTGTCCACCATGGGGACTGCAGGATCTGGGCAGGCAGGGAGCTCAGGCACCCTACAGATCAGTAAGCACGGGCACCCAGGACCAGGGGACTGCAGCCTTCCCCACATCCTGGGCAGTCTCCCTGTTCTACCTTAGCCCAGTGAGGGTCAGCATCATGAACTCTGCACTTGGGTACTGCCCAAAGTCTTAAGCATGCACTTGGCCACTTGGCACCTCCAGCCCAGGAGAAGGTAGGTTTAAGCAAGACCATCTGCCATGCAGCAGATGGGGGTTCTGATTTGCATGGGCCAGAGGCCTATGACTGTCAGAGGCACAGGACCCTAGATGCTGTGGTTTTGGGGTGGCAGCTGTGATGGTGAAGGGACCCAGCAACCCACAAATGTGTTCCTTTACTTCCTCCACTTGTCCGGAGCCCTTGGGCCATGGCTGTCCTCCTCGGAGCCCTGGCTGGAGCACAGACACCCCAACATTCTCCCAAGGGGCCCCTTGGGCCTGACTGCTGTCCCCTTCCTCTGTTTGCCAGGCCATCTGTGTCTCTGAAGATCTCTTTGTCCAGAGCCTTGGCAGGCGCCTGGTGTGGCAGGAGACACTGATAAGCACTGACCAGCTGGGGTTGGGGGCTGGTTGGAGGGCGGGTTCTGCCGTCTTGGCCCAGAACCTTGAAGAGGGAAAGCGGGTTATTTTTAATTACTGCATCCACTGCTCTGTGTATTGTTCTTTTCGTGGGGGCGACTTCCTCCCATTGTCCCTGCCCAGTTCCTCAACTGCCTGAGTGTTTCCCAAATGCTCTTTCTGGAGGCACCATTTACCCTTTTGTGTTTTCAGCAACTGCCGGCCCTTTACGTGCACGCTCTATTTCTGCTGTTCAAATCATTCCCGTGAAGACAGTGAAAAGTGCTTCAGGCCTGGTACTCCCTGCAGGTATCTCGCCTGGGGAGGGGGTGCTTCTCTTTCTTCATAGCAGATCATGCATGGTTTTCCCTCTTCCTTCTCTGACTAATACTTTGAGGCTTAACCCTTGCTTGTTCAGGACGCATTCCCTTTACTTCCTCAGTTCTTTGCTGGTCCTCCTCTGCGTGTGTGTGTGTGTGTGTGTGTGTGAGTGTGTGTGAGTGTGAGCTCCAGTGTGTGTGTTCTTTTCTGGAGGCCAGTGAGCATGGAGAAGAACTGAGTCCAGGGGTCTTGTCCTTTGTCCCTCCTCCGGGAGGAGGGTCAGTGCAGAGACCAGACATTCGCTCTGGGGTGCGTCCGGGGTGCATGGACTGCCTGGACTCTCCCTAGAGATTGCCAGCTCCCATCTCCCTGAGAACGAACCTGGCCTCCTGGGAACCTCCGGGTTGGGCTGAGTTGGAAGAAGCTGCCTTGATGCCACACCTAGGCCCGCCCCTGGCCGACGTCACCTGCAGTCCCTTCCTGCCTCTGCTCTCCAGGAAGGGGAGAGGATGCAGTTCAAATGTCAGCTTCCTTCTGGACAGAATGGGCCAGTGAGGGCTGGGCCGCACTTCAGCCCCCGGTGTTTTCCCGAGTCGGGCAGATCTGCTGTGCATCAGCTGCGCTGCGTTGGCCAGGTTGCCCCTCACCCTCTGGAGCCCGGGTTCCCAGAAGTTTTGTGGCATCATGCACTTCGCCTCTGATCGGGTTGGACGAGTCAGGTGGGCCCGGAGGCCTCTGCGTGCTGGGCCACATGTTTTGGGTTTTGTGCTTTGTTCCCAGTGGAAGAGGCGCTGACGGGGCAGATCTGTTCTCTCCTGTAATGCTAACGTCGATTTTGCCCAAGCTATAGAAAGGGCACTGCCGGGTTGGAAAGCGAGGAGAAAAGAGGCTTTGGTTCTCTCTGCCCTTCCCTGGGAGTGCACTGGAAGTCCGAGCCCACATCCTGTCCAAACGGGCACCCTGAACTTTAACCTGTAATCACATTTGTGGCGATTTCAAGCTACGGATCCAAGCTGGGAGCAATTTGAAAAGAAAACCACTTTGGAGTTCAGCTTAGCTCAGCTGCACATAAAGAGACCCTTGGCATTTGTGCCTTCTAGAATTGCGTGGTCTGCACTGGGTCCCTGCCACCCCATCACTGTTGTTCCTGGAGGATGGGCTTCTAGGACCTTTCTTTTTATTTTCATAAATATTTTTTTTTTTTAATTTAAGGGCAGCAGTACAGAAAAAGAAGGAGAGAGAGAGAGAGAGAGAGAGAGAGATGGAGATCTTCCATCTGCTGGGTCACTCCCCACATGGCTGCAATGGTTGTGGCTGTGGCTGCGGCTGGGCCAGATCAAAGCCAGGAGCCCAGAACTCCACCTTGGTCTCCCAAGCACTTGGGCCATCTTCTGCTGCTTTCCCAGGCACATTAGCAGGGAGCGGGATGGAAAGTGGAGTAGCCAGGACTTGAACTGGTGCTTATATGGGATGTCAGTGTGGCAGGCGGTGGCTTAACCTGCTACGCCACAGTGCCAGCTCCTCCAGATCTTTCAAAGCTTATGGTAGACCCTCCAGATTCATAGTTTTGCTTTCCATGATTTCAGCCACCTAAGGTAAACCGTGCTCTAAAAATATTAAATGTAAGAACCCAGAACTGAGCAGCTCATAAGCTTTAAATCACTTGTATTCCAGCACACAGGCATACTGTTAGAGTTGCTCTAGTTTTCTGAATTACTGTTCATCTCTCACTGTGGCTAATTCACAAAGGAAACCTCATCGCGGGCAGGTGTGCATAGGAGAAAGCATGGGGCATGCAGGCTTTGGCACTTGGGTCCAGGTGTCCATGTTTCCCACGTGTTGCTTCTGGGTAGGAGGAGTCTGCTGGACTCTTATGTCCTCTCCAGGAACCCCCAAAGGTGGTTGGGCTGTTAGGGGGTTGGGGCCCTGTATAGACTCGGCTGAGGCTCAGTGGAGGCGGCTCATCAAGACGGCCTTTCCCGGGCTTTTCGTCACTGTGAGTTCTCTTCCTTGCACCTGGAATGCAAGGCCCTCACCCCTGGGCTCCCGCCAGCGCTGCTGCCATCTGCCTCCTCATCTCTGGGGACCTGACTTGCGCTACAAGGAGTTACTTTTCCTGTTTCCTGTTGGAGAACATGCGCCCGACTCCCTGTGTTGCCGACTTGCTCTGCGATGAGCAGGACGACTTGGAAGCTTGAGGGATCTTCTGTAAACCCT
Source organism: Oryctolagus cuniculus (assembly GCF_964237555.1). NCBI lineage: Eukaryota > Metazoa > Chordata > Mammalia > Lagomorpha > Leporidae > Oryctolagus > Oryctolagus cuniculus. The sequence goes on from NC_091446.1 coordinate 34,229,600, forward strand.
GTCTTGAGCCGTGCCTTACTAATCGGCCAGAAATCCGCTCACCAACCTAAACTTCATGTCATGAAAGACAGAAGTGCGTGTCCACGCTGAAGTGCTTGCAGCTGATTTTGTGACTCCCGCATTTCCTCAGAACTCACCACTGCCTCCATTCCCCCTAACCTCGTGGTGCGTGGTGCAGGGTCAGCTTCTGAGAACATGGTCTGTCCCACTCCGCCGCCTGCAAGTCTCCCAAGACTTTGCGTGGCTGTAACCAGGTTCATCTCATTTCCTGGCTGTAACAGCTCGCTAACCGCCTGTGGTTTAATCCTTCTGGTGTCCTGGATTCAGTCTTGTCTTTTGGGTCTTGTCTTTTCAGAAATGGATCCTACGAAAATCTGCACCGGGAAGGGAGCGGTGACTCTCCGGGCCTCATCCTCCTACAGGGAGACCCCAAGCAGCGGTCCCGTGAGCCCCCAGGAAACCCCACAGCGGGAAAGCCAGCCAGGTGAGCCTCCCTTGGGGCTGAGGGCACAGCCTCAAAGTCACACAGGAAGGCAGGGCCCTCATGCTTTCTCTCCTGAACTCATCAGCCACCCTCTGGGACTGTCATCTCCTTGTCTCTCCTGTGCTGGGGTGGTGGTCAGAGCCCAGACTGCCAGTCACCACCAGTTCATTGTAGATGCGACTAAGCATAGATATGACTGAGCAGATAATCCTGTTGCAAGAACCAGTGCGCGCACTTGGCCTTCGTTGTGGATGAGATGGCTCAGGGCCTAGGGAGTGAGTGGTGAGATGGTCAGCTTCTTTGAGCTCATCCCTGTAGCCTGCCCATGCAGGACTGGGCTAGGGAACCAGCCAGCTGAGAGATGCGGTGGCTGGATGACCCTGCTCCTAGGAAAGCAGAGGACAGTTCCAAGGCCAGTGCAAAGTAGGAGTGAAGAGAGACCAGAGAAGCCCCTGCCGCCCACCCTGGTCAGCAACACAGGCCACCTGAGTGTGTGGTCCAGGGTGTTGAGCTTTAGACCCTGGACACTGGACCGCCTCAGGTGTGTGTTCACATTGCATCTCCACCACCTGTTGGCTGTGTGACCTCGGATGAATATGCACTCTCTGATCCCTAAAGATCTCCCCTGTGGAATGGGGTTGATCCATGTGCCTGCCCCGGGGCTGTTGGGAGGAGGACGCATGTGGAGCGTCCTGCACGATGCCCGGTGGCTTGGTGCTGTTAAATGGTTAGTGATGTTTGGTGGCTTGGCACTAGCTGCTGTTGTCAGTTGGTGGTGTTTGGGCCTTTCTGGTGGGGGCCTCCCACAGCCCAAGTATTCTAGAAGGTGGAAAATGCTGACGTTGAGTTCCAGGGCACAGGTGGTTTAGTGTGGGGCAGCCTCTCTCCCCTCTGCAGGGCAGTGGTTTTTCATGTCTGTCTGCATCGGGATCAGCTGGCTGGACCCTAGCCTAGATTTGTAGAATTTGTGATTCCTGCTTGGAGACCTGAAGTTTTGCATTTCTGATGAGGTCTTGGGCCGTGCCGATGCTGCTGGCCCAGGGGACCAGCTTTGAGAGCTCCTGCTATAGGGAATGAAGGCAACGAAGAAAGGGAGTAGATCAGGCAAACCCTGTAGGTACAGTTGGACTGCTGGGTTGTGATAAGATGGAGTTCACTGGCAGGAGATGGTCGGTGCCCACTATCCCGGAACTGGACTCTCCTCTTGTCGCAACAACCTGGAACAGGTACTGAAGCAGATGCCTGCGGACAAGGCCAGGGCCGGAGTGCCAGCTCCTTTCTGAGAACGCTGGTCTCTGGGAGGGCTGCTTTATCCCTGGCCTGCAGGAAAGCCCACGTGGCCACAGCACTGAAACTTGCAGAGTAGCTTCTTGCTCCTCTACTCCTGAGCCCACACCTGACTGCTACGCTCTGCTCCAGGAAATGTAGGGGCACAGAGGACAAACTAGTTCTTTCTATCTAAGGCTAACCTACTCCAGCCTTTCTGAGCCTCACTGGAAAGATCCAGCTCCCAAGCTTGAGGATATTTGGGAAGAGAAACTCCCAGGGGATGATCTGAAGAGAAAGACTATGCAGCCCCACCGCCTGGCAATTTTAACTGCTTGGCCCTTTTTCTGGTGGTGACAGGAGGTGGCGGAGAGGTAGCATTGAGCTCCCTCCAGTGGTTGCAATGTGGCATAGCACCAGTTGTGGGTCAGGTACAGCAGAGTACAGTGTGTGGGTTTGAGGCACTCTAGGGAAGCTAAATCTTTTCACCGACATCATTTGGTAGATGTTCATAAGATACGGAATATTTTTCACGAAATCATCACCATATTGTTTCAAAACGCAAATACTCTGAAGAATTAAGTGGTGGCTATCCATTGTTCACACCTTACTGTAAATTAGTATTTTCTTCCTAGCAAGTTGAGATCATTAAATTACAATGAGCATGCATTCATTCAGCATCACCTGTGTGCCAGGTGCCAAGGAAGTCACTGGGAGTTGTGATGAGAAAAGGGGAGGAGGAAAAGAGGATAATTCTGGGTGTACTGGGTGAGGGCAAAAGGCAGCTCGTTGCAGCAGAGGAGTTGGGTGTGGGCTTGTAGTCCACTGCCTTGGTTTCTGGCTGTGGCTAAGCCACAGCATATTTGAAACCCACATAAAGCTCTTCTAGTTCTAAAATGCCCGTGAACTTGGGAAGTTTGGAAATTAACCTGGCGTCCCATTGACTGGGAGCAAACTCAAGATCACATACTAGGGCTGTTTGGCTGGAAAGGAGCAAGCTGGATTTGAGTAAAGGAAACAGTCACTACATGTCGCTCCCCCTCTTCGTGGAGGAACGACACTAAGCCCTGCCTAGGCTTCATATCCGAGTCACGGCACCATTATGTCGCTCCCCGTCTTCGTGGAGGAACGACACAGGACCCTGCGTTGTTCTTTCGTCTGCTCGGCCCTCCCCGGGTTTGCTGCTGGTTCTTCCCGGGTTGGCTACCGACCCTTCCACCTCCGTGGAAGGGCGGCTCCCCCCAGCCACCCTCCCCACTTCCGCAGGGGAGCGGCACACCGCCGGCCGGCTCTCTCGGGGGCTGCACAGGTGTTCCTTCAGATAGATGTTCCTGGTGCATGTTGTCTCTCTCCTCCTTTATAGTCCTCTTCCGCCAATCCCAACTCGGCTGCCCACACGCCGAGTATGCTGCTCTCCTCCAATCAGGAGCAGGATCAGCTCCTGGAGATCATCACTCAAGTTGGCAAGAGGCAGCTGCGTAGAAGCTGTTTTCTCCTCTCCCAGCGCCATATTGTGGGAGAGCAGATGCATAGAATAAGTCTTAATTCCAGTAACTTAGTCTAGTCCGAGTTGCTCCCCACAACTACAGCTCTCATGAAGAGCACAAAGCAGAGTGGAATGGGATTGCAGAGCAGACGTTCAGGAGTGGGATCTTGTCCTCTTACCGTGGTGTCCGCTGGTGTCGGTGGGGCTCCCAGCTCTCCTTTCATTGTGCCCCATTCCCTCCTTAGAACACTGAGTGACAGCTTGTTGCCCCATACCATCATCCTGTCCTGTTGTTATGGAACGCCCCCAAAACTGGGTCCCATCACCCAGTGCATAGCGAGCCAACCGTGGACACGAGGTTGTTGGGAAAAAGTGTTTATTGCAAAGCACAAAGCCAGGGACCAGGCAGCTTAACACTGTTTCCAGACTCCCGCAGGGATTAAAGGCTGGGGACGAGCAGTGCATGATCAGCTGGTGTGTGGATTTCTGGTTGGTCCATAGTGCACGTGGTCTTTGATTGGTCAGTGACAGGGGCCAGTGTGTTTCCTTTGGAATGACCCAGTCTGTTGGGCTAAGGGCAGCTTGGGTATCACTTTGTTTGATCAGGGCTGAGTTCCCACAAAGCTCCCTGTGTAGAGGCTAGCACTGAGCTGTTCACTATGTTGACTAGAGGGCAATTCGAGGATTGAAGATTCATGGTCACTATGCTGGCTTTACCCTTGTGTCACTTTCTTAAGGAGTTACTCTTTACAGAGGAGCTGTAAGCTGAGGAAGAGGTACTGGGGTTTGCATGAAAGGTATTAGGGAGAGGACTCAGCCTCACTCTCCTGGAGCCTGGGAGCCCCTGGGCCTTCACTGGCTTCATGGAAACGGTTTTCAGTAGTGTTTGCAGGCAGCCATGCCCAGCCTGGACTGGCAGCCTGAGTGTGAGGCACACAGTGGCCTTTGCCAAGCTAACGTCAGATGGTGTCTGGCTCCCTCCTTTACTGCCAGGGCCAGGATCTGTCCCTCAGCTGCAGGGCTGCCTCCCCTCTCCCTTGCTCCCTAGTTTTACCACCTACTTGCATCCCCATAGTTCTCCAAGTTGTTGACTGTTTACTTAGACTGGAAGTTCCGGTCTTCACGAGGGCCCCTGACACCTGTAATTCAGAGCGTCCTCTGTCTTCACTTCTTGCTCCAGCTCTCTTGCCCTGGGAGAGCTGGTGTGGTTCTGGAGTCACACAGTCCTCTGTCAGGCTCAGTTCTGCTATTTCATGACGTAGACAAATCACTCACTCAGAGGACTTCAGTTTCCTCATCTGTGAAATGGGGGTGATCATGAGAGTGTTGTCAAGATTGAATGAGCTCGTTCGTTACAAGTGTTCAACACAGACCCATAGAAGGTGTTCTTTAGTGGTAATTACTCTAGTTACTGCAGGTCAGGAGGCTTGTTAAAAGACCCAAAACAATTTCAGTTTGAGGCTGTGAAGGCTTGGGCCTAGCACGGTGCCAGTGAGAAGGAAGAGTGGGGCCAGGAGTGAAAGGGTACTTTGGGTGATGGAATGAGAGGGCTCAGTGCAGTGTAATTAAGGACCATGGAGAGGCAGGACTCATGCTGACCAGGTAGCTTTCTTTCCTGGTTGGCTAGGAGAACGGTATGGCACTCATGGAGCTGGGCTGAAAGGAATGTTGAATTCCGTGTTATGCATGTTGAGTTTTTCAGTAAGGGAGGGCTTCCATTTGGGAGCCATCTGCATCCAGGGGAACTTCAGGAGAATGGAGACGCTCTGTGAATGGAGGAACCAGTGGAGCCCTCAGAGTCGCCCAGCCCATACTCACTCCCAGACTCCTGCTCTCCATGGTAGCTGGGCTCCAGGTCCCTGACCAGCCTCCTCGTCTCTGAGTGTGGACACTGGTTTCTGGATCAGAACCATCTGAAAAGAATAGCAGTGATCTCAGTACTGACTCTCTGTCCCCTGAAGAAACCTGGCTCTCTTACGGCTGCTTCCTGATTACACTGCCCGGCCAGGTCTGGGCATCGGTCACGCTGGTTCAGAGCAACTCCACCCAAGTCCCCAGTCAGGGTGTATTTACTCAAGAGCAGACAGGCGGGGCCGGTGCTGTGGTGTGGTAGGTAAAACCACTGCCTGCAGTGCCAGCATCCCATATGGGCGCCAGTTCAAGTCTCAGCTGCCCCACTTCCGATCCAGCTCTCAGCTGTGGCCTGGGAAAGCAGTAGAAGATGGCCCAAGTCCTTAGGACCATGCACCCATGCAGGAGACCTGAAAGAAGCTCATGGCTGTTGTGGCCATTTGGGGAGTGAACCAGCAGATGGAAGACCTCTCTCTCTGCCTCCTCTGCCTCTCTGTAACTCTGCCTTTCAAATAAATAAATAAATCTTAAAAAAAATAAATAAATAAAGAGACACACACACACACACACACACAGGGAGCCTGAGCTGACAGTGGGTATGCTGCCGGGCTTCCTGTCTGGTATGGCGTGAAGACCTCATGGCTTGCTACGTCACTTCCTGTGTTCTGACTCAGATACCAAGGTTCAGGCCAGCCTTTGCGTTTTGTTAATTCTGTGCCAATTGGCCCCAATCCTTATTGCCTGATTCTTGACTGCAAAGTTAGCTTGGGCCATAAAGACTCTTGGATCTACAATCAACTCATTTCCTCTGGTTTGACTCCTGTATTTGCTTTCCAGAGATTGCAGTACCAAGAAGATATTGTAGGAAAATTGACATTGAAGCAGTAAAGGCTCTCCCACTCCCATTAAATCAGTCTTTTTTTATGAGTGCCTGTGTTAGAATTCGGGCTGGCTGAGAGGCTGGAAGGAAACGCCCCCACAAGAGAAGACCCTCACTTGTGACACCAACTGCAGGTTCGGGTACTCCCAGAAGCCAGAAGGAAGGACTCCTGTAAAACTTATTGGAAGTTGTTATACTCATGGTTATGGTTTATTACAAGGGAAGGAAGCAGATTAAAATCAGCCAAGGGAGAAGTGCGTAGGGAGGAATCTGGGGAGAGGCCTGTTGTGGAGCTTCCTCTGGCCCTGGCCCTGGGAGTTAGGACATGTTGTTTCCCGGCATCCACGCCTGGCCGTGTCCCCAGCGTGTTGCCAGCTGGGAAGCGTGCCTGGCCTCTGCTTCCACAGTCTCTGCTGTGGCCTCACTACAGAGGCGTGGGCCTCGCACCTACATGCTGACTGTGTCCAGTCCACTGGGAAGTTGAGCTGCTGATGGCTCAAAGCCCCCACCCCAAGTCACATGACTGGGGTGGCTCAAAGCCCCCTGATGCAGAAGGCTCTGCTGTCAGGGATGCCGTCCCTGAGGCTTTGAGATGATCGCCTCCCAGAAGCTGAGGACAAAACCAGACCTCTCCGTGGATAAGCTTAGATTCTCTACTGCACAACATGACTTGAAAAACAGATGCAGATCTGATCTGGAAGAGTCTTAGGCCCAGGTTTAACACCCATCATTCACTTCTTGAATACTGCACCGGAGCACACTGGAGCTGACTCAGATCACCCAGAGAGCCCACGTAGAACTGATCAGTAAACAAACCTGTAGAACAGGCGAGGATGACACAGCACAGAATAAGATGTAAGAAAATGTCGGGAGACGGTGGCCATGGGTCAGGACAGATTGCAGGTGCAGAGCAAATGGAGGGAAGGATAAGGCAAAGCACCTAATACCTCTTGTGGACTGGCCAGGTCTCCGCAGGGCAGCAAAACCTGCCTTGGCAGCCAGCTTCCCGCACCCTCCCCTCCCCTCGGAAACTCTAAGGTAACATTTATTGAAAGCAGCATTTTGACAGCCTCTTCAATCAGTAGTTAATAATCGATGATTATGGACATAAAATTCCAAGTGGCCGTACTCGGGCGCAAATGGCTCTGGCTGCTGCCATCCTTGCTTGTTGAGAAGACAAGGTAGCAGGCAGGCTGGTGGCACGCCAGAGGGAGGAGGGGACCCTGAAAGAGGCCCTCTTTTGGGGCAGGGTAAAGGTAACGGTTTTGGAAGTTCTGACTGAGAAGAGAAAGTGGGTTGGTTGCCAATGGTATCATGTTCTTGAAGCTGTTTATCAAGTGAGGGCCATCAGTGAGTCCACCATCATGATGATGGGGAGGTTTTTTCCCCATGTGCTTTGGCTGTCTGTATTATGAAGCATGAACTTGGTGCCAGGCACTGTCATTTAGTCCTCATGACTCACAGGAGATGCCATCTGCATTGCACAGGAGGCTAGGTCGTTGCTGCAGGCTGGTAACAGCGGAGAGAATCAGAGCTCAGGCAGTCCAATGCCAGAGTGAGAGTCCCTCGTAAGACCTGGAGATCTGGGAAAACAGTCACTTCTCCACTCTCCATGACTCGGTCAACTGCCATTGTCACCTGCAAAGGATCAGCCCAACTGAGGGCCAAAGGGCAGGCAAAATGATGTGTCCCCAAACCCACGTATGAAGTTTGCATCCTTTGCTGAGTAGCCCCTTACTCGGGACCCATTGATAATTAGTGCATGGCTGAGTCTGCTGTGCCTGATAGGGTGACTTTGCAAAGGGGGTTTGAAATGGCAACTCAGAATATGGGACAGTAAAAATGCTAGATTTTGGAGAGGACAGAGGGTTGTCATCACTGTGTGTCACTGGTGTTGAAGGCCTGCCAGGTGGGAGGGGCCTGGACAGAGGCACCTTGAGTGTTAAATACAATCACTTAGGGCTACTGTCACATAACTGATTCCACATGCCTCAGCTGTTCTGTGGGGGAGGGTATGAAATAGGATTTTATACATATACATATTATATACATATACACACATATATAGATAGATTTATTTATTTAAAAGCAGAGTAACAGGAGAGAGAGAGAGAGAGAGAGAGAGAGAGAGAGATCGATCCATCTTCCATCTGCTGGTTTATACCCCAAATGGTCGTAATGGCCAGGGTTGGGCCAGGCTGCAGCCAGGAGCCAGGAGCTTCATCTGGGTCTCTCACATGAGTGCAGGGGTCCAAGGACTTGGGCCATCTTCCACTGCTTTCCCAGGTGCATTAGCAGGTAGCTGGATTGGAAGTGGAGCAGCCAAGACTCGAACCAGCACCCATCCTGGATGCCGGTGCCGCAGGAGGCGGCTTTACCTGCTGTGCCATGGTGCTGGCTCTAGGATTTTATTTTATGGATGAGAAGAGTGATGTGTAGTGTGGTTAATGAACTTACCCATGGTCCTTCAGCCAGTATATTTCAGTAACATGAGCAGAGCACATGTCCTGTGAATTTCCCAACTGTGTAGTTGGGGTGGAGTTGGGGAGAGTGGAGAGAAGAGGAATATCTCTGAGCTGTGTGTCAGGGAGTGGCAGAAATGTAGCAGACACCTGCTACACAGCATGTAACTGAGTCACCTTATAAAAACTGTTGGGGGGTGGATAAGAGAAAATGGGCAGTTAGCTTTCCAGAATAAGGGTATTTCAGTTGTCCCTCACTACCCCACAACCATGAGGAATTGGTTCTGGAGCCCCAGCAGACACAAAACTCCAGCTGCTCAAGTCCCTGGTATAAAAGAGCCTAGGATTTGCATGTCAGCTGTGCACTTCCTTCCCTATACTTTAGATCTTCGCTAGATGACTTGTTGTGCGTAAGTAGTTGTTACACTCCATTGCTTAAGGAATAATGAAAAGTCTGTACATGGTCAGTGTACTTTACTTTCCACATATTTCTGCTCTGAGATTGGTTGAATCCATGGATCTGAAGTCTGTGGATATAGATGGCTGACTGTACCCTGGGTTCTCAGCATGCAGGCTGTGGACCAGCAGCACCATCGGCAGATCCCTGGCCTCACAGCTCACTACTGAATCAGAAACGCCAGGACTGGGCCCAGGCATCTGTGTGTTAGCAGAGCCCTCCCACTGGGTGTGATGCAGCCAAACCCCTGCTGTATGCAGGAGCAGATCGCTCAGCCGCTGCGCCCGCCTTGCCTTTTGCTGTGACACCTTTGGCTCCACCTCCTACCTGGAACGGAGCTCCTGCTTCCAGGCTGATGGTGTGGTTGTTGGTGCTGGGCGGTGGGCAGAGCCCACCTGGCTCCTGGAGACCTGGGGGGACTGCTTCATCACTCCCTGGCTGTGTGACATGACTCTGGGCAAGCCAGTTGGCCTGTTTCCTCACCCTTGAAGTAGAGGGGTTGCAGAGTTGTGTGCACTGAGTTAAATGCTAAGTAGATGTAAAGGTGGCCACCAGTGTCTGCCACTCAGAACCATGTTCAGTAAATCGTTTTGAATCTCAGCTGGACATCTGGAAAGCCCTTCTCTAGTCCCTGGGGGACCCACATTGAAGTGGAGCCTGGGGCTGTGAGAGCAGCAGTGTTAGTCCCCTTTACCTCTTGGGAGGGGGAGATAAGAGGCAGCATCAGGGAGAAGAAGGAGGCAATGAAAAGACCCGCAGGATTAGGGGTTGGCAAACTGGGGCCTGGAGCAAAATCTGGCCCATGCCTTTCTTAGACAGCCTTTGAGCTGAGAACGGTTTTTTACAGTTTTAATTGATTGAAAGAAACAAGAAGAATGACACTGTCTACCACCCGAAAATGATAGGTAATTCAGATATTATTGTCCGCGCATAAAGGTTTATCCAGACGCTGTCGTGCTGAGTCAGTTACACACTGTGGCTGCTTTTGTTCTAGAGTGGCAGAGTTGAGTGGTTGCCCCTGAGAACATACGGTCTGCAAACCTAAACCATCCACCACCTGCCCCTTACGGAAAAAGTGTAGGGGATGTGGGATGGAGACACGAGGCGATGCAGAAGGCGGTGCTAAATGGCAGGTGCTGCTGAACTTTGATGCAACAAACACGTACTGTGCTAAGTGTTTTATGTGTGCAGGCACATCTTTATCCCCATTTTTCAGGTGGGCAAACTGAAGATTAACCTGCCCAGGTCACAGACAGTGTGGAGCCAAGATTTGAATTGAGATCCAGCTGTTTTCCCAGCTGAGGTTGTAACCACTGTGCTCTATTTCTTCATGGTACTTGGTGGGTCAAATTAGGAGATGCTTAGGGACTCTGCAAGGCATTGGGCAGTGGCTGGAAAGGGACCAGGGTGCCTTGGAGGGCGATGGACACTCGAGGGGATTAGATTCTGAAATGTTTCGGGGGCTCATTTAATGGAAAGCAGAAGCAGGCTGGGAGAAGAAAAGTCCTTATCACAGCAGATACCTCTGGGCTGAGGTCATGTTCTCCCCGCTAGTGCACCACCACCACCCCTGGACAAAGCTCCTGCCCACTTCTCCCTCTCCCCGGTCTGCTCGTTAGCCCAGCTTGCTAATGAGGAGGCACAGCAGGCCTGAGGAAGGGCACCGAGAGCCGGTGAGCCGGGCCTGGACGGCAGAGTTGGTTGCCGTTTTGTCTGTAAAATAAGAATGTCAAGGAACAATTGTGTCTTCATTGCTGTGAATGTGGGCCTTGTGCTTTCAAAGGTCAGTGCCTGTGAGCACATCATGGTTTCGAGTGGGTTCCTATGGTAATCAGGCCAGTGTGACTGAGGGCATTTTGTGTCCGACAGCAGGGTGCTGGATTGCCGTCCTTCTCTGAGCCTCATGTTGTTTCCTGCAAATGTAACTCTTTCTGTTTCGCCCCTTTTCTTCCTTTCTGCACCACACTTAGGTCTGGAGCCAGGGACTCCCTCAGCAGGTATGGTCTTCTTGCATTCTTGCTGTCTCTGCCTTCCATGGGGGTGGGGGGACCTGGATTAGGAGAGCCAGGGAGTCTTCCCGGGAATGAGGGGTTTTTGTTTTGCTTTTTCTATCTCTCAGATGATTGGAGGCTTTCTTCCGGCGCTGATGCCAATGGGAACGCCCAGCCTTCTTCGCTCGCTGCCAAGGGCTACAGAAGCGTGCACCCCAACCTTCCTTCTGACAAGCCCCAGGTAGGCATGTGCCCAGGGGTGGGGGGTGGGGGTGGGCTTCTGGAGTGGCGCCTGTTGTTGTGTCTTTTGGCTAAGACTTGGGACTTCTGGCTTGCCCAATCTATTGTGAAATAATTTCCAAGCATTTGGGGCAGTTCTGTAAGGACCAGAATTCTGGGGAGAGTTGGGCCATGGGGAAGCAGAGGTGCAGGATGAGGCTGATCTGCACCAGGGCATTGGGAGTGAGCCCGGTGTTTTCTTGGTTTGACGTGTGCATGGAAATGGTCTCAACGAGGGCATGCTAGTAGCCCAGAATAAGTAGGAAAGAGGTCTGAGCTTGGCTTCGAACACAGCTCTGTACGGTGTAAGACTGAGGAGTGCATCTTGTGTTCAGTGCATTGATCTGGGGGAGTTGGGCTGTCAGTGTGCAGCGACTGTGTCCCTGAGGACAAAGGCCAGGTAGCGTTTCCCAGGTCCAGAGCCCAGCTGCACCCTGCAGGAGAAAACCCCGCAAAGCTGTACAACTTGCAGTGGGCATCATTTTGCTTCAGCCTCTCCTGCTAGGTGGTTTTCCTGACCTTTCTTTCTCCCTCCTCTTTCTTGCTACTTTGCTATTTTGGTGAAAAGAACAGACCCTGTTTTGATGCAGATGATCTATGAAGAACGCTTCTACACAGAGGAGCCTCAGCCGTGGAATGCAGCGGCCTTTAAGCTGGGCTGATCAGAACACACTGCAGAAGTGTGTTCCTTGGGTGGGCACTTCCCTGTGCCCGCCTCCCTCTGTGAAGGCGCTCCCAAACTCACAAGGAGCCTGCAAATTCCACGGGTCCTTCCTTGTTCACACTGGGCCCTGAGAGGAAGCCGAGTCAGCAGGGATGGCTCCTTCCTCTGCAGACGCCTCTTTTCCCAGGCTGAGAGCTGGCTGCTGTGTCTTGTGTGCTGGGGAGCCGTTCTGTCAGCTGCCTCTATGCACTTCCCTAAGTACAGCTGCACGCATCCAGGGCCACTGGTCAGAACCAGCAGCTGCAGAGGGGCCCAGCTTCCCAAGGTCTCTGTTAGACATGGGCACAGGGAGATCATTGGGTCTCCATGGCTTGCCCTAATTTTGCCACCTTCCCCAGTGTGCTGCCTGTGGTGGACACACTTCAGCCATCTCCAGAACGGATGCAGTCGGCTCTGTCCATACTAGGAAACAGTGCTGATGAACACAAGTCAAATGTAGTGGCACCTCATGGTCCACTGTCAGTGAATTAGTGCAGCAGGCAGCACAGTAATTCCTGTGGCTTCCTTTTTTTTTTTTTTTTAAATTATCTGAAAAGCAGAGTGACACACAGAAATAAACACAGAAAGACAGACAGACATCTTCCATCTGCTGGTTCACTCCCCAGATGGCTACAACGGCTGGATAGGTCTGGGCCAGGCTGAAGCCAAGAGCCAGGAATTCTACCTGGGTTTCCTGTGTGGATTGTGGGGGCCCAAGCACTTGGACCATCTTCTGCTGCTTTCCCAGGAACATTAGTAGGGAGCTGGATCAGAAGCGAAGCAGCTGAGACTCAAACCGGCTCTGATACAGGATGCCAACATCATAAGCTGTGGCTTAACTTGCTGTGACACAGCGCTGGCCCCCTCTTTAGATTTCTTAAACACCTCTTCTTAAGAGATCATTTTAAAAACATGTGCAGTAAAGAAAAATTCCTTTTAAATGCATTTGCGTAACACCGTGATTGAGCTTCTCTGTAGTGCTTGGGTCACTGTTCACGTTACCCTCCCAAGCAGTTTGCAAGGGCAAACCTTACAGTGCAGGCGAGCATCCCATAATAGCCCCTGTGGATAGTGTGCTTTCTTACCTGTCGCTCTGTAAGGATTTCCTTCTTCCTGGAGTTTCTTTAAAGGAACTGATAAACTGCTAAAATAAAGCTTTTATTTGGCACATTCAGGGTAAATTTGGCCATCCAAATTTCCAGACTCCTTAGGTCACGCATTACTTCTTGGATTTGTTCCCTGAACGCAGACATGACTTCTTGTCTGCACGGCAGACAGAGCTGTGTAAGTATGCACTGGCTGCGACAGAGCCCGAGTGGGCTGGGGCCTGCCCTGGCTTGGTGTCAGCTAAAGGAAGCTCCCAGGCCCCTTGGAGGCCTGTATCTCCTCCTAGGGACAGACTTGGCATCCAGGAGACCTGTGGGCCAGATGGGAGTCCTGTCCTGCCAGCCTGGCCCCTCTGCCCTGCTCCAGGAACAGGGAACCAAGGTTTCCCTCTCTGTGACATCAGCATCATCGTGGCCATGTCCAGCCGGGGTAGGGGTTAGTAGGTTTTGGAACCGTGTAAACTAGAAACATACTGGAATCTCTCAGGAAGCCTCATTTTTTCACTGACTACCTTCTCAGAGCATAAGTGAAATTTTATCAGTAGCCAGCCAAGCAGGGATACAAACTGCCCTTGTGGTTCCTGCAGTGTTTACAATAAAATAAAAAGCAGTTCTTTCCATGTAAAGTCGCTGTGTCTGTCCCCTTCCTTCTTTAGGCCTAAAGGAGGCCCCAGGACGGAGGGACTTTGACTCCGAGTGCCGTGTCAGCACTCTGGGGAGGTGTCCTTGCTGCAGATCAGAGCCCTGGGAAGCCCATGCCTGGTGCAGTGCAGTCCTGATGCCATATATGGCCACAGCCAAATTAACTTAAAAACTCAGTGAAACAGATTTCTATCTTTGGACAAGAAGGACTCACATGTGGGACATTTGAGCTCAAAGTAAAAACAAATCTGAGCCCAAAGCTAAGTGGTCTTTTGCTCACCTCCTTAACAGCTGCCGTCAGCTCACCTGGCTGCCCCAGTGGTGCGTGGCAGTCCACATGTTTTGTTTCTAGGGAGCATCCTTTAGTCTGCAAACGTGCCCCAACCTCCAGTCCAGGTCCACTGGCACCAAATGAGTTCCTTTGCAGGCTTTTGCCCTTGCTGACTCGCAGAGCGGGACTGTTCATTTTCTAGCTTGGCTGGTACGTGTGGCTCCGTTCTGGGTGTGCTATGGAAGGGACAGGCATTGAGCTAGCTGAGGAGACCCACACAGCTGCTTGCCCATTCAGGTTATTTGAAAACTGAGTTCTAAGATTCCTCGCTGCTTCTGGGTTCAGATTCTAGCCCAGAGTCATAAACTTTGTTTTATTTCTTGTCTATTCATCCTTCCTAACATCCCTTCCCCTTGCTGACCATGCTCCAAAAGATATAAAAAGCAAAACACGATTTAAAAATCAAAGTAGACCCACACCCCTGAGCCACCACAGTTTTGGGTTCCAACCCATTGGCCAGGCATTAACCAAACTCAAACTGGCCTCACCTGTGCAGTCTGGAGGAAGGTTTTGGCTTTCTTCTGGCCCTGGGATATCTGGGGACGTGAGCTTTCCTCGTCTCATGGACTGATTCCCCATTGAGCCACAGGTTGGCAGGTGGTCATCAGCTGGAGAGTCCTCCATTTCCTGACCCTCTTCCCTGTTGTGGCCCAAGAGGAGGGGTGTCTGGGGCAGAGGGACAGAGATGGGAACTGTAGCTCTTTAGCTCTGGACCTGTAACCAGAGCTCTGGGCTTAAGCCATGATTCCAAGGCTGATTACTCACCTCTGGGATTGATTCTCTGTACATGTGATGGGCATGCTGGGGCTGGAATTTGAGAAACCAGGCACAGTTAGTCTGGTGGCTGATGACATGTGTTGTTGCCTGGTCCCTTTTTCTTGTGTATCAGAGCTGGGAGACTACGTGCTTTTAGTGATAGTGCGTCAGAGTGTCTCCTCTGAGCAAAGAGCACATGTGTGTTCAGAGTCCTCAGCATTTTCTTCGTGGTCAGCTCTAGTTTGTTATGGTTATGGAATCAAGTGCCAAATCTCAGTGGCTCCATGAAGATATCTGTCTTGGGAACACAAAGAAATGTAGTTATTTCAATTCTCCTTTCCCTGAGAGAAAAGAATGAGAGACACTCCAAAGAGTTCCAGTGAACTTAAACTTAAAAAAAAAAAAAAAAAAAATTAAAGGGCAGTGAGACAGAGAGAGGTCTCCATTCTCCTGTTCATTCCCCCAAATGCCCACAGCAGCCGAGCCTGGGTCAGGCTGATGCCAGGAGTCCAGAAGTCAGCCTGGGTCTCCCCTGTGGGTGGCAGGGACTCACCTGCTGCCTCTCAAGCTGTGCATCAGCAGGAAGTTGGAATCAGGAGCAGAGCTAGGAATCAAATGTACGCACTCCAGTATGGGATGCGAGAGTCCCAGGGGGCATCTTAACCACTGTGCCAAATGCCTGCCCCCGCTTACACTGTTAAAGCCAAAGTCTTAATGAGGAAAGTAGGCCTGAGAGGGAAGGGGCGGGGCTGGGGGGGAATCCTTCCCAGGGCATTTGGCTCCCTTGACACCACTGTCGAGTAAGGAAGGCAAATAAATAAAGATGCAGTCGGCTGAGGACTGGCCTCAGAAGTGACTTAGCATTGTGGGCTGGGCCCAGCCTCCCCAGGAGTAGCAAGCAGCAGGCCAACCCTCCAGGGGACTCAGATTCAGAAGAGAAGTGTGGGCGCCACGGGGAGTCTCACCAGAAGGTTTTGTTTCAGAGTGCGTCGTGCTGTTTTTTCTAATGGTCAACCTTCTTTCCATGTTCCCTCCTCTTCCTCTCTTCTTTTCCCTGTTTCAATATTGTGTCTTGCAAATACCACTCCAGGTTCTCTGTCCCCCTAAAGTGGCGTGCTTTGCATGGCAGCCGCCCACTACGTGCAGTCCCCACAAGGGCTCCCTCCGCGTGAGCTCACCAAGGCCTTACATCCCACTCAGCACCCCTGGCCAGCAGGACCCCTCACAGTCCCAGCCCAGCTCTGTGCCCCTGGCAGCCAGATCTCACCTCAAAGACATGGTGTGCCCTGGTGCCTTGCTTACGGATTCCACTTTGCCCTGTGCTTCGTCCCCATCCCAGCACCACTCTGCAGCTACCGGGACAGTTGATAGCAAGACTGTGAGCTCTAACCCACGTCATGGGCCAGCTGGGAGTAAAAAGGTCAGCAGCTTATATGTCCCTTGTTTATCCAATAACATTCGCCGGGCGGCATCGGAAACGTCCTCTGGTGCTGCACGTGACCTGGCCAAAGGCACTGCCCTGGAGGCTGCAGGCACCCGAGCACCAGCTCCCAGCCCTGTCTCCTGCACAGCCGGCACAGGAAAGGCACCCCCTGCTCCTCCTCTTGACTCTCCCAAGCTACTCTTGGACATCTGTAGAGATGCCGGTGGTGAGCGTCCTTCCCTGGGGACTCAGGCTTCCTTCCTGGATGCAGTGAGACCACCCGTGCTAGGCCCCCAAGGTACCTCCGATCCTGAAAACTGGAGGAGCCAAGAGCCTTCCCTTCTGCAGCCGTGCTGTCCAGCCAAGGCAAGGAAGTGGGAATGTCTGTGTGTCTCCTGCCCTGTCTCCTCCGAAACTGACCAGACCGGCTTGTTTGTTTGTTTGCGGGCTGCCCTCCCTCCCTTCTCTTTCCTCATTAATGTTGCTGTGGCTCTAATCCCAAGTTCCTCTCTCTAAGCATCTCAGCACAGACCTCTGTCTGTCTCCCTCTCTCTTTTCTGTAAATGTGCTAAGTGTGTCAGCATGTGGAGCCCACAGACTAATATTGTGGTGAGATGACTCTGTGTGTGTGTGTGTGTGTGTGTGTGTGTGATGACAAGGTGCCAAAGAAACTGCATTTACTTGCAAGATTGCAGGCTATCCAGAGGTTCTGTGGGGTTAATCACAGCCTGCCTGCCTGTTCTGTTGTTCTTTCTCTCTCTTGTAAAGTGTTAAAAGGATTCAAAAATAGATGGGCAGAAAGTAACCTTGGCCAGAGCTCCCTCTGGGTCAGGGGTAGCAGGAGGCCAGCTGGCCAGCACCCACTGTCTCAGGGATCGGAGGCAAGGGCACCAATTAGATCCTTCTCGGAGTACATCACTGCGTGCCCACCTACGACTGTTTACGTTCCGGACTCACGGCCGCCTGCCGCAGCCCTTGGTGTAATGACCCCCTTATTTCTCGCAGGATGCCTCTTCGTCCAGCCCGGCCAAGCCCGAGGTAATAGTTGTCCCTCTCTACCTGGTTAATACCGACAGAGGGCACGAAGGCACGGCCCGACCTGCAGCGCCCCCGGGCACGCCGGGCTGCGTCCACCCGGTGCCAGCCACCGCCTCTGCCGCCTCGCCTCTGACCTTCCCGACTCTAGACGATTTCATTCCCCCTCACCTGCAGAGGCGGCCGCACCCCAGCCCGCCAGCCAGTGCTTGTGGCTCCTTGCCCCCCGGTAGCCACACGCCACCATCCTTCTCACCACCACCTCCGCTGGTCCCTCCGGCCCCGGAGGACCTCCACAGCGGCTCGGAGCCCGACCTCACGGGAGCTGTTCCAAGTACCGTAAGCTTGCCGGCCCCCTCCCACGGCCTCCCCGGTGCCTGCGCCCTCCCGGCGGTGATCGCGCGCCTCTCGCTGCACTGCTCCGTGCCTGTGTGATGGCTCAGCCGCGCTGGCTGCCCCTCCAGTGCATGCTCCCCGGCGTGTCCCCAGCCCTCCTGCCGCTGCTCTCCCTTGCTGTCCTGTCTCCCCGAGAGCACTTTCTTCCCCTGCGACCTTCCTGGGCCAGGCAGGTGGGGCCGTGTGCAAAGCGGAGTGGCACGGGGTAAATAGGCGGGGGGCTTCCAGCAGGCAGCAGGGGGTGCTAAGGAGGAAGAGGCCTTCGGAGATGTCCGTGAACAGACTCTCTGTTATCTCAGAAACAGCAAGGACTGGGATGAAAAAAGTTGAGAGAGTTGAGACTTCACCGAGCAAAAGGGTCTGTCCAAGTGTTAGGAGCTTCAACCCAAAAGGCTAGAGCCCTGATGGGGAGGCTCTGGGGCCCCAGTGCTCATGGACTTTAAAGGGCCCTGGCACTGTGGGCCATGGGTGATGAGGCCCTGTCCCTGGGGGAGAGCCCAGCTGCTCTAGAGAGAAAGCTGAGCCAAGGTGCTTGTGTCTCCCTTGCCCTCCAGAGCCCTGGGAACTGAGAGAATTTAAAGGGCTCTCAGGGCGGGGCATGATTTGGGGACACCCGGATCCACTCACAGGGCTGTCAGTTACGGTGGGATCCAGTAGATGTTAGCTACAGTGCCAAGGACTTGCCCTAAGAATGGGGGCCGGTCACTCAGCAGTACACTTGCTAATGAACAGTGAACCCTCGGGTGCCTGCCCTGTCTGGCTACCTTGGGTACAGCTGTGAACAGGTCAGGGCCCTGCTCTCAGAGGCTGGGCAGTGCATCAGGTCACGTGGACGTAGGTGGGGCCACCTGAGGGAGAGCGAGGCTTGACTGAACGGCCAGCTCTAGTCTTTCCTCCCAGAGTTTCCAGTTCAGTGGGTCTGGGAAGAGGTCTAGGATGACCATTTGGCAGCACGTACCCCGTGGGTTCCTAACGCTGGGGTCCACATCCCGCATTTTGAGATGTAGTGATCTGGTGAGGCAGATGCATTCCCTGGCTCCCCTTTGTGGAAAAAAGTGTGCCCACCCAGCTGGCCCAAATGGCTTGTTAAGCTGAAGCCAACCATGCAGAGACAAAGAGGGAAACTTTCTATTTGGCCTGCAGGAGAAATTATAATGAGGCATGAGGCACAGTGAAGCCACGAGCTGGTCCATCCCTGGGCGGGGACCTCTACTCGAATCGGTCAGGACCAGGCCACAGCTGGCCCACAGGCGTGGATGTCCCTCTCTCCCCAGTCTTTGCAGCTCAGCTCTGTTGGAAGAAGATGCGAGATTATTCCCTGATGCCCCCCTGCCCCTTGCTCAGCTGAACGTAGAACTTAGAAGCCACTCTTGTTTTGGGGCGTGCAAGCATCGTCCCCTTGCACACAGTGTCTCCCCAGCAGGAGGTGGAGGGACTCTTGCATGTAGGGCCCCCATACGCCACTGTATGTAGTTTTGTTGTGACCTATAATGTATCATCTGTGTAGCTCCAGGTTTTCACATCCAGTTTGTTTGAGGTGCCCAGAACAGAGTAGACAGGGGATTGTCCTCAGTTTGTCAGACCCCACTAATCAGCCTGCTATAGACTACCCAGAGGACTTCAGCTGGCCCCATGTCGTCTGGTTTTGCCCAGGTCACAGCATAAGAGATGCGGAAGGGACACTGCTTAGAGTCTGTGTGACAGTTGATGTCACCATGGGTGGTGTTTGAGCCTTCCTTGGTACCTGCTCCGTCTGCAGGAGAGTAAGAAGGAAGAATGAAAGTGTTAATTGATCTGAGTTCTTTCCACCACTGGCTTTTTTTGCGATGATCGAGAAATAAGGCACAGTAAATTTGTAAAGTGCTTCATGCTCACATTAGGCATTTGTGCTTTAAAGAGCTGCATGCCTGATATTTTGTGTTCCTATGTGCATCCTGGCAGAGTTTTTTTTTTTAAGATTTATTTAATTTATTCGAAAGAGTTACAGGGAGAGGTAGAGCCAGAGAGAGAGAGAGTTCTTCCATCCGCTGGTTCACTCCCCAAATGACCACAATGGCCAGAGCTGAGCTAATCTGAAGCCAGGAGCCAGGAGCTTCTTCTGGGTCTCTCACGTGGGTGCAGGGGCCCAAGGACTTGGGTCATCTTCCACTGCTTTCCCAGGCTATAGCAGAGAGCTGGGTTGGAAGTGGAGCAACAGCTGGGACTCGAACCAGTGCCCATATGGAATGCCGGCCCTGCAGGCCAGGGCTTTAACCTGCTGTGCCACAGCGCCAGCCCCCTGGCAGACTTTTCAGTGATACGACATTTTCTTTATTGTATCACTTTGGAGGTAAGTTAGGAAGAGTGTAATTATTTTTTCCACTTTCCAAGTGGCAGAATTGAGATGCGGCACTTTGTACAAGATCATACCATGCCTCTTAGGTCTTGGAGAAAGAGTTTGTTCACTGAAAGGGCTGTTGCTCCTAATGGCAGTGGCTGTTTAGGGCCCTTTTGGAAGAGAGAGATGGACTCAGGCAGTGGTTGTGAAGCCCTACTGTGTGTGGAGCTGTCCTGGGTACTGACACGCACATTCTCTCCTCTGATGAGCTCATGCTCTCTCGCTGCAAACTGTTGGTCACACAGGTCACACAGGTGAGTCCTGTCCTTCATAGGATGTTCACTGAGCATCTGTTGCCTGCAGGGCATTTTGCTACGTGCTCGGGGAGAGGGGAGAGTGACAGGAGGAAGGGTGCCTGGCCCTCATTCTGCAGGTACTTACACAGTTCATCCCTGATCTAACATAATGATTGTTTCAAGATTACCTATCAAAATTTTGTCCTCAAATCCCTTTAAGAATGCCCTCCTGGGTTAATGGTTTATAAATTCCAAAGTAACAGCCTTTGTAAATACATAGAGATGATGGAAGAGGCTATCTAAATAGACTTACTACATTTTGGAGGTCTTCGCGTTTGTTTAAAAACGCCTGGCATTATCCCCATCGTGCAGATTATAATGTTCATATTAATCATTGTATTGGTATTTCTGGCAGAGACCTCAGGTTTCTAAAGTCAGGATTCTCACAAGTCTTTACTTCAGGGATTTTTGTCACTCTAATTTTAGAATGAAAAAATGTCACAGTAGGATAGGATAAGATCCAAATCTCTGCAGCCAGCATTAGTAAAATTGCTCCGTGGTTCTGATGCTAAGAGCAGCTTTCTGAGAGAACTGTTACTTAACTCTTCCCTCTTCTTCCATCCGTGTCCTCATGTTCTCAATCTCTCGACACAGAACACTAAACTGCCCTGATCTCTCCCAACTCAACCAGCTCTTGTTCTTGGATCTCCTACGGAATGGCATGGGTCTTGCATGTTGCTCTACTCTGATTGGAATTTGCCTTTTCAGTAACCAGATTGACTCACAGCCACTACCGGGTGAAACCAATGAATGATGTTCCTGAGATTTTCAGTAACATTCGCCTCCTCCCTCTCCCTTACTAATTACCAACAAAGAATAAGCATTCCGGATAAAAATCTCTAACTGGAATTAATGATGTGATGCATCTCATTGATTATGTTTCTTTTTATAATTAAGATCTGTATGTAAAACTTCACATTTCTTCCTTTGAAAAACGTTGGCTCCCGGTTTCTGGTATCTAGAGCTGGTTACAGTGTGTGCTTCCTTTTCAGGGTTCCAGTCCTCTGCTAAATGAAGTTTCTTCCTCCCACACTGGAGGCGACTCCCAGACCTCCACGCCCGTGAGCAAGCCCTCCTCGGCCTACCCCTCCACCACCATCGTCAACCCTACCATCGTGCTCTTGCAGCACAACCGAGGTGAGAGCTTCCCACACACCCTTACCCAGGTCGCTGGCATCCAAACAGCTCATCCCTGACATCGGGGACAGGGTTTCCCTTGGCCCAGAGCAACGACCGCAGATCCCGCCCTGGGCCTTCTGCCTGTTTATGCAGTCCCAGGGCCCACAGAACTGCCAGCAGGCAGAGGGGCCCCCCTCTTTTGGGGTGGTGTCTGAGTGAGCAGCCTGGGCCAGCGCGTGTTCCACACTTTGGGTATTCATGGTAGTCTTCTTTGGAAGCTAACATCAGAAAAGATAAAAAAAAAAGAAAAAAAGAAAGGTAAAAGCCTCCTCCCACCCTTAGTAGAGTCACAGGAGCAGCTCCTCCCGCCTGCTGGTTCCAAATGGCCTGCATTATCCGGAACTGGACCAGGCCTGTGCTGGGAACCAGAAACCCAATCCAGGTCTCTCGTGTGGGTGGCAGTGACTTCAGCCAACACCTGTTAGCCTCTTAGGGTCTGCCTTGGCAGAAAGCTGGGGTCAGGAGCCAGCTAGGAATCAAGCCCAAGCACTCCAATATGGGACACAGGCATCTTTACTGCTTAGGCTAAATGCTCACCCCAGATTTGTGTCTCTTAATTCATCATCATGCAAATTCTAATGTGGCAATTTGCATAGAAAATCTAGGTACAATAATCTCTTTTTTAAGTAATGTCATTAATGATTTAGTTCTTTGACATAGTTTTCTAGAGGGCAGAATTTTAGGGTACCTAGATTTTAAAAGGCAACACACTAGATTGAAAAATTTCTAAAGCACGAAGCATGTTTTTGTGCCTCTAGACCAGAGCGACGGAGCTGCTCTCAGTGGCTCAGCACCGCAGGTTGCTGTGTAGTGTCGCCTTCTGGGACTTTGGTTTCCGGGGCTGTTTGCCTTTCCACTGCGTGGCCCCAGTCAGCTCAGTCCAGAGCTTCCTTGTCTGTTTTCTGAGGCTGCTGCTAGTTGGTTTCTCCCCTTGGATTTGAGTGACACGGTGGAGGTTTGCGGGAATAATGGTGTGTGTTGAGTCTTTTGCCTGAAAATTCCAAGCAGCGCATCTCGATTCCAAGTTTTCCCTTTTGGAATCCCACGGAAGAATAAGTGTCCCCTCTGCAGGGGTCCTTTGCAGCTTGCACTGCGGTGTTTTCAGGCTGTTCCCCAGGGTCTTGTCTGAATTTCAAAGGGCCCTGGAAGCTTCCTTGTGTTCAGAGCTCTGTGCCTGTGACCAGGTCTTCCTTTGCCTGACTCCCTGCTCACCAACTTCATTCTTTTCCTCCCTTCCCTCTTTCTGTGCTAGCCAGGATGAGAATGGGACCAGCATCTATTTTTAATTATTTTCCATGCTAAGAGTTTTCTGTTTCCTGCTTCTAACTTGAAAAGTGGATGAATAAAACATTTTCTGTCAGTTAGAATCTTCCCACTCAAAGCTTAAATAGTTGGCTTGGTAGTCCCAGGTCGGTCCCCCCCCCCCCCCCCACACACACACACTGTGTGTGGCTTCCATATTAATTTTCACTCATGACTCCATGGTCTTTACAGGATGAGAAGTGTCCCCAGCCCCCACACTGGCCACGTGGGAGCCCATTCTCCTCCCAGCCCTGCCCTCTGCCTTCTTGGCAGTCGCTAACCTTGCCCAGAGACTGTCTATAAAACAAGACAAAGCAAAGTTTTCGGTTTTCTATGAACTCCTTTATGACTCATTTTTCTTTTTTAAATCCAAACAGAAGCGAGTTGGTTCCCAGAAGGAAAGGCAGTTTCTTTAAAAATGGGATTTATTCCCGAGGCAACTTGTTTGTTGTCGGGAAGTGCCAAGTGCAGTGCCAGCTGCTTCTACACAGCCCTTCTGACGACACCGAGTGTGACATCTCTGGGCACGGAAATGCCTGCCGTTCCTTTGGGTTTCTTCCTTCAGCGAACGACTTCCTCCTTTTGACCCACATACCTTCAGCTCTTGCCCTTTTCCTTTGTCCCTGGGCTTTAAAACTCAGAGTGGTGCAGCCTGAGATGCACATCCCTCAGGAAAGGATCTGAGTGTTGGCGTTAGGGCTTTTGGTTTTTGTGTTGTTGTTGTTGTTGCTGCTGCATTAAATGATAGCTTCCCATAGAGAGCAAAACCAAATGTTCACCAAGCAGGAGGGCAGGAAATGTGAATAGCTGAACCCTGCTGGCCCTGGCCTGTGCTGCTTCTCAGACATGGAGTGGAGGTGTGAAGGGGTGGAGGTCAAGCTGCAGAATTTACCGGCCTGGCAGCCCCGCCTAACCTGTAGACAGGACCCTTAGAAACAGTTTCTTAACGATTGCAGATTCTCCTGAGGGACGGATAACTCTGCTCCACTTCTGGAATTCTCATTTAGTCATCCTAAAAAAGTTCTCTTTTTTTTTTTTCTTTCTGTACTTGGACACAGTCTGACAACAATCTGACCTCCCCACACCAGCCTTCCCTGCTAGGAACAGAGGGGCACGGAGCCTGCGGCTGATGGTTGGGAAGAGCACGGCCCCCGTGCCCTGCCTCCTAAGTTTTCATGCCACGTGTGTTTGGGAGCAAATCCCTGACTGTCTTTCTGGGAAGGGGGCTTTGACTTGGGAAACTCTGAGCACCGAAGGAGGTGCAGGGGTGCCCCTCACGCAGGGCTTCTTGGCCTTTCATGTGCATCCGATCCTGGGGTCTTGTTAGCTGGCAGGTGCAGAGTCAGGATGTCATGGGGGAAGGGATGGCGGGATTCTGTGTTTCCAGCAAGCACTCTGGGCTCACCAGGTCTGCTGGCCCATGGGCCACACTGGAGAGCAAAGGGCTTGGTGGTTCCCAGACTTAGCTGTGGATACATGAAACAGTCCTGGGATTGCCCAGGGTTACCAGTTGCTAACTTGGCTGAATAACACCACTGAAAACAGTCATGACTGCCGGCAGGGTCGTGCTGTTGCACACTTCCAAAGCAGAAACAACATCGTTGTTTACACTGAGTGTCGGTCACTTCTGCCAGCTGCAGAGGGTCCTGCCTACAGCCTGCAGAGTAGAGTCTGGGGGACCCATGGATCCTCTTACATACCATGGAGCACTTTAACAGATGAGGAAACTCAGGCTGAGGGTTCTGTGATCAGCCATTGTCATCTGGCTGAGCCTGGTGTCTCACTGGGCCTCTGCCGGTCCAGCGAGCATTCAGATGGGCCCAGTGGCAACTTTCCCTGGTCGTGAGCTCCCAAGCCGCTCTGTTTACTTCTTGCCCCCACTGATTCTGGCAGGAGGGTGGGGATGCGGCTTAGGGGTGGGGTGGGTGATGACAGCACCCATGGGCTGGCTGGCGCTCTATTTTTATCTATGTGGCTGCTTTATATTTAGCAGCTGGGGATGGTGAAGGTCATTTTTGTGCTTAGCTGATAGCAAGTACATACTGGACTATCCAAGAGAGACGGTGGCTTCCCTTACGTGCCAGAGCCCAGGAGGCTGAGAAGCTGCTAGAGTGGAGAATCAAGTGGAGAGTCAAGCTGGAAACAGCCCTCAGAGCTGGGGGTGCTGAGTTCTAGACCCGCCTGATTTTCAGTGTAATCTTGGAGAATTTGTGCCCCGATCTGAGATCTCCTGAACAAAGCTGCTTTTTTTTTTTTTTTTTTTTTTTTTTTTTTTTAAGTGATTTCTCCTGTACCTTGAACCAACCAGGTAGAGGCTAAGACTGTGCCTTAGTTTTCTTAGTCTTCTTAGTCGTCTACCCCAGGGAGAATAGTCACACCTGAATGCTAGGGTTGTTGTGCAGGTTCCAAGTGTTCTATGTAAAGGCTGTTAAAACAGTGCCTGGCTCATAGGGGCACCATGGCTATAGTTAAGATTAATTTTTGCGAGCAGATACCAAGACAGATTACAGAGGTCTTGCCCGTTGAAGCCAGTGGGTCCAGAGGGTCCCCCTGTGTGACGAGATCATCTGAGGGCAGTGGCAGCCCCAGGCCTGGTGCAGCTCTGGAGGAGGCACCAGGAGACACCCTGCCCGGGTAATGGGAACCACAGTGACAGTTGTGCCTGTGGCTGAGCTGCCCACTTCAGCGTCTAAGCCTGGGGGACGGGGTGAACACAGGGCTTGGGATGCTCATGGCTTGTGGCAGGACTCCGTGGGCCCCCCCGTGTGCTGTGTGAATCTCACACTCTGTTCTTTTCTTTTGTCACAGAACAGCAAAAACGACTCAGTAGCCTTCCAGGTAGGTGAGAAACATTTGTTTACATGCTAACCCTGAATAGTTGAAGCTATCTTTTGGTGACCACCTGATGCTCAGTGAGCACCAGTGTCCCGAGTGCCTCACATGGGGTAGGGACACTGCTTGCTGTGGGACTTAAGAGATTCGAGAGACAGGGATGGGCCCTGCCTCCTGGAGTGGAGCTTGCTGGCCAGGGTAGACCAGGCAGATGAACCAAACTAGCAAATGTGCATCCCGGGGACTTTGACCCAGGCCAGGGAGGGTAAGCACTGGGCCCAGGGCTCAAGAATTGTGCTATAGATGCAGTGTCCATAGCAGGCCTCTCTGAAGAGGTCACCTCCTGGCCTTTGTCTCTCTCCCAGGACAGAGCAGGTGGGACTGGGGCACATGGGCAGGTGCCTTCCTTTCTGTGCCGAAATACGCAAGTAGGTACCTTCAGGGTAACTGTGCCCCGAAGCAGGCGCAGATGCCTCTGCAGAGAGTGCCACAGCTCAGATTCCCGGGGTTGGGTGGGAACGCGTGTTTCTCACCCGCTCCCCTGTAGTGCCAACACTGCTCTCTATGCTCGCCACACTTTGCCCGGCCATGCGTCAGGAGGTGCTCAAGGTGCAGGGTGACTTAGGCACAGGCAGGTACCCAGGCTCAGTCCCTGGTGAGGTGCATGGGACTAGGATGGTGTCGGGGTAGGGAGGGAACAAATGTGTGCTGAAATCCCTGGGAAACCCAAAGCTGGGAGGGTTACCCTTTCCTTCGGGCTTCCTGTAGCCATTTTGCCCTGAACCCTGGTTCCCCTGTTGACTAATGGCTGGTGCCACCTCAGGCTGGCTCCTGAATGTCCCTGGGCCGCAGTCTTCGTTGCTGTCACTGGAGAAAGCAGTAGTGCCTTGCAGGTCATTGTGAAGACCAAGTGAGCTTCTGGGTGCTGAGCAGTGTCATTCACTGAGCACGCGTGGCTGTGAGCTCCCGTGGTCAGCAGGTGCTCCTCGGAGGCACTGGCCATTCTCTTGAGTGCCTCGTTTGTCACCTTCCTGTGCCCTGGGCTCCCTGGAGAATCCCATGAAGGTAGTGGATCCCTTGTCCAGTGTCACACGTGAATTCCAGGGTGAAGAATCCCCACACTGGTGGGTAACCAAAGCCACTGTTTCCTGAGCAGCTGCCATGTGATGTCTGTGACTTCTTCCCACTGCTGCCCTCGTGATTTGTGGAGCGCCCAGGTGGCAAGAACGGGGGTTCTCACGTGTTCCCACCCTTATCAGGGCTTGGTGCCCCCTGCTCAGGCTGTGACACTCCGGCCCACTTGATTCTCTGGCTCCAGCTCAGATGGCACTGAGCATGATGGCTCTGAAAGGAGAAAGAAAAGTGGCTCCCGTGGGCTCCTTCCTGCCTGTGTAGGATTGAGAGGAGTGGTGGGATAAATGAAAAAGACATCCAGCCACACGCCAGGAGATCCAGAGTTTGGTCTTGGCCTTCCCTCCCCAGGGCTGTTTGTCCCTGGGTAAGTGATGTCACCTCTCTAAGCCATGTTTCCTCATGTGGGCAGTGGGGTGACAATCCCTGCCCGTGACAGAAAGGAGGAGCGTGCTTCGCACCCCAGGAAAGGCCACGCAGAGGTGAGGGCTTCTGCACCTCGTGGGCACACTCCGGCCAGCTGCTCAGCTCTGGAGTGAGCTGGATGCTACCGGCCTCCCTGGCCCTGGGGATGGGAATGATGCCGATGGAGTGGGCTCACCAGTGTCAGTTGTTTCAAAAGATGTGGCGCCACAGTGCTCAGGAGCTCCTGCAGGAAGGAGCTGCC
The DNA here is from genome assembly GCF_964237555.1 of Oryctolagus cuniculus. Taxonomy (NCBI): domain Eukaryota; kingdom Metazoa; phylum Chordata; class Mammalia; order Lagomorpha; family Leporidae; genus Oryctolagus; species Oryctolagus cuniculus. The sequence goes on from NC_091446.1 coordinate 34,256,932, forward strand.
AGTGCAGCGTCCTGGTCTCTGCTTCTGCTTCTTGGTTGTCAGCAGAGGCTTGGGAGCCCCGGTGGGGCTCTGCTGCTCCGTGAGCGGCATCAGGAATGAACGCTTCCTGGCGTTTGGCCTCGTGTGGCTTGCACGCTCAGGCAGATGGGGAGATGAGCTAAGGGCTAGACCATAAGGGCTGGCTGGGGTGCAGGCAGGGGAACGGAAGCTGTGCTGTTATCGCCAGTCACAAGCTTTGGGTGTGGCAGAAAGGGAGGCCCTGGCTGAGGTCGTCAGCATCACTTATTCGGAGGCCCGAGACCTTCCTTGTTAAAGCATTATGTGAATCTCAAGGAATCGCCCCCGGCTGCCCTGAGCTGCACCGGAGTCTTCCTGGCGAGACGTGGCAGCGAGCCCTGCTTGTGACACAGGTGCCAGAGCGTGGCCCTGTCCCCTGCCTGGTCCAGCTGCCACCTTGGATTTTCTCTATTAAAGTTAACAGTCTTTGTAGTTCAGCCCTCCTTATCCGGAAACCCACTGGGTCATGAATTACGAACTTCTAAAATAAAATTCAGGGCCGTTGTTTTGTAATTTGGAAGCATTCTGGCAGCTCTGGGACAAAGCCATGGACTGCCAGCCTGGATTTTACTGTTAAGTGACTGTTGATGGAGCCATCGCCCTAACAATTAAAAAAAGAAATGACTGTGCGCCTAGCATCCTGGGAGTGGCGCGTCTGTCAGCATCTTGTAGTAGGAGGGGCCCGAGTGTCTCCAGCACGGCTGAGACAGAGCTTGCCATCAGCTCACCTGCCCCTCTGGAGGGTGCGGGAGGGTGCTCAGCACAGCCATGTGAAGGCGGTCTCTGGTCACTTGAGATCCCTTCGCACTCACAGGCGTCCTGCCCAGTCTTTGGCCTGACGCCGGGATTTCCTGGGCGCAGAGCTCGTCCCCTCGAGTGGGGCTGGCCTTAACACCTGTTCAAGTTTACGGTGCCGGTGCCAGGAATCAGGTTTTCCGAGGCACTCGCTAAGCTGAGTCTCCCATGGAATTATTGAGAAATCGTTCTGCCCTCACAGACTGGGCGTGCGCTTCAGAAGTTTGTTTGTGATCTGGGCAGAGTCACCTGTTGGGTAGACAGAGTGTCATAAAGGCCGAGCGTGCTGATGTCACTGTTGCACACACATTGCTGACTTTGTCCCAGCTCTGCATGGGCCCTGTGGTGCCAGCCTGCTCCCTGCACCTTCACCTTTCTCTCGCATCAGTCAGGGGACAGTTACTTCCCGGGCACCTGGCAGTGGCCGGGGCCTATTTCAGTGCCCTTCGTTATCACCCATGGCCTTCGCTGATAGCACTTCTCATGCCCCTGGCTTACACTTTTCTTGCCCTGTCTTCTGCTCTCTCGATTTCCTGCCTGACACACTCCTTCCTCCATACCGCCCTCCACCTCCACTTCCGTCCCCCGGCCTCTCCGATGCTCATCCCCTTCCCCGAAGTCCGGCACCTGCCCCTACCCTGCTGCCAAAACTGTCGCCTCAGCGTGCTCCTTTCTTCTGCCTAAGCTGCTGCCGCTGCCACTGCCACCTCTGCTTGCGTCTCGGGGGCTTGGAAGAGTTTACTGACCCACTTCTTGGCATCGTCTTCTCTGGCTTCATGGCACCTTGCTGGACCTTCTCGGTTCATCTCCGGGCCTGCAGATGCTCCCTCTCAGCGTGGGGATTCTTTTGCTTTGCAGCCTGTAATGTGGCATCCCTCAGTGCAGATGCTAGCCCTTCCTCCGATGCTGAGCTCATCTGTCTCATTGATGCCAGCCATCACTTTAGTGCCCATGGCTGCAAAACAGCACTCCTGCCAAGGCGTCTCACCTGGGTAACCTCTGTATTCCTCCTTGGGATCTCTAGGGCTTTTCTACTTGAGCATCTCGCGGTCTTAAAGGTACTATGGTCAGGTGGAAGCAGCCACGCCTCCTCTCCTTCCCAGCTCCTCTCTTTTATTAGGCCAGGCTCCCAGGCTCAGAACTCCAGTGGCTGCTTTGAGGGAGGCAGGACAGGAGATGGTTCTGAGAGGCCTGCTGCAGTCAGGTGCACCCTAGGCCAGATCCCAGCTTTGCCTTGTGCTGGCCGTGGGACTCCAAGCAGGGTATCTCTGTGCTTCAGTTCCTTTAACTATTTTTTTTTTTTTAATGAAAGGATGATTGTAGTTTCTTCCTCATAGGTTTACTATGAAAGATAATGTTAATAAAGAGTGGAGCAGTTCATTGCCTGGTACATAATTAGCTCAGAGGCCCCTGGCCCTTTGCTTATGCTATCTCCTTTGACAGGATTCTGATATGTTCCCCTTCATGGCCACAGGGCAGAGCACGATGCATAGTACCTGTTGGGTGCGGAGCAAATGCCTCTCCCATAGCAAATGACATGGCTTAGAATAGCAGATTATGTTAAGTAATTTTCTGATCTGTAGCTCACACTTGTGTGTTTATTAGTTCTCTATAACTTCTAATCTTGAACCAAATGAAATGAAATGTAACATACACTTAGCAAGGCACAGCTTTCTGAGTACTGTGCCATAAATTATCTTGGGAAGTCCTCTCATAGTATTGCCACGAGCTTTGCCAATGGGAATATTATCTCCATTTTGGTATGAGAAGGCTGAGGTACAGAAAAGTAGAGAAAAGTGACTCCCCCAAAATGAAACAAGAGCTTTCAAGTATTGGTTAGCCACCCTCTTGTAGTTCTATCTACTCCCTTAATTTCTAGAAAATTGGAACTACTTGGATGTTCAGACCACAGGGTGCATTGCTCCACGAGGCACTTATGGTCTTGGCAAATGTATTTTTTTAAAGGGCAAGATAGCAAATATTTTAAGTTTTACGAGCTGTATGGTTTCTGTCACATCTGCTCAGCTCAGCTGTGGTAGCCCAAAGGCATCTGAAAATAATATGTCAATGAAATGGTGTGGCTGGATTCCAGTGAAACATGACTTAGGAAAACCGGAGTAGCCAGCCCATGGGCCCTCGCTAGCTGACTCCTGCCCTAAGCAGAGCTGGTTTCAGTTGAAAATTAGCAAGCAGACTGCTTCCTAGTGGGACTGTTGGGGAGGCTTTTATGGCTTCACAACTGCCAGAAGAGCCGCAGCTAATGGTTGCTCTTTATTTCCAGATCCTGTATCAGAAAGAAGAAGAGGAGAGCAGGCCTCGGCTCCAGCCCAGGAAAAACCCACATCCCCTGGCAGGGCCGCTGAGCAAAAGACCAAGGATGGCGGCAGGCGGGTGGTTCAGAGCGCACAGGACCTGAGTGATGCGTCCATGGAAGCAGTGGGCATCCCACTCAGGGTACGCGTGTTGACCTGCAAGTCCTTTTGAGACTTTGTCTTGAACAGGCCACGACAAGCATGTACTCACGTGTGCATGTGAAACTCCCTGTGTGGGATCCAGAGGCCAGGGCAGTGGGCGGGGAGGGGCCTGTCTCACACTGTTGACTCTGCAAGCCCCCAGGAGCCGTGCTCTGGGCCTGCGGGGCAGCAGCTTTCCCGAGAGCAGAGGCAGGGTTCTCAGGAGTCTCCTGAGCAGGTCTCATGGTCAAATGGCCAGGAAGCTGCGTGGGACGAGGTCAGAGAGTTCTGTGCAGCAGAACTTCTGAGCCATTCTTGGCAAGCGAGCACGGGAGGGGAGCATGTTGCAAGCAGCCTGCTTTCATGACTGTCCTGTGGAGCCAGTTCAGAAATTCTTGGTGCAGGGTTAGAGAACCCCAGGGGGAGAATGGGGCCCAGGGTTCCTGTTCACAGGTTCAGGAAGAAGATCTCAGATGGATGACACCCATGATCCAGAGTGAGCAGGAAACCCTAGGGGAACCACGGAACAGATTCAGCCAGCCACAGCCTCCTGGGCGGAGCAGTTCTTGTGGCAGCCGGGCTCCGGCCCTTCCCCGCCTTCCTCCCTACACAGGCGTGACCCTCGGGCCCTGAGAAGCTCCAGGCCAGCCCAGTGTCTGACACCGCAGTCAGATGTATTCCATTCCTCTGTGATTTCCGTTTTGCAAAAGAATTGTTTTTTGCATCCCTTTGAAGGAGGACAGTAGACATGGCAGTGGGCCAAGCCTTAGAGGAACTGTTCTCTGGTCCTGAGTAATAATGCAGAAAGAAAAAATCTTACCAGGAGTCATCACAGCTGTCCCCTGAGTGCATTTTCTCACTTAAACATTTCTCCCCGAGGGAGTGGTGGGGACTGACAGGGCTCCCATTGTACTGATGAGCAAGCAGGCACTCAGAGGGGTTCTGTTACTTGTCCAGGGTTGCACACCATGGGGTGACAGAGTGGTCTGTCCACATCCCATCCCTGTGCCACTCCCCCTTGTGAGCCTTCTGCTCACTGCCTTGCCTGTCCTGGGGCCTTGGGCAGTTCTCCCTGGTGGTCTGTATCTCATTTCCTCATCTGTGAAGTCAGGGTGAAAATACCTGATCTCACCAGCTCTCTGTCTCCTCCCTTGTTTGCTCTTTATCTTTGGTGGTTGGGGTGGGGGGCAGCTTTGTGGTAAGCAAGACTGCTGTGGTGTTGCATGCGCTCCTGGGCTGCATTTCACTGCATGCATTCTAAGTCTGGCCCTGTACTAGGGGACTTACACTCATTTCTGTAGAATAACCCAGAATAGGTAGGGGCAGAGCAGAGTAAGTGAATGTGCCTCTCAGGCTCCTAGGAAGCTTTCAGGTCAGCATGGGCTACATATGAAATGAGATTCTCTCTAAGAGAGAAATTTTACCCAGTAAGAATGGACATATTTCAAGTGGATCTTTCTCCACTGTTTAAAAGTGTGCGTTCTTTTGGTTGAATGGCAGATTCAGGTCTGAATCTCTGGGTTTGTCTGCTCTTTTTCCCGGAAGTTTCGCCGTAAGTGGGGCACGGTTGACTTCAGGTGTTGCCGCATCCCTGTTTGATTTAATGATCAGTAAAGTTGTGAAATGTGCCAAGGTTTCCAATGTACTTTACTCTTTGCCTTTGTTTTTCTACAGAACACCGAGAGATCAAAAGACTGGTACAAGACCATGTTTAAACAGATCCACAAACTGAACAGAGGTACTGACTTTCACTTGTAGAAGCTGTGCTGTGCGCCATACCCCGACTGTTGCGGTGGGGGCCTGACCTCGTTTTGCTGGGAGACCCTGTTAGGTACTGCTCTGCCTCCGCCTGACCATGCACCTCAGAGCACAGGGCAGAGGATGCAGCTGTGTGCCTGCCTCAGATGCGGAATTTGAGGGCTGCTCACAAGTCCTTCCTCCCAGATGTGGAGTGCAGCGGGCTGAGCCTGGCACGCCGCTGCCTGTGCTCCAGCATCCATCTGCCTGGGATGCGAACAGCGCCCACTCCCACCTGCTTCCAGCATTAGGTCCATTTCCCTGTGTCAGCCCGTGACTGCCTTGTGGGCAAAAGGAGTTGAGGATTCGCTGAACTGGCAATTAAGAAAATCCTGTTCTCAGCTAGATTCAGCCCCTCAAGCCCTCGTGGGACTATGGGCCTATCATTGTATCATTGTGCCCCACTGTGTTTGTCTTTCCTCTGAGGGACGTCACAGGGTCGCGACGAGAATACCAGTGGCCTTGTGAAGTGGCATGCCCAGTGCACCTGTAAGGCTGTGGTGATAGGAGAAGTCTCCTTAGTCTGGAGCCAGCCCCTGGTGGTAGCCCTGAGACTCAGTCAAGAGCTGACACACCAGAGCCTGCTCAGGCTAAACGATAAATGCTTCCAAACCAGAGGCCTACCGCATCAGCATGGCCGGAGAACCATGGGCCAGTGCTCAGGCGGCCCCAGCCCCATCAGTGTCCATCAGCACCCATCACTGCCGGTTAACTGGCAGGCAGGGATGTGGCTGCACCATGGGAAGGGTGCCCTTCCCTGTGCCCAAATCCAGTCTGGCTGCCTGGTGTGATTGACACACGATGGCAAAGAGGTGCTCTGGTCAGGGTTCCTGCCTAAGCCACACATATTCAGTCTCTAATTAGCTGCGGGTGCCGATTCACATCACTGTTAATCTGCTCCTGCTGGGTTCACAAGGAACCTGGGTGTATCTGTCTTCAAACTGTTTCTGAACACTGAGGTGCTCAGTGTTTGGCATTTCTGGGTCGGGTGTAAAATCCGCTGTGGTTGGGTGGAGGAGTCGTGGTGGCGATGCTAAGCACCAAATCTCTGTGATTGAACAGGGTCAGTGCCACCGGTCACTTCCTAAAGTGGCCGTCCGTTTCCTCCAGCCATCTGCGACTCTCACCTTCAGACCCAGCCTTGCAAGTCCAATGCAGACACATGTGCATGCATATTTCCTAAAGACGTAGTTTAATTGGCCTGCTCGTGCCATTGTTATCAACTCGATCCAAACTGCAGGTTCCAAACCAAACTACCTGCCCTAATGACAGGTAGAGGTATTTGTAGAATTAAGACTCAACATGTTTGCCTTGATCCTAATGTCCACACACGAGCTTTGGTTTTAAAAAAAAAAATCATGTTAGGATAGTGTATTCTTTACAAACTATTTATTGTCATACTTAATACTTCTTGCCTACAAAAAGTAAGAACTTGACGTGCTGTGCCATTTCGAGACTGTTTCTATGTGATTTTCTGTTCAAGAAGAGAAATGATGTGGTCTCTTTTGATGTGTCTCAGTGATTCAGGCAAAAGGACTGGATTTTTTTAAAGCAGTTTGAATGTCTAGCATTTCACTAGCGAAGCTTGCCGTGTTCCAGAAGGCAAGGAGTCTGCACTGTATGTGGATCCCTGCTCGTTCATTCTCTGCATTTGTATCTTCCCCTATTCTCTCTCCAAAACCTGCTCCTCTCCTAGACACTCCTGAAGAAAATCCTTATTTCCCTACGTACAAATTCCCTGAACTTCCTGAAATCCAGCAAAATTCTGAAGGTACCATCAACTTAGACAGTATATCTGTTGCCTTAGTCTTAAAGTAGTTCTTATAGCTCCGTTATCGGCATAAAGTTTGGCTTTTAGATTTTGTTCTCATAGTCATTTTTGGTTGGTGAAAGTTTTATTTCACTCATTTGCATGATGTGCTGTATTAAAATGACTAAGTCCTTTCTAATTCATTAATCTGTTTTTTAAGTGTGATGCCCTTGTGCTTTAATAACACTAAAAACGGTAATCAGTCATTTGAAAGAGTCAGCTGGGGACTTGTCAGCTCCTCCACTTCATGGTGGATAGTTTCAAAACGCACTGCTTTTCTCTGCCGCAGAGGACAATCCTTATACTCCTACCTACCGGTTTCCTGCCTCTACTCCTAGTCCTAAGTCTGAAGGTAATTCAAGGGAAGTCGTGTGCCTCCCGTTGTTCCAGTGCTGTTCCTTTCTTTTTCACCGGGGGGCTTTTTCCTGGTGGCTAAGGGCTGCTCCCGTTCATTTGCTTCCCTCTGACCTTGTGTTCTTGTGGTGGCGTTTTCCTCGCTGAGCCTATGAGCAGCATCTCTCTGTGGTATTTTAGCCCTGTTCCCTTAGGGTTTATGTGATTGATGGGGTAGCCAGTGTGGCTTAGTTACAATGCTTTGGACCTGGGGGCTTGGGCAAAAGCTGCCCCCAGGGCCTGATACCCAGTGGGTGACAGGGTCACCTGATGCAGGTGGCCAAGCAGTGATGTGGGGACTGGTGGGACCTAGACCTGCCAGCAGTCAAGAATACAAAACCTACCAGGTTCCTGTATGCGCAGCTGACTCAACACTGGGCCCCTCTTGCTCTGGGCCCTCGAAGTGTTTCCGTTTGGTAGAGAGTTCCCGAGGAGGTATCCAGGTTCAAGATTCAGTCCTGGTGAGAGATGATATTCCTTGAAAGTAAGGGTTTGGCCAAGCTGGAAAGTATTTCATGAAGAGCTCTATAGGAATTTGTACCTGCTGGGGAAGAAAAGCCACAGCTATATCTGAGAGCTAATTCTTTTCTGGAACAAAAAGTGTAGGTGCCAAAGAAACTTCTAAAAGGTGAGTTAAGGGCAGTCTGAGAAATATCTTTGTAGCTGGGATTGTCTGATCTTTACATGAGTGACCCAGAAATGGGGGAAGGGGAGAAAGATGTTTTGTTGAATACTCTTCCAAGGTCAAATGTTGAGGGCTCCAGCAGTGGAGGGAGCATTTGCTGTGTGCCATGCACCGTCCTTGGAACTGGAGATAATGCCACGAGTAAGACGTGGCCTGTCCTCAAAAATTCACATCCAGTGGAAAGTTAGACAAGGCCACTTCAGCACGCTGTGTCCAGTGTGGGGCGGTGGGAGAGCATCTGTCCAGAAGGCCACGGAAAGCCTTGCTGGCACACACTAGGTGCTCAGCAGTACCTGGGGAGTGTTGCTGAGTGAAGGCTTTATACATGGGACCAGGGTTCTTTTGTAGAGATCCCCGTGCCTCCACCTTGGTGCTTCTCTGCCCTGAACAGCTCAATGAGCCATACCGTGCAACCTTTCTCATCATCGTTTAGGTCATTCCGTCATCCAGACTCTGTTTTAAAAATTAGGTATTGGAGAGGGAGAGGGAAAAGGAGAGAGGGAGAGGGAAGGAGGAAGAGAGGCTGATCCCATCCACTGGTTCACTCCTCAAATTCCCATAATGGCTGGGCTGAAGCTGGAAGCCAAAAACTCGATTCAAGTCTTCCATGTGGGTGACAGGAACCCAACCACTTGAGCTGCCTCTCAGGACACATTAGCAGGAAAGTGGAATTGGGAACAGAGCCAAGACTTGAACCCAGACATTCTGAGGGACGTAGGTTTCCTAGCCAGCATCGCAACCACTAGGCTAAACATCTGCCTAATCAGACTCATGGGTCACTTGCCACACATGAGGTGACTCCCTGGGAAGCTTTAGATGCAGTGTCAGCTGACATACAGTACTCGTGTTTGGTGTCTGTCGTGTGCCCTAGTCAGTGGTTCCCAACCGTTTCACGCCTGGGTCCTATTTGAGTGAAAAGAGAAGTCTACAAGCAGACCCGGACTTAGAGGCTAAAAGCTGGTGGTCTAATTGTGCTCAGTGGCCTCAGTCCCAACAAGTCTGTTTGGTGTAGATAACTTGGTCTTTCAGTCTTGGGAACGCTGATTCTAGCCAGAAGCTCTGCTGAAGAAACACCTGAGCTGGGCGAGGGAGAAGTGTTTTTCAGGGTCATTTTGGGAAATTTCAGTTTCTGATTTGTGGACCCAACCTCATGGGTAAGAGAGCTTTGCCTTCTAAGATCAGGCGAGAAGGGCAGAGCGCAGTGAAGGCTCAACCTCTCCTGGACATGGGCCGGGGAAGGCGAGCTTGGAGAAGTCCTGTGGAGAGGCACAGCGGCTCCCACGGGGCTGGAAGGTTGCCTTGGGCCTGTTGCCAGCAGCACCTGTGGCTTCCTCGGTCAGCCCAGCTGCTGGTCCTAGACAGGATTTCACGGCCTCACACCCAGAGCCCCTGTGTCGTCCAACCGCCACAGCTAGCAACCCTGGTGATACCAATGTCCGCTTTCTCTTGCACATCAAGTCCGGCACAGGAGGGAACGGGAGTCATTTTGCCTAGTAGCATAAACAGCAAACGATGTCGTGACAACGTGTCACCTATAATTTAGAAACAGACATTACCATCTTTTTATTTGCGAAGACCAAAAAAGGAAGAAATAACCCTGATGAATAAAAAGTGGCTAAACAAAAAAAATTCATACCAGCAAAGATGATTAGAATTTAACACAAGTTTCTAAGAAGTCGCCTTCCCTGGAGAGCTTTTAAAAGTAGGGTTGATTCCATCTCTCACACTCCCACCCCTGCCTGGGCACGGATCACTGATGCGTTCAGTTAGGTCAACACTTTTCACAAATTAGGGAGATATTTGAGCTAGGTCATTTTAAAGATTTTTTTTTTTTTTAAAGTTTCAGGAGGTTCTCTGGATTTCTGGGTGGGTGGTTTCTGGTTTTGATGGTGTAGGTGAGCTCTGTCCAAGGTGGTACTGCTCCTGATAGGGGGCGTGGACTCTGTGCACAGAATGGGCCTAGCTGAGGCTCTGCCCCTGGATTTTAATGCAAATTAGGAAATAGCCGGCTTTACTGAGAGGTGGAGCTCTCATTCCAGAGCCTGCCTCGTGGGGAGAAGGTTTTTGTTGCTGCTGCTGTTTTAATTCAGAATTTGGAATTAAACCTCACCTAAGGGCTGCTGCCTCTGTCTAAATTCTAGTTGTTTACAAAGGACAAGAAACTATGTATGTCAGTATCTCAAAGCTGGTCCCTGCTCCCCTCAGTAGTAAGTCACTTTCGGAGACTTTGTTTATACTGGAATAGCAACCTTCTTTTTCCCCCAGCTACAGTGAAAAAGTAACCTTCTGCCTGGAGTTTTAGAAGATAAATATGCATACAGTGATCATGTATTACTGAGGTTTAAAATATACTTTTAAAAAACCTCAAACCTCTGTAAATTCCAGTGAGAAATCACCGCTAGTGGTTTTATAATCTCTCTCTGTGGGAGGGAAGAGATGTTACATACAATTATACTGGGTTTCCTGAAGCAGGAGTGAGAGGGACCAGCTATGGAAAATCTTGTTAGAAATGCAGCTCCTGCCCTTCCCCAACGCCTGCTCTAAGGGACACAGCGTGGCCAGCCCCTTACAGCTCACAGTCGCACTCTTGTGGACCATAGCGGCAGCTCCATCACCCAGGTGGCAGAGCGACTGCCATGAGTTGGGCCCTTATAGATGTAGGCCTCTATGTTGAATGCATGATTCTTATCTCATTTCTGTCCTTCCAGCAGCCTCATGAGATAAGCCTTCAGTTTTTAAAAGCTGATTTATTTATTTATTTGAAAGAGTTACAGAGAGGGAGGGAAAGATAGGGAGAGATCTTCCATCTGCTTGTTCACTCCCCAGATGACCACAATGGCAAGACCAGGCTGAAGCCAAGAGCCAGGAGCTTCTTTCAGGTCTCCCATGTGTATTTCAGGGGCCCAAGCACTTAGGCCATCATCCACTGCTTTTCCCAGGCCATTAGCAAAGAGCTGGATTGGAAACGGAGCAGCCAGAACATGAACTGGCATCCACATGGGATGCCGGCACTGCCGGCAGCCGCTTTATGTTGCAGTGCTGGCCCCAAACCTTCATTTTACCAATGAGGAGTAGGAGGCTGAGAGAGGTTAAATAGTATGTATTAGACCACACAGTATGTGGCACAGCCAGAATTCAGACCTGGGTCTGTGGGGCCCCCAAATATGGACATTTCCTTGCTCTGCTGTGCTGCTCAGCTGAGTCCGTTCTCTCTCCTGATGCCCTCTGTGTTCTCGGCTGTCCCCTTCTTGTCAAGGGCTCTTCCAGGCCATCCAGCTTCCCCTGAGCCAGTCCTGCCTTCATCTGCTGGGCCAGTTTCTCCCAGGTTGATGTCCATGAGTTGGGACCCATGGCTGTGGTTGAAAACCACTGGCATGGAGGAGCCCCATTCTTCCCCAGCCCCAACCTTCACCCCCAAAGGGGTGAAGGTACTTGCCCAGATGCAGTTTGTTTTTGTTTTGTTTTGTTTTGTTTTGTTTTTGACAGGCAGAGTTAAACAGTGAGAGAGAGACAGAGAGAGAGAGAAAGGTCTTCCTTCCGTTGGTTCACTCCCCAAATGGCCACTACGGCCAGCACACTGTGCCGATCCAAAGCCAGGAGCCAGGTGCTTCCTCCTTGTCTCCCATGCGGGTGCAGGGCCCAAGCACTTGGGCCATCCTCCACTGCCTTCCCAGGCCACAGTAGAGCTGGACTGGAAGAGGAGCAACCGGGACAGAATCCGGCACCCCAACTGGGACCAGAACCCAGAGTACCGGCACCGTAGACGGAGGATTAGCCTAGATGCAGTTTTGGGAATTTGAATTAGAGTGGGGAAATACCCTTCACTTCTGATCATACTCAAATGATGTTGGCTCACTGGGTATGTCTGTTGTCAAGAAGACAGAAGCTGTTTTAAAAATCATGGCTTACAATCTGCCGCAGGAGCACATAAGCAGTGCATTACTTCATGGGCCATGGCCGGCAAGCACCTGCTGGACCCCGGCAGGGTGAAAGGCCATGGCCGAAGGGGAGACCAGACTTTCCTTTGCTCTTGGGTGCTTCTTCTGTGTTCTGAGTGAGTAGCGGCAACTGCCACCTCCTGGTGCTGTGGCTTGAGACAGCACCTGTAGCATCCCTGGTTGTGGTGTGTGGTCTGTCTCATTGTGCTTTCTCTTCATTCCTAGATGAGACTGCACAAAGGCAAGCATTTAAGGAGGCTGATTTTCCCAGGCATGTCTGTAGTTGAGTTAAAATAATCCTCTGCTGCCCTGCAGGGGTTCTAAGAACAGCCTTATTTTGCTTGAGTTAAGCAAGTCACGCTATTGTGAAGATGCATGGCCAGGATCTGTGCCTTCTGCCCCAGACTCCAGTTGGTGCTGCCCCGTGGAGGGGCTGGGCTGCTCGCAGTGGCCACCCTTGCCCTCCTTGCAAGGCCTGCCCAGCAGCTCTCCGCCCAGCCAGTGCAGTGCGCAGGCTTTGAAACATAGCAGTGGTCCCCCTTCCACCTGCAGACCTCGCAGCCCGGTAGGAGATGAGGCCGGTGAGTCTTTGTCCAAGCCTCTGTTCCTCCCAGACTTCCTTCCATGGCTCCTTTCCTGCCCCACCTCATTCTCTCTTTGATATGTCTTCTCCAGCGATCCCACATCCTGTCCTGCCTCTTCTTCCTCTTCTTTAATCACTTAAAACTTAACTGCCTTTAACTACATCACAAACGGTGTTGTGACTTTCCCATACCTCCTAGACCTGCTGACTTCCTCGCTCCCTTCGCTTCCTTTCCTTTGCTCATCCCACCCAGACTCTACCCAACTCCACATCTGCTCTGCTTTCCTTTAACTACTTTTGCTGTGTGTGTGTGTGAGAGACAGAGACAGAGAGTATGTGTGTGTGTATGTATGCACCTATATTTGCCTTTACATTCTTCCTCTTCCTAAGTATATGGGTAAACCCCAAGAAAGAATTATGTTGAGCAATGGGAAAAGTATGTTTAAAACGAGCTATTAATATTAGAAAATCAAATGTAAAGGCTTAAGAAATGCATAGCATTGAAATGTGATAGAAACCAGGAAGTGGTTCCAAAAATGCTGCTTTTTTGTGCCTATTGTCTTGTTTTGGTCAGTTACCAGATATTTGTAGAACAACAGTTTCCAGCCAACACTTTCTCTGATTATCTTTATGATTTTTATAAATTTTTTAAGAAAAAAAGCCCATAAAGAAAAAGCCATTTAGAGGCTCATTTAAAGTCACTGTGGCTGGACAAGGCAATTGTGTGGCTCCCGGCAGTTGTAGGAGTCACTGTCCCCCAGTTGAGCTACCAAGGACAGACTGCCAAGGCCCCATGGGAATTGCTGGTGTGTAAACAGAGCCCAGCGGGGGCCTTCAGGGCCCTGAAGTGAGTTGTTCCCCCGGGTGAGTTCTGCTTAGTGTCAGAGCTTCCCAGAATCACTGGCATGGGGTGTTCCGAGAGTGCTGCCAAGCTTCTGTGCCTGCTGCTCTGTGCCGCAGGGGCCACGGTCACGAGCAGCAGTCACAAGACCCCAGCTCTGCTGAGTCCACCAGGGCATTATTTTCAAGAGAACTGAGAGAGATAGGGAAATCGGGGTTTCAGATGCCAGTTCACGGGAAGCTTGAGAAACATTTCATTTGGTGTGCCTTAACTGTGGTTACACCACACACACACACACACACACACACACACCATTTGATCTGGCCAGCTCTGGTGCACAGAATTGCAGAAGGATGCTCCTTCCACCCAGTTTTCCCATTCCAGGCTTTTCTGCTGCATACTCATCTGACCCAGTGTGGACTGAGCTTACTGGGATAACATTGCAGAAAGCAAGTGGAGGATGGAGCAAGAGTGACTCAGTGTTGTGCATTGTCCCTGGAGACAGGACAGAGGCAGGAAAGCCACAGTATGGTGGGTAACTCCAGCCACTTGCCTAAGCAACCCCCGGGCAGGGAGACAGGGAAAATTAGAGCAGAGGCAGTGAACTGGCCTGGCCAGCAGTGCAGTGCAGGACTTGAGTTTCAGAACCACACCTTCTGCTGCTTCTTCCATAATGGAAATGCTAACGGAGTAGCCGAGTCCCCCACCTTTCTCAGGACTTGGTGCAGGAGTCTGGGCTGAAAGAACAAAGCAGCCACCCCTGTTAGGATCTCAGAAGTGCCTTAGGGAGGTAGAAAGACTTGGAATCTGTTCCTGATGTCTCTCTGATTGTGCTTTAGTTGTCTTGTCTGTAAAATATTTACTTCTTCTGGGGTTCTTGCAAGGTATAAGTTAGATGATATCAATAAACCACCAGCCATCATTAGGCCCTTAATAACAGGAGATAGTTACTTTTATATTTCTACATGGAAGTAAAAGTTCTTTAACCTTGGATTTGCAGCACAAACATCAAGAAATAATAAGTTATCCATCCCCTAGAACTTGTCCTAACTGCTAGAGTTGTGGAGATGAGTCTGGAAAAATGCTCTCTGAGACGTCCATGCAGGGAAGTGCCCACGTCAGACCTGTAGATACTGGGTGAGATGTGAGAAGCCTGTCCTCAGGCCCCAGCTTAGCCTTTTCCCCCTGTCCCAGAGAAGAAGGGAGAAAAGGAAGCTGTAAGAGCATCCAGGTGCTCAGACTGCCCGGCTGCCTTCATTGCCCAGCTTCCCTGTGGCTTTGGCTGCTTTTCTGAGTAAGACTTTGATAAACTCCCCAACATTGCTATTTTTTCCCATCTTATGAGAACTGTTCTTTCTTTTTTTTTTTTTTTCTTCCAAAGAACCTTCTAGAATTCACATCAGAAAGCTCTAGGGAGCAACATTTTTTAAAGAGCTCATGCTTAAAAATATCCTTGAATATTTAAATACCATTCTTCACGCCCCTTACCCCCATCACTGTATTTGTCACTTCATGAGCCTTTGGTAATAGTTAAGAATTAACCCTTGCCTTCCCATCTACTCATAGGCTGTCACCTTTCATGACTCAGACAAGTACAGGATTTTGAGCTAAAATATTAGGCTAAATTTTAGGCAGTACATATATCGAGTTGTAGCTAAGCTAACTTTTTCATTTGGGGCAGGCATCAATTTTTTTTCTGATCAGTTTTAGTATTTTTTTGAAAGGGTTACAGAGAGGCAGATGAAGAAAGAGATAGATTGATCTGCCATCTGCTGGTTCACTCCCCAGATGGGTGCAACAGTCAGGGCTGAGCCAGGAGCTTCTTTCAGGTCTCCCACGTGGGTGCAGGAGCCCAGGAACTTGGGCCATCTTCTGCTTCTTTTCCAGCACGTTAGCAGGGAGCCAGATCAGAAGTGGAACGGCCAGCTCTCTAGCCGGTGCCCATATGGGATGCCCATGCTACAGGTGGCAGCCTTGCCCTCTATGCCACAGTGCCAGCCCCAGAAGCTGTTTTTTTTTTTTTTTTTTTTAAAGGCAACAGAATTCTTCAGAAGATTCTCTCAAAGAATGTATTCTGGATTCCATTTCATCTCTTTCCCATACCCTGTTTTCATAAATTGGCAAAAATAAGATTATATGCTCAGTTTACAACAGTGAACATTTTAGGAAGAACCTTGAGCCTTGATGTTGATTAATTCTTGTCCTGAAGGAGAAGACTGGGGAGGAGAGAGGGGGAAAGGTAGCTTGGGACCTGATGCTGTTCCCTTACTTGGGAGTGGGGGCAGATGAGAATCGGGCACGGAGAAGGGACAAGCAGGGGTGACAGAGGGTTATCTGTGAGTAGCACTTAGAGCAAGAGCAGTGCTAGCTTAGCTTACATTTCATAGAGCATTCTGGCCTTTTCTGCTCTGAAACCTGAAATGACTTGCATCGAAACTTGATTAACACTTGGTTGTTAACATAAAACATCTGGCTTCTCTGCGCTGTCTGTGGATCAGTTCACAGGCTTTGCTAAAGTTGTTAGGCTCTTAAGAGAGGGAGTCGAGGCTTCATTCTATATATGTGAGTTCTGAATCTGGGTTAGCAAGATACAGAAAACGAGAGGGGGGACTTCCAGGCTTTTTGGAGTGACACTTTGGAGGGACCGTCTCAGATGTAGTGACTAAATAGCCCACATTTGGGGGACAGTCCTAGTTGGAAAACCTGCTCCCAGAAGTGTGCCTGAGCTCTGAATTAGAGCTTCAACACTGTAGCTGCCTTCATGAGGGGTCCAGATCTTGTGTCGGTTGTGCACGTTTTGTAGCCCCAGGGTCCTCCTTATACAGGATGTGTGCTCCGCCCTGCGGGAGCCCCTCCATAGCACAGACACTCAGGCGAGTTTGATTTGGTTCAGAGTCATGAGTTAGACACGTTCCTAGGTGGTGCCTCCGCAGGGCTGACCACGTAAGCACACCGTCATGGCTGCCTTGCGTTCAGGGAAGGAAACCTGCTCACGCAAGCAGGCTGAGAGGCAGCAGAAACACGACGGTGACAGTTTTCTCAGCCGCAGAGCCTGTGGTAATGATGGTGTGTGGGGAATCATAAAATAGACCGGAGCAGAAGCAGGGAGCTGGAAACCACACCCTCGGGGGCTCCCCTTCCAGAACCAGGGAAGAGGCTCTGAGCAGGGGATGCAGCGGGGGAGCCGTCTCGATGCCCCCACCTTCCACCCAGCCAGAGTGGGTGGCCAGCATCGCGGCTTTGGCAGAGGAGGGCCTTTGGCCCTTGGTCCCCTTGCATGTAGGTTGCAGCCGTGGAGGTTCTCGTCCGGACTGCAGGTCCTGTGGGGCTGGGTGGACTCTGCAAACCTTGCTGCTCTCCGACGTGGTCTGCCGTGGTGTGGCTTCCCGCGCTTGACTGCTCCTCTCTGCGCTGGGCTCCCGGGTGTGGCTGGATGTGGTGCCGGACTGGGGATGCGGGGAGCACCCGGCCCGGTTTGCTGCACTTAGCTGATTGCCCCTGACGTCTTTTTGTTCTGTTCACTAGATGACGACTCCGATCTGTACTCTCCTCGTTACTCCTTTTCTGAAGATAGTAAGTGACTTTTAATTTCCTGGGTGCGGGGAGGAAGGAGGGTGGAGGGTGAGGGAAGGCATCTTCCTGCTGTCTGTTTTCATGTGTTTTTAAAATCTTGGGTATGCACTCTTCTTTCTCCAGCAAAATCTCCCCTTTCTGTGCCCCGCTCAAAAAGTGAGATGAGCTACATTGATGGTGAGAAAGTAGTTAAGCGGTCGGCCACGCTGCCCCTCCCGGCCCGCTCTTCCTCGCTGAAGTCCAGCCCAGAGAGGTGAGTGCTCCCTTGCTTGCCCTTTGGTCCGTGTCATTGCAGGGCCTCCCTGATTGAGAGCTGCCAGCCTCCTCTCTCAGGAACATGCCACATTGATCCCATGAGTCTCAATGTGAAATGGAGAGAAAAATGGCATGCCTTCTCCTTTCAAGGAGAAGTGAGATAATCCAAGGAGCATTCCTAGTAGTGCCTGGCTTACAGTGTGGTTTAATTAATGCTGATGATGAGTGTCCTCACTGTTTGCACTTTCACAAGAGAAATGTTTTCAGATTCCAAGCTCATACTATGTGCTCCTGATGCCTGTTGATCCATGTAACATGTATGGTGACACACATGCCTTGGAATCATTCTAGTGATGACATTAATCATTTCTTTATGCCTGCACCCAACAGCTCAATTGTCTTTTATTGAGTTCTTGTCTCTACAAATGCCCGGTGGAGCAACCTTCTTGTGCCATTGGGACAGGTGTCCACTCCTCTGCCAACCCCCAGCTTCTGCCACTTCTCCAATTACAAAAGGCTCTGGCCCAGTGAAATCATGACTTTTTCCTTAAATAGACATCCAGCTTCATATTTCCACGTTTCCCTTCTCGATAGAGAAGTGAGTATCTATTTTAAAAGCCCTCAAGGAGTGCATTCATCAAGCATCTACTACTATGCGCATTCTATACCAGTTAAACCAGATGTTATGGCAGAATTTAAATATATATAAATCATTGTCTCTGTCATCAAGACACTTACAGGTTTGCAATAAAAACTAAACAAGGACACAGTGCAAAGTGCAGTAATACACATGCCTGCAATTTGCAAACAGTTTGCAAGGATTCACATAGCCTATGAAACCCATCACTGGAAACCAAGACAAGTGTCTGAGATTGGTGGGAGTATGAGTGAATGGCTCTAATGGAACTAGCAAAGAACCCCATTGTAATAATAGCTAACCGTACTGAGCAGCTCCGAGGGCCTGCAGCTCTGCCAGTGATTTCTATGCAGTGTCTCCTTTCAGCCTTACAACAGCCCTCATTTTTCACATGGGGAAAATGAGGTCCTGAGAGGTAAGGTGCCTGGCTGAGACCACGTGGCCAGCAGGCAGGTGATGTAGCAGAGATGTGAACCAGAACCTCCAAGTGTCCTCCAGCATTCACTGTGTGAGTGGGAAGAGCAGGCATGTTTAGGGAATGACAAACTCATGACAGCAGAGCAAGGTGGAAGATTTTCCCAGAGCGAGCTTTGCTGCTCTGTGCTCCCTCCCTGCCTCTCTTTCTCTTCTCTCTGCTGCCTGGTGCTTGGCTTTGAGTGCAGGAGACCTCAGGCCCCTCGTGAGGCAGGCACAGAGATTTAACTGGTTGTGTGGAGAAATTACATTGCTCGCCCTGACTCCGATTTTATGCTTCAGATATAAAAATTCCTTGATTAGATGACAGCCAACCAAAGTCAGACCGTGTCGGAAGCTGATGCCAATTTTCGTGAAAATCGCTCTAATAGGATTTTCTTTCGACAGAAACGACTGGGAGCCCCCCGATAAGAAAGTGGATACAAGAAAATACCGCGCAGAGCCCAAAAGCATTTACGAGTATCAGCCGGGCAAGTCTTCCGTTCTGACCAACGAAAAGATGGTAATGTGCACACTGAAGTTCTTTTGTCTCTTTCTACCCATGTTCTTAAATCCAGACGCATTGTGCCGGGGGATCACGGTCTTTGCCCTTTGAGATAGGCTTGCTTTGTTTAGGAGACAATGAAAAAGAACAGACGTGTTTTCACCCCTGTTTCGTTTTTGCAGGTATTTGTGCAATAATTCCTTGAGGGTCTGCTTGTGAAAAAGCCCCTCATTGTGCCTCTGTCGCTCCTTTTGTGCATGCTTTCACTAATTCTAATCGTTTTGCTAACATAAAGATTGATTCTGCTGCTGATTATTTTGGATGTCTAACCGTTCATTTATCAGACTTATCCTTAATTGCACTAATGTCAGTTTTTTTAAGTGACTTATTTGAACAAGCACAAATTCTGTAGACATCACCAGTCCCTCATTAAAGACTAAATAATTAATAGGACGTTATGACTTGGGGGGAGAAAAAGCTCCAGGCTATTAGCATATGTCTTTTAGATCTTCCATTTTTGACAAGTGCAATGTTGAGGACTCATTTCCTGTTCAGCCTGGTTTATGGTTCCCTGTCTCTGAGCCCCTGTGAGTGGGGAAAAGGCCTGGGTGGGCACAGCAGACCTCCCCGGAGAAGCAGCCTGCTCTGTGAAATGGGAAGAAGTTTTCCAGACTGGTCAGACTCTGATCTGCCAGTCACCCTTCCTTTTATTCACCCTTTGTTAGGAAGAGCTGGCCCACAGTTGTGATGGCGATGCTCTGTGGATGTTGCAGGCCTCCAGCCGTGACAACGGGATGCAATTATCGTGCCGGGGCCTGGCTTTTATTAAAACACTGTTAGCCACACCAAGTGCAGAACACGCAGGCCCCCGAAATGCAGGTTCCAATTACTTTCCCTCCGCCTCTTCTGCTCTCCATGTTTTTCAGGAATAATCGATTTGACTTTTGCTAAAATAAAAAGGTGACATCATTAAAAGCACAGAGCAAGCAGTGATTTTCACCAGGAAAGAAGGTCAGCAGCTCACGGCAATGCTTTCAGCGTAGTCGTTCAGTGTGCACTGCGGTTATTTTAAGCACAAACCACAGGGAGGAGTGGAGGGTTCTGTCTCTGCCTTCCTCCTCCATGGGAGCTTCTCTGGCTGTGAGAAGGTGTCTTGTGTGTAACAAACGTGGAAGGCACCTGCCCTGGGCTGTTCCTGGAAGGTGCTGCTGTCCAGGTATATTCCTGACGCTTGAATACTGGCATGGGACCCCCGTCACACGTGAGCAAGGGGAAACAATTTCAGAGACTCGATAGGCCCCCGGGGTTTTTGTTTTGGCCATATTACCATTCACAGAGGGCCCTGGCGCTTCGTCTCTTCTTTGTGTCCACTTCCTTTCCTGGGTTCCTAGCAATGTCAGCAGCGTCCAGAGCTAGGAGAAACAGCCACATAGTTTTCTTCCTGGATACGGTGATGGCTGCAAGTATCTTCCGGATCATAGTTTTTGGGGTCGTTCGTGTCATTTGTAAAACCCTGGAAAGTAACACAGAGTCTGCATGAGGGGCCCTCTATGGAGAGTGCTGGCGACTGTGCAGGTGGATCGCAGAGCTCCCTCTGGGTGCACACGACGTTCTTCTGTGCTGTCCCGAGCCGCGTCAGCTCCACAGTGAGACACAAACACCAAAGGCAGCCCGGGGCGCCAGTTCAGCCCTAATTCTTCCAAAGAGAAGTTTTTAATGTTAGAGAGAAATTTCAGTTGATTCCTAACCTTTTGACACTTGACTCTTTTCAGTAGTTGAATTTGCCCTTTCTGTTTGAATGGTTTTTTTTCCCTCCTATTTTTATCACATGAACAGAAAAGTTGGAAGTGAGCTTCAGTGTAGGAGTCTTGCATGTTGGTATTAAGTATCTGGTTTGCCAGAATTTGAGCAGTATCTCCCACCACATCACCACCACTGCACATGCACACGTACGCGCGTGCACACACACACACACACACACACACACTTTGCTTTTGGTTAACTCTGGGTGAGTATACCAACTAATGACTTCGATGTAGACTCCACGTTCTGAGATAAGATTTTCTTTGCCTACTTCAAGGTGCTCATACTTGCTTCAGTGTGGCAGTGTAAGTCGTGTCCTCCTGGGCATGTCTACATGTTGCCAGCAGGAAGGGTGGACAGGTGGACCAAAAGGACTGCCCTGGGGGCTCCCCACGCCACCCCAGGCCAATGGAACACTGTGCTCACATCACACCCCACGGGATAAGTCCATTCTCGATGAGCTGGTCACCCAGTGGACAGGCTCACACCAGCGTCTTCACACCTGCTCGGCCCTCCTCTTACGTAGTTAGGAGCTCCTTTCCTTTTCTTCTGGCTTTGGAATTGGGAGCTGGTGGTCAGCCCCTCCTTGTCAGAAATGGCCTTTTCCAGACTCCATTCCTTTGTACATTCCCCTACAGTCCCTGCTGGAGAACCTCAGCCCAGTTCACCAGATGTATCTGCAGAATAACTTTCCTGAACGCATCCCTGGGTTAGATTGTGGGGTCCCTGTTCCCGCAGGTATAGATAGAGTAAGAAGGCAGACATTCCAACACTATGGACGGCACGGCATGGCCTCTGAAGTGTAAAACAAGGGCTGTCATCCCAGGCCACCGCCTCTGAGTTTCTTCCTTGGCTTTTCAGCTTGGTCACTTAGCCCTGTTTACGTGATGTCATGGGCAAACCTAATGGTTCTGCCCCTTCTCGTTTGGAGTAGAAGTGAAACACAGCATGGTGTCGAGAGGGCCGGGTGAGGAATTGGAAGGTCTGAGTGCTGGGTTTCGGTTCTGACTCTGTCTTACATCCTGGGGCTAGTCACATAACCTCTCTGAACCTCAGTGTTGCCATCCCTAAGTAGAGCTGCCACCTGGCCTGCTGTCTCACTGAGGTCCTGAGCGAGAGGTCAGCTGGGGTAATATGGGTCGAGCACTGTGCAGGTGGTGATGTGCTGTGCCACATTCAGGTGGCTTGTACAGCTGGACTTCAAGCTGGTCTCCGGCTCCCGTTCCAGCAGCAGAGCTGTCCTTGAGGAGAGGCCGGCGTTTTCCTGGCGAGGCGCTGCCCTTCGCCTGAGCCTGGCAGGATGGAATGTGCCCTGTGTGCCAGGGCAGCTTCCTGCTGGGCACGCAGAGATTTCTGTTTGTTCCATAATCAGGCCTGCCACAGCACCGTAACCGGTAAAATGGAACACCTCTGCTGGTGCCATGTGACACCACGTTGTTGCTTCTGTCTTTATCTGGGAGGCTCCTGGGTCTGAGGCCAGCTGCTCTGGGCCCAAGCTGCTTAACCAAACCTCCCGAGTCTGTTCCCACAGCATATTCACTCCAGCCATAAAACAGTTTGCAAACCGCTGCTGGGAACCAAATAGGTTAATTCTTTCAGGACTATGAATACCAAAACTTTTGGACGGTTTCCCAAAAGAGTTGGTATGTTTCATTAAAAAAGAAAAAAAGAAAAAACCCAGCTTACCCTATTTCCAGAGAGCAGTCTTTGTGACTTTAAGAAACACGAAATGGGTTTCACGAAGCCGCATCCATCAGGGTGTAGAATGACGGTCGTCCCTGGATGGTCCTGTCCTTGTAGGCCTCGGTGGGGGGCGAGCCGTCCCCTTCAGGATTGAGGCCCCAAAGACAGCGGGAGGAGATGTCACCTGGGGGCACGAGGCCCGACCCTGTGTTCCAGCACCGTTTCATTTGGATTCTCTTAGTTTAATTCTGGTGAACGAGAAATTCTCTGCCATCTGTCCAAATCTGCCCCTGCCTGTGGCAGAGGAAAGATCCTTCACAGGATCTTAGAAGGAGGGGTTGGCCTCGTCCACTGAGGAGGTGCACACCATGTCTGCAGGCTGCAGAGGGGCTGGCCACTGATGGGTTAGGAAAAAGGCATCCAGGCAGAACTGCCCCGTGGACTTGGCATCCCCTCCTTCATGTGTGGCAGCCGCAGCCCCGGGGAGGGGTGTGTGATTTCTCGTGTGATATGTATATTTTGCATTTCAGATGGCTGTAGAAAATCACTGCATCTCTCTTGTGTGTGTGTGTGTGATTACCAAAATTTTATTTTTAAGCATTTATATATCAATTGAATTAAGCCATGAACCTCAAACACTTTTGTCTGGTGTGAACATATCTGCCAATATCCAGGGGAAACCCTGATTTGCTTTCTAGGCATTTGTTTTCCAACTGTCTATTTTCAGAAATACATGTTAATCCACAGAGTAAGATACCAGAACTTTATACGTATTTGATGAAATATTAAATCCCGTGGAATCACATTATTAGTCTATACGATACCTCTTCAAATGAGAAATCTAACTTATTTTTGTAATATAACCCAGAGGTTTTCTTCCCCTGTTCTGTTTTCTGTCTTGTCCAGTTTTCCCTTCACTTCATTTTTCTGTCCAGTTCTTTAACTTCGTAGAACCCCAGATATATTCTATCTGTATTCATGCCCACGGATGCTTGTTGAAAACGTTCTTTTCGCTGTGTGTCCTCTGTTTTTACTTAAGTCATCTTTCACTGTCCTGTGGATGGGACATGGTTTCTCACCTACTCGTGTGCCATTAAAGATGCAGTATTAACCACTGGCTTTCATAAAGTGTCGGCATTTACATTTATTTGGAAAACCTCAAGACAGCCTCGCCAAAAAGCACTAAAATTGTACTAGCTACAGAAGTCGTTTGCGCTGCTCAGCTGGCATAGGTGGCTAAACGTTTGGTGTGCTCCCCAGTTTATTTGCTTGTAACTAATAGTTCCTTGTGTAGAGAGAAGAAGGGCTTCGTACTGGGGAATATCCCTGCGCCCATGTTCAGATTCATTGCGGGGGGTGTAGTGGGCTGCAGAGTCCTCCGTCTCTGGCCCACCTGCCTGAGGACTGAGAGCAGTTTGCTCACTGCTCCCCAGTTCAGTTTCCCTGGTTTTACAAGCTCATCCTCGTCCTGCTGTTTTTGCTGGTGTTGGAAAACAAAGCAAGATGATTGCTGCTGTCGAAAACCACAGTTGCTGTACGTACCTGGAAATCACTGCATCTCTACTGGCCTGATCCTATGTAATCTTTGCATAATGTTATCCTTCTCTTTCTTCCATTTCCCTATCACCAACCCCTATAGAGTCGGGATATAAGCCCAGAAGAGATAGATTTAAAGAATGAACCTTGGTATAAATTCTTTTCGGAATTGGAGTTTGGGAAACCGGTAAGTTAATAGCTTCGGTGGTTATCCACCTTGTAAGAGTGCTGTTGATGCATTGTTGCTGCTAAAGAATCGGATCTGTTTGTAAGGAATTCAGGAAGTGGGGAGCAGTCCTGCTGGTCGGCAGTAGTGGGACCGTCTCTTCTCAGCGCAGCCAGTAAGCTTTGCCAGTAAGCTTCCACCAAGAAAGGGCAGTGAGCTCTGGACGTACTACTTTGCCAGAATATCCCAGAGACATGCCACGAAGTCAGCACTTGTCCTAGGACCTAACAGCGCGCCTCATGGATAGCCTTCTTTCAGCCATTGGCTCACTACCTTGACCAGAGCCTTCACGGGTGCTGAACACCAGGAGGAACAGCCCTGACACTGCTTTAAGCAGAGTTTTTGGAAAGCATGTGTACCAGAGAAGTGCCAGAGCAAGTCAAAGAAGGGCCACCTATGCCAGTGTGACCCTATGAGCTAGGATGATATTTCCCAAGTTTTGAAATGGGAGTTAGGAAGTCTAACACATTTAGTGTTCTGCAGCTTCCCTAGTGGTATCTCTGAGTCGACTTTGATACAGAGAATTTTGGCGTTCACAGGAGGATTTTCTTAACGTGCACCCAAAAGAATATTAAACAGAAGGGAGAACTGAGCTCATCCTTTCCCTGGAGGTCATTGGAAGCTGACTTTAATTCTCCAGATACTTTAAAGTCTATTAGTAATTACAGTTGCAAATAGAACTTACAGGTGGAGAGTTAAGCATATAAAAGTAAAGCATTGTATTAGGTTCGGTGTGTGAGACTTTAACTGAATCCAGCTTCTGAGCTGCTGTGGTTGGGGATGATAGTGCTAGAGGCAGGCAGGAATTAACTGTATAGTTCAGTAAAATGTGGAATTCCATGATGTGTATTTTTCATCAAGACAAAGCCAGAGGGGAATTAAGCATGTGCTCCAAGATCGCTGATCTGACACAGTGATGCAGACCTTGCAGCTTCTGAATTAGCAGCACCTGACTTGGAAACAACCTGCTTCTAGGAACACCTGATTCCTCTCTTCCTGTCCTTAGATCTTGTCTTGCCAAAGCCCTGAGCTACCATGGATGAACAGCGCCACCTACTGCCCAGTGGAGAGGGTTGCATCTAACTGCAGGCCGCACCTCCCCTCCTGGGATGTTTGATGCCTACTTCATGCTTCTCACTTCCTCTCCCTGTGTTCTCTGCTGTTCATCACACAGACATCATTTACTCTGCCTGAGGCAACCTTTTTTAACATGTAAAAATATTTTTCAGTATCCTAACTTGTTTCCTTTTTTTCCTTAAGACCTGCTCAATTATCTCAAACTAATTTTTATGTATGTCTCATCTGCCAAAACACACACACACACACACCCCAAAAGAGAGACCATGATTGGATATTAACATAAAGCCTTATGACATAATTTCATACTTTCATCAAAGAAGGCAAAAGTTGTTTTTAAAATTATGTTTAGTAAAAAGCCCATGCTATTGATTTGTGAAGTCTCTTTCAGAATTCACAAATTTCCAACTACCTCCTCATCTGCTAAATGCTAAATGAGTTATATCTTGAATATTAGTTTTTAGGAAAAATTATGAAACTTTTTTCATAACTGAATGTGATTGGTTAGTCTTAATAAATTGTTGCCAATAATTTTTTTAAAAGGCATTTATTTGAGAGGTAGAGTTACAGAGAGAGAGGGAGAGACAGAGGTTCTCCATTTGCAGGTTCATTCCTCAAATGGCCGCTGATGGAGAACTTCTATGAAATTCGCTGCTTAGGCCATCTTCCAGTGCTTTCCCAGGCCATTAGCAGGGAGCTGGATTAGAAGTGAAGCAGCCAGGACTCGAACTGGCACCCATATGGAACGCCGGCACTGCAGGCTGAGGTTTAACCCACTACACCTCAGCGCCAGCCCCGCCCCGGTATTTCAGTCCCAGCATATGTGAATGGGGCCGTATGAACAGCTTGGTAAATTAACACCTTCTCTGCTGGGAATTGTGGTCTGAGAACCACACAGGCTCTTCACGGGAGTGCAGTCCACTCGTGGACTGGTGCCTTCCTGTAACTGGTCCCCGTCCCATTGCTCTCACTGCCTCTTAGTTATCTGGAGACTTGGAGATGCTTTTCCAAAATGATCCCGTGTCCCTTGCACAGGCCTCAGACTCCTTCTAATGGGACTGCCCCCTTTTATGTAGGTCTGACTTGAAAAGATAACAGCTTTGAAAGCTTCCCAAAATAACATAATCCCTGCCCATTCACCGAGATGAACAGGCCTTTGTGATCTAAGGCCCCCTAAGAGGGGGCATTACCTGCTTCAGTGGCACGGCCTGGGAAGGAGGTGTGGTAAGAAGAAGTTTTTCTTGTCTCTTCCTACCCCAAACACTCTGGACCTCAAAACCGAGACCTCAAAACAAAAGTGGTGTGAACCACGAGAGCTGGTTCGAACATCGTCCGCAGCTGTTCAGAAGCAGAACCGATTTAAAACCCCCACCGAATCAACTGGGGCATCATTGCTGCTTTTTTTTCACTCCAACTTGGGACCACATCACCCAAGCAGAGTCCACCAGAACGTTAATCCTGAGCCTTTTCTGCCTCGCCCCTTCACACAAAGCCACGCAGAGTGAGGCGGCAAGGTCCCGACTGGGAATCTTTCTAGCTCTGGCAGGTCGTTGCACATCAGCAAACACTGCAGGACTCCAGGGACCCCTTGGGGAAGGATTATGTGAAGCCAGTGTCATTTGTCAGCACTGTTCTTATTTGTTTGCAGTAGGAGAAGCAGTGAGTAGTGGTTCTCAAGTGACTGGCAAAAGTCTCCTTCCCCAGAGGGTGTTAAGAGCTCACTTTACAACATACAGAAAGATGATGTCCTGGGTCTGTTGCTGACAGACAGAGGTCAGCTCACCTTAGGGCCTGATACCTTTTCACCTGCAGATTCACCACAGAGAGCCCGGTGTCAGCTTTTTCTCCTGTTCGACCCTCAAATGTCCATAGATATTGGTGTAATTCGATCTGTATGCTCAAGGCACAATGGCCTTGAGTTGGTTACAGAGAGAAGTTTTCAGGATACTCAAGGAGCCTTAGTGACCTCCGTTTCCATCTCCCCAGAGCTTACTGGTTCAGGAATTTCTCATCTCAGGGCAGTTGAGAAGGAAGGAGGTTGTGGAGGTGGAAGTGCCTGGTCACTCCCGAGTGTCCTCTCCCTCTCATCTCACAGCAGAGTTCCGCAGCTATAGCCTGAACAGGAAGGGCTAAAAGAGAAAACGAAAAGCTTGCTGCCCACCATCCCACTTTTCAGCTTAAACTCTTCTCCAAGGGGGTGGGAGAGTACCTCCCTACCACTAGTAGTGTCAGACCCCAGCTAAGCTGTCAAAGAAAATTTTGAAACTGGTGGTGTGAAATTGTTCCGGCGTCTGGTTCACCCCGGCTTTGTCCGTGGGTCTCCTTGCCGCAAAGCATAGAAAGCAGGCAGAGGGCAGCCCCCCTGCCTTTGGCCGGAGCTCTGGATCCCCACGTTTGTGAGCGCAGCGACAGTCACGGTGGGGACGACTGCTTCAGAGCCGTAGGAGCTGCAGGGTCAGCCCTGCTTGGAACAGCACCAGGAAGAATTTGAAAATTTCAGTTTTTGTTCAAATTTGTGTGAATTTTATTTTGCTTTTTTTTTTTCCCCTAAGTGTCCAGTATTTAGAATGTGATGGGGATTTTCTCTCAAGACTCAGACACAGACCCCCTAGTCTAGTTCACAGTCCCAGCCCCCAGTCCCGTGTCCTCAGGCCGAGCGCCCCCTCCCTCAACCTTTGAGTCCACCTCTTTGTGTTGATGCGGTTCCCCAGTGTGCCCCTCTTCGTTTGAGCCAGTCTCCATGTTTGTCTTTATGTCTTTACGCTCATTTCTTCATTTCCTCCTCTGCTTCCCGTCAGCCTCCCAAAAAGATATGGGATTATACTCCTGGAGACTGCTCTATCCTTCCTAGAGAGGATAGGAAGGTAATTCCACCGCGCCGCCTCCGTTGGACTGTCTGTGTGCACTCTAGCCTTGGGCAGTGTGAGTGTGTTGTGGGTTTGTTTTCTTTTCTTAAACCACTTAAAAATAGACTGGTGATTTTTTTTTTGGCTTGTAGTATTTAACAAAGTCTTTAAAACATATACTAATATTTAGAGGGTTTTAAACTGACATATAAGATTTGTCACAGTCACCATACTCTGCAAAGAGAGATACTAGGTATTTCCTTAAAGGTAGGTTTTTGTGATAGCTGTAGTTCTCCTTAGCAAGTAGAGTAGACTTTTGAAGCTCTGACTACTTCAGGATTTCTGTGTGATCAGCCTGTTGTTGCACTCTCTGTTTTCAAGTCTTTAACTAATTTCTAGTGAGCCCTTGGGTTGTAGTCATGCCATCTTGGCCTTATTAAAGCTTAACACTAAAAAAGAAGAAAATTCATTTTTCAAACTTAACCTTCCATGCTTTCTCCCTTTCCTCTAAACTAAAACATTCTTTCTCATCTTTTCTTTCTTGAACCAGACTAATCTAGAAAAAGATCTGAACCTCTGCCACACAGAGTTAGAGGCAGATTTAGAACAAATGGAGACGAGTAATAAAGCCGGCGGCGCAGCCCGGCCACAGGTACTCCCTGGTTTTCCCCATGCCCGCGGCTCCCTTTCCACCCTGCTTTGTTCCTTTCATTTGGTTTCGGATAAAGCCGAGGCGCCGGTGGTAATGCCGCTTGTTTTCGGTTGCATGGCTTCTGGACTCCCGTGTTAGACCCCCTCTCCCAAATATATTTCCTTCTGGATTCCCTTTGAACTTGGCATCTTCCTGAAAGGGCATTTCTGAGCTGTTTGCAGGACACTGGTGGTGTGAACGCCCCCGGCACCCTACCTTCTTCTTTTTTAGCTGCTTGCAGGGCGTGGTCCTGTTAAGGTCCCTTCCTCCACCTCTGTGCACCCTCTGACTTTTCAAGGAAACACTTTTGGCCAATCCTCTTGTCCTTTCTGCAGCCCTGGGAGATGCCAACCTCAGAGATCGCTCTCGAAAACCCAGCCGCAGTGATGTGGGTGCCCTGGTGTGCATGGCGCTGTGAGTCGTGGCATTTGTCGCTTGAGAGGTCAGAAAGTTGTCAGTGAAATCACGCTCTCCCGAGGCAGCCTGGGTACAAAGAAGTGTTTGAAAGTGAACACTGCCCATGCAGACTGATGTGTGTAAAGGGAACTATGGCAAGATGCAGTCTGTTAAAGAGCGGGAGAGAGAGAGCAGGGGCATCCTCGAGGTAGATGGATTTCCCGTGGGGAAGAAAACACCAGATATTTGCAGAACAGTTCCCAGGTCCCCTGACCCAGCAGCAGAGCCTGTCACAAGGAAAGGAAACCTCTAGCGAAAATGAAGCATGAGCATGGACGCTGCTGGAGAAGTGGAAACTGCCAGCAGCTCCCTGTTATACTTAGGCAGAGGCAGGACAAAGAGGGCTGGACCGCCAGCACTGGTGACTGGGGTATGAAACGCCACCTGAGTGCCGGAGGAGACCCAAGCCAGGGGAGGGGTGGGGCAGACCAACCAAGGGGGTTGGGGTAGCAGCCAAGGGGGCTGGGATAAGAACCAGAAGCTAAGAAGCCCCAGCCCGATCTGGCAGCTGTCGTTCAGGAATCCAGAGGTGACTGGGGGGGTAGTGGAGCCAGCAGGGCCAGTGGTTAGGCCCAAACCCTCCATTGGGACTTATAGAGGCCCAAGAGGTGAGTCGCTGTGCACATGATGTAGGCAGGTGGGTGATGGGGTGGAGACTGGAACCATGCGTGGCCACTGTGGGATGGAAGTCCCGCCAGGGTGGGGAGTGGTCACTGCCACTTCTGGAGCAGGAGCCATGGCTGCAGGTGAACCCTGAGTGGGCTGGGGTGCAGGGTGGGATGCCTGAGATGGCATGCTGGGTGAAAACAAACGAGGAGTCATTTGTCCCAGGGGTCCGAGATGATAAGAGAGCTTCTGTATCTGGGCGGCTAGAGAGTCCCCAAGCAATTGTACGCGCAGCCTCCCTGAAGGCAGAGGTTGCTGCCCAGGTGGCAGAGGGCTCAGTGGAATGTCTGATGCGTACCTGAGTCATCTTCGTGTTGTTTCGCCTGCTGCCCTTTAGCCCTGGCTGTGTCTCAGACACGCCAGTGGGACTTTGCTTTCAGAACCTTGGCAGTTCAGCCTCACTCGTAAAGAATGACATAAACACTCGTAGATGAATTCTAGCAACCCACTGGGGTGCTGGGTGACATGGCCCAGGAGCGGGAGGGGAGGGTCAGAGAAAGAACCATTCAGAGAGGTAGAGGAGACAATGAGTGAGGGAGCAAGAGGAGAGAGCGGGAGAATAGCGCGTGCCTCAGAGAGGCCTGAAAGGCTGGACTCCAGGGGCAGTCAGGGTGCAACCCAGACGTGGGAGGTTCCCACATGATTGTTGACGGATTAGAGTGAGTGCCAAAGCATCAGAGGATCCTGCAGGGCCTGCGCCCTCATTGAACAAAGGTGATGGTGGAAAAAAGGGAGGGGGTGTCCCCAGAGAGCTCCACGGGGTCACGCACAAGCTTTTCCTTGATGGTGACCAGGGCAAGGTCCTCAAAGGGAGGAGGCTGGGAAGGGACAGGTGCTGAGAGGTAGGAGACTGCAGGAGGAGGAGGCCGGGCTGGTGAGGCCTGTGCCGCCAGCAGGGCTGGAGGGTGACTGTGGAGGTAAGAGTGGGTGCCCTCCCCGGGGAGTGGTGGGGTGGCCTGCGGCACCATCAGGTCAAGGGTAAGTTCCAGAGGCAGAGCTGTCGGCCCCCTTCCCTCTTTCACAACCTCTCCTTTCTCTTTCTTTCCTTTCCCCAAATGTCTCTTCTCTAGGTAGCTTGTGTTCCTTTAAGTGGTCACAGTTAGAGGTAGAAGCATCTATAAAAGTCAACTTCGGCATTGATGTATTCAACGTGCACACTATGTTTATGAAGTTATATTGAGTTCTTTACATTCTTCCCTCCCAGACAACAGAAACGCTAAAACCCATAATTATCACGCTTTTCCTTTGCATGTAGCTCTTGGCTGTTCTCTCCATTTTGTGCCGTGCCATGTACTTGAATAAAACACTCCCCTGTCCATGCTGAAATGGTCATTCGTGGGTTTTGTGGAGTTGGTGTTCTGTCCATTTCCACCCTTTTCAATCTGCAGGCATTAAACCCATGGGCTCAGTGTGGTGCGGCCTTCTAAAACACACTTCATATATTGTGGGCCTGAAGTGCTGGATGTGGCATTCAGGGTGCATGAAGGGGTCTGCAGGGCGTAGGGGGGAGGTTCCTGAGCACCAGGGAGAAGCTGGCCAAGAGTGTGCTGTCCCTGTCAGCCATGCAGCGGCCTGCGACTGAAGATGAGTGGGAGTCGGGGCCACCTCCTGACCCACCCAGACGGGCTTGGCTGCATCCACTGGGAAAGCAGAAGACCAGAGAGTGGGAGAGCCCACCCGCCCTGAAGTCCCTCTACCCACCCCAAGGAAGAGCCCTGCCTTGCACTAGCCCTGAAATCTTTCCAGCCAGGCTGCTTATCTCCCAGAGGTCCTTATCTAGACAGGAGAGGAAGGTGACCTCTCTCTCTCTCTCTCTGCCCGTAGCTTGAAGCCTCAGGGTCAACATAAATCATCTACAATATTTTTTCTTTCCTTTCCTTTTTTTTTTTTTCTTTGACATTTACAGAGCTCAGCCGTCAGCCCCAGTCTGGAAGTTTCCTCGGAGCCGCCTGGATAGTAAGTTGTCACTCTACCTTGTTTCCACGGCTTCATGTATTTCCTGTCAGCAATGGGAGGCGAGAGGCTGGTGTGTCAGACTCCGCGTGTGTTTTATTTGCACAAGGATGCTTCTGAAAGTTTGTGGCAAAATGGAATTAGAAGACAAGTTTATTTTGGTGCAAAAAATTTTGAAGTGCATGCCTAGGGTTTTTTTCATGCTATGCATTTTGTGAACTTTGTGAAGACCCGTGAGTATGGTTTCAGCTAATGTTGGGTTTGGTGGTGAGTAACAAGTCATCGCCTCTGTACTCTGGCTCCAGATCACGTTTGATGAGCTTCCCCTGTGTTGGTGTCGCCCCTTTGGCATGGGGGTTTATCTAAGTCCCGCATCAAAGTTCCTGTCTGTGGATTCTTGGGGGAGGGGGAGCGACTGTGGTGGGCTGAATCTGGAATAGAGACCGGGGGCTCATGGGGGGTTGGACCCTCAGGCTGGATCTGTCAGGGGGCCTGGGGGAAGTGCAGCCAAGAGGGGGCTCACTTATGATTCTTGCACAGATGTGGGGTTGCTTCCTGTATTGATTCTTAGGTCTGCCTGCATGACGCGTGCACCCCCCTATTCCCCCCTTAGCGGGGAGACTGCTGGCCCTCCTGCCCCTCCTGAATCCTCTGCTCTCCCAGTTTGCCTTTCTCAGCACTTTGCCATGCAGCTCTCCCAGCGGGAAACACTCCCTGCCCCCCACCCCTTACACGTGTGGCCTATGGTGAACAGGTCGGCATGGGCCTGCCCACACCCAGCCACACCTTAGCACCCCCCAGGGCCCTTGCTTCTGTTGGCATGCACTTGATTCATGTGCCTGTGTTTTTATAATTGCTGGTAAACATTAACTACTGGAGAGCAGGGCCTCCCACACAACAGTAAGCTTGGGCTGGAATCATTTCCCAAAGGCTCTACTATTGCCTGTTCCATTTGGTGCTGTAATTCCATAGCAAACAAAGTTGCCGAGTTTCTGGATTTGGGGGCCCGTGCCATGGCGCTGTGGCAATGGGTATTCCAGTAGGAAACTGGAAACACCTTAGTCCTTTCAGGGCAGTGGTCAGAAGTTCTAGCTACATCTGTATGGTATTGCTTTCCTATAAATGCATGTGTTTCATGCTTAATGTACCCAGGAGCATAAGAAGAAATCAGGAGGATACATCCAGACCCAGGTGGAGAAGGCTCCTGCCTTGCGGGAGGCAGAGTCTAGAGCCTCTTGTTCCCACTCATGTCCTATCAGTGGAAGAGGTGCCAGGGCTCAGAAGCCGATTGGCCGCCTCCTCCCAGCCCTCCCTCCACGGGAGCTGTGCCTTCAGCTCCCAGGATGACAGCAATCACAGTTTCTCCAGGTCCCCCAGAGGCTTTGGGAGGTGGAGGCCACCCCAGGACCTCAGGCTCCCGCAGATAAAGGGCGTGGCCTTGAAGGGTGTGGCCAAGGCCGCAGCTCCTGCGACTCCCCTCAGGTGAGGTCAGCAGTTTATTCTCAGCTTGTCGCTTTGGCAATCCTGACTCAGCCCTTTTTTTTTTTTTTCCCTTTAAGATTTATTTATTTATTTGAAAGAGGTACAGAGAGAAAGAAGGACAGAGAGATCTTCCATTCACTGGTTCACTCCCCAAATGGCCACAAAAGCCAGGCCTAAGCCAGGAGCCAGGAACTTCATCTGGGTCCCCTCCATGGGTACAGGGGCCCATGGGTACAGGGGCCCAAGGGCTTGGGGCATCCTCCAACACCATTAGCAGGGAGCTGGTTCAGAAATGGAGTGGCCAGGACACAAACCAGTGTCCTGTGGCAGCTTCACCCTCTATGCCACAATGCCGGCCCCCTGATGTTTCAGGACCAGCCAGTGTTGGTCCTGCTGCTGGCCTTCCCCCTCACCCCCGCACCCCTGCCACCCTGCAGTGCACAAAGCAGAAGAGGTTGCTGTGGGCAGCTGAGTGGATTCCTTAGCTCTACAGGATCTAGGGCACTGGGCTGGGTATTGTAGGGAGAATGTAGGCACACAGTCCCTTAATTTTGTGGTACACACACACACACACACACACACACGCACACACACAGTTAGTAAATGGAAAGTCAAAGTGGCAAGTGAATGAAGTAGGCTGTGAGGGTTGCAAGTGTTCAGAAGAGAAAGTAGCCACCAGGAGCAGGGAGAGTTAGGAGCGCAGGTCTTAGAATAGCTTCAGTAGGGTACTGAGTGTTCACCATGTGCCAGGCCTGTGTGTAACTTTCTGTCTGCTTCACCTCATTTAATCCTCTCAACATTCCAGGATCAGGGATTTTTTTTTTTTTTAATATATATAAATGTGTGTGTGTGTATGTATATGAAAGGCAGGGTGAGAGAGAGAAGAGATCATGTGTCCTGTGGTTCACTTCTCACTCTCCAAATGGCCACAATAGCTGGAGTTGGGCCAGATTAAATCCAGGAGCCTGGAATTCCATCTAGGTCTCCCACGGGGGTAGTAGGGGTCCAAGTACTTAGGCCGTGCATTAGTAGGGAGAGGACTGCAACAGGTGATCTGATACGTGATGCTGGTGTTGCAGGCAGTGGTTTATCCTACTGTGCCACAGCAGCAGCCCCCAGGCATTGTTTTCAGCCTCATTCCATAGGAGAGGAAAGGGGCCCATTGAGGGTGCAGTGCCCGCGATTCCCCAGCTGGTGCCCGGGGGGCTCTCTCCAGAGCAGGAGCAAAGTTCTAGGCCAGGGGACTGATGTTGGCAATCAACTTGCACCTGCTCCGTACTGACCCAAATTTGGTAATAAACTAGCGGGAGGCATCCTCCAGTTTACTGTTTCTGAGCCTCTAAAAAACAATTAAAGCCACAGTTAGGATGCTGAGTTAGCCGGGGTGACGGGCCGAACGT
Source organism: Oryctolagus cuniculus (assembly GCF_964237555.1). Lineage (NCBI taxonomy): Eukaryota > Metazoa > Chordata > Mammalia > Lagomorpha > Leporidae > Oryctolagus > Oryctolagus cuniculus. The sequence goes on from NC_091446.1 coordinate 34,291,526, forward strand.
GCCTGAAAGAGCAGTTGTTCGTTCAGACACTCGAGTGTACGTGTTCACCCAGCACTCATCCCTGCCACTGAAACGGGCCTCCAGAGCGCTGCTTTCCAACCCGAGCCCTTCTCACGGGGTGAGAAGGAGTCAGTGTTTTCCTCCCGCTCTTCTGCTGGGGGCAGGGGGTTCTGTTATCAGACCTGATGTTCTCCCAGTTTGTTCAAATGTGTAGGATTTTTTCCCACAGTTGGGGTTGGTGAGGAGCCAGCCTCAAAGGGGTGCCTGGCACCAAGGAAAGTGTGGGTAAAGGTTTGGTGATGAATGAGAGGACCTGTGAATCTCTGTGATCTAGAATCCAGCCCACTTAGCACTAGGGCGGGCGGTGTGTGGACTGGGTGGAGAGGGACGCTGTGTGGGAGGAGACAGTGGCTGCACTTGACCTCACCCGAGGAATAGACAGACGGCCCCCGGTTCACAGCTTCGTGGCAGCTGGAGAAGTGATGTCTGTATCTCAGATGGACTACAGTTTAAATGTTGTTAATTAGCTTGGATTACATAGCATAATATTTTAAAAATCTGAGAACAGGAAGAAATTAAGAATCCCAATATCCTAATACAACGAGTTCTACCCTGGAAAATGTATTTTATATTTGCCACCACAGTATGTTTTTAATTTTGTATTTTATTTCCCTAGCATTTTCAGACCCATTACTTAATAGTGCAACTACTGTTTTCATTTATGTTTGAGAATAGATACCTTCTAAAGAATTGTATTTACTCTATTAGGACAGCAGGTGGCGCCAAAAGGCAAGCTGCTTTGTTCTAGGCAGTACACCTATAACCAAGGGGACATTGTTTCCCCTTTATCTGAGAAAACACAAATATAACCTGCAGTACTGAGTGAAATATTGTAGCTTTCCCTGGCTACTTTGTTTCATAGATCTATAGTCATTTAATTGCAGAATTCTTTATTTTGCTAATATTTATTGAACCACTATGCTAGACACCAGCCATGAGAAACTTGGTAGAATAAACTTCCTGCCTGCTGGAGGCTCAGGGTGTAACAGCGGAGACCCACTGGTGAGCAACAGCCAGAATCCAGTGTGGTAAACAGAGATAGGACCGGGGAGGCCTTGCGCACCCCTTGTTTTGGGGAGAAGTCAGGGAAGGTTCAGCAAACTGCAGATGGAGTGTGACAGTAGCATGTTGTAAATATACACACTTTCATGCAGTACAGAGGCTCTGGGAAGAAACTTTCTAAAAGACTGTGCAGACTTCCTCTCCAAAGTTTGCAGCTTACAAGTTACCCACCCCTTTCCTGAAATCCCCAAATGGTTTTAAATAGTGAGCATATGCTATTATGAAGTTTGAACTTTTACATTTTTATTTTATGCATTTGAAAGGCAGAGACACAGAGAAGGAGAGAGAGAGGAACAGAAACAGGAACAGATCTTCCATCTGCTAGTTCACTCTCTAAAGCCTGTAATAGCTGGAGCTAGGCAAAGCCAAAATCTGGAGACTGGAACTCAATCCAGGTCTCCCACGTGGGTGGTAGGGACCAAGTACTGAGCCTTCCCCTTGCTGCCTCCCAGGGTGCTCATTAGCAGGAAGCTGGAATTGGGAGTAGATCCAAGATTTGAATCCAGGCACTCTCTTATGGGGTACAGTATCTTTTTGTTTGGGGGTTTTTAAAAAATATTTTTATTTATTTGAGAGGTAGGGTTACAGACAGAGATAGAGAGAAAGCTCTTCCACCTGCTGATTCACTCCCCAAATGACACAGTAGCCAGAGCTGGGCTGATTCAAAGCCAGGAGCCAGGAGCTTCTTGGTCTCCCACACAGGTGCAGGGGCCCAAGCACTTGGGATATCTTCCACTGCTTTCCCAGGCCATTAGCAGAGAGCTGGATTGGAAGAGGAGCAGCTGGGTTCACAAACTGGTGCCCATATGGGATGCCGGGGCACAGGCGGGGGCCTAACCTCCTTTGACGCAGCGCTGGCCCCTGTTTCCAAGTTTTTAAACAGAGCCTGTTTGCCCCAGCTGAGCCACATTCCTTGCTGGAGTCAGACTGGAGTCTTGGCCTCTGGGGACCCCATCCATGGCCTCCAGGGCCTGCCTGGGCACCCTATTGGGAACAGTCGGCCTTGGCATGACGGCTCTGTGGCCTCGCTTTATTTGTCCAGGGAGTATGTTTTTGTTGAATCCCCTGAAAACTCAGCAGCCAGCTCTGCATCTCAGCCAGAGGCTGAATTCCCTCCTCCTGGCTTGCTGTGTCTGAGCCAAAGTCTGGCTCAACCCTGGCTGCTCAGAGCTGAGCACCTGAACTTAACACTGTTGCCGTTACGTCAGCAGTGGCCGCTGACCGTAGTCAGGCCTGTATCAGTCAGCTGGAGGCTGTGAGGTTTCTTTTCTTGTCTTCTCTGATGTACCTGGACATGGTAAGGACCCAGAAACTAACTGCAGGCACATGCCTTCACTATGCTGGTCCTCAGCTTCCCCTTTTGTACCTGGGGACAAATGGTGTCTCCCTTTCCCTCCCTGGGGGAACCACTGGAGATGACACATTGAAAACTTGTTGCGGCCACTACTGCAGTGCAGCAGGTTAAGCCTCTGCAGTGCCGGCATCTCATATGGGCGCCAGTTCAAATCCCAGCTGCTCCACCTCTAATCTAGCTCCCTGCTAATGTGCCAGGGAAGGCTGTGGAGGATGGCCCAAGTGCTTGGGCCCCTGCACCCACATGGGAGATGTGGATGAAGCTCCTGGCTCCTGACTTTGACCTGGCCCAGCTCTGGGCATTGTGGCCATTTGGAGAGTGAACCAGAAGACAGAAGATCTCTCTCTCTCTCTCTCTCTCTCTCTCTCTCTCTGTACCTGTCCCTTTCCATCTGTAACGCTGCTTTTCGAATTAATACGTTAATCTTTCTATAAAAGAAAGCCTGTTGCAGGGCGCTCAGGTCTTGTTTTGAATCCAGGAGTGCCTGCATTGCAGAACGTTGCACATCTGGAAGAGGCATTGTTTTGTTGGCTTTGGGAAAGAAAGAAAACAATCGGCTGTAGCAGAGCCATTCTCAGAAGTTTCCTGAGTGCTGGTTCGTGGTTCTGTGGGAAGCAGGAAGAAATGGTGATAGGAGGTGGAATAAAGCCAGATTGTGGCCGAGGGTGCTGGGGTGAGTGCCGATGGCTGCTGAGGTAGAGGTGTGAGGCTGGGGCCACTGGTGGCTGGAGTCCTGGCGTGAGGGACACGGGAAGCCGGCTGGCAAGTTCCAACCGAGGCTTAGCTGATTCGAAGGACAGCAGGCTGGCAGGAGGGGGCCAGCTGTCAGTCACTCCCCAGTGCCGAGGAGGGGTGGGAGCCCAGACTGAGGCCTTGTGCCTTTGCGACTGTCCCCTCGCAGGACTGACCAGTGTGTCCACAGCTCTCGGTCAGCAGGGAGAAAGGACAGCTGTGTATGAATTCTTGTGCCATTGGGGATTTACAGAAAAAGGGGAAACATGGGTTCAACTGAAGGGTAAAAACAGAAAACACAGCCGAAGGGAAAGGCGTGAACTGCGAATGGGAAATTTAGAAATGGCAGAGTTCGTTTTAGTTAGGAAATTCAGAGTTAAAGCGAGTTTAATTTTTTTTAATCGCATATTTTCATTTTATTTGAAAGGCAGAGAGACAAAAAGAGATCTTCTATGCACTGGTTTATTCTCCCAATGCCTGCCACAGCTGGAGCTGGGCCAAGTAGAAGCCATGAGCCAGGAACTCAATCCAATGTGGTGGCAAGGACTCAAGTACCTAAGCCGTCACCTGCTGCCTCCCATGGTGTGCATTAGTGGGAAGCTGGAATTGGGAGTGGGGCTGGGGCTTGAACCCAGGTACACCGATATGGATGTGGGCATCCCAAGAGGTGTCTTAACTGCCAGGCTGAACACCTGCCCCTAAGCCAGTTAATGATGTGCTTCTGTTCGTTTAAAGCAACACATACTGCCACAGCCTTGCACACCACCTTCCAGGTTCCTCAGCTCTCTCGCAGGAATTGGTAACTTTTACCAGGTAGAACCTGGGAGGGGTGTCCGTGAGCACCCCCTGCAGGCAGAGCTGTACAGATGGCACCCCCTGTCCTGGGCCTGGCCCCTGAGCCCAGAAACTCCAGCCTTTATTGGGGTGGGAGTGGTGTCTGCAGGCTGGGGCCCAGGTGCCAGTGAGGACAGTCAGTCTAAGCCTGGGTTGTCCAGAGTTCCTGCAGTCTTAAACTTTCCAGCGTGGGAAGGATTCCAGGCCCCTGAAGTCAAGAGCCAGGAGCCCCAAGTAAATTTGATATCTTTCTTATACCTGGGGGAAGAATTTCTAAATGCACAATTTCACTTATCAAAACATATCCCGAATCAGATCATGCATGCCAGTTTTACCTTCAGCCAATGAGACCTTTTGTTCAATAAATATTTATATGCTCTACTTAGGGACCCTTGCTGCTCATCACGGGGCAGCAGGAACGATAAAGCTCCTCAGGGCCAGCCTGGGGAGCTTGGGGGCCGAGCGGGATGATGAGTGTCGGCGGCAAAGGAACCACACCAGAGCCGGGAGATCAGTCAACGCCCAGGGCGCAGCCGGGTTCTTGACTTTATTGGGAGGGGAAGAGCTTTTATAGACACAGAAAGGGGGCTGTCCAGGGCACAAGGGAACCGAGCCAACCAGCTGAAAGGTAAGGCAGGACAGGAGCTGGGCACGCCCTCAAGGGTTTATCACAGCTGAGGGCACACACTGTCCACGAATACGGAAGTCTCCTGTCAGGCTAGGTACCTCCCCTGGGAGCCATCTTAGATTGTTGGAAACGCTGTCACTGAGATGCGGAAGTGCGGCAAACTCGAGCAAAGGCTTAGAGGCCTTGTCAAGGGAAGGCTTAGCAACTTTGTTTCCTTTCCGGTTAGAGCCCCCCCCCCCAGACCCTCTTGTCCAGTGGGCTCCTGCCAATCAGGGCACAGCGTGGGGGAAGAGGCTGCCCCCAGCCTGCTCCTTCCTCACTTCTCCACCCTGAAGCTGTGCTGTAGACTTGTCTGCCGAGGAGAGAAGAGAAGCATCTGTTGCCCTGACCCAGGCCAGGGAGATTAAGGAAAGATTGGGGTTACCCCTTCCCCACCCCGGCAGTAAGGTGTATGAAGCCCTGAGCGGGTGCTGGGTGCAGGACGTGGCTCTGTTAGTGGCCAGTGCTGGCAGCAGTGGCGCTGCTTGGGCACAAAGCTACTCAGAGGCGAGACATCACCGCGTTCTCCATCTCTGACTCCTGGGCCGTGGTGCCGCTTGCCCCGGGGGTGCGTTCCTGGCCCTGACACTGCAAGGTGGTGATAGAAGGCAGGCCCTTGAGCTCTGTCTGGTTCCTGTGGTGCACGTGCCGCTGCCTCCTAGGTCATAGGGAGGACACTGTGCCCCAGCCAGAGGCCCGAGTTGGATCCCGGGGCTGCTGTCCTGCCCCCTGCCTCCTGTGACAAGTCACCAACTCTCCCAGTGCCTGCTTTGCTCCTCCGGAAAGTGGCAGAAGTGGGGTTGTTTGTGAGGGTTAGAGAAAAGTGCCGAGCACAGGATCCCCATGTGGGGCATCTCAGCAGCGGCTTGCAGGGTCGTCCTCACAGTTGTCATCTGACCGTGGGCACTGAGGAGCTGGGGTGACGCACAGAGGAAAGGCCGGCTTCACGGAAGGTGCAGACGGCCAGAGGTGAGCACTGGGCAGTGGCTGAGATGCAGGCTGGGGAGGCCAGCGTAGTGGGGCAGTGGGTTAAACAGCTGCCTGTGTCGGCAGCATCCCCTATGGGCGCTGGTTCGTGTTCTGGCTGCTCCACTTCTGATCCAGCCCCCTGCTAATGTCCTGGGAAAAGCAGCGGAGGATGGCTCAAGTGTTTGGGCCCCTGCCACTCACATGGGAGACCCAGATGAAGCTCCTGGCTCTTGGATTTGGCCTGGACCAGCCCTGGCCATGCAGACCATCTAGGGAATGAACCAGTGGATGGAACATCTCTCTCTCTCTGTCTCTCCCTGTATGTGTGTAACTCTGACTTTTGAATAAAATAAAATCTTTAAAAAGAACCACAGGTGAGTATTTGGTGTAGTGGTTAAGATGCTGGTTGCGAGGCCCACACCCACTATCAGAGTTCTCACTCTGCTGCTGCAGAAACAGCTCTCCGCTACTGTGTGCCCTGGGGAGGCAACAGATGATGGCTCAAGTACTTGAGTCCCTTCCATCCACATGGGAGACCCAGGTTGAATTCTGGGCTCCTGGCTTCAACCTGGCCCACCCCAGCTGCAGAGGGGGAGTTGGAGAGTGAACTAGTGGGAGGAAGACCTCTTTTTTCTTTGTCTCTCTACCTTTCCAATAAAATGAAAATTTAAAAAACAATTCCATCATCAGTGGGTAGGTAGAGGGAAAGATAGGAGGACAGGTGTGTGATAAAGCAAACGCTGCTGTGTGCTCCCTGCAGAATCTGGGTGTGGAGGACATGGGTGTTCACCCTCACGGTTCATTGAGCTTTTCTGTGTAGTTGGTAACATTCAGAGTAAAACACTGAGCTGGAGGAACTCCATCAAGCTGAGGGTCTTCAGCGGTCACAAGCCAAATCTCCAGTAAAAGAGGACAGGCAGCCCCCCAGAAGCTGTGTGTACCTGAGAAGAGTGTGTGTGTCCATGTGTCCATGTGTCGGTGGCAGTGTCAGTGAGGTGTGGGACAGCGGGCCAGGGAAGGGAGGGGCTCCGTGAAGAAGCACCACTCTTACCTGCATTCTGTGTTTCTTCATTCTCAAATACGTTTGCAGTAACTTGGAAAAATAAAAATACTGGCCGGCGCCGCGGCTCACTAGGCTAATCCTCCGCCTTGTGGCGCCGGCACACCGGGTTCTAGTCCTGGTCAGGGCGCCGGATTCTGTCCCGGTTGCCCCTCTTCCAGGCCAGCTCTCTGCTGTGGCCAGGGAGTGCAGTGGAGGATGGCCCAGGTGCTTGGGCCCTGCACCCCATGGGAGACTAGGAAAAGCACCTGGCTCCTGGCTCCTGCCATCGGATCAGCGCGGTGCGCCGGCCGCAGCGTGCCGGCCGCGGCGGCCATTGGAGGGTGAACCAACGGCAAAGGAAGACCTTTCTCTCTGTCTCTCTCTCACTGTCCACTCTGCCTGTCAAAAAAATAAAAATAAAAAAAAATTAAAAATAAAAAATAAAAATACTTAGATGTCAACAGGACACAAATGCATGAAAGATCCGGGCCAGAGTTCACATACACAATGTATGTCGTGAAGTTTTGAACACAAACTGAAGAAGCAGGACAAACTTACCTTGGTTTCTAGACCTTGGCAGGTAATAGGCTGTTTACAGAAATATTAAAGGTGCTAGCTCCTATTCTTACCTTCTTTTCTCTTTCCCTCCTCCTTGTCCTTAGTGTGTATTCTTCCAGCTACCACGCAGTGAAGAGGGAACCAGAAGGTGCCCCCGGTGATCTCACTAGCTTGGAAAACGAGAGGCAGATTTATAAAAGTGTCTTGGAAGGTGGCGACATCCCTCTTCAGGGCCTGAGTGGGCTCAAGCGACCGTCCAGCTCGGCGTCCACGAAAGGTAGTTACTGGGGAGAAGCCCGCAGGCCTCTCTGTCCCATGTGTACCGGACGGTACCTGAGTGCCGGCAGTCGGTGAACCCCAGCCACTGTGAACTCTGCCTTGTTCGGATCTGGACCTGTATCCGAGCCCTGGAGCCCTGTAACGCCCCCTGCCCGATTTTCTCACCGGCCATTTTTCTTTCTGGTATTAGTAGTTTCCCTTCCCTTGACCCCCGACCTTGCTCTCTCTGAAGCATCTCTCCTCTCTCTCTCCTCTCTCTCTCGTTCTGATTCCTTTTTCTTAGGAACTAGCTGAGCTTCAGCCTTTCCTAACAAGCAAGGTGGCCATTTTTTCTGTTGCGTCTTTGCACCTGCTTTGCAGCACAGATTATTTTGCTTCCGGACATCAACTGGGAATTTTTTATAAAGTCCTTATGACCAATGAGCATGTGACCTCTCCCTTTTTTTTTTTTCCTTTTTTCTTTTGGTAGCAGCTTTCGGCTTTAACCTAATGGGTCTGTTTATTTTATTCTGCATGCTTACCAGTGGATCGTAAAGGTGGGAATGCTCACATGATTTCTTCATCTTCAGTTCATAGCCGAACGGTTAACACTAGCAGTGTCTTAGGTCCCGTGTGTAAACACAAGAAACCCCTGTCAGCTGCGAAAGCCTGCATCTCCGAGATCCTTCCTTCCAAGTTCAAGCCCAGGCTGTCTGCGCCCAGCGCCCTTCTGCAGGAGCAGAAGAGTGTGCTGCTGGCCTCGGAGAAGGCCCAGAGCTGCGAGAACCTCTGTGTTTCGGGGTCTCTGATGGACTCCAGAAGAGGGCTCCCGCTCCAGGCCGGGGGGAGCATCGAGAACCTGCTCATGCGTTCGAGGCCCGAGGACGGCAGCAGGTCGGGCAGCACCATGAGCCTGCAGGAGTACAGCAGCAGCTGCAGGAGGCCCTGCCCCCTCTCCAGGAAGGCTGGCATGCAGTTCTCCTTGCTGTACCGGGACATGCACCAGATCAACCGAGCTGGCCTCTCCCTGGGCTCCGTCTCATCGTCGAGCGTGAGAGACCTCGCCTCGCACTTTGAACGGAGCAACCTGGCGCTGTCCAGGGGCGAGCTGGGCTCCAGCCAAGAGGGCTCCGAGCACATTCCCAAGCACACCGTCTCCTCTCGTATCACTGCCTTTGAGCAGCTGATCCAGCGGTCCCGGTCCATGCCCTCCCTCGACTTGTCCGGCAGGCTGAGCAAGTCCCCCACGCCTGTGCTGGCCCGGAGCTGCCTCACCTCCGCCCGCTCTGCTGAGTCCCTCCTAGAGTCCACCAAGCTCCGTCCCAGGGCCGTGGACGGGGCGCCCGCCGGCGGACTCTACGCCTCCCCTACCTGCAGCAATATGGCGGACCACAGCTTGGGCTTCAGGGGCCTCGCGCCTTCCGAGCCCCTCTCCGCCTGCTCCGATGAGCTCGACCACTGCTCCAACATCTCCAGTGACAGCAGGGAGGGCAGCGGCGGCAGCGTTTACGGAGATTTCCCCAGACACCGCCTCAATAAGTGCAAGGGCACCTGCCCTGCCTCCTACACCCGCTTCACCACCATCCGGAAGCACGAGCAGCAGCAGCCGCCCCCCAGGCAGCCCGAGTGGCGCCTGGATTCCAGAGGGGACAAGAGCACTCTCCTCAGGAACATCTACCTGATGAGCCCCCTCCCTTTCCGGTTGAAAAAGCCCCTCCAGCACCATCCCAGGCAGCCTCACCCTGCTGACTCCTCGGGCCTCCCCAGTCAGCCCCGGCAGGACCAGGCCCCCGCGGGCGGGAAGCCCTCGGTCCCCGCACGCCTGTCTTCCCACCACACCATGGCCAGGCTGAGCCGCAGCTCAGAGCCCGCTCAGGAGAGACCCACAGCCCCCGAGGACGGCCCCGGGGCCTTTCATAACGGGAACCCCGTGCCGTACTCTGACCACGGCCTGGACGGGAACAACAACCCGCAAAGCGAACGGGCAGCGGCGCGCGGAGGTGGCGTTTTGCGTGTCTGACAAGTCTCTCCTCCCCCATCCCTCCACTTTGCCTGCTTGCCCCCTTCCTCCCTGTCATGCCCTTGGTGATCATTTCTGGTCTGTCCTTTGTTTTCCGTTTGTTTTGCTTGGCAATTAATCATGGCTCGTAGTGGCTGCACTTCTTCAAAACCAATGCCCCCACATCATTCAGACTAATCACCAAACCGTGTCTCGAAAGAAAAATTGGCCGTTTAGCTCATTTGAGAAATTTGTTCATTTGAACCCCCAGCCCCTTTGCTGTCTGCACTGGTCCCCGACTCACCTATGGTTTTTTGAGAGGCAGCCTCTCTCGGTGGCCTGTGTGTGTGTGTGAGTGTGCGGGTGTCCCCAGAAGAGCCTGCACGCCTCTTTGGGGGGGACACTTTGCCAAGAAAGTGTTCACTTTTTGCTCACTTCTGTCTTTCTTGTTAGTTCTCTCTGTATTAAACGAGCTCACGTCAGCCCAAGGAAACAAGAGGGGCAGATGTGGGTTGGTTTTGCCTGTTCCGGAACTGCCTATTGAGCCTTATTCAACATTGACTGTAAAAGCTTGATATTTATAGTAGAGAAAAGGCGAAATCTCCCCGGCTGGCTTCCCACTAAATCTGTGCCTGTTTTAACTCTTCCTTTGTTGTCTTGAAGATTCAGAATCGCCACGGCACTTTATCCCAGCCGATTACCTGGAATCCACGGAAGAATTCATCCGCAGACGTCATGATGATAAGGAGGTGAGTCTCCGAGCTCTGTGTAGAAGCCTGCAGGAGGCTGGAGGTAGCACAGGCATCTGTGGGAGACGTGAGCTGCTCCCGGGGCCGGAAGCAGACACGGGAGCTTTCCCAGGTGACTTTTTATATGATGCAGACTCCGACATTTCTCTCTCAGTCTTCCAGAGAAGGGCAGGAGGTTTTATGTGCTGAGCCCAGCCGGCCCTGGAGCACAGGAGGTACAGTGGGAGGCTGCCCACCACCGCATTCAGTGCCCTGTAGAGGGAAACCAGCATTTGTGCTCCATCCCTCCTCCCAGCTGCCCCCGCTGGGGTGTGCTCCAGGGCAGTCTGCCCTGTATCGTCCACCCCTGTGTTGGCACAGAGCAGAGTTCACATCGGGAAGAGTGCTGTAGCAGAAAGTAGACTGAAAAACCGTAATGAGCTTGGTACATTTGGTAAAAGAGTTCGGGCAGACCCCAGTTGGAGAACGTCAGGATGGAGTTTTACCCCGCAGCCACGGAAGGCTGTGACCTGCAGTGATAGGCCTGGCAGAGTCTGGCCAAGAGCCGGTTCACCGGGGGATTTAGGAGGTAGTAGTTCTGTCTGAGCAGCCCGATGGGGGAAATCGCAGGTTTCTGCTGGGATAGAGCATTCTTAGGTGCTTCCTGGGTCTCATCTTCCCAAGGAAGAGGGTCCAGTAGAGGAAGCAAGCTCCCATGCCTGCTCCATTGTAACGAATTGAGAGCTGGAAGGACTGCTGGAAACAGGCGGCGCTGGGGGAGGCCATTCCCAGGTGCACATCTCTGTGCTGTTCCCTCGAAGGTCTGAGCCCTTTGTGTTATGTCGCCCATCTTGGCCCGTCCTGCTGAGTGGTTTCAGAGTTGAGGTGGTGTCTCCGTAACGATTTAGGGTATGGCTGACTTTGAGAACTGGATGATGATAAGCGTTACTTCCAGATGGTGAGACAGACAGAAAACAAAAAGACATGCCTGTACCTCCCCTTGCGTCCAGGTGCAGGCAGACGGTGTTCAACAGGACTCCGCACCTGTGTGGGGAAAGAAGCAAGAGGAAGTATTTGATGTATAGAATCATTTGTAGTAACGAGATCCAGAACTCTAGTGACTCATGTCAGTCAGGCCACAGAGCAGACTCCTTTCTGTAGCTCTTTGTTAAGTGCGTCCCGCCCCAGGACTCCAGGCCTGGGTGCTCTCGTGAAGAAAGGTGGCATCCCAATGTAGTGATATCAGCGCTGAGTGGTGGAATGCTCACCTGCCGCGCATGGGGCACGTTTTACTTGCTGGGTTTCAGCATCGATATAAAAAGCGCACATAGAAGGTGAGAGTCTTGTTTCCTGAGTGATCCCAGCCCAGTGATCCTGAAACAGTTTGTGGGTTTTTTTTTTTTTTTTTTTAATCCCTGATTTACGGCTTATATGGTTACACTGTGGGCCTGCTGGGTTTTACAGAGTCAGACCCAAGCACAGCTCTGGGGAGTTTGCTCCATGCCCTGTCCATTTCATTGATGATATTCAGCCTTGGCCAGGGCCCTGGGAATTCTGAGCATGGACAGGTAGCAGCGGTGAACATAGGTCCTTTCCCCTTCCCTCTGAGACAAGTCACACTTCCCAGCAGATGGGCGATCAGTTCAGCCCCTGTTTAACACTGATGGTAACAGCATTTCAGAAAATGAGAACATGTCTCTCCTGGGGGGATGGGGAGGGGGCATTAGCGTTCATCTAGCCAACCCCCTGCCCTTACATAAGGAAGGACCATAGCGAGTGGCTTACCTGGAGCTACCTTGCAGGTGAACTTAGACCAGAGGCAGAGCTGGAAACCAGGGCTCTATTCCTGGGCCAGTGCTCTGTGCGTGGCACTGTGCTTTGCGTAGTGCCTTCTCATGTCTTCCCTCAATGCATCTTTACAACAGTTTACTGAGCCCTGGAAACCCCACAGCTGTTTGATGAATTGTTACTTGTAGACCCTAGAGTAAAATGGGCGCTAGATGTTACACAAGGCACTTAATTGCCTGTTGCTTTACTGAGCATAAAACATTATTATTTACTGAGCTAAGCAGTATCAGTTCTAATTAAGGTTTTCCTACAAGAAATGTGAACCCCAGGAATGTAAGATTACTCTGGCATGAGGCGACACATTAAAATTCTGTTCTATGGAGTCATTTAAACAGACAATGAGGGCATTTGGTAAAATGCAGTGTTGTTTATTTTTTAAAAAACTTATTTATTTGAAACTCAAAGTTACAGAGAGAGAGAGATCAATCTTCCATCTACTGATGCACTCCCCAGATGGCTGCAGTGGCCAGGTCTGGGCCAGACCAAAGCCAGAAGCCAGGAGCTTTATCTGGATCTCTCACATGGGTGCCTGGGCCATCCTTGGGTGCTTTTCCAGGCACATTAGCAGGGAGCTGGACCAGAAGTGGAGCAGCTGGGACTGGAACTAGTGCCCTTATGGGATACCAGTACTGCAAGTGGTGGATTAACCTGCTACACCACAATGCCTACCCCAACATTGTTTATCTTAAAAAGCCTTTTAAGTGACTATTTTCTTAATAGAGAGGAGACTGTTTCTTTGTTCTTAGCTTATCTTCTATATTTATATTCTACATCATTTTCATAAACTCAGCTTCATTTCTTCAAATATGGAAATGGCTCAGTAAGAGTGTTTGGTGCTCTGTGTCAGCCACGTGGATAGCCTTTAGTACATATCCTAAGGCCACCTAAAAATTATGCTTGGGGGAAGGGTGAGCTGGCCGAGGAGACAGGTCTGTATTTTCTAGGATGGGCAGCTCCATTCTATGGAGAGCATATTAGAGTAACAGAAGCAACACAGAAATGACCTGGTGATTGCAGACCAAGGAGAGTTAAAAGCCCTCACCAGGTTTGATGGGTCTGATGGGCCTGATGGGGGAGGGATGGGTTGCAGAAGATTCCGCCATCCCTGGTCCTGCCATGGGCATGCACTCAATGAGGTAAGGGTAGCACTTCCAGCCTCCTGCTGCCAGCCCAGCGTGCTTGGGAATGCCCTGGACATGCTCCCAGGGTCACCTGACCTCTGCTGCCAGGAGACAGGGGGCTCAGGCTGAGCTGGGGGTTGGTGGTCAGCAGGGCGGAATCATCCTTCCTTGTGTCCTGGCTTCCCCCCAGCGCAGCGCTGCCTGCTGCCTCCCGAGTGGGCGGGTGGGGCGACACCTGACCCGCACAGTCTCCCTGCTGTTCTCCCAGCTCCTCCTTCCTGAGTTGCTTTTGTTGGCAGTTTTCCAAGACCCTGGACCAGATGATTCACTGCCCACTTTATGCGATTCCATGGCAGAAACTTTTAGCGGACCAGCGACGACTTAAACGTGAGCAAGAAGAGGCCGATATCGCAGCGCGCCGCCACACGGGCGTCATCCCCACGCACCACCAGTTTATCACTAATGAGCGCTTTGGGGATCTCCTCAATATAGACGATACTGCAAAGCGGAAATCTGGGTCAGAGGTCTGTTTTGGTCACCTCGATCTGCTGCTTGACCCAAAGCAATGATTTGCCTCCCTGCAGCATTGCCCTCTGTAGGCCAGTCTAGTCTTCCAGATGCCACCTGTCTGGCTGGCTTCCCTTAGGCTTGCTTTGGCTCTTTCGTGGCTGGTGAATGGACATGAGCCCCATTGTGTCCTGTGCTCTGTATGTTCAAGCATGCCTGGCTGTGGGACCGGGATCTGCTGGCGCACACCCCTAATGCATGCCTTAGAGCATCAGCTGCCTTCATGAATCCAGTCCTCCTCACCCTGCATTTTATCATGATACTGCGTTGCCTGTGCATTCTGCTTGGAACCGTAGACCTTGGTCCATGTGCCGTGGTAGCCGTAGGGTGGACAATTCTCAGGTTCCTCCTTGAAGAGATGACTAACGAAGCATATTACAAAAGTCGGCTAGCAGTACTTTATGCCTTTTACAAGGGCCCCCAAATTGAATGACATTACTGAAATAACAGAGAACAATACACAGGTGCAGGAGTCAGCACTACCAATTAATGCTGCCGCACCTCACTGAGGAATGTTGAAATGCAAAGACTTTTGCAGTTAGGGTAAGGCAAGATCTCCAAGAGAGAGTTCATTTGTTCTCTTAATTTTTGCATTTCGAAGCTTAGAATTTTGAAAGCTTGATATTACAAAAGAAATGAACAAACTTTGAAAGTGATTTTATCCAGGTTGCAGCCTCCCACACAAATGCTACCTATTGCATAAGAATTTACGATTTGCCGTGTAACCCTATGTAGCCTTGCTGAAGAAAATTTCCTTGTCCTCAAAAGTGTGAGGGGGGCTCAGGGTGGGGGGTTGAGAGGGTGGAGTGGCTCCTAAAATATATATAGTTTTAGAAGCTTCCCATGCAGTAGGTTAATATTCAGGTTTATTTTGAGTGATAGGCATCACTGACTGCTCATTTGTTCTTTTAAGAAATAGCATCTGGGAAGAAGAGATTAAAAAAAAGAGCCAGATTAAAAGAAAGATAGAGAAGAAGGAAATGAAGGTGTGATGGGGAAGAAGCAGAAGTTAGTGAGTGCTACACAAGGGAAGGGCACCCCCTGGTGCTCAGCGTCCCAACTGCCCCCTAAAATCATTCTGTCAGGGCTCTGAGATAGCTCCCCCTTATTTGTAGGCCCACCTGCTCTTGGGGGATGCAGGAGAAGGGAGCGTGCAGGACACCCTAGCGATACCTGCCAAAGACGGTGCAGCTGGTGCGGAGTAACCATGGACAGAGGCAGACCTGGCACCCTTCTCGCACAGTGGTTCTCAGTTTTTGAGTATGCATCGCAGTCTCCTGGAAGGCTTGTTAAAATACAGATTCCTGGGCCCCATCTGCAAAGTTTCTGATTTGAGGATGGGGCCCGAGAATCTGCATTTCTGACGTGTTCCCAGGTGATGTTGGTATTTTGAGAATCTCTGCTCTAGTAGTGGATGGGCTTGACAAAGTAAGGCCCAGTAAGGCCCAGGTACACCATGCTCTGTGGATGTACTCAAGTGCCTTTCAGCAGAACCTGGGTGACCACTGAGCCTGTGTGAGACCCTGTGGGCAGCAGAAGCAGTACCTGGTCCTTGCCCTTGGGAGCTGATAATGGAAGAGTCTCCCTCCATGCAGTTCTTTCCATCTGTGGGAAGTAGCACAATACTGTGAGAGCCAGAGAAATGGAAATTGGGTTTGGTCTTCGGAGCCATGGGAAGATAAAGAGGGAGATACTGCTGCTCAGCTCCTAGCCACCAATGACTGACAAAGGCGTCTGACTCAAAAGCTCAGTGGAATCAGTGTTCTCAGCTTTGAGTAATGCGGGGATCCCTCTAATGAAATAAACAAAGCCCTCATCAGCCTCTGGTGTTGACCTAAGCTAATTTACAAATTAAATAGAAAACCACACACCTATACAACTGTATTAATTTAATTGATAGATAATAATGGCTTTCAGAATTCAGTTACCATTCAAAGTATGAATGTGATGCTGCCTAGGTATAACTTTTTCCTTTAAGATTTATTTATTTGAATGGCAGAGTAATAGAGAAAAAGAGAGAGAGAGAAAGAAATCTTCCATGTGCTGATTCAATCCCCAATGACCACAACAGCCAGGGCTGGGCCAGGCCAGAGCCGGGAGCTCCATCCATCCATGTTGGTGGCAGGGGCCCAAGCACTTGGGCCATCCTCTGCTGCTTTCCCAGGCACATTAGCCGGCAGCTAAGTCAGAAGCAGAGTTGCCAGCACTCAAACCAGCGCCCTGATATGGGACATCAGCGTTGCAGGCAACAGCTTTGCTCAGCTACGCCACAGTGCTGGTGTAAATGTTTTGTAAAGTTTTTAAGGTTAATGCAGCTCTACAATTGGGTGACATGAGGTGAGCTGCTTCTTCCTCCAATTATTCAGTTGGAGTCACTGGGAAACTTTTTGTCCTTACAATTTGGATCATTTGGCTTTCTCAGGAACTTTTGTTTACCCCTCTCAGGAACTTTTTACTTCCCATCCATTCTTTTCTTGTTCGTGTACAGCTGTGAAATCCTGCTCTTTGGTGCAGATACAGACACAGGCGTTGAAGTTGTGTGGCGTTAGTACAGGGTGGTCATTCAGGGCCCTGATACGTATGTGTATAGATGGGTAGCTGCAGTATCAAAATGTAAAATGTAAACATTCCTGTGGAGTTTTGTTGACTCCTGAGGACCCCTGCAAGACCCTGCCTTGAGGAGCCAGAAACATGAGTCACCAAGGGATGCAGATTTAAAACTGAACTTGACACAGCCTTTAAACACCATTTTGTGATCACCTGCAGTGTTCCATTGCCCCCACCCTCCAGTGTTGCGGAGAGCATGCTGTTTTCCCAGACCAGAAGGTCATGGCCGCTGAGAAACTCCTGGAAGGGAGCGGGATTATACCAACGCCAGAAACAGCTTATTGTACCCCCACCCACCCACCTTCCTTTGACAATTTGGTTTAAGTAGCTGTTGTTAAAGGTGAGGCAGAAAGATAGGCGAATAAATGTAAGTCAGGGTGAACTTCTTGCTAGAATTGGAGCTGAAGGAATTGCAGAGAAAGGGGTTTAGCAACGTGTAGCTGATAGGTTGGCGTGACTGAACAGGAAGGGTGTCAGACAAAGGCAGGTAGGTAAGTGTGTGGAGAAAAGTGCTGGAGGCCTCGACCCTTGTCAGGAATTAAGATTTGATCCAGGGGGGGCAGCCAACATAAGCAAGGAAGTGATATGAGGAAGAATTCTAAGAATGTGATTTGGGCTCCTGTGTGACCGAAGATTAGTGTGAAGAAAAGTGAAGTCAGAGGAAGCTTTGTGCCTGTAGGAACCAGAGGTCAGGGCTGCGAAGCGAGGGCCTTGTGACTTGATGACCGAGTAGTGGCGGGAGGCCGACCTGGGGGCCTGAGTGGGAGGAGAGGGCTCCCCCAGCAGGAGTGGAGGGCCCAGCAAAAGGAGGGTAAGATCAGGGCTGCTGCCTCTGACCCTCTGGGCGACCTCGCAGACTGTAAGAGACACATGAAACTGAGGCTGCTCTCAGAGGTGAGGCAGAGTCCCATCTGCTTAGATGGTGATTTAAGCCAGACAAATAGAAGATGGCCCCTGAAGAATAAGACAGTGGAGAAGGAATGTCTTAGGACTTCTGGCTGTCTCTGGTTGGCATGTTTTGGGGGAAGCAGTTCTTCAGCTTTAGGACTTTTTCACCCATCTCTTCCCCAAATCTGGCACTTCTTAGGGAGATTCTCATGCATGATGTAGTTGACTAAACATCCATGTAGTGTTCTGCTAAGATCAGACGCTGGAATCTTGCCCTAGAGCAGACTGGTTAGAGTGACTTTTTCTGCTTTGCTTTCTAGAAATCTGCGAGAATGTATTCTGTTTCATTGTATGTGAATCATGATTTTAACTTGTTATTGTTTCTTGTGTTTAGATGAGACCTGCCAGAGCCAAATTTGACTTTAAAGCTCAGACGCTAAAGTAAGTGCCGCCAGTCCTTTTCTGGTTTGTCTTCTTAGCCACTGCTTTGGAACACAGCGGGTTGTTTGTAGAAAAAAAGTTGGAGCCGGCGCCGCGGCTCACTAGGCTAATCCTCCGCCTTGCGGCGCTGGCACACCGGGTTCTAGTCCCGGTTGGGGCGCCGGATTCTGTCCCGGTTGCCCCTCTTCCAGGCCAGCTCTCTGCTGTGGCCAGGGAGTGCAGTGGAGGATGGCCCAGGTGCTTGGGCCCTGCACCCCATGGGAGACCAGGAAAAGCACCTGGCTCCTGGCTCCTGCCATCGGATCAGCGCGGTGCGCCGGCCGCAGCGCGCCGGCCGCGGCGGCCATTGGAGGGTGAACCAACGGCAAAGGAAGACCTTTCTCTCTGTCTCTCTCTCTCACTGTCCACTCTGCCTGTCAAAAAAAAAAAAAAAGAAAAAAGTTGGAGAAATAACAGCAATGATTAAAAATGAAAGAAGCCAGTAGTTTATAGAGGTTGCTATGTGCCGAGCACTGTTGCAAGTACTTTGTGTATGTTAACTCATTGAACCCTGCTGTAACTCTGTGGGGTGGGTTTGGTTATTATCCACACTGTACGAGCGAGGAAACCCAGGGACTGCAAGGTGGATGAACTTCCTCAAGCTGGTAAGTGATGGGGTTGGGATTCAAACCCAGGCAGCCTAGCACCAGAGGCTTGGCTTTTATACACTGTGCTCCTTTGCTTCCATATATGTACGTATACATATACATATACATATACATATACATATACATATACATATACATATGTGTGGGCTTGGTGTGCTTCAGTGGAAGCTCAATTTGACCCACTCACTCTGTGGAAGGAATCAGAACCAGGCTCTGGGAAGATAACTTCCCCAGTTTTGCTATAGCATCCCAAGGACTTACACTGAGACCCATAGGAAGGAGACTAGCATGTCTCAGATGCTAGCCCTGTAAGATTTTCCTCAAAAAGGGAGTTCTGTTGTGGAAATGGGTTGCAGAACCGCTGTATCTGTTCCTCCCACCCTTCTTGCTATTGGCACATTAATGACTCAGGGAACCTTTCAAGGAAGAAGCCTGATTAACTTATTTAGCCCAGCATTTTCTAATTTTATATTTTCCATGGAATACAATTTGGGGAATGCTACCACGACTGGGTTCCAAAAGCAGTCTGCTAACTTTATGTCTAATTATGGACTAAAAATGAGCCAGAAGTTTTCATTGGCAGCCGAAAATGCAGTGATGGGATGGGATGGAATGGAGGGAGGAGATGGAGAGAGATGTTGAGGGTGCTGTGTGGAGGCCAGTCTGTTTTGGTTCTGACCCTCTCCCATACAGAATAAGTGGCAAGGCCATGATTTCCAGAACACAAGCATACATGTGGTACAGTCAGATTTGCTTGTGTTACTTTGTAGCTATTAAAGGTAGATGTGCAATATACTATAAAGATCGCAGGTTTTGGGATATTCTTTAAAAAAGCAGATTGATTTATTTATTTGAAAGGCAGAGTTACAGAGAGGCAGAGAGAGAAAGAGTTCTTCCATCTACTGGTTCACTCCCCAAATGGCTGCAGCAGCCAGAGCTGGGCCAATCCAAAGCCAGGGGCCAGGAGCTTCTTTCAGGTGCAGGTGCAGGGGCCCAAGGACTTGGATCATCCTCCACTGCTTTCCCAGGCCATAGCAGAGAGCTGGATCAGAAGTGGAGCAGCCGGGTCTTGAACCAGCGCCCATATGGGATGCCAGCACTGCAGGCAGCGGCTTTACCCACTACGCCACAGCGTCAGCCCTAGGATATTCTTTACTTATTTGTTTTTAGTTATGTGAAAGGCAGAGAGACAGAAGAAGAAACAGAGAGAGAGATCTCTCATTTGCTGGTTCATTCTTCAATTGCCTGCAACAGCCAGGTCTGGGCCAGGCTGAAGCCAGGATCCAGGGATGCAGTCCAGGTCTTCCACATAGGAGGCAGGAAACCAAGTACTTGAGCCATTACCTGCTGCTCCCAGGGTGTGCATTAGCTGGAGCAGAGCTGAGACATGAACCCAGGCACCCTGACACAGGCATCCCAAGATTGTGGTTTTGAGAGTCAGCAAGTCCTGGTTTCAGATCCCAGCTATGTCACTTATTGTCTCTGTAACTGTTGTCACATTATCATCCTCTCCCACCCCTCTTTTTCCTCATCTGTAAGATGGGCTTAAAATGCCTACCTGTGGAGAAGCTGGTGTAATACCTGTGAATCATTTTGCACAGTGCAGCAAAAGTCGGTACTCAAAGTATGTCACCTTTCCATGTGCTTTACCAGAGAGAGACAACAGAGGCAGAAAAATTCATCTGCAGTTTAGTGAAGTGGATTCCTTTTATGTTTGAATTGAGCGAGGCTCATAGAAGACTCAAGAAATGGCTTAATGATAATACATTTTCCTAGATTTCATTTAAAAGCCTCGAAAAGATTTTTTTCTTTAGAAAAACCCCATCCAGTGTAACAGGTGAGAAGGCTGAGATCCACAGAAATTGTCCCCATTTAGCAAGACTTCCGGTGTGGGAGAGATGACTCCTTCTTCTGACTCAGTGTTGTCATCATGGCCTGCTGCCTCCAAAAAGAATTCAAGAAAACTTGATAAAAAGAATAAATGTCTCAGGCCGGCGCCGCGGCTCACTAGGCTAATCCTCCACCTTGCGGCGCAGGCACACCGGGTTCTAGTCCCAGTCGGGGCACCGGATTCTGTCCTGGTTGCCCCTTTTCCAGGCCAGCTCTCTGCTGTGGCCAGGGAGTGCAGTGGAGGATGGTCCAAGTGCTTGGGCCCTGCACCCCATGGGAGACCAGGATAAGTACCTGGCTCCTGCCATCGGATCAGCGCGGTGCGCTGGCCGCAGCACGCTGGCCGCGGCGGCCATTGGAGGGTGAACCAACGGCAAAAGGAAGACCTTTCTCTCTGTCTCTCTCTCTCTCACTGTCTACTCTGCCTGTCAAAAAATAAAAATAAATAAATAAATAAAAAATAAATGTCTCATACATAGAGAGTCTTGGAAGCCCTCTAGTCCCTGGGTTTTACATGTCCCTGAAGTGTGTGCCTCGAAAAAGTTTGCTCACCACTCAATGAGCCACGCCTCATTCCCCTTGGACTTCACAGAGCCCGTGTTGTGCCAGGGCACACAGCAACGCTCCAGATTTGGAGGGCATCACGCCATTGTTTCCCAAAGCTTTTCACCACCACACTTGGTCATGGGGCTCTTGGGGAGCTGAGGGTGTGAGCCACAGGATGGCGGGACGGTAGCCCCAGGCAGGCATCTCCAGTCCTCTCAAGGGAGTCGTCCTCCTCCCTTGCTTAGCAGTGAGAGGAGCATTCCAGCTTCCTGCCGCCCGACACTCAGGGTGGCAGAGTTGGAGGCCTGCAGAGCTCCAGCAGGGGTGGATGTGATCAGGACCTCACTGTGTGCCCAGGGTCCAGAAGACCTCCAGGGAGGGCTCTGGCCGGAGACATCTGTCTTACTGAGACAGAGGCTGCCTCCCTGGGCCTTTAGGGTGGAATCCTGTTCACCAGTGTGAGGCCCCACCAGGCCGCCCGTACTTTTGTTCAGCACGGCACTGACTTCGTGTGAAGTTTTCCAGATGCCCCGTCATTGTTCAGCCAGCATCCTTGACGCACCGTGGGACTTCCTGGCACCCAGGGCGGTGGGCATGCCCTTCCAAAGTACAATCAGAGGCCCTTCTCCCCGTGCTGTTGGCTGGACACAATGGAAAGATCTGGGTCATGTTTGGGTAGTTGTTCAAGAAAATTTCAAGTTACAGTTTTTGTCCTTTTAAGTTTTTGTTTTGTGTATAATTTATCTTTTTGTCTCATTGTTAAGGAGTCCTAATTAGATGCTAGCATCATTACGGAGGCAGGCATAGGAATGAGTGTGGAAAAATTGAAAACAGGCACTAAGAGCATTTGAAAGAAACTTTTCTCTCACAGATCCCTTTTTCATGTTGAAAAGGGAGGGGATTAATCTTTATGGGGCATTAACTAGGTAATAGGCACAGCGTTGGGTGTTTTATTTGCAGTTTGTAGCTGCGTTCTCTAATAACTCCGCATTAGTGGCTGTGTTCAGGTAAAGAAACAGTGTCTCCAGGGAATCCAGGATCTTGCCCAGGGTCTCAGAGCTGCTCCTCTGGAGGACCGAGTTTTGAACCCAGAGACTCCTAACTTCAGAGCCTTCCTACCACATGATAACGGGTGGATGGCCAAGTGGGTGGGTGGACAGAGGGCTAAATGGATGGAACGATGGGACTATGGAAACATCACAGACAGCCTGAGGGCAGTTTAGGGCAGCGAAGGCACGGCTTGCCAGGGCCTAGGAAAGGCCGTGTTGGCAGTGGAGGCTTCCAGAAGCATTGTTCCTCATGTGACACACGATGGCTAAGGCCGCTGGGTGCTTCTCTGTGCATTGTGCAAATATTCTGAACACAACATTCGCAAGAAATGCCCATTGAGAAAGCCACAACAGACTCATAAGGTGCCAGGCGCTTTCCCACGCTCCTCAGCAGGAAGGCTAACACCCATCCCACAAAGGGCTGGAGAAAACGCCAATGCGATGAGCTCTGAAGAGTGGGGCTCTCATTTCCAAATACCCCCCCCCCCCCCCCGCCGCGTCTCCTCTGTCCTCCATCCCCTCTGGCCCCACTGGAAGCATCTGGGTCTTAGTGTGGAAACACCTGCTGAAAACGCTGTGCCCTCTGTCAACAGGGAGCTTCCTCTGCAGAAGGGGGACATCGTTTACATTTATAAGCAGATCGACCAGAACTGGTACGAAGGGGAGCACCACGGCCGGGTGGGGATCTTCCCACGCACCTACGTCGAGGTACCGCAGCCCCCTTTCTGCCTAAGGAAGTGCCTGGCCGCCACCCAAGCACCATTTACTGATCCAGGACTCGTGTTTTGTCTCCTCCTCTCATTTCCCCGCTTTCTCTTGCCTGTTCCCGTCTTCCCTGTCTTCCTTCCTCAGCTCCTTCCTCCCGCTGAGAAGGCTCAGCCCAAAAAGTTGACGCCGGTGCAGGTTTTGGAATATGGAGAAGCCATTGCCAAGTTCAACTTTAATGGTGATACGCAAGTGGAGATGTCCTTCAGAAAGGTAGGGGACTCTCCTTGGCCCCTGCCCTGGGTGAGGACAGGGTGCTGCGGGGCCCCGCCAGCCCGTGGTGCTGTCTGTCCCCTTAACAGGGATCTGCCAATCAATAGTTGCATTAAGAGCAGTTGGAGGGTGTTCCCAGGTGGGGCATTTTTTAAAAAATAGACACTAGGCTCCTGTCAAGGTTGCACTCCATTGAGTTCAATGATTAAAAGCAGTATTTCCAGAGTCCTGGACACCTTGTATAAATAAATATTCAGCCCACATTTGGAGAGCGCCTACAGATGTGATGAGCACTGTGGTTTTACTGTGCATTGTTGTGGCCCAAAGAGGGGGGAAAAACCAGTGATATGAGGAGAAATTTACAAAGCTTTGAAGCCAGAAGTCATGGGTTATCAGCTCTGGAGCAGGTGGGGAGTTAAATGCTTTTTTCCAAGCCACCGCTTCCTCACATTGAAAAATGAAAATAGATGGCCCTCTCCTGGGGTAGCCATAGAGGATTCGCACGTGAAGGCCCCAGCACAGACACATGCACCTGGTTTGGTGGTCAGTGAGTGAAGACGCCATGACCTCGCCGTCATTCCTGCTGGGTGGTGAGCTCAGCAGCTTGCTCCCAACACACCTAGACCAAGCAGGGATACTCTTCTTTCCATTTGTCCAAATTGCTGAAGTTATTAGAGGAACTGATGCTACTGAGGGTTCAGGGAAGCAAGCACATGCCTTGGAAACACGTGAGCCCCTTAAATAAAAGAGAAACTCTGGAGGCAACCTGATTGCCCAAGAACAGGAAGATCACTAATTAAATCTTTACGCGAGTGTCCAGTAGAACACCCTAGAGTGTCCATTAAACTGTGCAGCAGCATTAAAAAGCATAGAATTATATTCCTTATTAAAGAAGAAGGTTCACTTGATGGTGTTAGATATAAAACAAACAGGCTGGAAAAGGGAAATACAGTCCACCTCTGTTTTCATAAGAAAGAGACAGGCACAAGTCTAATCCACATGTATGGGATTAAATCTGGAAAGTATAGATTCTGAATATTTACAGTGGTTACCTCCAAGTGACTACAGGATGGACAATGGTT
Organism: Oryctolagus cuniculus; assembly: GCF_964237555.1. Classification (NCBI taxonomy): domain Eukaryota; kingdom Metazoa; phylum Chordata; class Mammalia; order Lagomorpha; family Leporidae; genus Oryctolagus; species Oryctolagus cuniculus. Next base: position 34,315,453 of record NC_091446.1, read on the forward strand.
GTTTTCTGCTTCGTGTTTCTGTTCTCAGTTTTCTATCATGGCACATGAGAAAATAAGATTATAAAAACAAAGACAAAAGATAGCCTCCCGGGGCCTGTGCCTTGGGGATGGAGATGGGAGTTGTGTCTGTTTTGCTTTAAATGAGTGAAAAAACACTCACTTGTGCCTTCCAGGATACAGGCACGAGTCTGATCTTCTTTATGGAAATATTTAAAGACCAAGCCTAACTTCACAGCAGCCAGGCAGCTCCCTGGCTGTTGGCAGCCCTGCCCAGCAATGTGAAATCTGGCCAGGTCCAGCAGGGAAGTCTCTCCAGAGACTTGGATATGGTGGATGACGCAGGGCAGGGCAGCGCCAAGCACAGGCTGGGGCCCCTGGTGTGCTGAGTGTGGAGGGACGAGAACCCTTGGGTTGTTGTGTCTTGCAGGGCGAGAGGATCACGCTGCTTCGACAGGTGGATGAGAACTGGTACGAAGGGAGGATCCCGGGGACGTCCCGACAAGGCATCTTCCCCGTCACCTACGTGGACGTGATCAAACGGCCACTGGTGAAGAACCCGGTGGATTACATTGACCTGCCTTACTCCTCCTCCCCGAGTCGCAGTGCCACTGCGAGCCCACAGGTACCCAAGCTGGTCGCTGTTTTCAGCTTCAGCCGTGCTGACGGCGCATAGCTCCTTTGGGGTGGTTCTTGATTGGGAACTGTCGGCAGCAATGCAGACTGCACACACACATTGGTGTTCCTGTATCTAAACGGCATTTTGCCAGCATTTGGTGGGAGTAATGGGAAGCATTTGAGGTAGTTGCCTGGGGAGAAAGTGGTGCCCCTTGGCTGAAGCTGGTGGTGTGGTAACCGGCTCTCTGTCGTACATCCCACGGCCCAGTGTGGTCCTCTCCGTCATTTTGTTGGCCAAGGCTGGCTTGCAGAAGACAAAGGTTGAGTTTCATGTTCTCATCCTCAGACCTGTAGACCGCATCCAAAGCATTTTTGCTAACACTCACTGGAACCGAGTTAGGACAGGAGCTTGGAGCTTCTTGGTCTACACTAGGTTGTTAGGAAGTAGCTGTATAGGCACGAGTTGTTTGCCTCCCTGAACATTAGTTATGAATGGACTTGTTTAAAAATAGAAGCTATTCCACACCCACCTCTGCTGCTCTGGTGAGAGCCTTGGGTTCAGGAGATGCATGTGGGGTGACCCCTGTGACATACATTGAACATTGTGCTAGATGAGCTGTAGGGGAGACCAGGAAGCAAGAGCAGGACACGGGGACCCAGGATGACATGGACACAGCACCTCTTTTCTCTCGTCCTCAAATCGCTTCCTGCTGCCGCACCTGCTCATCCCTGACCCCTGTAAAAAGCATCGGACAGCTGACCTGGGCATCCTGCACAGTGAGGTCCATGTCCCATCATCTCCTGGGGGAGGGCGTGAAGTCGGCGCAGGGCGGCCTGGAGCACTCAGCTGGAGATTTCACTCAGCTGTAGTCAGCCGTGGTCATAAAACAAAATGACTGCTCTTCTCCCGCTTTTCTGGAAGGGCCATCTTTCCTTCCCCCGGGTTCCAGGCTGGGCTCTGGGTGGGAGCTCCTTCCGTGTCCCTTTGAAAGTCGGATTCTGCAAAGCGGGCCAGCCTCGTCTGGTGGGCCCTGATGAGAACCTCTGTCCCGTCTCCACATCACTTGCCTCTCCCCTCCCCCTGCACGTGCACCCGCTCACGCTCCAGACCTGACCCAGTGACTTCCCTGGCGACACCAGCTTGTCCCGCTCATCCTCTGCATTTCATTCTTCTTTTTAGACGCCCTGGTGACTATTTTCCTTCTTTCTTCTTGAAGCTGACACTTGTACCTTTTGCTTCTTTGTTTTGTCTCTCTCTCCTTTTCTTTTTAAGTTTCCTAGTCACAGCAAGCTCATCCTGCCAGCCCCCTCATCTCTGCCCCACCCCCGCCGAGCCCTGTCCCCTGAGATGCACGCCATCACCTCGGAGTGGATCTCGCTGACTGTAGGGGTCCCAGGCAGACGTCCTCTGGCCCTGACTCCACCCTTGCCGCCTCTGCCTGAGGCTTCTGTCTTTCGCGCTGACCCCCTTGCCCTGTCAGCGAGGGCTCGTCCCTCCCTGACCCTTGGCCTCCCCCATTCAAGTCGGTCAGATGGCTCCACCATACGCTCGACCATCTCCCCTCTGGCCCTGCCGCCCCCCGACAGAGCCTACTCTCCGGCGCCCAGTGTACTGGCTCCGCTTCACGTCAACGGAGCCGGTGGTGTTCACGTGTCACCTTCCGGCATCCACCAAGATAGCTTCTCCCAGCTGCCGCTCGGGCGCTCTGATAGGGTCATCTCGGAGCTTAGCGATGCCTTTAGCAGCCAGAGCAAGAGGCAACCGTGGCGAGAAGAGAACGGCCACTATGAAAGGAAAGCAGAGAGGGAGGCGGGTGAGAGAGGCCCTGGTGGACCCGCCATCTCTAAGAAGAGCTGCCTGAAACCTTCCGACGTGGTCAGGTGCCTGAGTACTGAACAGAGACTCCCAGATCTCCGCAGCCCTGAGGAGAGCCGGCCCAGCAAGCCTCTGGGCAGCCCTTTTCCAGGAAGGGAGGCTGGGCAGACAGAGCTGCGTAGAGGTGGCGAGCAGGCTGGGAGGAGAGCTGCTCAGAGTGGTGTGAGCCAGGTAGGCCTGCAGCATGACCGCGTGTGCCCTTGGCATCTCACCTGGCCGGGCGGGCTGGACGGCTCAGCCGCAGTCCCTCTGCCGAGGCCCAGCAGATGCCTGCGGGACCCATTTGCTTGCCTTGGGAGCGAAGAGATGGCCCCGGATGGGGTGGCGGGCGCGTCGGTTAAGGTGTAGGGCTGGGGACAGTTGGAGGGAAAGGGCAGGCTGCACTCCCGCCTCTTGAGCTGGCTCCACTCTGAGGGCCTCGTGGTCTGGTACAGAAGCCACGAGAAGCCAGGCCTCCCCCGCGGCCCGGTCTGCTCTGACTAACAGCTGAGAACACCAGGCTTTGCTGCGGTGTGCTGTGGTTTTCCTGTGAGCTGCACTTTGTTTCCATAACCTATGGCTCTGCTAGTGCTCGGTTTCGTCAGGTCTCCGTCCTGTCTCGTGTCTGTGTGGGAATTCGGGGCCCTTGTTCATAACAAACAGAGTGAGTGACGTTTGGGGAGCACACAGGCCTCTGGCTTGCAGTCATCCAGCGGGCTACAAAGATTTCAGGGTTTGGAACCAAGGTGCCTATAGGGTAGGTTTCTTTGTTTTGTTTTTAAATTTTTCAGTTAATTTATTTGAAAGGCAGAGAGACAAATCGTCCATCTACTGAGTCATTCCAATGGTTGGGCCAAGCCAAAACGAGGAGCTGGGAACTCAGTTTGGGTCTTCTGTACAGATAGCAGGGACCCAACCACTTGAGCCATCACCTGCAACCTCCCAGGGCACACATTAGCAGGAAGCTGGAATTGGGAGCAAGACCAGGGCTTGAATCCAGGCAGTCCAACGTGGGACAAGCAGTGTGTTGACCTCTAGGCCAAAAACCACCTCATTATAGGATGTTTTGAGGGCTGAAAAGTTTGAGAGGGGACATGAGCTTGGCAACTAGATAGATCGTGGTTCTGATTGGGCTACGCTGGTGCTACCCTGTAAGTCAGACTTCAGACCTCTTCTTGGATGTAACCAAGTTTGAATGGCAGCCCTCCCTTTTGCCTTCTGGTAACTTGGGAATTACTTAGTCTCCCTCGGACTCGGGTTCCTCATCTGTAAAATGGAAGTGAGGACACCTGCCTCATAGAGTTGAGAAGATTCCTTGGAATGACGTGTGTGGAGTGCTGAGCACAAGGACGGGGCACATGACCAGCACTTCGTAGAGGGAAGCTGTAGGGCCACCATCTTGCATGAACTGCTTCTAGAGCAGAGAATGTTCTAGAACCTTCTTAGACCCAGTTAGACTTCCTGAAGAGGACTGCACACCATTCATTAAGTACTTAGTGTGTGTGTGCCATGTACAATAGTAAACTGCGCCCAGCCCTCAGACCTGCAGTCCCAGGTTCCCTTTGGAGCTTCATTCAATCTGTCTATGGAATTTAAGACCTACAGGGACCAGCCTCTGGGCAGTGTCCTCTCGAGGGGCCTGTGTGGTGAGGCTGCAGGCATAGCAGTATCACCAGGACAGATGAAGAGGAAGGCTCGGAAGCCACACAAGCACCGAGGCCTCTGAGACACACTGGGCCAGACCTGCAGCTCAGCCTGACGCATGGGGCCCACAGGCCAGCATGTCAGGAGCGGGGCTCCTGGGGGCAGGCACAGGGTGGGATAAGAAGTCATACTTGACTTGTCACCAGCAGGCTGCTTAAGCTCCCAAGCCAAAAAAAAAAAAAAAAAAAAAACAAAAAGCCGGCGCCGTGGCTCAATAGGCTAATCCTCCACCTTGCGGCGCCGGCACACCGGGTTCTAGTCCCGGTTGGGGCGCTGGATTCTGTCCCGGTTGCCCCTCTTCCAGGCCAGCTCTCTGCTATGGCCAGGGAGTGCAGTGGAGGATGGCCCAGGTGCTTGGGCCCTGCACCCCATGGGAGACCAGGAAAAGCACCTGGCTCCTGGCTCCTGCCAGGATCAGCGCGGTGCGCCGGCTGCAGCGGCGGCCATTGGAGGGTGAACCAGCGGCAAAAGGAAGACCTTTCTCTCTCTGTCTCTCTCTCTCACTGTCCACTCTGCCTGTCAAAAAAAAAAAAAAAAAAAAAAAAAAACAAAAAGCTCCCAAGCCACAGTTTTCTCATACGCAGAGTAGAAATGAAAACAGTACCTTTCTTCCAGGATGGTGCAAAGACTCAACTAGGTGGTCCACGTAAGTGGGGTGTGTGTCATGTGGTCAGGCTCCACGCAGTGGGGGCTTCCCACCGCTGTCACTGCAGCTTATCTCCCGGGTCCTTGTGTGGGGCTGCGGGGAGACAGCCATACCCAACGAAGGCTTTGCCTGGCCCAGAACAACTGCTCCTGGAATGCGTGTTCTTGGAGGAGGAAGAGGGTGTGTCTGCTGAAGCGTAGTTTGTTGGGAGAGCTGGTTGATTGGCTAGTGGAAAAGCATTCAGTGTCTCTGACGCAAGAACAGTTCTGTGAATGTTCTAAGTCAACCGCAGGTGCCTGGAGCCCTCCTTCTTGCCAGTGCTGAGTCATCGCCAAGGCCTGATTCCAGGATACCGTGTGTACAGGAAGTACGCATGGTGCCTGGGTCCCCAGCGAGGTTAGGGGTACACACTTCCTGCTTCCTAGCCGAGGACAGGAGCGGAGTGGCTGGCAGTGCTGGAGATTGTGTTGATTGGGTGGCTGAGCTTGTTGACAGCTCAATTTCCTTTTGTGAGGGCCTCCAGACTCCAGATGTACCACTTCCCGTCTACTCCCTTCCTCCTGCTGTCCCAGCACCAGCCCTGTTTGAAATGGGCAGTGGGCTTGGTGTGGAAAGGGCTGCACATCCCCATCAGTCACCCGCACTCTTCCATCCTGTAGCAGCTTTGGGTCCTTCAGAAGGGGCTCCTGCACCCAGGCTCCCTTTGGTTGACATACTGAAGGTGGAGAGGACTTAGTATGTGACAGCTGTCTGTGGCAGCCCCATCAGAGCATGACCTCAGGCTGGCTCACTTATTTGGGTATTTGCATTCCAAACCAGTTTTTATACCAAGAAAATCACCAACCATTATTCTCTTTGTGGAACCAAAGAGGTCCCTAGATTTTAGGGACCTAGGCTGAGAATCTGTCAATTAAGAGGGAAAATTTTACCCAAGAGCCTTAAATGAAGACATTCTGAAATGTTAGGACCATTTACTCTCTTCCAGGCATCTAGAACATTCCAGGCACTGTGCTAAGTGCTACTGTAGACAGAGGAGGATGAACATCACCTTGGACTTCCCAGTGGTTTCAGAGAGAAATCTCCCTTCCTGGGTGGGCTTAGGAGGCCCCATGCGATCTGGCCATTTGGACATCTAGGTGTCCTCATCTTCTAGAACTACCCCTGCTTGTTTACTAGGATAATTCCTACCTTTTCCATACTTCTCCACTGAGATGTTACCTCTTCCAAAGGAAGCCTTTCCTGCCAACCTCACTCTGCCCTTGCAAGACTGGGTCACGTGCTCTGACTTTGTGCTGCCCTGGCCCCTGCACCTGACCTGTGCAAGCAGTCCTTTGTTGTATTTGCTCTTTGCTTTTCTGTGTACCCATTAGAATGTTAACACCCTAAGGTTGGGGACTGTGCCATCTGGTATATGGAAAGTGCTCAGTAAATATTTGTTCAATTAAAGAAATAACAAAAAAATGACCTCCATTGGGGAGTGAGACATGCTCACAGATAATTATCATGCAGGCAGGGAAAGAGAGTCCCCGAGGAGTCCACTCCAGACAAACAGTAAGCAACAGGAAGCAGAAAGTGGTTGTGTGGAAAGACTTCATGAGACAATGTGGCATTCGCTCTGGGCCTGAAAGAATAAGGAGTTTCCAGTAGGCGTGCAGCAAGGGAGTGGCATTTAAATGAATAGCTGGGGTAGAGGCTCCGTAGTAGGAGCTGAAAGGGGTGTGTGTGTGTGTGTGTGTGTGTGTGTGTGGAGAATGGTGCATTCCTGGTTTGGGTGAGGTTCAGGTCTGCACAGGTGAGTAGAAGGGAGAGGAATCCGGAGAGCTTGGCGCTCAGCAGCGCCACCTAACTGGGAGGTAGCACCATCTCTACCCAGGCACAGTGACACTCTGCTGCTTCCCTTCCCCTGCCGCAGGTCTGCACATTTTAAACTTCCTGTAAAATAACCTGGCGCTTCACTCCCAAGCTGGTTTCACATGGGTTGGTTGCTTGTGATTTCAGATGTGCGTTTTCTCTGACCAGCAGAACGGGCTCAATAAAGCACAAGGGTCTTGAGGGGAAACCAGGTTGGGGTGCAAAGACCACTGGATCGAAAACCAGAGTCCCTGGATGAGTCACTTCTTTTTCCTGGCAGCTTCCCTGTTGATAAACAAAACATTCAGACAAGAGAAGCTCTTTTTAGCTTTGATATTCCATGACGAGGTGACATCCTGTATGAATTTCCATTGAAATGAGGAAGGAGAGCACACACAAAATTTTAGGTATAGGGGTTTGTTACTAGGCCTGCAACCTTCACAATGGATAAATGAAAGTTTTTCCTTCTGTTTTTTGAGGGACAACTTAACTAATTCAGTACAAACACAAAACACCCAAGAGTTCAGAATTTTCAGCCACACTGTTAGATTTTGTTGGGTATAACTTTGGCCAATAAGATTTAGAACAATCAACCAAGAAAGTGACAGGAAAGAACATATTGGAGGTCTCCTTTATGAGCATCATCAACTATTTCCTGAGTTTCCACTAGATAGAAACAGAAGAAAGGTATCCAGCCTTGGTTTTCTGAGTTCTTTCAGAATTTCTGAATTAAAAAGAATCTGACCCAGTGACTCATCATTTTTTCTGGATCACAGAATTTTTAAAACGGAGCAGCTGAGGCCTTTAGGGTGGTGTTTTGGGGGAGGGGCTGACACACACACACAATTTTGCATGAAGTTTCCAGGGACTCACACCCAGGGCCGTCTGAGAGCTTCTTGGTTCTTTTGTGAACTACCAGGTAAAGAGCCCCCCTGCATTGTAGGTGGCAGCTTTATCTACTGTACCACAGCACGAATCCCTAGAGGCAGTTCTGAGGGTACTGTGGAGGTTCCTACAGCTGAAACCTGGGAGCCTAACTCATTCAGTTGGGGCCGTGGCATAGCAGGTAGACTCTGCCTGTGGCGCTGGCATCCCATATGAAAGCTGGTTCAAGTCCAGGCTGCTCCACTTCCCATCCAGCTCCTTGCTAATGGCCTGGGTAAAACAGCAGAAGATGGCCCAAGTGCCTGAGCCCCTGCTACCCATGTGGGAGACCTGAAAAAAGCCCCTGGCTCCTGGCTTCTGCCTGGATGAGCCCTGGCCATTGTGGCCATTTGGGGAGTGAACCAGTGGATGGAAGACCTCTGTCTGTCTGTCTGTCTCTATCTCTATCTCTCTCGGCCCCCTGCCTCTCCCTCTCTGTAACTCTGACTTTAAATAAATAAATACACACACACACACACACACACACACACACATATACACACACACATATATATATATGTATCTTGAAAAAAAGCCCTCCAGCCTAGTTGATGTTTGTGGTGACTTGAGAAGACCAGGCCTGAGATGAGTGACAAATTTGGTTCCTAAAGGGAAGGATGCCAATCAATAAAATATGAGGGCAGGAAATGTAAAAAAGTGTTCAGGACAGCTAAGTGACCTCGGTGTCTGGAAAACACAACAAACCACTGTGACTTAGGGAAGGCGGCTCCACCGGAGACAGAAACGTGCTTTGCTGACCTCAGAGAGGACGTCCGTGACCACGTGGAAGCTGATGAGTTCCCAGGAAGATAAGAACAAAGGCCTGGGTCTGCTTTGAGGGTGGAAATCAGAAATAGAAGGGACAGCGTGTGACGTAACTTGGAAGAACTAAGGGGAAATTAAAATTGTTAGGATGTCCAAATAAAGATGGGAACCGTTTCCCTTTTGACTCCCTCCGAAGGGAAATCTCTAAACAAATGCAGAGGGTGTTTACCAGCTTCAGGGAGGGGGAGACACATCGGCTGCAGCTCTTAAAAGATAGCCAGCAAGTATTCTCAACACTAAAGTCCCAAAGCGGGAATGTCCATCTCTGAAAAGGTGTAGGGGAAACCCAGGTGCCAGCCGTGGAGCACTGGACAAGCTGTGGTGACCTCTTGATCAGCACATGTCTCCAGCCTCTCTGGGGCCACCCTTTGCAGAGCCCAGCCCGGAAGAGCAGGCCATAGGGAAGTGCACAGAACTGGGCATCTGAGGGAGCGGTGTTTGACTCCTGGATCTTCAGGTTCCAGCTCAGACATGCCAGGTCTTAGTTTTCTCCTTTGTAAAACGTGGCAGCCACCTTCCTGGGTTATCATGAAACTAAACGAGCTACCGTGGAGGCGAAGTTGCCTTGCACAGGGGATGCAGCTGTGATACTTCATCCTCCTTACCGCATTCCACCTGAGAGGGAAGATGGAGAAAAGGAGAGGACAGTAGAAGACGGGAGAATCGTTTTGCTTTAGGTTTCAGAAATCCAGAATTTAGAAAATCCATGCTTCTCTCCCACCTTGGGGACAGTGCGCATCTGCCTTCACCCCTGGCTATTTATGAAGGAGACAGAACATTACACTACTGTCTACAACGAGGAGACCGAGCCGTGGCTGAGCGATTGAGTGTAGTGTTAAAATCGGATTCAGTTTACAACAAAGTTAATATGTTGTTTCTAGAGTGATTTGCAAGATTAAGTCCAGGTTGGCCGGCGCCGCGGCTCAATAGGCTAATCCTCCACCTAGCGGCACTGGCACACTGGGTTCTAGTCCCGGTCGGGGCGCCGGATTCTTTCCCAGTTGCCCCTCTTCCAGGCCAGCTCTCTGCTGTGGCCTGGGAAGGCAGTGGAGGATGGCCCAAGTGCTTGGGCCCTGCGCCCCATGGGAGACCAGGAGAAGCACCTGGCTCCTGCCTTCGGATCAGCGCGGTGCGCCGGCCACAGCGTGCCAGCCATGGCGGCCATTGGAGGGTGAACCAACAGCAAAAGGAAGACCTTTCTCTCTGTCTCTCTCTCTCTCACTGTCTACTCTGCCTGTCAAAAAAAAAAAAAATTAATAAAAGATTAAGTCCAGGTGGTAAGCAGTGGAACTAATTGTTTGTGATTAGCCTTATATTTAAGCTGCACTGTTATCTCAGTAAACATAGTAGAACTCAGTGGTATCAGAGGCTGGTTATTTTTTTTTAAGATTTATTTTATTTATTTGAAAGGGAGAGTTACAGAGAGAAAGAGAGAAAGGGAGGGAAAGAGGGAGGGAGAGAGGGAGAGGGAATCTTCCATCCGCTGGTTCACTCCCCAAATGGCGACAATGGCCAGGGCTGGGACACGCTGAATGCCAGGAGCTTCTATTAGGTCTCCCATGTGGGTGGCAGGGGCCCAAGCACTTGGGCCATCTTCTGTTGCTTTCTCAATCCAACAGGGAGTTGGATTGGAAGTGAATCAGCCTGAACTTGAAACGACACCCATAGTGGATGCCTGCATTGTAGGTGGCAGCTTTATCTACTGTACCACAGCACGAATCCCTAGAGGCAGTTCTGAGGGTACTGTGGAGGTTCCTACAGCTGAAACCTGGGAGCCTAACTCATTCAGGCTCTGCAGCTCCTCTGGCAAAGTCTGCCTGAGAGCTGCAAATCTATCACTTGTATCACATCAGGCAACCTCTCACCTCCAGAAGTGAGCTCTGCACCATGTCTGGAGTCTTATCAGAAGCGCTCGGATACTGGCCATGTTTCTTGAGGGGATTTGGGGCCATGTGCAGGCTGAGTGCCTCTCTCTTGTCCACATCTCCAGGACTTCCTGCTGTTCTTTAGCCTGTGCACAGTTTATTTTGGGCTTCAAGGCTTTGGCACACACCCAAAGCTGGAAGAGGATGCTAATGACACCGAAGTGGCACCAGGTGTTTTGTGCATCCACAGGGATTAGCAGCTCCTGGGAGGCAGCGATCAGATTTCTTTGGGAAGTCTGTGCGCTGAAGAGAGAAGGGCAACAGAGCAGAGAGCAAGGACGCGGGCTGGGTCACTCTGTCCGGGGAGTGGAACCAGAGCTCCCTGCGGAGGGGCAGCCTGTGTACAAATATGGAAGAGAGGCAGTTTCTGGCTTGCAGCTATCACCTGCCTACTATTGAGTGGGGTGTGTGTGTGTGTGTGTGTGTGTGTCTCTGGATGGACACACACGCTGAACCAGTTGCTGTTTTTCCAAACACGTGAAGAACTGGAATGCACCTCCAGAGTTCAGAATGTGCTTTGCGTGAGATAATGCTCTGTTTATTCTTAACCCTGGATGAGGCACTGCTTAAAACCATGTCTACTCTTAGGCTTCCATAAGGGCAGACACAGAGGCCCTGCCCAGCAGAAACGCAACAAGAGTAGGGTGAAGGTTGCTCGTAGCCAGAGACAGGTGGGATTGGTTTTAAGTATACAATGTCATTTAACCAATAGATCTAAAAGCAGATTTTACATTCTTCCTCTTGTCCTAAGCTTTTGAAGTCTCGTGTTTGCTCTTCCACTTTCTACTGACCACAGTGCTCAGCAGCCACAGGTGGCTTCTGGCCATTCTAGTGGATGGCACAGATTTGGACAAACAGCTCTATGAGGGAACTTCAAAAGTTCATGGACAGTGGAACTAACCGATAACTGTATCTTGGTGCAAAAAAGAAAAATGGAAATCTATGCAGACTTTTTTCATGATATATATTTCCATGAACTTTTTTGAAGATTTCCCTCCTATAAAAGCTTTAAAGTGGTTACAGATGGAGAAAGGGGAAGAGAAAAGACATGTGCTTAGTGGATAAAAAAAAATCTGAGGTGAATAGTCTTCTAAGTGAAGGGTTGACCCTGATGGTGGAGATGGACAGTTTCTGTCTCCACTGAGGTTCACCCCATGCCAAGACCCCTCTCTGCACCCCCTCAAAAACTGGTTTACATTTTAGCTACGTGAGATACTTAATTGAATTCTAAGTAGGGGGAATGGAATCTTCACTGATAGGATAAATGTTTATCTGACCTCTTCCTTCATTTATTCAACAAATGCTAAATGCAGGACTTGGTCATCCCTGCTTCTCAGGAATGGGGTGAAGTTTGCACTAAATCCAGGTGCTGAGGCTATGATGATGATGATGACGACCCTCTGCTTTGGGCTTGTCCTGAGACCTGGGAAGGAGCTAGTTGATCCATCAGCATCCCTTGTAGTCCTTTGGTCCCTTGGGTTAGCCACTGGATGCTGCCTGTTACTGCACACCATAACCTTTACAGAAGGAAATGGCTTTGAGAAGTTAGAGTAAAAGCTGGTCAAGAGGAGAAGTTATGGTGTCTGTTTCCAGAAGAGGTAGAAGTTGGATGTTGCTGTCATAGTCACTCCAGTCATCCCATCATGACCCAAGAGGGAGGCACTGTGTGGAGATCAGACACCAGGGAGCTCAGTGTTTGCCCGCAGTGGCTTTGCTACCTTGTGCAAGTCTGCAGACTTCTCTGAAATTTCCTATTCTGCCTTCCCTACTTGCAAAGGATTATTACAAAAGTCAGATGAGCTGATGGAGTTACATGTGCTCATAAAATATCAGGTCCTTCTTACTATGTTTGATTTACTGATCCTTTCTGAGCACCAAATTATTTGCTAGATGGTCGATTCCAGCACTCCCATGGGATTAAGTTGATTTAAGGATGGTGGGGAGCTTCTATGGGGTCTGGGGATTGTCCACAGCCTCTCTGTGTGGCATTTAATCTGAGATCATTATTCTACCAGGTGGAGATTGGAAATATTAGGGGTTTTTTTTGTTTGTTCTTGAGAATGTTGTTTTTATGAGATGTGGCCCAGACCAGTCTTGGCATTCTATAGCCAAATAATCTTGGTGTCAGATAAGTGAGTTCCTCTACAGCCTTGCAACCCAGAGTTAGGCTGCAAGCCAGCAGGTTAGCACCGCCAATAGAAAATCAGGTGTTCCAGGTCTCAGTCCACATTTGGACAGAATCCCAGGTAATACCTTCATACTTTAAAGTTTAAGAAGCAGTGCTGTGCGGTATCCCAACTAGAAATCGTCCCAGCAGCCTCTGCATCAGCAGCTGCTCTGGCAGGCAACATACTTCCTCTTGACACAGCCTTGCATTGTTGGACAGCTCTCACTTGTAGAAAGTGTTTCTTTCCGGCAGCTCAAAATCTGTCTGTTGGCTGTTATTCCTTCAAGCTGCCCAGAATCTGTTTTCTGTCTTCTGAAAACCATAGGTGTTTAGAAATGTCCATTTCTTTCCTCTATTACATGGAAGCCTTGACCCAGAGGCGGGGTGGATGGTGAATGGAGCCCCACAGGACTGGCTCCTGGGTACCGGGCAAAGGCCTGCAGCTGCTGGGACATTACAGCAGGAGCATGCAGTGTCTCAGTCGGTGCTGTCTCTTCCATCAAGCCCACCAGAGGCCAAGGGGACTGGTCTGACTGATTGTGGTTTGGAAGGGGTTTGGAGAACTTGAAAGAAACTCTTCACAGAACAAGAATTTGGAAGTGATGCCTGCTCTGGAAATTGGTCCTGCAGGGCAGGCAGAAGGGTGAGAGCATTGGCAGCAGAAGTGAGCAGGAGAGGTGGTGTGGAAAGAGCACCCAGAGCTGCTTTGCCTCTTGGTAGCGGGAGGACACTGCAGAAGGTGCTAAACCCCTCTGAGCACCAGCTTCCTACACTCTTAAAGAAAACGGGATGATAAAGGTTGTCCTGCCTGGCTGCAACTTCTGAGGCAGTCACTGGCGATTGTGTCCGTGAGCACTCCTGATAGAGTGGGAGATGGTCTGGGAATGAAAAAGAAGTCGAGGAAGCCAGGAGACAAGGCTACCTCTGACTTCTTATGTGACGTCAGGGGAGCCCTCGCCCTCCACGGCCCCCTCTGTAAAGTAGGTGGGTCATGCTGAAAAGATTCCAAAGTTCCCTTCTAGAAGACCTTGGAGTCGCTGCAGCCTGTTGCTATCATTACACTTGACCTGGAGGACTTCTCCATGGATGGCTCTTTCAGTAGAGCTTGGAATCAAATCCTCCCTGGGAGAAGTGATTCCAAACACCCTTCCAAGGAAGGCCTGGCCTCTACATGGGCGGCTTTTTAACAGGCAGGTCTGCTTGGCCATGATTGCACCTGTTTTCATGTCAGCATGTGGCACCTGGGCTGGTGGTGTTGGGCGACAGTTTCATTTCTACATCTGTGTCAAGATGCATGGTTCTACTTCTGGAAGGAAGCTCTGCTCTGAGAGCTGTTGTCAGCTCACCTCCTACCTCACTGGCATTTGGCAGGGTAGCTTGTTCCAGAGCAATGGTTTTGTATGTATACTTAAGATATTGCCTAGGAGACTCTCTCTTTTTTGGTTATGAATGCTGAAACATGGCAGACCTAATAGGTTTGTGAGCCTGCCCCAACCGAGGCTCCCATTCAACAAACAACAGAAAGTGGTATTTGGGGTAACAGCCATTCCCTAGACACCTGCTAGCTGAGAGTGAGGGGACCAGTGTGTGTGACTTCTAGAGGGCCGTGTCCGTTCTTTAAGGCAGCCCTTGTGTGTCTCTGCCCATGTGGGGACCCTGTGTTGTCCATTCTCACCTCACTGCAGCCATGCTTCCAACTCCCCATTCCATTGCTTGGACGCTCGCTTCTAACTCTGCTCATTGGCGTTTCCTCCTGTGCACCCACTGTGCTGTTGTGGAAGCTCCATGGCCCTGGGCCGTGAGTATCTGGTGTCCTCCAAGTGTGGCGGTGTGGTACGTGTATTTGCTCACGCTTTTATTTTGAATCCTTTCCAATGTGACATCTGCTAAAATGTCTCCCTTATAATTTGCTTGGTGATCACAGCCTTCTCATCATTCATTGAGAGCAGGACCTGATCTCACAGAATCTGAAAAGAGCTATGTGGTAAGATGCCTGTTGCATAAGACTGTAGCTTTCCTAAAGACAATCCTTACTGCCTTCCGGAGCCGAGACTAGAGTAATGCCTGGGTCACTCACAGAGCCCTCCGCGGCTACTGTGGCAGAGAGAGGTGCTAGGCCACTGCTTCCCCCTCAGAGAAAGCAGAGGGACGTAGAAACAAAGCTTCCACTCTGCCTCCATGTGGGATTAACGTGTTAGTGCATGACTGGGGGTACGTACTTGCATTTCTAGCCTGAGATTATTCCATTTGTAACAGTTACTCACTAATTACAGGCTTTTATGCTGCTGCCTTTTTTTAAAATAGTCAAACTAAATCCCAAATTCTTCTGTATCTTACCTGTTTTTCCATGCTTACGCCTGGATCCCTCCTGCACTTCACTACTGGACTATCTGGTTTTTTTTTTAACCTGGATCTTCAACTCTATTTTTTCCCTGGATTTATGTGCTTCATCTGGAATGTTACATCTCTTCCTCTCTTTTTTTTTTTTGTCCCCACATTGACTGTTTTATGGGGGTTTCTGGATGTCTCGGGGCCACCTCGCAGGAAGCAGTTTGCAATGAGATCATAAACATTGCCGAAAAATCTGTTCATTACTGCAGCACTGTCTCTCATCCCCTTGACTTTCATCACACGGTTTCCCCTTCTGACAATAAATCATCTTTAATCATTTCTCAGCAACCTCAAGCCCAGCAGCGAAGAATCACCCCAGACAGAAGTCAAACACCACAAGATTCGTAAGTACACCTGGCAAATTTCCATGCTCTTCCACTGCCCCTGGGGGCCGCAGTTACGGGGATGAGGGAGCCCCTCCCTGTTTCTCTGAGGGTTTCTAGTTAAGGCCGTGTTTCCCATCAGCCAATATGAAAACAGGTGACAGGTAAATACAGGAGGCTGCAGGTTATTGGGAGAGAGAAACAGGTAAAGAGCGAACTGACATGCGAGTTAAAATAGGAGCTGTGTGGTTGCAGTCTTAGTGTGTGGGGAAGGGAGGGGACAGAGCAGTTCATTCTGGTCAGAAATGAACAGGGTTGGTTCCTTCCTTCATTCAAAAAGAAGTTATTGGCTGCCTCCTATGTTTTAAGGATTAAGTAGCAAATTGTTCACAGAGGAATGGGCATTTGAATCAGATATGAACAGACAAATTACATCTTTTGTTAAAGTGTTTTTCATTTTAAAGGTAGAGTAAGAGAGAAAGAAAGTGAGTGAGCGAGCCTGAAGCCTGGAACCCCGTCCAGGTTTCCAGTGTGATTACAGGGGTCCAAGCATTGGGCCCTCTTCCTCTGCTTTCCGATGAGCACTAACAGGGAGCTGGATCAGAAGTGGAGCACCTGGGACACGAACTGGCACCCATATGGGATGTTAGCATTGGAGGAGGCAGCTTAACCCACTGCGCCACAATGCTAACCCTCCCCCCGCCCCACATTGCATATTGAGAGCTAGAATGGGAAGATCTTACTGGCTGAAAAGCCTGCATATGCAAAGCATGGTGATGGTGGTCTTTGGAAACTTGAAGAAGGTTGGTGTGGCCCCTGCATAGGGCTTGGGAGGAGATAGAGACAAAGGCAAGTAGTAGGATGGGGCCAGATGGCAGGATCTAGAATGCAGCTGAAATAAGTTGGATTTTGTTCAGCAAGCAGTAGGGAGCCACTGTGGGCTTTTGATTTTATTTTGTTTTAGGGAGATAATTCTGGCAATGGAGTGGAAAGTAGATTTTAGAGACAAAGGACAGAGCTGTTGATTAATCCAGCCACGGAGTGTTGAGGGCCTAAGCTAGGACAGAGTGGGTGCTTTGTAGCCATGGAAGTAAACAGAGATACAGGGCAAGGAGGAATGGCCAGCATGGGAGACTGAACTGGAGCAGCAAGAGTTGCAGACATGGCTGTAGGCCCACTCACTTTCCCAGAACAGAGCAGGCAGCATCTGGTGAGTGGTGCCACCTGCTCAGAGAAGCCGCAAGCAAGAAATGAGAAATGTCCATTGGGCAGTCTGTTTGGCAACTGGGAAGAATCACTGGTGACCACTGATAGAGCTCTGCTCTGTTAGTGAGAGTTGATGAGTAAGTGGGAAGGGTGAGGAGCTGTGGATCAAGGAATGGCAGGTAGGAGGGTGGCTATTTTTAGGGTGCAGAGATTCAGGCACCTTTGTGCTAGAGGAGCAGGTGACAGTGTTGAGAGATGCAAATAAAAAGAAATAAGGGGAGGAGGCCTCCAGACAGTGCGGTTCAATGAGGCCAGCAACAGGCATCCTGCTTTTTGCCTGTAGGAACAGGGCAGGAAGGTAAGTGGGTACATAGAGACTCAAATCTGAAGTGAGACAGATTAAGGTGCAACCCATAGCAAACATCTGGCTCAGGAAGTGGGGAGCAGAGTGAAGTGGGGCACCAGCACTGGCAAGGGCCAGGGGCGGGGGAAGGTCTCATGGGGACAGTATCCTGAACTGTGTGAGACCTATCCAAAATTAGAGCTGGTTGGGGAACCCAAGCAGCAAGGGTGCAGGACTTTGTCCAGCCAGCCCCCGCTACCTGAGAGTGAAAACAGGAAGGCAGGTGCCGGAAGTTATTTCCCAGAGACGTGGCTGGCGCTGTAGCCATGGTGGAAGTTCTGGCGACGAGGCATCGTAAGACGTTACCGAGGGTTTGTGTTGGACAGCTGGGTGTAGGACTCCAGTGGGCAGATAGAGAAAGTGAAAGCTTGCTTTTGTTCCCAACTGGAAATCCATCTGCAGCCCATCTCTTAATTCCATATTAGAGACCTCTGGCAGCCAGAGCCGTCCACCAAAGTGTCAGTGCACTGGGGTAAATTTGTGAAGTGAAGCTGTGCCTTTGGTTTTAGAATGAACCTCTTGTTTCGGGAACTCACTGACAGTTATTGGATGCGTGGCCCCTTTGCAAACTTTTGCCTGTTATTGTGATGTTTCAAAATAGTAAACAGATGGGGCCCCTGAAGTATTTGTTGAAGGGATAAACAAAAACAAAGCTTTTCCTTGATGCCAAAGCAGATATCAGATTTCATCAGCACAGCAGCTGTTGTTGGAACGGACAGAACGGCCCGGGCCAAATGCTTTAGGCCAACTAGCAAGTAAACAGGAGTCTCAACCTCCACGGATCACTGTGATGGGCAAAAGAGCAAAAGGCTTTCAGGAGTTTCAGAAAAATGACATCTACTTTTAAAAGCAGTTAATGAAATGTATTTAGATATGTTTAAAAAAAAAAAAACAGGTAGTTTTGCTAAACAGTGAGGCAATTGGAATGTACTTTTTATACTTTTATCTCTATATATTTTTAAATGCTTATTTACTTTCTTTTTACACTTGCCTGATGTTCTCTAATGTAAATGACTGCAATGTAATATCCCTGGGTTTAAGCAATTTCTGATTGTCTTAAATAATCTACCTGTATTATCCTATGTTGAGAAAAAGACTTGGTTTATGTTAAAGATGGAGATGGCGAAGGGGTGCTCTAGACAAGACAGTTTGGCTGTGGCAACCAAATGAACTTGCTTGTCAGGAGTTCCCCAAGTCTCAGTGAACTTAAATGTTGAATGCTTCTCTCCAAATGCTGTTAGAGAAATAGCTGATGAAACCGTTATCACCTCTGTGGAGTGGAAAATACCACTTAAATGGTGGCTTCACAGCAATAGCATTTGAAAACTCATCATTTAGTTCTAGAGCGCTTGAGTCACTTGTTCATTTTTTTTTCATTTTTAGATTTAGCTACCAAGCGTTATATAGCTATATACCACAGAATGATGACGAGTTGGAACTCCGCGATGGAGATATTGTTGATGTCATGGAGAAATGTGACGATGGCTGGTTTGTTGGTAAGAATCCCACCATGCTTTTCATATTAGCTCTGTATTGAAAGAATCGCTGGGAGTGACGAGCCACACAAACAGCAGATCTGTGCCTGGAGGAGCCTTCTCAGCTCCTGTACCCCACCAGGAATGCCAGGTCAACCCGGTCTGCTGCTGCATTCACTTTCAGACGTGACCCACCATGTTGCATGGAAGGGCAAGTGTCAAAATCCATTAGTATTTCTATTATGCATATGTCCATTTACACTGGGGTGTTTTATTGTTAAAGCTGTATGGTACAACACACGAAAAATGTGACCAAGCCTGGGTCACTACTGTGAAACTCAGACATGTGGGGGATATTCCAAAGACCTTCTTATTTACTCTAAGTCGCTAGTAACTTTAGTCAGAGCAACCTGCTTAACTAAAACAAAGGATTCTCCTTTATAGGAAGGAGAGAGAAAGATGAACATTCATTGAGAATCTGTTACAAATGAGATACTGTGCATGATCATCATTTGTTGACATTCTCTCAACAAGTAACCTGTATGGCAAGATTATCCTCATTTAACAGATTGAAAAACTGAGGCCCAAAGAGGTTAGGTGACTTTTCCAGAAGTCACTCAGGTAGCAGATGATGTCAGGATTTGAACTCAGGCTGCCCACCTTAACTGAAGCCTGCATTCTTTATGCTCAGTTATGAATCACATTGGGCATCAGGACCCACTCTTTGCCTTCCTTTTCTCCCGTATGGGTGATTTCACCCTCACCTTCCCAAGACCAGCACTTCCCTGATCTCTCTGGAAAAGCTTGTTAAAGTGCAGTAATGTCGGGGCTGGAGTAGTGAGACTAGCAAGGCCTCAGCATCAGTGGGAAGCCAGAAAGACCTGCTGTGGCTTCACCGGCTTCTTAGGAGACCCCCCCCCCAGGCCCCCAGGAGCCTGTGGCCCTCACTGCCCTGTGTCACTCTCTTCAGAAGAAAGGCAGATCTGAGAAGGCAGCAGCCACTCTAGGGCACTCTGTGGTCCAAGAGAGACTCAATCCAAGCCGTCTAAGAAATTTAAAACTTCCTAGAAGCCACGTTGAAAAAAGTCATTGAGAAACCAATGAAATTAATTCTAGTGTATTTCACAAACGAATGTGTTTGAAATATTATCATTTCAGCATGTCATCACTATAAAAATTGTTAGTAAGTTATTTTTCACTCTTTTCACATTGAATCTTTGAAATCCAGTGGGTAGCCATATTCCAGTTGCTCAGTAGCGGCACATGACTTTCATATTAGTGCTGCTCTGGTTATGTCTTAGCTGCTAAACACAGTATGTATGAGGATTTGATGTGGGAAAAGGTATAGCAGTTCTCTGGCGGAAGCAACCCAGTTACTTCAAAAAGTGGCCTAGTGTTCACACTACCAATAAGTAGCCCATCGGAACTCGTTATCCACTTCCACAGAGAGAGGCACTGGCCAGCCCCATGAGCACAGACACGACGGTCCTTATGGCTCTGGGCTTCCCATTCAACGCTGTGCAGCCTCTTGACCATCTTTCCTCAGGCTTCAGCTACATGCTTCAGGTGTCTTAGTTCTGACACATGTTGTAGAAGCTTCCCTTGGGGCTTTGTTCCCAACCCCCTGGTTGTGGCTCCGTGAGGTGTTGTGGTCCACAGGATTCTGAAGCCAAATCCAAGCTGCCTTGGAAAAAAAAGTGCAATGAGCAGACTGTGATGGCTGCTACTGAGAGGATGATGATGACCCGACATACATCTGCCACCGCTGCTTTAGAGAGGGAATCCCAAGAGAAGCAGTTCTGGCTGAGGGGCAGGGCAGGGTAGGGGCTGTGTGCTCCTGGCCCAGCAGGAACCCACCAAGGTTAGCTGGAGGAACTGCCCTTGGATGTGCAGTCACAGCAGCGGGCTTCTAGAAATCCTGCAGTCCAGAAATTCTGAAGTCCCGGCTCTCTTCTTGTACTGGGTTGAATGTCCCAGTTGCTCCGGAAAAGAAGTAGTAACGGACTGAGCAATGGGCTGTGAGTCAGAAACGCTGGGTTCAAACTGTACCTCTGATCCTTACTGAGACGTGGGACCTTGGGTATGTGACTCTCGGCTCTCTCAGCCTGGCCTTTCTCACCTGAAGACAGGGATATTAGAAATGCCTGCCTTGCTTACCACTCTGCATTATTTTGCAGCCTAAATGGGATAGGAGAGGGGAAAGTGCTTTGGAAACAAGCTGCAGGATTGTTACCAAGAGGCACCTGAGCAGAATCTACAGCAGTCTTTGAAGTCAAGTGTACTCATTTTGTGTGTGTGTGTTTATTTTACAGGTACTTCAAGGAGGACAAGGCAGTTTGGTACTTTTCCAGGCAACTATGTAAAACCTTTATATCTATAAGAAGACTGAAAGCCACAGAAATTATTTTTATTGGAAGATGAAGCATAATTCATGAACTGGTCTCTTTATTTAAACTTGAGTCAGTAGGAAAATCAGTGCAGTGGACGAAGTAAGAAACAAAGGAGAGGGACAGAGAAGTGTCTTGTTTAAAATCCATGCCTGCGTTTACTGTGCATCAGACAGGGCTGAACTGTGTTCTGAACAAAAAGAATTGAGGCAAATCCCATATTCACGTAGCTGCTTCTGGGAGCTGCTCCAGCCTTCACCTCCCTCCCACCTCCTGGGTAATCTGACCTGGAGTAGAACGATTAGCCAGAAATGCCTGCTGCTGCCCTGGCCTTAACTAGCTCCCATCTCAAAGAGTCCTTGAGCCTGAAGCAACCCTGGGAGCACGAGGCAGAAAAATCCCAGGCCATTTTCCAGAGGCTCCACGCCTGAGAATCCACCCGCTCCCCCAGCCTGTGTCCCCGGCCATCCTGGAATCAGTTGCTCGCCCGCACTGCTGGAGAACATTCTGGGCTGCTGCGGCAGCCTCTAAACAGTAGCAGAGGCCCCCGGACTGTACAAGACTGAGTCCCTCTTTGGGCCTGTTGAGGCTGGTGAGGAAGTGGAGGCACGAGGTAGGCGCCCGTGCATCAGCCTGCTGTGCCGCGTGGCCCCTGAGGGCCCTGCTGTTCAGACTGAAAAGCACATGACAGTTGCCCTTGGGAACTGAGAAGTAGGTGGCCAGGCAGGCAGGTTACCTTTGTATTTCCAAATTTTTTAGCCAAGGAGCCCTGGGGCTTGAATTACTTGCACTGTGTTCCTGTCTCATGTCACTGGCTTTTCAGAACGGCCGCCCTGGGGGCAGTGCGGCTGCCTTTATCAGAGCACCACTGCTAACCTCTTTTTGGCATGCGTTTGGCTGGGACAGTTTGGGGATTCAGAGGCCCATTGCCATAGAAAATGGAGAATGATGTTCAGTGATTCATTTAATATGCACATGCGTGCTGGCTGCTGGGGAGGCTGGCGAACAAGACATGCCCCAGGCTCACAAGGCACTTGCTGCATCTCCAGTTTTACCCTTCACCCACTGTGGGAACTCTAGGACCACTCACATTCAGTGCCCAGGGTCGTGAATCTAAGGCACCCTGGTGCAGCGTCTCTCCAGAGCACAGGCCCTGGGTGTGTGTGAAGCAGGGATTCTGCTGTGTCCTTCGTGGGGCCTGGGTCCCAGGAACAAGGCTCTGGTGACACCTGGGGTACTTAGTCACATCTCTGACCACCTCCAGGATGTTCACTGGCCTCTGCTGGATCCTTTAGTGGGTCGCAGAGAGAAATGCTCCACACCTTGCTCCCTGCCCCCCACCCCGTCCCGCCCGCAGAAGCCAGGGATGATTAGAGAGACAAAGAAAAAAAGAACTGAACCGAGAAAGACCGTGCTACGTGCTCAGAAGGGTGCGAGAGAGGAAGAGGGGGGTTTCTCTGGAGGGATCCTAGAAAGCCTTGTCATATTTCTGTATCCATGTGTTCACTTTGAGTAACTAGGACGCTGGAAGAACATTGGTCTGAGAGTAGTTTATTGTTGGGAATACTTGGAACTTTTTCCAAAGTCTCCAAACACTCATCCTCCCCACAAAGACACATTCAAAGCCTCAAGTCAGAGTAGAAATCCTGGGTGGTGGGAGTGTGTACCGGCAGCCAAGGCTGCCTGCACATGGTTCCCAGTTGCCCCATCATCTGGAGTCCTTACAGATGGACAGAATTTGTGTTCAGTGCCTCTGCCTTGGCCACTGTCCCAGATACCCAGTTTAGGACCCCACCAGCCCTCTTCCAATCCCCACCTCCCCCATCCCCTGTAGCCATTTTCCCCTCACTTTCTCCTTATGCTTCTTTCAAGTCCTGTTCTCAGGAGAGACTGCCACTGATTCATTCACACTAAAGTGTAACTGACTGATCAGAAGAATGTGTTACCTCTTCCTGGAGGCATTTGTTTTTAACTGGGATGGAGCAGAGTCTTAATCCCAAGGGGAAAGGCTGTAGAACTAGGGGTGGGAGGAGGGGGTCCCTGGGTAGGATCCAGAGACATGAGGGCTCTTGCTTTGGAAGGTGGGTCTACTCTACGACCCAGAAGCACTGTTCTCTGACTTTCTCTCTCTTGGAGGGGACATAGGAAAAATGCATATGCACGCGCGTTGTGCACGCAGCGTTTCTCACTCATTTTGGAATGTAATTCTTGCATTGGCTAACGTGTTTCCTGGTCTTTCTCAGATGCAAACCATTAATAACACGATCTTACAAGTTTTTTGAGGGGTGCTTCTTGATTAAGTAGGTAATTTTGAACACCTCTTTAAATACAGCTAGAAAATAAAACCAATTTGTAAAGCCACATTTGCATATGACTGCAGCCTCACGCATTTGTATATCTCCAGAAATCCAGGTCTCCCTCACCAATTTGCCCTTTAATAAAATCTTATGTTACAGTTTGCATCACTTCAGCTTCCTATGTATGACTAAACAAGGAACAGAGGTTACCGATTGCTCTTTTGTCTTCAGACATTTAGTAATATAAAGTACCTATTTTTATGCTGAAATGTTTATACAGGTTTAATAATAGCAAGTGCAACTAACTGGCGCCTGCCTTGCAACACGTTTTGATATTTTAGCCATGCTTCCTGGTAAGGCAAGCCCCAAATTACTTATCTTTTGCAGTCTCTCTGGGATCAGTGAAAGAAAAAAATATCATGTGTTTTAGAAGTGGGACTGTAAATATGTATATTGAACTTTGTATAGCCCATGTACCTACCTTGTATAAAAGAATAATTTTAAAATTTGAACGGAAGGGGGCAAGATGAGGAAGTCATGAAGTTTTTTTGCATTTTTATTTAAATGAAGGAACTCCAAATAACTCACTTGGCAAATTTTTAGCACAAAAAATAGCCATTGTAAAGTGTTAACATTTACAGTAATCATTCTTTTGGGGAGAGAAGGTAGCCATAACCTCAGTTACAGGTTTGTTTGATTTTTTTAAAATTTTCTGGTTTTTTTTTTAGTTTTTTTTTTTTTTTTTTTTGCAATCCTATTTATCTGCAGTACTATTAAGTCCTATTACTAGGCTAGGTTACTATGAAAGATTATATTCTGAAGGAAAAATAACTGACATTAGGTATAACCAATTAATTTAAAGTATCACCATTTAAATTATACACTGAGAGCATGTACTATGCAGACACAGATTTTTCTGTTCATTTATTTTTCTTATTGCAGTGCATTGATTTGATAAATGTGTTGAATTCTGACATTTGCTGTACATACTATTTAATAAACTTTATGCTGAATTGCGTGGCATAGGTTTGTTCTTGCCACTCCTTGTTTCTTCCCTTCCCTTGCTCAGTCTTCTCAACTGATGCTGGTGTTCACTGCCTCAGTTTCTCACCCTGTCTTTCTCTTAATCACTCACCGTCTACCTTCCACTCCCTCCATGAAGGCTCTGTGACCCACCCAAAAGAGTGGGCCTGCCGCCTGGTGCTTCCCAGAAAGCACACCAGGAGGAGGGGCTGAGCAAGGACTTGACTAGCAGCGGCAGGGAGTAATGTGCCCAGCCAGCAGGGTAAGTGGGTGACTTTGGTTTGAGAAATGAGTCCGGAGGAGGGGCGGGTACAAGTCCACGCAGGTGCAGTTCAGAAACGCAAGTCAACACAGGCCGCCTGCTGGGGTAATAAGGCTTAAGCTCCTCCTGGGGCGGAGAGCCTGTAAAATGAAGTGAAAGGTGACCGTTTTGACCCATGTGCGCAGGGTCTGCCAGGCCAGTGCGGCTGGGGATTGCATCTCTCCCTGGAATGTGACTGAAAACCTGAAAGACAGCTTCGCGGAGAACATCAGGTGCTTTCAGGGTCTTGAAATAGCAGTGAGTCGCAGTAAAGACTGGCGCTGCCGTGGGCCTTAGCCACTGACAAAATCAGGCCTTCTCTGCTCTTTCCTCAGTGGCCTTATTTCCTGACCCTCCATGTTATTTGCTGACTACTGGCCGTGCTACTATTCTTTCTGAAATAGGTTTTCACTTGTTGATAAAGTAATGCTCATATGTCTCCAAAAAAAAAAAATGAAACACTATAAAATATGTGCAGTCGGTCTTGATTTGGGCTGCTAGGCGTGGGCGTAGGAAATGACTCAGCACTTAGTTTCTTCTAAACCTAATTAGCTCTAGCTGTGCGTCTTCTCTTACTGTCATGGTTGAAAATGCAGCGTGTCCTTTGTTCCCTCCAATCCAAGAGTGGCGAGGCCCTGGGTGTCCAGTCTTCCCTGGCATCCCATGGCCATGACCACCACATTGAACACCCCCAACCTTCACCCTCCTTGCATTCTGTCCTCCAGCTGAAAGCACCAGTTTGCAGTGCCAATTCTAGGTTAACTCAGGAGGCTTTGGCCTCCCATGGGCCTAGGATCGTTTTCCAGGGGTCTGACAGTCAGCTTCGGACCCTGAGTTACAGATGGAAATAACCTTTCTCTTGTGCCCTCCATGCTCTCCAGTTTCATATTCCACTCATGACCCAGCCCGTGTTGTCATCGAAGTCATTTTCTCTCACCTAGATCATTGCAACAGCTCTCTAAGCGGTTTCACTGCTTCTGCCCTTGTCTCCACTCTAGTCTTGGCAGATTGATGACTCCAAGTTGGGCCAGAGGTCCTCAGTGGCTTCTCATCTCATCCATGGTGGTACAGTGGCCTCAAGTCCATACGCTGTCCATACTGTCTCTCCCCCTCCCTTACATGTGACCTCATCTGCTAATTTCTTATTATTTCTTCTAGCCCCAGGTCTTCCTTGTAGCCTCAAACTCCAAGCATACTTCAGCTTTAGGGCTGGAAAACCCTTTCTTCACCTCTTCCCCCTCACAAGCCCCACAAGACCTTCTGTCTCTCCTCCTTTAAGTCATTATGTTGCCTTCTCAATGAGTCTTTCTCTGGTCACTTCACATACAACAGGACTCTAGTGTTCCCACCTGCAGTATTCTGTCCCCTTCCTCCTCCTTAGTGTTTGACCATAACACTTATCACCAGCTGATATTTGTCTTCACAGAACAATCCTAGAAGATCATGAGGGTAGTGCTTCTGTTTTGTTATTTAATGCCGCATACCAAGAAGAGTGGCTGAGACCACCCTCAGTCCTTTGTTGATGAAATGGAAGAGTGAATGGATGAACTCCTGAGACCAGAGAACCTGGAACTCCGAATACGTACTAATAAATAAGGGAAACATGCCATTGTCTTAGGGAACAGAGGCTAATCTGTCAAGTTGTGCTGCACTCATACACACACAGAAAGTGAAAGTTGCTGGGAATCGCACTCACCTGCCCCCAGAGAGCACTGCTGAAGCCTGTGTGTCCCTCTGAGCTTGCTTAGGCCCACAATAAACATGTGGCTCTAAACAAGTGCTTTTCCTAGTCTTAGACGTTTTTCACTCCATAGAACCTGGACATGTTTCCAACGTTTATTGAGCCACTCCCCTATTGATGATGCAAACATTTGGGATTATTGCCAGCTTTTTATCACAACAAACAATGCTGCCTGTAATAAAATTACTGACTCAAGGAGCAAGAACCTTTCAATTCTTAGATTGCCAAATGTCCTTCCCTTTGTACCAATTTACACTCCTGCTGAGTCCATAGGAGTTTTTCCCACCTCCTGATTGAAACGCCTCTATTGTCAGCTTCTGTGCAGTGCTGCTCCATGGTTCGCCTGCCTTTGGCTGGCCATCCGCTTCTTAGTTCTCTTTCTAGGTCTGCTACATCCTCAGCTTTCTGTTATTTCCTCTTAACACATGCTGCCTCAGGGAGCAGCTTCCTCACCTTAAAATCGTGGCCCTAAGATGGAATCGTATGAGAGGGCTGTTTCAATAATTAAGTAGCAAAGATCTAATGCTGCTGCCATTTGTGGAGGCATACCAAAAGGAGTTGGCAGCAGCCCTGGGCAGGAGTGAATCCTGAGGCTCAAACTTCCTCCACCTGTATTTGTATTAATTTTGGCTCTGCTGGTTGTTCGGCCACATTTTTACCTACTGAATGAGGCATGGAAGGCTTGGCTGTAGGCAGCTCCAGTTTGTGATTCCAATTCCTGACCCCAGAGCCCAGAGGCAAAAGGGCATTCCCATTTGGCTTCCTTTGGAAATAATTTCAGACCCCGACATTCCCAACCTAGATACTTACCTTTCCCTGGACTAACCACTTTGGCCAGAGGGGGTGGAATATGATGGGCAGCCCCACCAAAGCCTCATGGGATGGGCGGAAGGGAGGTGCAGGGAGGAGGTGTACTGCTATAGGAAGGGAAGAAGGAAGCTGGGCGGATGACAAGGCCGTGGGCCACGGACTCAGAGTCACTGTACGCTGGAACGGAACCATCCTGTCCTGATGCAGCTGAATGCAAGCTACACGCTGAAGCTCTGCTAGTCAACATCTTGGGAGAAAAAGTGGAAGAGGATGGCTGTCCAGTGGAGGGGGCCAAAATGACCATGGGGGCACAGCACAGATGCATCACACACTAAAAATATCAGGACTTTTCTGAAAGTGAACAAAAATTAGCGTTTCAGAAGTCACAGGTGGTGGTGGGGGGAGGTGGCGGCGTTGTGTCATAAAAGGTTAAGCTGCTGCCTGCAACACTGGCATCCCTTATGGGCACTGGTTCGAGTTCTGGTTGCTCCATTTCTGATCCAGCTCCCTTTTAATGCATCTGGGAAAGCAGCAGAAGATGGCCCAAGAGCTTGGGCCCCTATACCCACATGCGAGACCTGGATGAAGCTACTGGCTCTGACCTGGCCCAGCCCCAACCGTTGTGGCTATTTGGGAAGTGAACTAGCAGATGGAAGATTCTCTTAACTGCCTTTCAAATAAATAAATAAAGTTGCAGAGGGTATTTGGATGAGTTGTGCATGGGTGTATTTGCTAAGTCTTGGCATGTAGCAATCAAGCCAGTCTGAGGAACACTCAGCCAACACTTTTCGGACATATGAAGACACATGAGAGAAGTGACCACCTGAGGGGCCTGCACTACTTACAATGCTGGTGCCCATGTCACAGTGCCAGTTTAAGCCCTGGCTGCTCTGCTTCCAATCCAGCTTCTGCCAATGTACCTGGGAAGGCAGCAGAAGACCCAAGTATTTGGGCCCCCGCTCATATGGGGTAAGGTAGCTAGCTGAGCTGGAGGTCACAAACTACAAGGCCATGCCTCGTGAAATTCTATCCTTTTTGTCCATCAGAATACCCCCTTTCCCAGATGCCTAGGGAAGGGTACAGTGTAAATATGGGTATTAAGCCCCATGTGGAATTTTATGGAGGTGTCATAAACTTCCCAGATGACCACAGCACCTCATAAAAGGAGACACTGGGAGGTGGGGAGGGTGTCCCCTCTCTACTTTCCTTCCCCCACCCCCTTATCTCTCTGGCCCACTCTACGTCCCTGTGTGCATGTTTGCTTTCTTACCTTTTAAATAAACGTTATTTTGTGCACTGTATATGTGCCTGTGCTTAAAATTTTTTTTTTTTTTTTTTTTTTTTTTTTGTAAAAGGTAAGGACCTGGATTAAAAATTAAACCCCGGCCAACGCCGCGGCTCACTAGGCTAATCCTCCGCCTTGCGGCGCCGGCACACTGGGTTCTAGTCCCGGTCGGGGCGCCAGATTCTGTCCCGGTTGCCCCTCTTCCAGGCCAGCTCTGTGCTGTGGCCCAGGAGTGCAGTGGAGGATGGCCTAAGTGCTTGGGCCCTGCACCCCATGGGAGACCAGGAAAAGCACCTGGCTCCTGGCTCCTGCCTTTGGATCAGCGCGGTGCGCCGGCTGCAGCGCACCAGCCGTGGCGGCCATTGGAGGGTGAACCAACGGCAAAAGGAAGACCTTTCTCTCTGTCTCTCTCTCTCACTGTCCACTCTGCCTGTCAAAACAAAACAAAACAAAACAAAAAAGTGAAAAAAAAAATTAAACCCCACTCCTCACATATCACTGCCACCCACATGGGAGACCTGAACAGAGATCCTGGCTCTTGGCTTCAGCCTGGTCGGGTCCTGGCTGTTAGTGGTCATTTGGAAGAGTGAACCAGCAGATGGAAGATCTCTTTCTCTTTTTCTGTCACTCTGCCTTTCAGATAAATAAATCTTTTTTTTTTTTTTGAAGTTATCACTTGATCGAGGTAAGAGAAAATGAGGCTCTGCCAGAACAGTTGATATGGAGTTGGTCAGGAAATCCTAAGAGAGAAAGGCTGGATGAGACAGGGAAGGGGGGAACCCAGGAAGACACAGCATAGAGCAGTGAAGAGCTGCAGAAAGACACACGATGGGTGGAAAGTTAAGCTTTAATTCAGGGGGCACAAAAGGGTCAATGCAGAGCAGGATCAGGCCCCACAGAGAAGAGTGACAATAGGGAATGTTTACTTAGGAACAATGAAATGGGCTCCACACAATGACAGCAACCTTTCCATGACCTGCAGAGAGAGCCTGGGCCCTCTGTTTCCATTAGGGTAAAATCACCAGCTCCTGCTTCGTTTCTCTTGTTCCCTGTATAGAGCAAAACACCTCCAAGGAGCTGCCTATACTTGCTGTCTCCAGTTTCTCTCCTTGCCTTTTGGATGCACCCCATTCAGGGTTTAGACCCCAAAACTGTTTTCTTCGGGACCCCCATGGACCTTTGTGGCATAAATCCTGTGGTTTGATTTTCAATTCTCTCGACTTTTCCGCAGCGTTTAGCAACCGATCACTGCTTCTTCCTCAAAACACTTCCTGCCCTTGGTTTCCAGGATGCCACCCTTTCTCTGTCTCTCCCAACCTCACTGGCTGCTTCTGTTTCCTTTGCTAAGTCCTCCTCATTTCCAAACCAACCCTCGGAGATCACCTCTCTTCCTCCTCCTTGCTGCTCTTATCCATTCCTATATCTTTAAGTATCCCCTTGTACGACCATCTCCTGCCTGGCCCCCGACCCTGGATTCCAGACTCCAATGCACAACTGCTTGCCCTCGTCTCCACTGAGCTGTCCGAGGGGTGGGTGAAACTTAAATATCTCTAGGAGTAAATTCCTTAGCATACATACACCCCCAAAGCCGCTTCCCCTTCAGGCTCCCTCTTTTCAGCCAAAGGCAGTTCCATCCAGAGACTCCTGTTCAGGCCAAAAATCCGGAGCCACCCTTGACACCACCAGCAAATGCTTTAAAACATAGCCAGAGCCCAGGCATGGCTCATGAGCTTCCCTGCTCCCACTCTGGGTCCAAGCTGGTGATCATCTCACCACGGCCCACTGACTGCTCCCCTGCTCCTGCCTTGTGCCTCCTCTTCCATCTGATTTCAACACAGCAGGCAGTGTTGAAAACATCAATCGGATAGTGTTAATCTTCTGTGCACAGCCCTCATGACCCCTCTTACTCCTAGGGGTTCTCAAATGCTCCAGGATGCGCTGCCTAGTCAGGCCCACTGTTCCCTGGCTGTCTCTCCTCTCCCCTCACTGACTCAGCTCCAGCCCTGGGGGCCCACTTGCCAGAGAGCAGGCCTGGCTTGTTCTGTCTTTGAACTTGCTACTTCCTCCACTTGGGATGCTCTTCACCAGACATCTACACAAACCTAGCTCAGGGGCAGTTTGCGTGGAAGCTGACTGGTCAGTGCCCCCGTCCAGTCGGCGGTGGGCTGTCGGTGACAAATCAGGAGCGTTGGGCCTGCGGTTGTGGTCGCAGTCAAGTCATTGCCTTGGTCGGAGTTGGTCGTGGTTGCTGCGTCTGCTCCTCACGCTCTAGTTTTTTTTGCCGATCTGCTGCGCGCCAGCAGGATGGCTCACAAGCAGGTTTATTACTCAGACAGGTACTTTGACAAGCACTACGAATACTGGCACGTCATGTTACCCAGAGAGCTCTCCAAACAAGCACCCAAAACCCACCTGGTGTCTGAGGAGGGATGGAGGCAACTAGGTGCGCAGCAAGGTCTAGATGGGTGCATTACATGATGCATGAGCCAGAGCTGCATATTCCTCTCTTTAGATGGCCTCCTCCAGAAGATCAGTTTCTCTCTCGATGCAAGTGCCTGTTTGACTTTCCCTGTTACTTTTGTTAAATAAAGTTTGTATGTTGCATTAAAAAAAAAAACACCTTGTTCAGGTCTTAAATGACTCTTATTAGTGCCATTTTACAGCCCTTCATTTTTTGCCATAGAACCATGTATTGTTTTTTTGTTTTGTTTTGTTTTTTGTTTTTGACAGGCAGAGTGGACAGTGAGAGAGAGAGAGAGACAGAGAGAAAGGTCTTCCTTTGCTGTTGGTTTACCCCCCCGAATGGCTGCCGCGGCCGGCGCGCTGCAGCCAGCACACCGCGCTGATCCAAAGGCAGGAGCCCAGGTGCTCATCCTGGTCTCCCATGGGGTGCAGGGCCCAAGCACTTGGGCCATCCTCCACTGCACTCCCTGGCCACAGCAGAGAGCTGGCCTGGAAGAGGGGCAACCAGGATAGAATCCGGCGCCCCGACCGGGACTAGAACCCAGTGTGCCGGCGCCGCAAGGCAGAGGATTAGCCTATTGAGCCGTGGCGCCGGCCAGCACCATGTATTGTACTGTGTGTTTTTCTTTTTAAAAACATTTTATTTGGCAGTATATTCAAAACTGCAGAAATGCTGCAGGAATTAGGCCAGTATCATGTATCTTTTACCCGATTTACCTATTTATTGCTAATTTTCTATCCCATTTGCTTCACTTGTTTCCTACATCCCCATCTCCGCACCCTCATACTTCTATACAGGTAACCTTTTTTTTTTTTTTTTCTGAACCATTTGAGAATAAGTTAGATATGTGGCCCTGTATCCCTAAATAGTCCAGTGTGTGTTTCCTAAGGACAGGAATATCCACTTAGATAACCACTGTCTAGCTATCAGTAAGTTTAACTTTGATATAGTTCTTTATTACCTGTAGCCAGTCTTGTCGGTTCACCTAATGTATTTTATAGGATTTCCCCGCTTCTAATAGAAGATTAGGTTTACTATCAGATGTTAATTTGTGTTGTTTGCCGTTTTCCTTTCCTTTCATCTGAAACATCTCAACAGGCCTTTCTTTGTCGCATAACATTGCCTTTTCAAAGAATATGGCCTCCCCACCCCCACTCCCTGTCTATTTCTATTGAACCGGGGTTGTGGGATGTTTCCTTATGCCTGGATTTGGGCTATGCATCCCGGACAGGAGTGTCCCGTGTGAGTTATGTCCTTCACTGAGCATCACGCTGGAGGCACACAGGTTCTTTTGCCACTTTCTGGTGATGTTAACCTTGATCTCCTAGCAAGGTATCCTTGGATCTTGCCACGTATTGTGCTGTGGTCTGTGCTAGGGTTTGAGTGTGTCCCCTCTAAGACTCTGGTGTCAAAACTTAAAGGCCAATGTGATGGGAGTGAGAGGTGCAGCCTCTAAGAGGTGCTGAGGACAGAAGAGCTCCTCCCTTGTGCATAAGTAAGGTCTTTGTACAAAAGAGACTTCACCCACAGTTTGGTTCTCTTCCCCTTCTGCCAAGAGAGACAGTGTTCCTGGAGGACACAGCAACGAGGCGCCATCTGAGAGCAGAGAACAGCCCTCACCGGACTTCCACCAGTCTTCATCTTGGACTCCCCGGCCCCCAGAGCTATGAGGAAATACATTTCTGTTCCTGATACACTTCCCAGTCTCAGGTGTGCTGTTACAGCAGCACAAACACAGCAAGACAGAAAGAATGTGTCCCTCCCAAATTCCTATGTTGGATCCCAGTTTCCAAGGTGGTCACCTAAAGAAATGGAGCCTTTGGGATGTGATGAGATCATTAGGGCTCTGCCCTTCTAATGGGGTCATTGCCTAAGAGGGGGATGGGAGGGGAGAGGGGATAAATGATGGCACCCGGGAGTCATTGTCATTGCTAGCTGGCCTTGGGCTCTGCGCTTCACCCAGCAGCAGTCCTGCTGCTACCCAAGGAGTGGCCACATGGGAGAAGATAATAGGACAGAAGATGGCCTGTCAGAGGAAGCCACCCTCTAGGAGTCCTGGCGTCATGGAAACTGGCCCTGTCACTCTGTCTGTCCTCAAATGCTATAAATAGTCGGCTTCAGTATCAGCTTTGACCAGACCAGGCCTGCAGCACAGGCCAAGCCCGAGAGGAAATGAATTTGGTGGGGGAGAATGGAGTCCCTGGGAGAGAGAGAGAGAGAATGGGTGGAATGAGATGAGGATAAAGGACAGCCAGCCGATGCTGGTTCCCCCTGCACACCACGTCAGAGGACTGGAATGCAGAGCCCTCCCCACCAGCATTTCCAGCCTGTCCATCATCCAGGAATGTCATTCTACCAGACCATCCCCTGCCCCTTCTACCCCCTTGTTCATTCTGTCTCCGCTGCCCTGTATGGCTGTTCTGCTTCTGTATCTGTCACACTTCAAAAGTTTATCTCAAATCACACCTCCCTCCAAGGAGGAAGTTCAA
Organism: Oryctolagus cuniculus; assembly: GCF_964237555.1. Taxonomy (NCBI): domain Eukaryota; kingdom Metazoa; phylum Chordata; class Mammalia; order Lagomorpha; family Leporidae; genus Oryctolagus; species Oryctolagus cuniculus. Next base: position 34,348,560 of record NC_091446.1, read on the forward strand.
AAGGCCATCCCAGAAAGGATCCACACTAGTGCAGTTGCTGACACTTGGGCTGTGGGTGATCCTGACAGGAGAGTAGAGAGAGCTGGCCCTTTGGACCTCTGTGGATCGTAGACCAGAGGGGTCTTCTGGGACCCTAGGGACCTCCGAATAATCTGCCCTTTCCTCTTCTTGCCCTCCAGATCTTAAAGTGTTTCTCCCATCTCTGCAGCCTGTTCCTTGGTTATGGAGTGATTCTAGGGCAGTCTTTTTTTTAATTAAAGATTTATTTAATTTGAAAGGCCAAGTTACAGAGAGGCAGAGACAATAGCCAGAGCTGTGCTGATCCGAAGCCAGGAGCTTCTTCCAGGTCTCCCACACTGGTGCAGGAGCCCAAACACTTGAGCCATCTTCTACTGCCTTCCCAAGCCACAGCAGAGAGCTGGATGGGAAGTGGAGCAGCCCGGATTCGAACCATCACCCATATGGGATGCTGGCATTGCAGGCGGTGGCTTTTCCGGCTACACCACGGAGCGGGTCCCACTAGGGCAGTCTCTTAACCCTTCTGGCCCTGTTGTGGGCTGGATTCCCTGGTCCCAGAGACAGTTCATTGTACAGGATGTTTATTAAAGAGGGTTCCCGGTCTCCACACCTGGGGGAGGGAGCAGAGAGGAGGATGGAGCAGATGGAGGAAGAAGAGCCACCATGTAGTCTCTGACCTATTCTACCAGGAGCTCTGGAGCCAAAATGTCACATCAGAGTTGTCCCTTATTAGACCCAAATGGCCAGTCTTTCACTCCACCTATGTCAATCAGCCCACACAGGCAGCTGGGGGAGGTGTGTGGGTGAGCAAGCCCCTGTAGGGGCTGCACACTGACAGCTGTTCGCCCTCCAGCAGCTGGGACAAGTCCTTCCATGAACGGCAGGGCAGGTCTCCAAAGGGCCTTGTGATACCCAGGCTCTGTCCCCTGCAATGCAACCACAGATGAAATGGACCTGGCACATTCTTTGACACTCACTCCTTACTAAATGAGGACAATGGTTGTTATCTGGTTATTGGGCTAGGGCCTGTTAGTAATCCTGCCCCCAGCCGCCTTTCTTCTCTCTTGAGCTAAGGTCTCAGAACTGAGAATTTTTTTAGACGAGGCTAGAATTTAAAGCTGCGGAAATACAACAACAGAAACGAAAGACCTTGGTGAGACCTTTAAATTCAGATCCTGTTAGCCAGTAAATTACATTCTTTATAAATATACTATCTTGTGAACTTCATTACATCGCATTGTCTTTTGGTCTTTAAAAAATATAAACAGTTAATATGAGTCACCCTATCTATGCCCTGTTTTGGAATTTCTACTTCTTTTAATATTCAAGGATGCTTGAGCAGTGGTAACAGGCCAACCCTCTCTCCATCTTTGAGGACACTAATGCCACCCGTCCAGGTGGGATGGGAGCAGAAAACAGGGGGGGAGACATTACTGCGGTCTCGGGGCTCGCCCCTAGATTCTTCAGCCACCAGGCTCAGTGCCAGCCTCTGCTGTTACTGCGCTAGGCAGCCCCAAAGGAAGCGCCAGCCAGGTCTGGCGCCAGGTGTCCTTACCAACAGAAGCCCGCCGAGCCTGCTCTGTGCCTCTGGATGCCCGGAGGCGACCAATCGCCAGCGGCCCCTCCAGGAATTCTCCTGGACTGGAGCAGGAAGCGGGAGAGAAGAACTGGGAGCCCAATTCTTTGGCCAGGGGCTGGCACAGCCAAGGGCGCCTCTCCCGGCTTGTCCCGTATCCCTACCCCTCTCCCCACCCCCTCACCCCCCCCTCCTGTCCTGGAGCAGCTCCAGGCCAGCGACTCCCCACAAAGTACACACAGAGCCTGGGAGCTGGGTTGACAAAGGCACGACGGGACCAGGTGGGCAGGGACGTCTTTGTTTTTGCTGGGCTTCGAGCTTGAGTTTCTGTTCTTGTTACAGAAAAGGGAAGCAAGTCGCTCGGACCTTATTTAACCAGGGTTCCCTGGGCTGGCAGGTGCACGGGTTTGCGGACGTGGGAGGCTGCGGGGAGCCAGGCGCACTCGCACGGGACAGCCCCCAAGTCCAGGGCCTCCAGCAGCTCCTTCACTGGTTGGGCCGAGCCCTGCCTCACGCGGATCCCTGGGTAGGCTCTGACTCAGACACCTGTCTCTGCCCTGGCCAGAAGCGCTCAGCTGCACAACACCGGTAGCCAGCGCTCACATGCACGACGGCCTGGACAAGGCCAGGATTTGTCCTAGAGGGTAAAGGAAGCCATGTGTAAAGCCTTGCTCACTCCCAGGCCCCCGGGGGCTGTTCCCAGAAGCCATATCTCCACACAGTGGCTCTGACAGTCTGGGCCACAGCACCCTGGTTTCCAGCTCTGCAGAGACCAGAGAGGAAAGCCCAGGCGGCAGCCATGCAATAAAACTGGAGCGAGAGCTGGAGAGGCCCGCTGCCCGGGTCCCCTCTGGCTTCCAGGACCCTGGCTTCGCTGGCCTTGCTTCCATTTCTCCAGAATTTTCCACCCACCCCTGCCCCCGAATACCCAGATGTTTGATGGGGGCTGTTTGGGTCAACAAACTCTTATGGAATGCATTACAATAATAACGTCCAGGCTAACTGGAGTTCAGTGAGGTTGCTTAAGGCTGCTCAGCTGGGACTGGGAGGAGTGAAGGGTCTGAGAGATCAGGAAGTGTGGATAAATAAGTGAGAGCATTTGAGGTAGAAGGACAGTGCTGTGTTTTGGGATAGTGCCCTTGGTGGTAGTTTTTCCTGGTGTCTGCTGGTGGAGTGAAAGGGAGGCAGACAGGCGAAGAACTCCTCATCCTCACAAGGGGTAGTATTTATTCTTCTTCCGAGAAGCTGAGACCATTTTATTGATTCTCATTTTGAAAACTTGACATCATGATTGGAGGATTTTTTTAAAAAAAGATTTTATTTATTTATTTGAAAGGTAGAGTTAAAGACAGAGAGAGAGGGAGAGAGAGAAAGAGGTCTTCCATCCTCTTGTTCACTCCCCAAATGGTTGCAATGGCTGGAGCTGAGCTGATTTGAAGCCAGGAGCCAGGAGCTCCCTCTGGGCCCCCAAAGCAGGTGCAGGGGTCCAAGAACTTGGGCCATCTTATACAGCTTTCCCAGGCCATAGCAGAGAGCTGGATTGGAAGTGGAGCAGCCGGGACACGAACTGGGCACCGAAGGCAGGGGCTTAGCCCACTATGCCACAGCACTGCCCTGGAAGATGTTACTTTAAAAATTGTCCCCAACTCTACCTACTAATACAAAGCTTTTGTACTCTCTCCTATTTTTTTAATTGATCGATACAGCTTTTATTTTTTAAACATGACATAATTTTGTTCTGTTCTTTTTACATATTTTGAAACATGTCCCTGTGTCCTTATAGTATTCACAGTTCCCTCCTATGGCCATACTGTATTTAACTTCTTTTCTGTTATTGGTTGAGCTGTTTTGCCATTATCAATAATTCATCTACAAATATCTGTATACATACAACTTTTTTTCTCCTTCTAAATTATGTCCATTGGGTCCGAGCCAGAAAGAGGATGGCTGAGCCAAAGTGTTGACTATTTCATAACTCTTGCGATGTCGAGCCAGACTGCACTAATAAGATGGAACAACAAAGCCACTGAGACTCTTGCCTGTGTAGTCCTGTAGGGACTCACACTCCCTGACTCTACTATGTAACCCCTCCAGGGTAACAGGAAACCCAGGGAAGCACAGAAGCTGGGGCTTTTCAACTTCTCCTACTTGGACACACAGTATTCAAGACGGGTACACATCTCCGGGCACACTCAGAATGTAGTGATTCCCCTAGATTCTGCAGGAACTTGAAACACCAACAAGCTTTCTAATGAACAGACTCTTAATCAAAGAGGCAGTGTTTTTAATGTTGCTACAACAGGCAGCTGGTTATTGGCTGTAACTCCATTCCTTTTTTCAGATTCAAGAGAGTATCAGGATGCAAAATGGCTAGAGGGTTGGATAGAAGGCACATCCATTTTGAAGTCTAAAAGCAAGTGACCCCTTCTCAAACAGGGGCATTTGTGCTGTGTGGCAAGCAGACAAGTATGGGGCGCTCCAGGATCACAAGGAGACTGAGCAGTGCATTTAACACTAGCACTGTGCTGCAGCCGGTACCAGGCCAGGGATGCCAAAAACAAGCAAACAAACAAACAAAAAACAAAAAACGCTAAAGCACTGGGGCCAAGAGAGGGTAGATGGTCCTAATGGCAGGTGTATCACAGCTGTGGAGTACCATGTGCCAGGCACTGGGGTGCAACACTCATGGAACTGATGGTAGGGGACGAGGCGGGACACATCCGTTTATAAAATAGCTGGTCAGATGGTATTCAATACACAGGAGAAAAATCAGGCAGGGGAAAGTAGCAGGACATTCTGGAGAGCATGTCTTAAATGGCATTCAGATATGGACTCTCTGAAAAGTGACATTCGAACAAAAGGCGCAGTGGGGAAGTCTGGGGGGAGGGCAGTCTAGACAGAGGCCCTGAGGCAGGGGCACTGCGGCTGCCGGGTGGAGGGAGTGGGTTGGAGGAGGAGAGGAGGTCAGGGAGGGAGCTGGGACCATCCTGGCTTGGCCCTATACGCGTTTTAAGGATTTGGGTTTTAACTCGAGAGAGGTAGGAGCAGTGCGTGGAGAGCGCGCTCTGAGGGCAGGAGTCCGGGAGCGCCTTTGGAAACGGCAAGGCGGGCTGGGAACACAGGTGTTGGGGCCCCGTGCACTTAGCCCTCAGCCTGCTCCCGGACTTGAGGTCGGAACTGTCGGGGGCGGTCAGAAGCCACGGCGAACTCCAGCCTGCAGGACAAGTATTCTCGGAAGGTCTTGAATCTTGAATCGCAATTACAGCCCCGCGTGATGATCTCGCAGGGAGTCCGGGCAGCGGTGCAGGTGCAGCATTGTCAGTTGTGTGGCCGCAGGCAGACTCAGTTACTTCACCTGTGAAATGGGAGTAAACGCGCTGATTGTCGAACCGCCCCAAATGAGATCACTCAAAAGCACCTTAGAGACCTCATAACCCTTTCAACATGCAAACGTGAACGTGCAGCTGACCTCGGAGGGTCGGCTTCGCACAGCACTTTGCAACTTTGGCTGACAAAGCACGGGTTTGCCTCGTTCGCGTTCGGTCGGAACCCGCTTGCCTCTCACCGAGCGCCGGCCGCGGGGCTGGGAGCTGCGGTGCGGCGGCGGGTGGGTGGTGCGGGGGTCCGGGGGCGGAGCTGCGGAGAACCCGGGGCTCCCGACCCGACTCGACCTCTGCGAGGGCTGGGGGCACTCGAGGCCGTGACCCTCCGCCCGCTGGCCGGGCGGGGAGCAGCCGAAGGCCCGGCGCGGGGCCGGGCGGGGCGCGCGGCAGCTACGCGGCCTGGGCGGAGCCGCCCCCGCCCTGCGCCCGCCCTGCGCCCGCCGGCCCCAGGCTCCGGGGGCCAGCGCCGCGCGCTCTTTCTCCGACAGCTGCCGCGGGAACCTAGCGCACCGCGTCCTGCACGTCCGTCCCCCCGGTCGCCGCCCGCCGCGTGCGCCATGAGCACCCAGCAGATAGTCCTCCAGGGCCCGGGACCATGGGGCTTCCGCCTCGTGGGCGGCAAGGACTTCGAGCAGCCCCTCGCCGTTTCTCGGGTAAGAAGCGCCCGGGGCGCTCGAGGGAGCGGGGCGCCCCCGGGCGGGGTGGAGGTGTGCCCGGGACCAGGCCTGGGGAGGCGGACGGGGTCCGGACCGCGGCTGGGCGCGTCCAGGTGCGCCGAGCGCTCCCCGCCGCCCCTTCGCCGGCGCGCTTGCGGTGTCCGCCTCCAAAAACCGGGCAGTTTCTTTCCTTCTCCCCGGAAGCGGGGCCTGGCGTGTGGACGCTGGTTGCCAGCCGGCGAGGGGGTGAGGGTCCCCACGGAGCGCGCTCGCTGGGAGCTCTCCCCTCCCGGCCTGGCCTTCCCCGGCCGCAGGGTAGGGGGATCAGGTTGGACGCGCAGCCAAGTCCTAGAAAGGGAAGCGGAGTGGATGGCCAGGTGGGGAGGGGGAGGGGTAAACGGGGTTAACCCCGAAACAACTGCCGAGGCGAGCAGTCTGTAGCACTTTGGAGTTGGTCCGTAATTGGCTGTCACCTCCCTCGTGCCTTTCGGAGAAAAGGCGCGATTTTGGAAATAACCAAACCCAGTGTAATCCCGTGTGGCACTCTAATCCGCCTTTCTGGCATACCCGGGTTATCCGCCGCTCCGCGGATGCGTGGGTGCTGGGCAGGGGTTCCCGCCCGCTGTGGCTACTGGTGGGGAGGTGATGTCACTTGAAAACTTACTGGAGCACCCTCATCCCTTTTGGAAGAACCCATTGTCCCCAAATAAAGTGGGAGACCCAGGTCTGTGTTTGGAAGCTCCGGCTTTGGCCCTCTGGTTCCAAACCCAAGGTTGACGTCCCACGGAGTGGCCGTTTCAATGTCTGTACCTAGAAAGGGGTCAGGAAATACCTTTTGATTGAGTGAAGAAAAGAGGAGCTGAAAGCACCCCACCCCTAGCCTAGAGGCAGCACCTCTAGTTCTTGGGCCTGTCTGCCAGCCGAAGCTGACCTCAAACTTGACTACCCCCCCCCCCCCCCCCTTCTGAGCAGCCCTGTGTGTTCTTGTGGTGGTGGGGCGGGGGGGGGGGGTGGAGAGAGAAGATCCTGTGGGTCCTTTGACTACAGCTCTACCTCCAGCAGCTGTAGGAGTTTGGTCGGCCAAGGGGGAGAGGAATTGGGAGCCTCCAGCGGGCTGCTTTGCTGGCCACAGACCTCCCACACTTCCTTGCAGGTGAGGAGAGGTGACTGTTCCATTCCAAAGGGAGCAGGCCACCTGCCCACCTTGTCCTGCCAAGCACCTCTGATTATTCTTGAAGGTACACACTGCCTTCCCAGCTGCCAGCCAATTCCTGAAGCACAGGGTCGGTGTCTTCCCCAGATCTGGACTCCCACCCCCGTTGCTGGCACAGGGCTGCTCTGGCCATGCCAGAAAATCCCTGCTGGCATATTAATAAATGCTTGTCCGGGGAGGGCATTACCCCTGCACATTTAGACTTGCTTACCTCATAGTCCATTTGTCCCTGCTCTTTGTGTCTATAATTAACCTGTCAGCCCTCTCCACTTCTAAGATTTATATGAGACCTGGGACATTTTTTTCGGTAGCAGAGGATGTGTTGGTAGGCTGTTAAAGGGGCAGTTACCACCATCATTTTAGCTGCTTTTGAAAGTTTTAATTTCAGTAAGTAGCCCTGTGCAGGAATGATGGAATGGGGTGAAATACGCCACACTGTGAATTCATTGGTTTGCACTTTCATTTTTCATTTATTGATTTATGGTGTGTGCACGTGTTTAGTAAGCACAGACTGTATGCCGGGAACTGCAGACTGCAGAAGTGAGAGCACACAGCGCCGTTCTCAAGGTGTTCATGGCTCAGGGAGGGCAGCTAATCTTTATAATGCGCTTGGCAGGTGCTTGGTGCTTTAGTTGAAAAATGAAAGTGACTCCGTGGAGGTGATATTCTCTTGCTGACAGTAATTTACTTATCTCTTTATCTCATTTTAAGTGGAAAAAACGTGAGCTTGTTCACCTCTTGAGAGTGGGAAAATCATTGTCCTATAGGGACCCTGGGGGTGGCCATTGGCGATCTGGTGCTGGTTTGGTATTTGCTTCTTACTGGCGCTGTACACGGGGTGAGCTTTCTAGAGCTACCTTCCTTCATTTTTTTTTTTACAGATTTATTTTATTTATTTGAAAAACAAAATTACAGAGAGAGGTAGAGGCAGAGAGAGAGGTCTTCCATCCGCTGGTTCACACCCCAGATGGTCGCAACGGCCGGAGCTGTGCTGATCCAGAGCCAGGAGCCAGGAGCTTCCTCTGGGACTCCCATGTGGGTGCAGGGGCCCAAGGACTTGGGCCATCTTCTGCCTTCCCAGGCCATGGGGGAGAGCTGGATCGGAAGTGGAGCAGCTGGCACTAGAACTGGTGCCTATATGGGATTCCGGGGCTTTAACCCGCTGTGCCACAGCGCCGGCCCTCATTTCTTTCTTTCTTTTTTTTTTTTTTTTTTAAATCTGTGTATTGGGGATAATACCCATGCTGGCTGTGACTTAAGGTATGTGAGAGTCAGTAAACAGTGAATAATAGTGAGCAAGTGTGAGCATTGACAGAGTTATACAATCTTCTGGTTGCTAGGTGTGGTACATTTATCATCCTGGGCAGATACAGTTGGTTAGTTTGGTTTTATATATCCTAGACTTTCTGTGTCTCCACACCAAAGCAAACTATAAAATTAGGCTGGGAGTGGAGTGCTGTTCACTTAAATAACCATGTTTGCTCTCTCTTGCATGAATTATTCTGGTATTGGCTCCAGTCTTTAGTTAAAATGCTAACGCTTCTGGATATAATGCTGTAAGTCCTTGAAATATTTCCTTTTTGGACGTTTTTTTTATTATTATTTTTATTTTTTGACAGGCAGAGTGGACAGAGAGACAGAGAGAAAGGTCTTCCTTTTGCCGTTGGTTCACCCTCCAATGGCCGCTGCGGCCGGCGTGCTGTGGCCGGCGCACCGCGCTGATCCGATGGCAGGAGCCAGGTGCTTCTCCTGGTCTCCCCTGGGGTGCAGGGCCCAAGCACTTGGGCCATCTTCCACTGCACTCCCTGGCCACAGCAGAGAGCTGGCCTGGAAGAGGGGCAACTGGGACAGAATCCGGCGCCCCGACCGGGACTAGAACCCGGTGTGTCGGCGCCGCTAGGCGGAGGATTAGCCTAGTGAGCCGCGGCGCCAGCTTGGACTTTGTTTTTTAATATGAAGTAAAAAAAATTATAAAATGTAAATGCATAGCAAATGACTATAAAGCAAACACCACCCAGAGAAACAACACCAGGACAAGAACTAGAACGTGGCCAGGATCCGAAGCTCACTCAGTGTAATCCTGTCCTGACTTGGGAGACTGATTTTCTTGCTTTTCTTCATAGAGTCACCAATTATGTAGGAATCCTGAATATCACAGCTTAATTTTGCCTGTTTCTGAACAGTCTCTTATAGAACAAACACATCTTTTCTGTGTCAGTATGTTCTTTGACTCCTTAATGTTTTCATCTGTGTTACTGTGACAAATTTAAATTTCAATCTAGATTTCCAACTTTTAAAAACTTTATATTTATTTTTATGTATTTGAAAGAGACACAGAGGATCTACCATCCTCTGTCTCGGCCCCTAAATACCTGCAATAGCCGGGGCTGGGCCAGCTGGAAGCCAGGAGCCTGGAACTCAATCTCTGTTTCCCAGATGGGTGGTGAGGACACAGTACTTGATGTCTTGGCTGCTGCCTCCTGGCATTAGCAGGAAACTGGATCAGAAGCAGTTGGGACTGACTTGAGTTCAGGCCCTCGGGTATGGGATACGATGGGCATCTCAAGCAGCGTTTTACATGCTGTGCCAAACGGCTGCCCCGGAATCTGGAGTTTAAGTGCACATAAACTAGCTTTCTTCCTTGATCTAGTTTCTCACTGAAGGTCCCTACCTTGGCCTCCCTGAGGATCCAGCCATACATTTTTGCCACTATTCTTTGAGATTTTTTTTCCATCAGTTTCTGCAGTTGGGTTTTTCCCCCCTTCCATGTCAGTTTCTGATTTACTCTAGTTGCTTTCAAAGGAAGCCTTCAGGGAATCCACACCCAGGCCAAAATTGCTGCTTGGTTTATGTTGCCCATGTTTCTCTCTCAGCAGCTGTCCAAAGACAGGAACGGGTGGAACCCGAGATAAGGGGGTGCCCTTAGCTGGGGGAGCTGTTCCCTTGCCTTTTTATTCCTGGAGAATGTCCTCTTAGGGCCGTGGTTGTGTCCTTGTCTCAGATGTCCCAGTGGGTGCTTAGTAATGGGTGCCAGAACCTCCTCTCCGATTTGTCACAGTGTGACAAATTTCCAGACTCAAGTGGACTTTACATCACGTCTTAAAGGTAGAAAGAGCAGAATCTGTTGTCGGATTAAGAAATCTGGAAACGCTGCTTTTGTTTGGCCCCTGTGCTGCCTTCCTGTGTTCCGTGACACTGATCACCTGGGAAATCTCTGCTGCTCCTGCTGATCACAGCTGACCCAGGGAGAGTGGAGATGGAGAACGGTGAGTAAGTGGATGCTTGAGCCCCTAGTGGAATCTGCAAAGTCAGGTTACCACTCTCAGACCACGTAGCTGTCCTCCACGGCCCCCTGGAGGCCAACATTGCTGTCCTGTGCAGAGGAGGGGATCAGTTAACCGCTGGGTCCTCCTCTCCCAGGCTGGCCAGGCCTGGGAAGGGCACGGAGGAGTGTCCTGTGCTAGGACTAGGCCAGGACTGGCTCCCGCCTGTGCGTGTTCTCTGGGCCGAGCCTTCCTGTGCTCCGTAGAGAGGGAGAAACCTGCTTTTCTTTGCCTTTTACACTTCTGAAGCCAAAGTGCCCACAGCCTGGGCATGGTCATTTGTTTGAATTTACATAATTTTTCATTGCCTGAACTACTTAACTTCCTTATAAAGGAAGGGGTGGAGGCTGATTAAAAATGAGCAGAAGTGGCTCCATCAGAAAATTAATTTTTAAAGGAAGATTTGATTCCAGTAGGTCTCAAAGGAAGAGCCTGGGTGGGGCTGCGGGCCTCCTGCCCTGCCTGTCACGTGTGCAGGGTGGGGCCTCCTTGGGAGCTCCAGCTCTGCATCTCAGTGGCTGACCTTGGGCCAGTCACTTGCCTTCTCTGGGTCTTAATTCTCTGCAACGATAAGATGAAGCAATAAACCAACCCAATAGTCTTTGAACCCTTTGAATATGAGAGCCCACTTTTTTAGTGTCTCAGTCCCTTATGGCATCAAGTGTACCTTTAGCCATAGATTGAGAAAATGTGCTATGAATTTGGGAATGTTTTCAGCTGGATTTGTTTCTGTTAACCACAAGAATATCCATTTGTACATGAAAGATTTGTAGGAGAAATCTTTATCTCTTGTGGGGATAACCATAGTTAAGACGTTTAGGACTTATATGCCAGGAACTATTTTTTTTTTAACAAAAAGATTGTTTTATGTATTTGAAAGGGACAGTTAGGGAGAGACAGATCATCCATCTACTGGTTTATTCTCCAAATGGCTGCAACAGCCAGGACTGGGCCAGGCCAAGGCCAGGAGCCAGGAGCCAAGAACTCCATTCGGGTCTCCTACATGGGTGGCAAGGGCCCAAGCACTTGGGCCATCATCCACTGCTTTTCCAGGCACATTAGCAGGGAGCTGGATTGGAAGTGGAGCAGCCAGGACTTGAACCTGCTCTTGGATATGGGTTGCAGGTGTCGCAGATGGCAACTTAACCCCCTGTGCCACAATGCTGGCTCTGCCAGGCACTATTCTAAGTACTTAGTATATTCTGTCAGTGACCCTCACTGTATCTTGTCAGGTAGGTACTATTGAGATCCCCACTTTTACAGGTAAGGACACTGAGGCATGGAAACATTAAGTACTTTCCCTGGGTTATACAGCAGTGAGCGAGTAGTCCGGCTGGAATTTTGACTGAGCAATCTTTCTTCAAAGCCTGTAGTCTCAATGTCCATGCCATAATAATACTTTAATAACTGCTGATGTTTTCTGAGTACCTGTCTGTGCTAAGTACGCACTTGGATTATCTTCTTCCGTACTCCCCACAGCCCATGACAGAGAGGCACAGGACACAAAGGCAGTGAATTGCAGAGCTGGGATATATCAGGATAGACTGACTGCCACACCAGCCCCCGATGGGCCATTGCAGTTTCCCAGTGCTAACTGTTGCCCAGCACTTGGCTCTGACAAGGGCTCTTGGTGCTGCCGGGACCCCTGAGCCTCCAGCACCCCTGAGGGTTGGCTGGAGCGCCTCCCAGTTGTTACGTGGCCTCTGCTCAGAGCTTTGTGCAGAGCAGCACTGCCCTTCCCTAGGCCCTCCTGAGGCTGGACGCCATGGCCCTGCCTGGGAGAATTTACAGTCTGCTTGTGTGATGCATGTCCATGTGGACAGTGAAGAACTCTTGGGAAATTGGCTCAAGAAAGGCCTGCTTGGGACTTGAGGACAGTCACTGTGGCTAGTGAATCTGCCCAGACAGTGAGCAGACACACTGCAGCCAAGCCTCGTCCATGAGGGAATCCACCTGTGGGAACCAGGGACAATGAAGCTGATTCCTACACGGCTCGTTGCGTGGTGTGATATTATTGGTATAGTCATTAGCCTCATCGTAGGTGAACTGGCAGCTCATCCGTAACCAAGGCCTCTGCTGTACTTTCCCACGTGAAGTACACTGCCTCCTTGGCAAATGGTGTGACCCGTAAACATGGTTTTCTGAAATGCGCAGTAGTCTTGCAGGAGACTAGATTCCTAGCGAGGGACCTCATGTCTAATTTTTAGTCGTGACAAGGCAGTAATGATACAGATACGGCTGACCTCTGTGAAATAAAGCCGTCACAAATGTGTAGATACATTTGGATGATGTGGCGATGTTTTACATTCATTTGTTTAAAAAATTGTAAAAAAAAAAAAATACTCATGGTTTGAAAACCTCCTCGTGCTCTATAACCCCAACAGTCCGGCTGCATATTTGGTACAGCTGGATCCACATGAGCACCAAAGAACATTTTTTTTTTAATATTTATTTATTTGAAAGTAGAATTACACAGAGAGAGGAGACATAGAGTCTTCCATCCGATGGTTCACTCCCCGATTGGCCGCAATGGCTGGAGTTACCTGACTCAACTCCAGGAGCCAAGAGCTTCCTCTGGGTCTCCCATGTGGGTGCAGGGGCCCAAGGACTTGGGCCATCTTCTGCTATCCCAGGCCAAAGCAGAGAGCTGGATAGGAAGCGCCCACATGGGATGCTGGCGCCTCAGGCCAGGGCATCAACACGCTGCGCCACAGCGCCAGCCCCAAGAACATGTTTGTTTGCCCTATTCCAAGCAGCGCTATCCATGGTAGGCCCAATTTGATGCAATTTAAATGTCTAACCAATAGAATGGATACATAAAAATTGGGACAGTACATGACATAAAGCACTACAGCAAATGTGAGCAAAGGAATTACAGTTGTACACGATGACATGGGTGAGGGGGACATGCAGAGGAAGAAACCAGGCATAAGTAAGAAAATAACGTGGGATTCCAGTTACAGAAAAGTGACTAGATAGGCTTAATCTATAATGTTAGAAGCCAGGAACCTCCTTTGCCAGAAGATTCAAGGCAGAAGTGGAGGTTTGGAAGTTCAGGAAATGTTCCGTTTCTTTATCTAGGGCTATTGCCATAGGTGTGTTTGCTTGATGGGGATTCAGGAATTTATTTACAATTTGAGTACTTTTTTGTATACGTGTTATATATTGATACGTTTGCATGGAAACCCTGGTGTTTATTATAAAAGGTCAGGTAATATTCAAGTTTGGAATGCATGGGGCAAGTCTTTCCCTGTTCTCACTTCCCAGAGGTAAGCACCAACACAACAGCAGGCTACAGAACATTCCAGATGTTATCTCATTCGTGTAGTGTTTTCAAAACCAAGTTACCATATTACAGTGAAACGTTTGGACTTTTTTGGTTTGTGCTTTCTGCCTTATTTTTCCTCCAACAAGTCAAAAATTAAAGACACCCTTTCATCAATGGGAAAATACATGTTTGATACCAGCTGGATCTGGGTTCCAACCCTGTCTTATCTGTTTGTTAGCTTGTGTGTCCTTGGGTGGGTTAGCTCCTGGAGACTCAATGTCCTCATTTGTAAAGGGGGAGTTTAGCTGTCTTTGCCTTCAAAGCTAGTGGTGAGGATTAAGATGATGTCTAGAGAGAATCTCATACTGTGGCTAACAAAAGGAAGGCATTCAGGGTACAGTGTGCAATTAAAAAGAGTGGTAGCTATTTGCACGGGGTATTATGCACCATGTTCCAAACTCTTGCCAAATGTAATCGTTTAGCTCTTCCTACAACCCAAGGAGGTTGGTACCATAACTAATTTCATTTAATGAATGAAGAAACTGAGTCACAGAGAGTGACTTGCTCAAGATTGATTAAGCAGTTAGCCTGTGGGTTACAAGTCGTACTTGTTAGACCTACGTATTTAAAATCTTTCTAAAAGGGTTTCAGAGGGCTTGTTTGGAGACTTTTGTGAAACTTGATGATTTCTGGAGGAATTGGGGCATTCTACTTTGCCACCTGCTGTATTATATTCTCGTGTAAGAAATGGTGATTGCTGTTCCAGACTAAGGGTGCAGTAGATCTCTCTGAATGGCCAACCCTTAGCCCTAATAACTTTCTCTTGCGCTATGCATGACGTGAAGCTGGATTAAGGGTTATCTACAAGCGCTTATCCTACTCATTGCCTCATTTCCCTGGGAAAGTGGTTGTAGACTAACCAAGAACATTTTGAAACAGTGTTGGTATTCATAGGCCAACCTGTGTAAGCTCATACAGCTTCTGTGGCTACAATGTGGCTTCAAAATCTGGCCATAGCCTGAACCCACAAACAAAGTGAGTCAGAAGAGTCTGACGTAAGAGAGTTCAGATTCCACATCTAGGTGGACATCTAAGTGGCATAGTGCAGGGCTGACTACTGCATTGACTCCTAGCTTAGAGTATGTTAGATTTATACGTAAATACCTTGACGCAGCCATTGGGTCAACAGAGTTTGTGTTTTAAAGATGTATAGCATTGAGATTGAACTTGAATTTCACCTATCTTTATCCCAGTTATGTGCTGTCTAATGCTAACTGTAACTGTCATTATTTAGGCTTTCTCACTTGTTGAATGCATTTAAGCTGATACACAAACATGTTTATAGTATTGAAAACACAAGAACACATATGAGATTTAACAAAAAATTGAAACGTAGGAGAGGAAAGAGAGATGTGCCAAGAATTTTAAATCAGTTGGTTTCTATAATTGCACACTACATGTGGCTGTGAGTTTTCTGGCCAGGGCAAAATAGGAACCCTGGTGAGTTACTCAGACATCTGAGTTGAAATTACTTCTACAATGTTCCATTTGCCTGGGACCTTCAGGGATGTTGACCAAAGTCCTAGGGGCTGTACCTTTTCATTTATTTCGTTTTTTAACTGTTTTGGTGAGAGAGAAATACTGTTCTAATGGGTGTCTTTTTTCCAGGACCTTTTCTCTAGTAGTAGTCTAAGCCCCTGTAGTTGTTTCTGGGAGAGCTGAGACTTTAGGGTCTGCTTGTCTGATCTGTGACTTAACATCATTCAGAAAGAGTTTAAGCGAAAGGACAGTCAGCATCTCCCTTGCTGTTTCCAAACCACGAGACTGTTAGAATTTTCTGGAGAGGCTGGTGCTGTGGTGCAGCGGGTTAACGCCCTGGCCTGAAGTGCCCGCATCCCATATGGGCGCCGGTTCTAGTCCCGGCTGCTCTTCTTCCTATCTAGCTTTCTGCTATGGCCTGGGAAAGCAGTAGAAGATGGCCCAAGTCCTTGGGCCCCTGCACCTGTGTGGGAGACCCAGAAGAAGCTCCTGGCTTCAGATTGGCACAGCTCTGGCTATTGTGGCTAATCGGGGAGTGAACCAGTGGATGGAAGACCTCTCTCCCTCTCTCTCCCTTTCCTCTCTCTGTGTAACTCTGACTTAAACAAATTTTTTAAAAAAATTTTTTCTAGAAAGCTTAAAGTTTCCTGGGTCCCGCTGTGTAGAGCCTCTTTGGTAGGTCTGAGTTGGGGTTGGGACACTCTGTATTTTTAACACCCTCTCCCCCACCTCCCAGGGATCTGATGACCAACTCCTTTGGGAATTATTGCCTCATCATTGCACACAACACAGGTTTGCCCTGAGTGATTATTGAGCCCGGTCGATGTCCTGAAGTTTATGTGCCAACTTCAAGTGGCAGAGTTAGTTGTGCTCTGAACATTCAGGAAGTTGACCAGCAGTCCTGTCCACAAGTAAAAGTCATAGAATTTTCTGAGTAGAGATGGTTTTTCCCTTGGAGGAGAAGAAGCTTTGCTTAAAAACAACAACAACAAAAAACCTTTTTAAACCACTTGACAAATATTTGGTTAAAACCTTCTCTTTCCACAAGGCAACAATGCAATTTATCATTCAGGCTGAATGCTTTTGAGACCAAAATGGGTGTGCTTTTGATAGCTAAGCTGGGAAAATAGGTTATTATTGTAGGTAAACCGGGATGTCTGATAATCAGGTTTTAAATTGTTTCTGCGTGTAATTGTGGTTTGCATAACTTTTTCTTAAAAAGATTCTTTATTTGAAAGGTATAGTTATATGGAGAGAAGGAGACAGAGATCTTCCATCTGCTGCTTCACTCCCCAGATTGCTACAAAGGTCAGGGCTCAGCCAGAAGCCAAAAGCTTCATGTGGGTCTCCCACATGGGTCTCAGGGGCTCAAGCACTTGGGCCATCCTCTGCTTTCCCAGGCGCATTAGCAGGGAGCTGGATCAGAAGTGTAGCAGCTGGAACTTGAACAGATTCCCATGTGGGATATTGGTGTCACAGCCAGTGGCTTAACCTACTACGCCATAGTGCCTGGCCCCGGTTTACGTAACTTTTTTTTTTTTAAAGATTTATTTATTTATTTGAAAAGCAGACTTACAGAGAGGCAGAAGCAGAGAGAGAGGGAGGGAGGGAAAGAGAAGTCTTCCATCTGCTAGTTCACTCCCCAAATGGCCAGAGCTGGGCTGATCCAAAGCCAGAATCCAGGGGCTTCTTTCAGGTCTCCCACGCAGGTGCAGGAGCCCAGAGACTTGGGCCATATTCCACTGCTTTCCCAGGCCATAGCAGAGAGCTGGACTGGAAGAGGAACAGCTGGGACTCCAACCTGAGCCCATGTGGGATGCTGGCACTGCAGGCGGCAGCTTTACCCACTACGTCACAATGCCAGCCCACTCTTAACTTTATGTGCCTCCTTTTTTTTTTTCTTGACAGGCAGAGTGGACAGTGAGAGAGAGAGACAGAGAGAAAGGTCTTCCTTTGCCATTGGTTCACCCTCCAATGGCCGCTGCTGCAGCCGGCGCACCATGCCGATCCGATGGCAGGAGCCAGGTACTTATCCTGGTCTCCCATGGGATGCAGGGCCCAAGCACTTGGGCCATCCTCCACTGCCTTCCCAGGCCACAGCAGAGAGCTGGCCTGGAAGAGAGGCAACCGGGACAGAATCCGGCGCCCTGACCGGGACTAGAACCCGGTGTGCCAGCGCCGCAAGGCGAAGGATTAGCCTAGTGAGCCGCGGCGCCAGCTGATGTGCCTTCTTATTTGCAACAAGGGGCTGGGAGACAACATTAATGAGTTTTGACTAAGTGGTGAGGTAGTAAGGAAATTAGTAGCTCTAAGAATGATGATAAATGGCAGCTGCTTCTAGGTTTCTGTTGGGGCACGAGCTCACAATGGGGCCTGTGGCTAACTGGAAATCGTGCCTCATCCAGAGAGGCGGGTCTCCTCAGATGGTGCCGATCATTGCCCTAGGGATCTGGGTTCAGAATTCCCAGATTTTCTGATTTTTCACAAGCTGAGACTCTAGGGGCTTATGGGAAATTTATCCCTATGTAAATATTAGCAAGTTAAATTGGAAAAAAAAATAAGCAGGATTATGGGCTGGATTTGTCTCATGGGCCTCCATCTTTTCCTCTGGAACCCGGGAGTTAGAGGAACCCTCTGCTGGTTGTCAAGAGAACGTGGGATTTTTCTTAGGACTGCCTTGGGAAGGGTCCTGTGAGGGAAGCTGGCCTCCGCATGGCTGACCTGGAAGCGGAATAGTGACTCCTTGAATAGGTCCAGTCTGAACCGCCCAGGGCGCCTTCATCTCAGAGCAAAAGCTCAGTGGCTGTTCCTCAGTAGTGACCAGGCAGTTCATGTCACATGCTGTATTTGTTTCTTTTTTGGTTCTCAGTTTTCTAGATGAAGTACAATAATTAAAAAAAATTTTTTTTTATTTGAAAGGCAGAGAGAGAGAGAGAGAGAGATCTTCTACTCATATGTTCTCTCCCCAAATGCCTGCAAGAGCCCAGCGGAAGCCAGGAGCTGAGAACTCAATCCAGGTTTCCCATGTGGGTGGCAGGGAGCCAAGTACTGGGGACTTCATCAGCTGCCTCCTGCGTGCTTAGCAGGAAGCTGGATTGGAAGTGGAGGCAGGACTCAATCCCAGGAACTCCAACATGGGATGTGGGCATCCTAAGCCATGGCTTAACCCCACAGTACCACAGTGCTGGCTCTGAAGTAGTTTTTTTTTTTTTTTAAGATTTATTTATTTATTTGAAAGGCAGAGTTAGAGAGGCAGAGAGAGAGAGAGAGAGAGAGAGAGATAGATGTCTTCATCTGGTGGTTCACTCCCCAGATGGCTGCAACAGATGCGCTGATCCAAAGCCAGGATCTTCCAGGTCTCCCACATGGGTGCAGGGACCCAAGGACTTGAGCCGTCTTCTGCTTTCCAAGGCCACAGCAGAGAGCTGGATAGGAAGTGGAGCAGCTGCCCGTATGGGATGCCGGCGCTTCAGGACAGGGCTTTAACACACTGTACCACAGTGCCAGTCCCCCAAGTAATGTCTTAACTGCTGTGCCAAATGTTTGCCCTGAGTATTATTTTATCAGTAGGAAGTCAGAGGACTGTAACAGACTGGTCTGTCATTGCCTCCTCTCCCTTTACTTCCTGTGTTTCATCCACACCAGTCTGCGTGCTGTCACTTAGCGTGTTCTTTCCATTGCAGATTTAACCAGCTTCTCCTCTAGGGAGTCTTCTCTGATCCATCTTTAGGCTCTTCTCTTTGGTTGCTAGCACAGCATTCGTTAGCTGTTGCTTATCACCCCCAGAGGGGATGAGGGCAGGCCCCATGTTCTCACAGCTGTGTTCCTGTGCCTTGTGTGGTTCCTGGAATCTACAAACATTTTCAGAGCTCCACTGGTTGCTGTCTCTGAATCTACGCGTGTAATTCTCACCACAGATTGATGTCAGGACTGTTCTTTTTCGTCCCTGTTGCGTAGATGAAGAGAGTGAGGGGCACAGAGGTACAATGTTCCACCAAAGGATAATTAGCTGATGAGTGACGGAGGCAGGACTTGAACCCTGCCCATGACTCCAGAAGCCACAGCTGAACTGCTGTGAGGATGTCTGATGAGAGGGGAAGAAGGGAGCGGGGAGGGCTGAGCCGGCTCACAGGGGAGGAAAGTCATGTCTGTGTCGTAGCCAGTGGGCATATGTCTCTGTCTAATCGCAGTATGTCATTGATGTGTTTAGTTGTGATCTGAAGAAAGTGGAAGAGCCACATCGTAGTCTCATTTTGCACCATGTGAAATTAAACTACTCAAAACCTGCATTTGCTCAGGACTCTGGCAGCAATGCACAGGCTTTAAAAATGTGGAATTTGGGCTATACAGCAGGTGTGCAGGTTGTCCTAGGAGTAAACAGTGTAGGCCTGAGAGTAAGGGAGACCTGAGTGAACTTTTTTTTTTTTTTAAATAAGATTTTGAGAGGCAGAGTTACAGAAGGAGGGAGAGACAGAAAGGTCTTCATCTGCTGGTTCACTCTCCAGATGGCTGCAACAGCTGGAGCTGGGCGATCCAAAGCCAGGAGCTTCCTCTGGGTCTCCCACATCGGGGCAGGGACCCAAGCACTTGGGCCATCTTCCACTGCTTTCCCAGGCCACAGTAGAGAGCTGGATTAGAAGAGGAGCAGCTGGAACTCAAACCAGCACCCATATGGGATGCCTGCACCAAGGGTGGAGACTTAACCTACTATGCCACAACACCGTCTCCCCCACCCCCTTTTTAAGATTTATTTATTTGAAAGGCAGAATATCAGGGGGCAGGGTGAGAGAGAGCGAGCTAGATCTAGATCTTCCGTCTGCTGGTTCATTCCCCAAATGGCTTCAATGGCCAGGGTTGGGCCAGGCCAAAGCCAGGAGCCTAGAACTCCATCCGGTTATCTCACATGGGTGGCAGGGGCCCAAGCACTTGGGCCATCTGGAGATGGATCAGAAGTGGAGCAACTGGAACTGGAGCTCACATGGGATGCGGTCATTGTAGATGGCAGCTTAGCCTGCCGCGCTACAACCCCAGCCCGTTAAGTGAATTTTGCAGAAAATGGCAAATTGTTCATTGGTAGAAATGGTTATGCCTAAGCCCATTTATCCGCAGGCAGCAAGAGTTGTGTGATCTAGTTGATGTTCTCTGTGGCAGAGAGCTGGCAGAGGCATACTTGGAGTGTCCATTGAACTAATGAACCTGTGTCTTTGGAGGTGAGCCTAGGGTCTCCGTTTTAGAAGTGGAAGCTGACTCCA
The DNA here is from genome assembly GCF_964237555.1 of Oryctolagus cuniculus. Taxonomy (NCBI): domain Eukaryota; kingdom Metazoa; phylum Chordata; class Mammalia; order Lagomorpha; family Leporidae; genus Oryctolagus; species Oryctolagus cuniculus. Next base: position 34,368,788 of record NC_091446.1, read on the forward strand.
TTATGAACTCGTGCTGATGGAGCTTGATGGTCAGGAGGAGGTTCAGATAGTGGGGGGTAGTGGGCCCTGGGGTCTGCCCTCACCTGCCACTCAGCAGCTGAGTCACCACAGGCACATGGCTGGATCCCTGTCCCTGCCTTTGCTCATGTGTGATGAAGCAAATGATACTGCCTGCCAGTAGCATCACCTGCAGATTTGTAAGTTAACTCTTGCCTACTTGCTTGGGCCATGCTTGGCACACATTAACAGATGACTAGTGTTATGAGTCTGACCACGCTGACCACGTTGGCAAAGATCGGAGTTCGCTTTTCTTTTCTTTTTCTTTCTTTTTCTTTCTTTTTTTTTTTTTTTTTTTTTTTTGACAGGCAGAGTGGATAGTGAGAGAGAGAGACAGAGACAAAGGTCTTCCTTTGCCGTTGGTTCACCCTTCAATGGCTGCCATGGCTGGTGCGCTGCGGCCGGCGCACCGTGCTGATCCGAAGGCTGGAGCCAGGTGCTTCTCCTGGTCTCCCCTGGGGTGCAGGGCCCAAGCACTTGGGCCATCCTCCACTGCCTTCCCGGGCCACAGCAGAGAGCTGGCCTGGAAGAGGGGCAACTGGGACAGAATCCGATGCCCCGACCGGGACTAGAACCCAGTGTGCCAGTGCTGCTAGGTGGAGGATTAGCCTATTGAGCCGCGGCGCTGGCTTCTTTTCTTTTTTTTTTTTTAACTTTTATTTAATGAATATAAATTTCCAAAGTACAGCTTATGGATTACAATGGCAACCCCCCCCCCCCCCCCGCCCCATAACTTCCCCTCCCACCTGCAACCCTCCCCTTTCCCGCTCCCTCTCCCCTTCCATTCACATCAAGATTCATTTTCAATTCTCTTTATATACGGAAGATCAGTTTAGTATATATTAAGTAAAGATTTCAACAGTTTGCACCCACATAGCAACACAAAGTGAAAAATACTGTTTGAGTACTCGTTATAGCATTAAATCACAATGTACAGCACATTAAGGACAGAGATCTTACATGAGGAGTAAATGCACAGTGACTCCTGTTGTTGACTTAACAAATTGACACTCTTGTTTATGGCATCAGTAATCACCCTAGGCTGTTGTCATGAGTTGCCATAGCTATGGAAGCCTTTTGAGTTCACCGACTCTTATCATATTTAGACAAGGTCATAGTCAAAGTGGAAGTTCTCTCCTCCCTTCAGAGAAAGGTACTTCCTTCTTTGATGACCTGTTCTTTCCACTGGGATCTCACTTGCAGAGATCTTTCATTTAGGTCATTTTTTTTTTTTTTTGCCAGAGTGTCTTGGCTTTCCATGCCTGAAATACTCTCATGGGCTTTTCAGCTGGATCCGAATGCCTTAAGGGCTGATTCTGAGGCCAGAGTGCTGTTTAGGACATCCACCATTCTATGAGTCTGCTGTGTATCTCGCTTCCCGTGTTGGATCGTTCTCTCCCTTTTTTGTTCTATTGGTTAGTATTTTCAGACACTAGTCTTGTTTATTTGATCCCTTTGATTCTTAGTCCTATCGTTATGATCAATTGTGAACAGAAATTGATCAAATGGCGGAATCCGCCTTTCAAGTCAGCTACCAGTGTTGTAGCTGTTGGAGCCACAGGGCGTCTCTCCCCTGGCCTCTCAGGTCTGTGTGAGAATTTGCCTATTTTGTAAAGGATGGAGTTCCTGGGCCCTGGAAGAGCAGGGTGTGACAGTGCTGTGGTGGGGGAGGCAGCCAACCAGCAGTAGCAGGAGTTCCTTGGGTAGGAGGCTGTAGCAGAGGAGCCTCCTTCATTCTGGATTTCTGTTTGGCTCCAGCAGTGGGGTCTGGAGACTGCTTGTGGCATTATGCTAAAGCAGGAAAGGATGAAATTTGGAATGAAAGGGTCTGCTTTTAAATTTGGGCTCTAGCCTTCAGCTGTGTAGACTTGAACAGCTTCTCTTAGTTTCCTCCTGTGTAAAGTTAGGGAATATGTTGGTGATGAGGTCGTCCTTAATCTTATCTCAAATGGGAGCTTGTAAGAGAAAGGGCTTTGTAAAATGTAAGCTCTGTAATTTGTTTAAAAAATTTTTTTTTCCAAAAAGAGAGGATTTGTAAAGGAATGTGAACTTAATCTGTTTGTGTGTGAGTCCATTTGACTCCTTTCTGATGAGGTTGTAATTTTCCAAGGCTTCTTTTGGCTCCCCATCAATTTGGTTTAAAAAGAAATCAGACTGAAAGATATGATGGCCAGGCTTCAGTTACTCAGGCTTGGGGCTCTTAGCTGGTTCTGGCTTGCCCAGAATCTGTTGGGATGTACTTAGCAGATATGCCATACCCACAAAACAGTTTGAGTGAAATGCTTCTGATTTTACACTTCTCAGCAATGGAGCATGAGAAAGTAAAAATAAACTTATATTTTATCTTTTTCCTCTCCAGATTTCCACCCCCCTCATTATTTGAGTTTTGTGAGTGGTCATGTGCCGGCATAGCAACGTTGAAGAAAGTGATTATTTGATTTTTAAAATGAAAATATCTGATGTTTTGAAATATTGTAAAGAATAAAATGGACATATTTAACAAATGTAGATTTTTAAAATTTATATGACAGATAGAGTTAGACAGTGAGAGAGACAGAGATAGAGGTCTTCCTTCCGTTGGTTCACCCCCCAAATGGCTGCTATGGCTGGAGCTACGCCGATCCGAAGCCAGGAGCCAGGTGCTTCCTCCTGGTCTCCATGCAGGTGCAGGGGCCCAAGCACTTGGGTCATCCTCCACTGCCTTCCCGGGCCACAGTAGAGAGCTGGACTGAAAGAGGAGCAACCAGGACTAGAACCTGGTGCTCATATGGGATGCTGGTGCTGCAGGCGGAGGATTAGCCAAGTGAGCCATGACGCTGGCCCCAAATGTAGGTATTTTAAAGATTTATTTTATATATTTGAGAGGCATATTTACAGAGAGAGAAGGGGACAGACAGATCTTCCATCTGCTGGCTCATTCTCCCAGTGGCTGCAACAGCCAGAGCTGGGCCAGGCCAAAACCAGGAGCCAGGAGCTTCTTCAGGGTCTCCCACATGGGTGCAGGGCCCCAAGCACTTGGGGCCATCCTCTGCTGCTTTCCCAGGCACATTAGCAGGGAGCTAGATTGGAAGTGGAGTGGCCAAGACTTGAACCGACGCCCATATGGGATGCTGGCTTTGCAGGTGGTGGCTCAACCTGCTTTGCCACGCCACCAGCCCCTAACTGTAGATGTTTTAAATTCAACCTCTCACTGGACGGATACTGAGCACCTACAGCACTCCAGTCCGTGTGTGAGGTGCTGGGGGTACCGTAGCCCCCCCAAGGCAGACAAAACTGTGCCCTTACACACCCGACCATTTCATAGCCTTTGCGCATTGCACAAGTAAGCCCACAAACACAAGTCTCTTGAAGAACAGAGTGTACTGAAAGGATAGCAGGGATGCAGATTAGATTGGAGGCCAGAGGAGGCCTCTCTGTGGCAGGTCATGTGAGACTTGAAAGGCAAGGAGAAGTTGATCAGGTAGAGGTAAAAGCAGGTGCTAAGGTCCCGAGGTGGAAAAGAGCTAGAACTTAGTGGGGAAGTGGCAGGATGAGGGTAGTGAGGGAGGCATTGACTTCAGGCATCTTGAGAGAGTGGGTGTATCCTAAGGGGACTACCGTCCACACTGCTGGCTGTGGCCCTGATCGAGGCGTTCAGTCAGGCCTTATCCTCCTTGATTCGTGCTGCTTGCTTTGACGATAGAGTTGGAAATAAAATGCTTAGCACTGTCTTACACAGTGAGCCTGCGCTGTCCTTTAGAAAATGTGGAATATACAAGAAGCCACACTGGCTCACCCTTCTCAGGAAGACCCGTCAGAAAAGAGGGGGAGTTTGTTTTTTCTCCATGGACTAGGTGACTCAGGCTAATTCCCCAACGTTGACTTAAATGAGAGTGGCCTGTGCTTGCCTGCCTGCCTACACTGCCTCATCCCAGTGGCTGGATGCAAAGGTCTGAAGCTTGGCTCAGGGCCTTTCGTTTTCTAAAACCCAGATCTCTGGTAAACAGATGATGGGAAAGCCAGAAAGGAAGGTTGGGAGGTCAAGATCTCTGTCCTGCTTTCCACATCCTGCCACATTCCAGCTGAGTTTTGCCTGATAAAGTCATAGCCTGGCCCTGCCAGAAGGGACAGCCAGGGTCACCTCATCCCCCCTCAGTTTGCGGGGTCAGGGTGGACCATGGCTGTGCGCCATACCCTAGAAGGGTTAGCATTGTTAGTTTGGTGTGGGCTGGTTAGAAACTGTGAGGACTGCATCTGACTTGGAGGCCTAGGGTCTGAGTGTCACGTCCTGGCTGGGTCCTGGCTGGGTCCCTTGAAGGATCTGGCACCTGGGGCTCAGTCTTTACAGACATAACCAAGTGTTCTCCAGGTCTTCTTCCATTAGCTCCCAGGGGTTACGGGCCTTCTGCAGGGGGAGGCCGAGCCCTGTGAGTGCTGGGAGCCTGGGGGTGGAGTGAGCTGTTGGAATTCCCATGTCAGAAGAGTCATGGGCTAGCTCAGGGGCAGTGGGAATGATGTCTTTATTATACCTTAGTTTAGAAAATAGCTGATGACAAAAAGGTACTCTGTGGTTAGTGCTACTTCCGGTGAGTTTGTACTTTGTTCATGGTAACAGCATCTGTGTTCACTTGAAAACCACAGTTGTACATCTGGGTAGGAGGCATGATGATTATTCAATCCACATGTAATTTTCAGGAGACAGATGGATCGGAGAGCCCTCTCAGTGATTGACTGGCTTCCCCTGAGCACTGGGGGTGCGTAAGTTTGGAAGCACTGGTCTAGAAGCTTCTGGAAAAACCAGCCAACTAGTCAACTTCTTGGATGGGAGGGAGTGATTCATTATAAACCCATTCTGTCATATATTTAAATATTCTTTATTACTTTTATTAATCACAAAAGTAATTCAAGTTCATTGTAAAAAATACAGAAATGTGTTCTTTGTGCTGTGTTCTAATTTATTCTTTGTTAAAAATTTATTAATTTAAAAGAAAGGGAGAGACAGAGCTCTTCCATCTACTGGTTTACTCCCCAGATGGCCACAGCAGCCATAGCTGAGCCAGGTCGAAGCCAGGAGCCAGGAGCTTCTTTCGGGTCTCCCGTGTGGGTGGCAGGGGCCCAAACACCTGGGCCATCTTCTGCTTTTCCCAGATACATTAACAGGGAGCTGGATCAGAAGTGAATCGAACCAGCACCCATATGGGATGTCCTGGAATGCAGGCAGTGGCGTTACCCATTATGCCACATTGCCAACCCCTCTAATTCTCTTTTGTACAGATAATGGCACATAATATTTACAGAAAGAGGATGTTATATCCATAATGTTCTCTAAATGTGTGTTTATATTTTAACAAATGCAATCGGTGACTTATTTAAGGGAAGCAGTAAGGTTCAGTGGGAAGAATGTTGGGGCTGATTCATTCGAGTCTATAATGGGCTAGTTGAATGACTCCTAATATGGTAACCCAATAGTTGGGTGATTCTGGATAGGTCACAGATCTTTCTAAAACTCAGTTTTTTCCTGATTTCTAAAATGAAGACTGTGTTTGTCTTTTATTCTCACAAGTTGGTTGTAAGGCTCTAGTGAGATCAAGAGAAAAGGACTCTGTAAACATTGCACAAATCAAACTTAGACTTTCAGCCCTCTTTCCTTTTAAAAGGTTTGACCCACGTCAGTGAACACGGAACCTTGTGGTAACTTCTGTAGTGCTTTCCTTGGAGACAAATAGTGACCAGCCTCCTCTCCCTTTTTTTTTTTTCCAGGTTACTCCCGGAAGCAAGGCTGCTTTAGCTAATTTATGTATCGGAGACGTAATCACAGCCATCGATGGGGAAAATACTAGCAGTATGACACATTTGGAAGCTCAGAACAAAATCAAGGGCTGCACGGACAACATTACTCTCACCATAGCAAGGTGAGGCTTGTGGAAATGTTCGTCTCACTGAGTGGCTCCTGGCTGTGGGCAGTGCTTCCTTCCCGGTGCTGGAATCCCCTGCACCCCGCTAGCTCCGTGCCCCGCATCCTGGAGGCGCTGGCGTTCCAGGCAGCTGTTGGCCTCTCTGTCTCCACAGCGGTTCTCTCAGATGTCTGTCTTTGCACTTGGTCCAACATAACTGATAAAGTTCCACAGAAGTGGAATCAGTTAAGTGTTGTTAGGGGTCATGGAATGGAGCGCTCTTGCTGGGAACCCTTGTCAATCAATTTAAGGTGCGGCTCCTGAGGCCAGCAGATTACAGTGACGTTAGGCAGAGTGCTGAGTGCAAGCTGAAGTAGCCGCAGCAGGCAGAGCTGAGGTTGAGTGGACTCCCCCGACTGCAGGGAGGAGGTTGTAATTAGGGTAGAGTTTCCATTCTTCTTTTGTTTGGTTGTGGGAGGGGTCCTGCAAGGACCGGATTTCAGAAGTGATTTGGTTCAACCTTCAGTGGCTCCCTATTTCCTATTGGATCCGGTTCAGACTCCTTATTCAGATCCTTCCCTGCAACCCTAGCTTCCCCTGCTTTTTGTCGTGAACGCTTTGCTCAGGTTCTCATCTGTGAAGTCCGTTCATTGCTGTCACAGGATTGGCAGAAGACCGAGTGTGGCTTAGGACCTACGGGAGGTACACCATTTAGTTACTACCTCCTCAAAACACGTTTCGTCCCTCATTCTTTTTTTTTTTTTTAATTAGTTAATTAATTAATTTATTCCCCCCAAGAAACCTTTTATTTAAGGAATACAGACTTCATGCATTTCTTTCTTTTTTTTTTTTTTAAAGATTTATTTATTTATTTATTTGAAAGTCATAGTTACACAGAGAGAAGAGAGGCAAGGAGAGAGAGAGGTCTTCCATCAAATGGTTCACTCCCCTATTGGCTACAATGACGGGAACTGTGCTGATCTGCTTCCTCTGGGTCTCCCACGCGGGTGCAGGGGCCCAAGAACTTGGGCCATCTTCTGCTTTCCCAGGCCATAGCAAAGAGCTGGATTGGAAGTGGAGCAGCTGGGTCTCCAACTGGCACCCATATGGGATGCTGGCACTTCAGGCCAGGGCGTTAACCCACTGTGCCACAGTGCCGGCCCCAATGCATTTCATAAGTACAACTTTAGGAATATAGTGCTTCTTCCCACCCTACCTGCCCTCCCACCCACTCTCACACCTCTCCTCCTCTTCCCTCTCCCATTCCCAGTCCCATTCTCCACTAAGATCCATTTTTTGATCAACTTTATACACAGAAGACCAACTCTGTACTAAGAGTTCAACAATTTGCACAGTAAAACAAACAGAAAACCAAAATAAAACTGTTCCTCAACAGTCAAGACAGGTCCCCTCATTCTTGTTTCTGTTTCTGTGTCAGTCCGGATCTTCCCCTTCACGCCCTAGTTCAAGACATGCATTCGTTGGCTTTTCAAATTATTTTTATTTATTTGAGAGAGACACAGAGAAAGAGATCTTCCATCTGCTGGTTCATTCCCCAAATGCTTGCAATAGCTAGAGTTGGGCCAGGCTGAAGCCAGGAGCCAGGAACTCAATCTCAGTTTTCTCTATGGGTGGCAGGGACCCACATTGTTGACACATTGAACAAATACAGAAATATGTCTTGCACTGTGCTAGGCACTTTGACAAATACAGCAATGATAGGTGAAACTATTCTCTGTCTTCAAGAGAAGATTACACTAATGAAAGTGGAGAATAGACTAAGATCATTGCTGTGCGATTAGTACAAGCAAAATCCTTTGCCAGCTCAAAAAATGAGGCATCACTGGATGTATTTTCATTTTACTTGAAAGGCAGGGAGAGTGAGTGGAGAAAGAGGAGAGAGAGATCTTTGATCCTCTGGTTAACTCTCCAGATGCCCTCAATAGCCAGGGGCTGGGCCAGGCTGAAGCCAGGAATCTGGAACTGGATTTGGGTTTTCCATGTGGGTGGCAGGGACATGAGCCATTATCTGTTGAGGCGCCACTTTAATTTGGGCCAAGCAAGGATCACCGATAAGTTGGTTGTTTGGTCTGGAGCAGTAGCACTGGGCCAAGATAGAGGCAAAGCCCAGTCCGTCCTGAGCAGAGCTCCGGCAGCACGAAGCAGGGAGGATGAGGGTGGAAGAAACCAGGCCAGCTCAGGAGGCCCCGTGGGTGTGTGTCAGGGGCCATCAACCCTGGACACTGTCAGATTGGGGCATTTGAAAGCTCACACTGGTGGCAAATGGAGGGAAAGGCGGATGGCAGGGTGCTAGATAAAGGCCACTAGTTCAGGTAAGGTCGGTATTTTTCTAATCAGCTGTTCATATAATTTATTTGGCACAAATGAAATAGTAGCTCTGTTCACTTGTTGCAGATCTGAACATAAAATCTGGTCTCCTCTGGTGACGGAAGAGGGGAAACGTCACCCGTACAAGATGAATTTAGCCTCGGAACCCCAGGTGAGTACCTGCTTGTCACTGCCGCTCCCCTCGCCACCGGCCGCTTGTCCCTTTGGCCACCGTTCAGCACATTCCTGTTTTTTCCTGCCGCGGAGGCCCAGGGCTGAGCAAGCAGGGAAAGCCCTCTGCTGTCGCTGCTGGCCCTGGCTCTTGCTCACTTCTTCCCGTAAGGGAACTGCAGGAGGAAAGGGCTGGAAAGCCCCAGGGAAGGGACGCCCAGCCTGGGCTGGGAGCAGGGCTGGGAAGGCGATAAAGGAAGCATTGCCTGCAAGGGGCAGGGCTGGCAGGACCGGGAAGAATCAAGGCACCGACGTCAGCTTCTTGTGGGCTTTGGACACCGATGCAGCTTAACTCTGGTTCCTAGAAGGCCTAGATCCAGAAGAAATAATGGGGAATTCATCGGAGGACCCTGCCTCTCTTCTCTGTGTCCCCCTACATCTGGTTTCTGTGAGCCTGGGTGGAAAATACCGATTTTTGTTACAGTGAGACTTCTAATGAGACTGTAAAGTTACTAAGACAAAGTGGCAGGGCACCAGTGCACAGTTCATTGGCCAGATGGTTTCCCAGAACAGTGGACTACCAGGACCTTGTATTTGTGACTGTGTCTCTCAGTGGTGGTATTTTAGGTGATTTTACTTCTTCCTTATTTGTATCTGAATTATCCATAATGAATGGGTATATTTGAAAAAATGGGAAACACGTAAAGAAAAATGTTTACAGCATCTTAGTAAAATTCCTCATGTGTAACATGCTATTGTCACAAAGTGTGTGTCTGTTGGATAAATTAATGAAGTGTTAGTGATAAAGGAGTAAGTGAATTGGTAATGGCCTCTGAGAATTTTGCCCTGGGTTTTGATATGTAGTTAACCCCAGGTGAACACTGAAAGTTTAATTTTCTTCTAAATTTGGGATGCTATTTAGTTTTTTTTAAAGATTTATTCATTTATTTGAAAGTCAGAGTTATACAGAGAGAGAAGGAGAAGCAGAGAGAGAGAGAGAGAGAGAGAGAGAGAGAGAGGTCTTCATTAGCTGATTCACTCCCCAGTTAGCCACAACGGCTGGTACTGTCCTGATCTGAAGCCAGGAGCCAGGAGCTTCTTCTGGGTTTCCCAAGCGGGTGCAGGGGTCCAAAAACTGTATTCCCAGGCCATAGCAGAGAGCTGGATTGGAAATGGAGCAGCCAGGTCTCGAACCAGTGCCCACATGGGATGACAGCACTGCAGGCAGCAGCTTTACCCGCTATGCCACAGTGCTGGCCGACACTATTTAGTTTCATAGTGAACCAAGAAAGCAGGCTGTTTTTTATACATAAAACAGAAAATTGTAGGAAATTGAACTCACATGGTACATTAGTGTGTAAAAGTGGAATGATGGGATAGAAGTCTTATTTTCTCTAATGGCCTCCATTAAAGTTTCAGTTATATAGTTGCACAAGATTTTTTTCCATTAATATAATGAGAATCATACTTAAAAACCCAAGAATCACTTTAAGGATCATTTCGCATCTGCCATTTCAAAATTGACATGAGTATATTATCCTGTACACTCCTGTAAGGAAAGTTCATAAAATGACAGTCTGTAAATTGGCAGTTGTACAAACTAATTCAAAACATACCACAGTTTCAGTTTCCCTGGGAGTTCTCAGCCAGTTCATTACATTTATTCTGGTGTTCGATTTTGATGTGCTAAGTTCCCATGTATTTTATAACCTATTAAGAATGATTTTGGCCGGCGCTGTTGCTCACTAGGCTAATCCTCTGCCTGCGGCGCCAGAACCCCAGGTTCTAGTCCTGGTTGGGGCGCCGGATTCTGTCCCAGTCGCTCCTCTTCCAGTCCAGCTCTCTGCTGTGGCCCAGGAGGGCATTGGAGGATGGCCCAAGTGTTTGGGCCCTGCACCCGCATGGGAGACCAGGAGGAAGCAGCGCACCCGTAGCGGCCATTTGGGGCGTGAACCAACAGAAGGAAGACCTTTCTCTCTGTCTTTCTCACTGTCTAACTCTGCCTGTCAAAAAAAAAAGAATGATTTTGGTTTCATTTGGTCTACCTGAAATTCTACTTTTCACTTAAATAATGTAATCATTTAAATTTTAGTTATTCTTATTTCTGTCATATTTGATTTTTTTTACTAAGACATAATTTGGTTACTTGTACTAATATTTTGAAGGTGGTTTGCTTTCGATGGAAAAGAAAAACTACTTTAACATCCAACATGAGTATATTTCTTGATTCCAGTAATTCTTGTTCATAAAATAAACTTCCCACTCCTCATTTTTCCAAGATCTTCCATGTCTAGCTGTTCTACAGTGAGAGCAGAATTTATCTGTTGTGAAGAGATCTGTTAGTTCATGGAATGCCAGCCAACACCCCAGCTTATCTGAGGTCAGCATAGTTACACACCTAGTTTGTATTTCCTCATTATTGAGTTTCCTTGGAGACTGATAAATACAAAGCCCAAACAATTACATCATCCCTTCCAAAAGGCAAGCCCTAAATCCGCCCGCCTTCTGGAAAGACTAGTATTCACAAGGGGGTAGAGATATTCCTTTTATGTACAAACCAGATACATTCCTGAAAGAGTCTCTATCAAGGGAACATCAGGATTTCTAACCTGAATTTCCCATTGATTCCCATTCTAACTGGAAATGTGTTTCTATGGAGGGTGAAGGGAAGGGGGCCCTGGTTGGCCATCTTCTGTGTGCCAGATACAGTAATTGGTACAGTAATGAGTCATGCCAAGTCATTGTGAGGAAGGCTGTGTTTTCTTCATTTTAGAGCTTGAAGTCTTCAAATATAAAGTAATGACAAGGATGGGGAGAAACTAGTTACCCTGATTTGATCAGTACATATTGTATACATTTATTGAAATGCCACGCTGTTACCCCCTTAATGTGTACAATCAAGTGTTAATCAAAAATTTGCTAGAAAGTTTAAGAAGATGGAAATGTAACTAGCCTGATTGGATCATCAGACGTTGATGAATACATGTATCAAATTATACTGTGTCCCCATAAATATGTGCAATTAAAGTAATAAACATAAAATGGAAGATAAGTGACAGTTGTGTAAGAGATAAGAGCAATAACAAAAGATAAAACTGAAGGTAAGAAATGACAGTTATGCAAAAACAAAGTTAGATAAAAAGAAAAAAAGATTAAAAGACATGGGAGAGGTAGGGCTGGTGCTGTGGTGTAGCAGGTAAAGCCACTGCTTGCAGTGCCTGCATCCCATATGGGTGCTGGTTCAGGTTTTGGATGCTCCACCTCTGATCCAGCGCTCTGCTGGTGGCCTGGGAAAGCAATAGAAGATGGCCCAAGTCCTTGGGTCCCTGCACCCGTATGGGAGACCCAGAGGAAGCTCCTGGCTTCTGGCTTCAGATGGGCGCAGCTCCAGCCATTGCAGCCATCTGGGGAGTGAACCAGCAGATGGAAGACCTCTCTCTGTCTCTGCCTCTGCCTTTCTCTAACTCTGCCTGTCATATAAATCAATACATCTTAAAAAAGAAAAAGACATGGATATAACTCACCTGTGACCAAAGAGGAAGTGGCTGGGAAAACTTGAGCCAAGACAAAAAAGTCAGGGCTGTTGGTGCTCAGCATTGAATGCTGTGCCCAGGGATTGGTGTGGAGCCAGAGGGGAAGAAGGGGGCCATCCTGGCTGCAGCCCTGTGCCTGCCTACGCTGCTATGGGGCATGTGGGCACAAGCCCCAGGCTGCCCTCTGTAAGTCTGACTTCATATGATTCGTTTGAGTAGTTGTGCCATAAAGTTTACTTTGCCATTGTTGGATACCTGCTGGAAATTTTTTTCTTGACAAGCTATACATTCTCCTTTTGTGTGAACATAGGTTTTGTCTAGTGGAATTTATAGAGTAAAACCTCACTGGCTCTGACTTGTTATAGAGGAAACAGAAATGTTTGAATATTGAGAAAGAAAAATATTTTTACGCTATCTTTTAAGTTTGATACACGGCTAGCACCACGGCTCACTAGGCTAATCCTCCGCCTTGCAGCGCCGGCACACCGGGTTCTAGTCCCAGTTGGGGCGCCGGATTCTCTCCCGGTTGCCCCTCTTCCAGGCCAGCTCTCTGCTGTGGCCAGGGAATGCAGTGGAGGATGGCCCAAGTGCTTGGGCCCTGCACCCCATGGGAGACCAGGAGAAGTACCTGGCTCCTGCCATCGGATCAGCGCGGTGCGCCGGCCGCAATGTGCCGGCCGCGGTGGCCATTGGAGGGTGAACCAACGGCAAAGGAAGACCTTTCTCTCTGTCTCTCTCTCTCACTGTCCACTCTGTCAAAAAAAAAAAAAAAAAAAAAGTTTGATACACAGCTAGCTAAGCTGTTCATTTTCATGCATCATGTTTTCTAAGAAAGCATGAAATACTTGAGGATTTAATAAGAAGAAGAAGGAAAAGGAAGAGCAGCAGCAGGACAGGAAGTCTTTTGGGGGCAGCTGTTCTGGGCCTGGCTGGTTAAGAAAGAGTCCAGAGTGTGGAGGTGTGGTTTTTGGATCTGGCATGCGTTGGATTCAGCCAGGCTGTACAGAGCATGAATGGCCTGGAAGCAGGGGCAGATCCAGAAATTTCATGCATCAGGAAGGACCTTGCTGACTGAGTCATCAGAAAAGCTGTGGTTTTTTATTTTTTGGTTTTGGATTTGGGAAAGGAATGTTGGTGTAAAAAGTGTTTTTTGGGGTTTATAAAGAAGCTTTGTAGCTGTAGTAATTATTCCCCAGCCTGGTCCAGGGGCAGGGTGGAGTCCCCGTGCTCAGAGGGGCATGAGACACAGACAGAGGGGCATGAGAGCACCAGCACCTCAAGCTCCTCTGGGCACTGCCCCTGTAACAGGTGCTGCCTCCCTTTTGTCAGATTAGCCGCCGCCTCCTTCCTCAGGAAACAGTGGACCCTAACTCCCCTTGTCCCTTCTGCCCCAGGGCCGAGGTGGTCTCTGGTAGTCGGTGGCTGCTACCCTCCGTGGCAGCGCGACCCCCCCCTCTGGCTGACCTAGCTCAGTCCCGAGGAGTTTAGCACCACCTTTTACTATCTGCTGTGCACTTCTCTCTTAAGATCCGAGCTCCTCTCCTCTTACTGCCTCTGGAATGTGCCTTAAAGGTGAGTTTCTGCTCTGACCTGGATCCTGATAGCCAGGGCTTCGAGGGGTGTCCTGCCCTGGGGAACCCTGAGGAGGTCCGCTTTGCTGGACCTCGGGGGAGAATCAGGGCAGAGCTGATGGAGAAGGTGTGGACGTGTAAGGGCCCATCTTGGTAGGCTTCCTTGGGGGTTGCCCTTGTGCCTCTGTGGTATGTCAGGGCCCCTCTGCTTCAGGTTTGGTCTTTAAAAAAATTCTTATTGATTAAAGATTTATTTGTTTATTTGAAAGATGAGTTACAGAGAGAGGGAGATTTTCCATCACTGGTTCACTTCCCAAATGGCGGCAACAGCTGGAGCTGGGCTGATCTGAAGCCAGGAACCAGGAGCTTCCTCTGGGTCTTCCATGTGGGTTCAGGGGCCCAAGCACTTGGCTGTCCTCCACTGCTTTCCCAGGCTCATTAACAGGGAGCTGAATCGGACAGAAGTGGAGCATCTGGGATTTGAATCGGCGCCCGTATGGGATGCTGGCACTGCAGGCAGTAGCTTCACCTGTTTTACCACAGTGCTGGCCCCTTGAGTTTGGTCTTGAACCAGGGCCATTGTGGCTCCCCTGGAGCACCTGGCCCTGGCACTCTGCTGGCACCACCCATTGAGGGGTGCACGTTGGGCGCCCTCCTTGATATCCCCTCTGATCTCTGCCTGCAGGAGGTCCTGCACATAGGAAGCGCACACAACCGAAGCGCCATGCCCTTTACCGCCTCGCCTGCCTCAGTCACTGCCCCCAGGGTCATCACGAACCAGTACAACAACCCGGTCGGCCTCTACTCTTCGGAGAACATCTCCACCTTCAACAGTGCCTTGGAGGCAAGGACTGCCACCAGTGGGGAGGAGGCCAACAGCAGACCGTGAGTAGGCCCTCGAGTTCCCTTCCAGGCCAGTCCTGCGTGAAGCTTTTTAACACCAGGAGCAGGTTCATCCAGGAAAGTGAATGAAGGTTGAACCACTACCCTGGGGAGAAAAGTTTGCACATTTGCTACATTAGTAGAGTACCTCCTACCTTCGTGTTCCTTGCCTGTGAAAATGGGGCAGCCCCTGCTTGCTTTGCAGGCTTGTTGCAGAAATAAGTACCATGTATAACGCTTAGCATTTTGGCATGAACAGTTCGTGACTGTTGAGAACTCTTGTGATTTTTGTCCTGATTTCCACGGTCATCACCCTCTTCTAACTGATCCTCATGCTTCCTCATGCTCTGCTGCCTGTCTTTCTAGTTGGGGACGATTTGAGAGAATCTGGTGTGGATTGTGTGTGTTGACCCTCGGATGCACAGTTGTGGTAAAGCAATGTTTGCTTTTCCCCAGAGTGGACCAGAGATGGTAGAAAGAAGAGAGGTTGCTGAGGCCAGAAATGCCTGCCCATGGGAATGGGTTCTGAGCTGGGGGCGGCGGTGGGGCGCAGGTGGGACTGGGCAGCTGTCACCCTCCTGTCACTGACCTTTTGGCTACGGCTGCCTTTGAGTCTGCATCAAGTCTCGTGAGTCTTCCCAGCAGAGGAGGCGCGGCATCTGTTCCAGGCCGGTCTTAGAAGGTGTAGAAACAATAGGAAAACGGCAGCCCATGGCAAAGGAACCAGGTTAGAGGATGGAGAATGAGAGATGGAGGCTGCAGGCAGAGTCAGGGCAGCCGGTCAGTGTATACCGCATCCACAGCAGATGCTGTGTGCATGTGTGCAGGCCTGGGATTCCTGTTCTGAAATGCAAGTTAGAAAGTCTTTTTTTTTTTTTAATTTCTGAAATCTCCTGATTTTCAGTGTTGCCAACATTTAAAATTGTGTTGGACAATGCTGTGTGTTTCTAACTTGTCTGAGCTGGGAGGCTCTTTGCCATTTGCCATCCTCTTTAATGAAGCCCTTTTGGCCATTCAGCTGCCTCTTCACCTTCAGTGAGAATCTGCCCATCTCTTAGGGTAGTTAAATTGCAAAACAAATTGCTTCAGATGCAGAGTCAGAGAGGCTGAGGTTCCAAACTACTTCAGAGTGTGGCCAGGACTGTTGCAGGGACTGCTGTCCACCGAGCACAGGCTATGTGGACATCGTCGTCTTTTCCCTTCAGAAAGACAGATGCACTTTCTAGGGCACTCACTGTGTGTGGGTCTCTGTGCCTGATGCCAGAGGACCCTGGATTTTTTTTTGAAACCCTCAAGGCCTTGAGACGGAGACTTTTGGCTGGATGACTTTGGCTTTACAAGACCTTGAAGGTTGCTGGCTTTTTTTTTTTTTTTTGCGGTAACCAAGGCAGAGTGGCTATGAATGCTACTTTTTCCTTAAAACTCTGTATCCTACAAGGCCTTACTGGCTTGAGATAATGGTGGTCTTTAGGGTAACCTCAGGGTCATTTGGGGTGGCTGAGGAAGACTCCATATTGGGTCCCCCAAGTTTTCCTCCACAGAGACACCCTAAAAGGAAGCTTCTGGGCTTCCAGGCGGAGAGTGGTACAAACACTGAGGGCCACGATCCCTGTTTCTCGCTGCGTTGGTGCTGGGGGAGGCTGAGAATGTGACCCTCTTTGACTGTCCCAGACTGGAATGTTCCATGATCTGGATTTAACAACCCAGGAAATGACACATCCTTAATTGAAAGAGATGCTATGCATTGGGAGAAATATGTGCCTGGGAAGTATTTTTAGTGTGGCCTTGGCTAGTTTTCCTTCCTTAATGTCTTCTTTCTTCTCTCATGCTCCCTGCCTGCTCCCCGCCCCACTTCTGAAACAGTGATGGCTGGGGACTTGCCGGCCTCTGCTCCAGGCTCTGTCGCCTCGGAGTCTTGATGAAAAGCCCCCTTTTGAGATTTCCTCAGCAGAGGGGACCCAGCCTTGGCTCTGTCCCAAACGCTTTGAAGATGAATCCAGGGACAGTGAGAATGCTCACTGCTGAAGCCAGAGGAGCTGCCCCAACAGGCTGTGCTGCCCACGTGGGGGTCTCTGCTTGGGCTCTGTTCCTAGTACATTCTCCGCAAAGAGTGAGTCCCCTGTGAACCCAGCAGCCACTGGGTAACCCTGCTGGCTCAGTCAGCATGGGCCCAGAGCTCGCTTGCCCCCACTGTTTAGTCTGTGAAATTCGCGGAGCTTCCAGAGTTGGCTCACTGCATACTTTGCATCTGAGGTCATCGCCTGTTCCCTGGGGCTCGCCCCTGGGTTTCTTTGTCCCATGCACTTGCAAGCATGCTGCCTGTGTGGCCCTCTGTCTTGTAGGTCTTCACGGGGCTGTGTCCCTGTCCCCAGTCATTGCAGAGCAGAGACAGCATTGCCAGTGGGAAGGCAGGTGAGGGGGCTTGGCCACTGCCCCTCCTCCCAGGACACTCAGATGAAGGGGAGGTCCTTAGTTGAGCCTACTCCTTGATTGAGTGTCTGCTGGGTCCCAGGCGCGTGGGAGATGCTGCTCAGCCAGCAGGGAGCTCTCGCCTTCCATCTGACCTGTTTTTACTGACTTTCACAGTCTGCTCAAACTATGGTAACCCAGAGCCTGGATTTCATTCCTGATAGAACGAGGTCTGATGCTGCCTAAAGGATGTGTAGGTAGAGGGCCTGACCCTCGAGTACCAGCTTTGCCTTTTCTAGCAATGTGACTTTGGGCAAGCTAATATCTCTGAGACTCTATCTCCTGACCTCCGGGGCGGTGCTCACATCCCCTCCCCACTGGGCTGTTGAGAGCATGTGATGAGGTGTGTACGGAGCACCCAGCGTGGTGTTGGTCTCTGTGCGGTGCTCAGTGAGTGCCAGGTGTTGCTGATTGCGCTGTCCACGAGGGACTCCTGCACTTCTGAGTGCTGGGGCTTCCGGAAGGGTCAAAACAAGTAGACAGATGCTATGGAGAAGATTTCATTAGGACTTAGGGTCCCAGCCAGTGAGCACAGTTAATCCGCTTCCTGATGGAGGGGTGGTCTTTTTGTGGAGTGATTGGTTGAGCTCCCCCTGCTGCTAACAGTAGTCCTGAGATAAGGAGCTCTTCCAAATTGTGCTCTCAGACTTTCCCCCAAGCGCTCATGAGGCAGATTGCTAAGCAGATGCATTGTTCTCTGTTGAGATGGTGTCAGAGGGATCATGTGAACCCTGACTCAGCGGGAGCCGGGTCAGGAGGCCTCTTCCGTCAAGGTGCCTGCCTGACCCTGCGGCTGACCTTGCCCGCCAACTGGCTCTGGTGTCGGGCTGTTTCTTTTCTTCTCCAGTTTCTTTTTATAGGGCCAATATGTAGACCACTGAGCAACAAAACTTAGGGAATGTTCAGGCTGGCTCCCCTTCCAATAATGATCACATAGGGTATCCCAGGATTGCTTCTTTGTGTGCTGGGGCATCTCAAACCCAGGTTGTCAGTTCTTGTGATATGAGACATGAAGGATATTTTCCTGAGTCAGCCTACTTCCTTTGTCTTCTCCCCACATATATGTAAAACAACTGCTAAAATCTCTGTCATTTCAAGTTAGCACTTTGACCATTTTTTGAAAAATTATTTTTATTTATTTGAATGGTGGGGGTGGGGAGAGGGAGAGGGAGGGAGGGGAAGGGAAAGAGGTGGGGAGAAGGGGAGAGAGGGAGAGGGAGACTTCATCCACAGGTTCACTCCCCAAATACCTGCAGTAGTCAGGGCTGTGCCAGGCCGAAGCAGAAGCCTAGAACTCATTCTGGGTCTCCCACATGGATGGAAAGGACCCTAATACCTAAGCCATCACTTGCCGCCCTGCAGGGTGCACATTATCAGGAAGCTGGAATTGGGAGTGGAGCTAGAACCCAAACCCAGGCACTTCCACAGGGGATGCGGGTGTCCCAAGTGGTGTCTTAACCACTGTGCCAAATACCTGCCCCACTTTCTACCATTTGAGGAAAAGAGTTCTCACATTTTAATTGTACTTGTTACTTTGAGATAATTACAGTTCAGATGCAATTGTAGGAATTAATACAGAGATCCCTTAGGCCCTTTCCCCAGTTTCACTCAGTGGTGACATCTTGAAAGTCATAGCACAGTGGTGTTAAAACCAGGATGTTGGCGTGGGTACAGGTCAGAACCTGGATTCCTACCCCCACCCCCTGCCTGGATCTCTCGTGTTACCTCTGTACAGCCACGCTCACTTCTCTCCACCCCCGTAGCCTCCCTAACCCCTGGCACCCACTAGTCTGTGCTTCATTTCTGCAGTTATTTCAGAAATTTCAGAAATGTTTTATTAGTGGAATCATAAAGTATGTAGCTTTCTGGAATTGGTTTTTTTTTTCCTCAGTATAATTCACTGGAGATTTATTATTTAGGTTTTTTGTTTTTTGCTTGTCAGGGAGAATCTTTATTTCTCTTTCATTTTTTTTCCAAAGAAATCTTTTATTTAAGGAATACAAACTTCATGCATTTCATAAGTACATCTTTAGGAATACAGTGATTCTTCCCACCATACCCACCCTCCCACCCACACTCCTACCCCTCTTCCTTCTCCCTCTCCCCATTCTCAGTCTTATTTTTTACTAAGATATATTTTCAATGAAAATATACACAGATTTAACTCTATATTAAGTAAAGAGTTCAACAATTTGTGTAAAAAAAACTTTCTCAACAGTCAAGGGCTGCTCAAAGTCATTGCACCTTGAAGTTAATTGTACTTTTTTTTTTTGATAAATTAACTTTAAAAAGCACCCAAAATGATAAATCTTTTTGTGCACTTAGAAATAACTATAACTTATCAGATATAAGAATATATTCCATATAATACATTAAAAGAAAGTAAGTCTTTGAGAACAAGTTTCATCATTAATTAAAGAAGCACCTAAGAAGACAAGCAATGGAGTTGCACATGTAGGCATAACTAAAACTAATGAGACATAAGAATGTTCTCCACTTAATACACTAAAATGAAATAAACCTTTGAGAGCAAGTTTTACTGTTAACTCTCATAATACAGCTCTTTAAGGACAGAGGTCCTGCATGGGAAGGTGGTGCATGGTGACTCCTGTTGTTAATTTAACAATTAACATTCTTATGTGTGACATCAGTGATCACCTGAGGCTTTTGACATGAGCTGCCTAGGCTATGGAAGCCTTTTGAGTCCACAAACTCTGTCAGGCTTTATACAGGGCCATAAGCAAAGTGGAAGTTCTCTTCTCCCCTCGGAGAAAAGTACATCTTTCATTGATGACCACTTCTTTCCACTGGGGTCTCACCCACAGAGGTGGTTCATGTAGGACATTTTTTGCCATAGCATCTTTGCTTTCCATGCCTGAAATGCTCTCATGGGCTTTTCAGCCAGACCAGAATGCCTTAGGGCTGATTCTGACGTCAGAGTGCTACTTAAAGAGATTGTCATTCTATGAGTCTGCTGTGTGGACTGCTTCCCATGCTGGAGCATTCCCTCCTTTTTAATTCTATTATTGTTACCAGACTCTTAATCCTATTTGTATGATAACTTTAACATTTAATTCTATCTGTATGATCACTTTGATGCTTAATCCTATCCATATGATCACTTTAACACTTAAAATACTATTGTTAACACCTAGCTTAAGGGGATTTGGGGTCCCATGGCAGGATTTTAAACTGTACCCCTAGAAGTGAATCTATAGGAATATAGCAGAACTATACAGCTTTACAGTTACAAACTTCATACACTTTATAATTACAACATTAGGAACATGGTGATTCTTCCCACTGTACCCACCTTCCAACCCAAACTCCCACCTCTCTTCCTCCTCCTCTTATTTCCACTCTTTTTTTTTTTTTTTTTACTAAGAACTATTTTCTCCTCCTCCTCTTCTTGTTCTTCCTTCTTTCTTTCTTCTTTCTTCTTTCTTCTTTGACAGACTGAGTTAGACAGTGAGAGACAAAGAGAAAGGTCTTCCTTCTGCTGCTTCACCCCCCAAATAGTTGTCACAGCCGGTGCACTGCGCCGATCCAAAGCCAGGAGCCAGGTGTGGGTGCAGGGCCCAAGCACCTGGGCCATCCTCCACTGCCTTCCTGGGCCACAGCAGAGAGCTGGACTGGAAGAGGAACAATCGGGACAGAATCTGGTGCCCCAACCAGGACTAGAACCCGGGGTGTGGGCGCCGCAGGTAGAGGATCAGCCCAGTGAGCCAAGGTGCTGGCCACTAAGATCTATTTTTTTTTTAAACTTTTATTTAATGAATATAAATTTCCAAAGTACAGCTTATGGATTACATTGGCTTTCCCCCCCACCCAATGACTTCCCTCCCACCCGCAACCCTCCCCTTTCCCGCGCTCTCTCCCCTTCCATTCTTATCAAGATTCATTTTCAATTCTCTTTATATACAGAAGATCATTTTAGTATACATTAAGTAAAGATTTCAACAGTTTGTACCCACATAGAAACACAAAGTGAAAAATACTGCTTGAGTACTCGTTATAGCATTAAATCACAATGTACAGCACATTAAGGACAGAGATCCTACATGAGGAGTAAGTGCACAGTGACTCCTGTTGTTGACTTTACAAATTGACACTCCTGTTTATGGCATCAGTAATCTCCCTATGCTCCAGTCATGAGTTTCCAAGGTTATGGAAGCCTTTTGAGTTCACCTACTCTTATCATATTTAGACAAGGTTATAGTCAAAGTGGAAGTTCTCTCCTCCCTTCAGAGAAAGGTACCTCCTTCTTTGAAGAGCTGTTCTTTCCACTGGGATCTCACTCGCAGAGATCTTTCATTTAGGTCATTTTTTTTTTTTTTTTTTTTTTTTTTTTGCCAGAGTGTCTTGGCTTTCCATGCCTGAAATACTCTCATGGGCTTTTCAGCCGGATCCACATGCCTTTAGGGCTGATTCTGAGGCCGGACTGCTTTTTAGGACATCCGCCATTCTATGAGTCTGCTTTGTAACTAAGATCTATTTTTAATTAACTTTATACCCATATGATTAAGTAAAGAGTTAAATAAAGAGTTCAAAAATATTATGAAAAAAAGCTGTTCCTCAACAGTCAAGACAGGGGCTGTTCAAAGTCATTGCTTCACAAAGTGTCAGTTTCACTTATACAGATTGCCTTTTAGGTGCTCTATTAGTTATCAGAGTTCAGGGAGACCCTATGGTATTTATCCCTTTAGGACTGGCTTATTTCACTAAGTAAGATGTTTTCTAGTTTGCTCATTTGCAACAAAATGGATCAGATTTCTTTTCTTTTTTTACTGCTGTATAGTACTCCTTGGTATACATATCCCATAATTTCTTTATCCAGTCTTCAGTTGATGGGCATTTTGGTTGATTCTGCCTGGGATGCTGACATCCCATATGGGCTCCAGTTCAAATCCTGGCTGTTCCACTTCTGATTCAGCTGCCTGTTAATGTGCCTGAGAAAGCAGTGGAAGATGGCCCAGGTCCTTGGGCCCTTGCCACCCAAGTGGGAGACCTGGAAGAAGCTTCTGACTCCTTGTGGTCGTTTGGGGATTGAACCAATGGATAGAAGAGCTCTTGGGTTCTCCCTCTCTGTCTGTAACTCTGCCTTTCAAAAAAAAAACTTCTAAAAAAGTTCTATTTTTGATTTATTGAGAAATTTCTGTACCATTTTCCATAATAGCCTCATAATTTGACATTTTTACTAATAGTGCACAAGGTTCAATTTTCCACATACCTACTAACACCTTTTTTTTTTTTTTTTTAATTGGCCATACCTGTGGGTGAGATGGTATCTTAGTTTGGTTTTGATTAGTGTTTCTCTACTGTTTAATGATATTGAATATCTTTTCATATGCTTATTGGACATTTGTTTATCTCCTTAGGAGAAATGTCTGTTCAAGTCCTTTGTACATGTCTAAATGAAGTTTGTTGTTCTTAAGTTCTGAGAGTTATTATGTTCTGGATATTAGCTCCCTATCAGATCTATGATTCTATGATTTTTCTTCCATTTTGTAAATTACTTTTTCACTCTGTTTCCTTTGCAGTTTAGAAGTTTATTATTATTATTTATTTGAAAGGCAGGTGACAGGGAGATAGAGAAGGAGATTTATCTGCTGGTTCATTCCCCAAATGGCTGCAATGGTTGGAGTTGGGCCAGGTGGAAGCCAGGAGCCTGTAGCTCTCATATGGGTGACAGGAGCCTAACTACGTGTATCATCTTCTGCTGTTTTCCCCGGGCTCATTAGCAGGGAGCTATACCAGTGGAGTGGCTGGGATGCAAATCGATGCTCATATGGGATGCAGGCCTTGCAGGCAATGGCTTAATCCTCTGCACCTCAGTGCTAACCCTGGTTTTTCAGTTTGATGTAGTCCTGTTTGTCTATTTCTGCTTTTATTGCCTGTGTTTTTTATGAATTTTGTAGAGTCTTCTTTTTTTCTTTTACTTACGTGTTTTTCTGTCTTATTTATCTTTTCAAAAAATAAATTCTTAGTTTTGTTGACTTTTTTCCTATCATTTTCTATTTCATTTGCTTCTGCCATCTAATCTTTATTTCCTTCCTTCTACTAACTTTGTGTTTAGTTTGTTTTTTTTTTCCAGTTCCTTGAGTGAAGTGAAAAGTTGTTGCTTTAAGATTTTTTTTTAATGAAGGCTTTTTTTTTTTTTTTTTTTTTAACTATAAATGTCCTTCACAGTACTGTTTTTGCCACATCCTTAGTTTTGGTATTTTGTTATTTTCATTTGTCTCAAGACATTTTATTTTTATTTAAAAAAATTTTAAAAATGATTTGTTTATTTGAAAGGCAGAGTTAGAGAGGTGGAAGCAGAGAGAGAGGAGAGAGGGAGAGAGAGATATGGATCTTACATCCACTGGTTCATTGCCAAAATGGCCAGGACTGGGCCAGGATGAAGTTAGGAGCTTCTTGAGGGTCTCCCATGTGGGTGCAGAGGCCCAAGCACTTGGGCCATCCTCTGCTGTTTTCCCAGGCCATTAGCAGAGAGCTGGGATGGTTAGTGGAGCAGCTGGGACTTGAACCAGCATTCATTTGGGATACTGGTGCTGCAGGCAGTGGCTTTACTTGCTACGCCACAGCACTGGCTCCAAGATAAGATAATTTCTTTTTTTGTTGTTAATTTATTTTTTAAGGAATACAAATTTTATAAGTACAACTTCAGAAATATAGTTATTCTTCCCACCATACCCATTCTCCCACCCATACTCCCACCCCACCTCCTCCCTCTCCCCTTCCCAGTCTCATTCTCCATTAAGATTTATTTTCAATTAACTTTGTACACAGAAGACCAACTCTATACTAAGTAAAGATTTCAACAATTTGCACACACACACAAAAACTGTTTGAGAACTGGTTTTATAGTTAACTCATAATACAACCCATGGAAGACAGAGGTCCTACGTGGGGAGTTAGTGTACAGTGAATCCTGTTGTTAATTTAACAATTAACACTCTTAATGTATGATGTCAGTGACCACCCGAGGCTCTTGATAGGAGTTGCCTAGGATATGGAAACCTTTTGTGTCCACAAACTCAGTATTTGGACAAGGCCATAAGCAAAGTGGAAGTTCTCTCCTCCCTTTAGAGAAAAATATCTCCTTCTTTGGCCACTTCTTTCTGCTGGGGTCTCACTCACAGAGATCCTTCATGTAGAACACTTTTTGCCATAGTGTCGTGGCTTTCCATGCCTGAAATGCTCTTATGGGTCTTTCAGCCAGACTAGGAAGACTTAAGGGCTGATTCTGAGGTCAGAAACTTACTTAAAGGGATTGTCATTCTATGAGTCTGCTGTGTGGACTGCTTCCCATGTTGGAACATTCTTTCCTTTTTAATTCTATTATTATTGCCAGACACTTAATCCTATTTATATGATCACTTTAACACTTAATCTTATCTATATGTTCACTTAACACTTAAAATGATCGCTTTAACACTTAAGATGGCCTTTTTTTCCACCCAGCTTAATGGGATTTGGGGTCCCATGACAAGTTTTTAAACTCTACCCTTAGAAATAAGTCTACAGGAAGGTATGTAGAACTATACAGCTTTACAAGTTACAAACTTCCTCCTCCCTCTCTTATTCCCATTCTTATTTTTTTACTGAGCTCCATCCTCAATTGACTTTATACACATAGGGTTAACTCTATGTTAAGTAAAGAGTTCAACAAACAGAAGAAAAAAATGAAAAAACAAAAATAATGAAACTGTTCCTGGACAGTGAAGACAAGGGCAACTAAGGTCATCCCTTCTTGAAGTGTCAATTTCACTTCTACAAATTTCATTTTAGGTGCTCTATTAGTTTTCACGGATCAGGGAGAAGATATGATATTTGTCCCATTGGGACTGGCTTATTTCACTAAGTATGATGTTTTCTAGATTCTTCCATTTTGTTGCAGATGATTGGAATTCATTTTTTTTTACTGCTGTGTAATATTCCATAGTGTACTTACTCCATACTTTCTTTATCCAGTCTTCAGTTGGTGGGCATTAAGGTTGCTTCTATGTCTTAACTATTGTGAATTGAACTGCAATAAACATAGGGGTGCATTTAACTCTTTTATTTACTGATTTCATTTCCCTTGGATAAATTCCCAGGAGTGGGATGGCTGAGTCATATGGTAGGTTTATATTCAGATTTTTGAAGTATCTCCATACTGTCTTCCATAGTGACTTTACCAGTTTACATCCCCACCAGTAGTGGATTAGGGTACCTTTTTCCCCACGTCCTCACCACCATTTGTTTGTTGATTTCTGTATGAAAGCCATTCTGACAGGGGTGAGGTGAAACCTCATTGTGGTTTTGATTTGCATTTCCCTGACAGCTAGAGATCCTGAACATTTTTTCATGTGTCTGTTGGCCTTTTGGATTTCCTCCTTTGAAAAATGCCTGTTAAAGTCCTTGGCCCATCTCTTAACTGGGAGGTTTGTTGTTGTTGAGTTTCTTGATCTCTTTATATATTCTGGCTATTAATCCTTTATCAGTTGCATAGTTTACAAATAATTTCTCCCATTCTTTTGGTTGCCTCTTCACATTGCTGAGTGTTTCTTTTGTAGTGCAGAAGCTTCTCAATTTGATGTAATCCTATTCGTCATTTTTTTAAAAGATTTATTTTATTTATTTGAAAGACAGAATTACAGAGAGAGGTAGAGACAGAAAGATCTTCCATCCCTGGTTCACTCCCTAGATGGCCGCAATGGCTGGAGCTACACCAATCCGAAGCCAGGAGCCAGGAGCTTCCTCCAGGTCTCCCACACCGGTGCTATCCCAGGCCATACCAGAGAGCTGGATCGGAAGAGGAGCAACCGGTACTAGAACCAGTGCCCATATGGGATGCCGGCGCTTCAGGCCAGGCTTTAACTCACTGCGCCACAGTGCTGGCTCCCTTTTGTCAATTTTGCCTATCATTTTCTGTGCCTCTGGGGTCTTTTCCAGGAACTGTCCATGCCAATGTCTTGTAGTGTTTCTGCGATGTTTTCTAATAATTTGATGGTGTCAGGTCATAGATTTAGATTTTTAATCCATTTTGAGGGATTTTTGTGTAAGGTATAAGGTAGGGATCTTGCTTCATGCTCTGCATGTGGAAATGCAGTTTTCCCAGCACCATTTGTTGACAAGACTTTCCTTGCTCCAGGGATAGGTTTTAGCTCCTTGGTCGAATATGAGTTGATTGTAGATGATTGGATTGATTTCTGGTGTTTCTATTCTGTTCCATTGGTCTATCCATCTTTTTTTGTACCAGTACCAGGCTGTTTTGATTATAACTGCCCTGTAGTATATCTTGAAATCTGGTGTTGTGATGCCTCTGGCTTTGTTTTTGTTGTGTAAGATTGCTTTAATTATTTGAGGTCTCCTGTGTTTCCATATTAATTTCAGCATCATTTGTTCTAGATCTGAGAAGAATGTCTTTGATATTTTGATTAGTATCACATTGAATCTGTAAATTGCTTTTGGTAGTATGAACATTTTGATACTGATTTTTCTAATCCATAAACATGGAAAAATTTTCCCTTTTTTGTATCTTCTTAAATGTTTTGTAATTCTTATCATAGGTATCTTTGACATCCTTTTAAAAATTTATTACAAGGTATTTAATATTTTTTGTAGCTATTGTGAATGGGATTGATCTTCAAAGCTCAATCTCAGCCTTGGCATTGTCTGTGTATACAAAGGCTGTTGATTTTTGTGTATTGATTTTTTTATCCTGCTACTTTACCAAACTCTTCTATGATTTCCAGTCATCTCTTGGTGAAGTGTTTTGGATCCCCTATATATAGAATCATGTCATCTGCAAATAGGCATAGTTTGACTTCTTCCTTCCCAATTTGTGTCCCTTTGACTTCTTTTTCTTGCTCGATGGCTCTGGCTAAAACTTCCAGGACTATATTGAATAACAATGGTGAGAGTGGGCATCCCTGTCTGGTTCTTTCTTCAAATTAGGGAAGTTTTCTGTTATCTTTTCTGTCTTTCCACACCTTCAGGAACTCCTAGAAACTGTGTGTTGGGTCATTTGATAGTATTCTGCAGATTCCCAGCAGTGCTTTTTAGTTTTCTAATTTTCTCTTTGTGCTTTTGGTTTAACTGTAAAGTTTCCTGTGCTTTGTCTTCTAAGTTGGATATTCTTTCTTCTGCCTCACCAATTCTGTTGTTGAGGCTTTCCTTCCACTGCATTTATCTGTTCTATTGAATTCTTCATTTCAAAGACTTCATTTTGATTTCTCTTTAAGATCTCAATTTCGTGGGAGAAATTTTCTTTCATGTTATGTATGGATTTCAGTAGTTCATGCATTTGCTTCTGATTACTTATGTGTAATTTTTGATAAATTGTTTGAATTCCATTTCTGGCATTTCTTCAATCCCATCATCTTCAATTTCTAGTATTGAAGTGTTGTGTTCTTTCAGGGATGCCATTTTGTCTTCCTTATTCTTGTTTCTTCAGTTGGTGCGTTTGATATTTGACATTTGTCGTTATACTCATTGGTTTCTTCTTTGTTTTTTCACTGTGGCAGATTTTATCCCTGTACTATGCCTCTGTCGATAAGTGGAGTGTATGCTTTCAAGGAATATCTGGAGACCATGGTGCCTGTGGCCGGGGAGCTCTGTTCAGTTCTCCAGGGTGAAGGGCATGTGTAAGGTGACACACCCAGATTTGGCAAAATAAATCACTTTTATTTATTTATTTTTTATCAGAAGGGAGGTTTATTTTGTTCAGCTTAACTCCTCTCCTCAAAGGAGACCAGTGCCTGAGTGCTAGCCTCTGTGTGTATAATATTTGTCTGCTCTGCCCCAAGGATCACACAAAGGATCTGTGCAGTCTCAGTGGAAGTTCAGATTCCCCAGAAATGTCGCTCACCAGGTAACCAGGGGGAGGAGGACACAACCTTCTCCCCCCTCCCCCTCCCCTCCTCCCTCCTCCCCCTCCTCCCTCCTCCCCCTTCTCCCTCCTCCCCCTCCCCTCTCCTCCTCCCCCTCCCCCTCCCCTTCTCCCTTCTCCCCCTCCCCCTCTCCTCTTTCCTCCTCCCCCCTCCCCCTTCCCCTCCTCTCCCCTCCCCTCCCCCCTCCCCTCCCCTCCCCCCTCCCCTCCCTCCTCCTTCCTGGTACACTATCCCCCACGGAGCTCCAAGCCAGGTTCCCTCTAGGCTCTTCCTGCAGCTTTATTGCCAGTGGTTTGGGATGCTGCAGTCTGGTCTCGCCTCACTCTCTAACGATGATGCGTAGGCTGCTGGGGTCCTGAGTTGTGGGTCTCTGTGCCCTCCACATAGGGCCACTGTGTTCCTCTAATTTGTGTAAAGCTTCCTCTGCAGGTTTCTCTATAACTCTTCCCTGAGACTGCACTCTCTCCACTTTTTAAAAACTATGTTCTTGTAGACTAGAGCAGTGAGCTTCCTCCTTACTCCACCATCTTGGAAGCTCTCAAGACAAGATAATTTCCCTTGTGATTCTTCTTTATGCCATTGATTTTGTTTAATTTCCACATACTTGTTATTTTTCCAGTTTTTCTTTTACTATTGATTTATGGCTTCATTCATTTTATTTACTTGAAAGTCAGAGTTACACAGAGAAGGAGAGGGAGAGAGGCAGAGAGAGGGAGAGGTGTCTTCCATCTGCTGGTTCACTCCCCAGATGGCCGCAGTGGCGGCTTCTGGGTCTCCCACATGGATGCAGAGGTCCAAGGACTTGGGCCATCTTCTGCTTTCCCAGGCCATAGCAGAGAGCTGGATTGGAAGTGGAGCAGCTGGGACTTGAACCAGTGCCCATGTGGGATGCCGGCACTGCAGGTGGCGATTTTACCCTCTATACCACAGCACTGGCCCCGGCTTGTTCTTTGTGGTTGGAAAGTAATACTTGATATGATTTCAGTCCTAAATTTATAAGTGGGCTAAGTTGTGATCTTAGAGAATATTTCACATATACTTGAGAAGTATATTCTACTGTTGTTTTGATTATCTCATAATTGTAACTTGGTTCAATTGTTCTATAATTTTGTTCAAGTCCTTTGTTTCTTTATTGATCTTCTGCCTGTTTTTTATTTCGACGGGCAGAGAAAGGGAGGGATGGAGGGAAGGGCAGGCTGTCAGAGAAGCAGAGAGCTCTGATCTGCTGGTTCACTCTCAGTGCCTGAATTGGGTTGAGGCCAGAGCCATTAGCTGGAACTTACCAGGTCTCCCATGTGGGTGGAGGAACTTAATTACTTGCACCATTGCCACTGTTTGCTGGGGTGCGCATTGGTGGGAAGCTGAAAGCTGAAATCTGCCTCAGAAATCGAATCCAGACATTGTGATGTGGTACTGTGAGTACACAAGGCTAAATGTCCACTCTGCTATTTGTTTTCTCCCAGCTTGATCTTTTCCTTGCTGAATGGATGCACAGTAACCATTCACCTATTGAAGGATGTATAGATTGGGTCCAGTTTTCCACTGTTAAGAATAAGGCTATTATAAGTATTTGTGGGGGCTGTCGCCGTGGCACAGTGGGTTAAAGCCACCACCTGCAGTGCAAACATCCCATCTGGGCACCAGTTCTAGTCCTGGCTGCTCCTCTTCTGATCCAGCCCTTTGCTATGGCCTGGGAAGGCGGTAGAAGATGGCCCAAGTCCCTGGGCCCCTGCACTCATGTGGGAGACCTGGAGGAAGCTCCTGGCTCCTGACTTTGGATCGGCTCAGCTCTGGCTATTCTAACCATTTGGGGAGTGAACCAGTGGATGGAAAACCTCTCTGTCTATCTCTCTCTGTAACTCTGTCCTTCAAATAAATAAAATAAGTCTTTAAAAAAATAAGTATTTGTGGACAAATTTTTGTGTAAACAAATTTTCATTCCTCTGAGATGAATGCCCATAAATGCAGTTGCTGGATCATGAAATGGTTGTGTGTTTAACTTGTAACGAAACTGCCAGTTTTCTGTGGCATTTTACATTTCCACCAAAAATGTGTGAATGATCTAGTTTCTCCAAATCTTCTGCAGCATTTGCTGTTGTCACTTTTTTGTATTAGCTATTCTAATCTGTGTGTAGTTGTCATATGTCATTGTGGTTTTAATTTATATTTCCCTAATGGGTAATGACATTGAACAATTTTTATATGCTTATTTTCTACCGGTATATCTTATAGTCCTTTGTTGGTATGTGGTTTGCAAATATTTTCTCCTAGTCTATAGCTTGGTTTTAAATCTTCTTAACAGAGTCTTTCACAAAGCGTGTTTTTACTTTTGAAGACAACTAGTTCATAAGGTTGTCCTTTTATGGGCCATGCTTTTGGTATCTTGTGGCTCTTTGCCTTGCTTAGAGCCTGAAAATGTTCTCTATTTTGCTTCTAGATTATATGTAGTTTTACTTATTACATTCAAGTCTTAGATGCAGTTTATTTAACTTCTACATGGGATGGAATATGAGATTCAGCAAATGGTTACCTCTGTATCATTTATCCAAAAAATCATCTTTCTTCTATTAAATTGTGTTTAAACCTTTATTAAAATAAAACTTGGGCCTGTTTATGTGTGCCTTTTTTTCTTCTGTGTTCTCCATTGACCTATGTATCTATCTTTCCATTAATTACTGTAGTTATAAAATATAAAATCTTAAAAATCAGGTAGAATGATTTTTTCCCATTTTCTTTTTAAAAATTGTTTGAAGTATTTTAGTTCTTTTGTTTCTTTGTAGAACTTTTAGAATCTTGTGTGTGCTGAATCTTGTTGGGATTTTAATACGAATTATGGTAAATCTATGTCAATTTGGAATGAATGAGCACCTCTGTAGAGTCTTCCAATTCATGACCCTGATACTGTTAGATTCTTAATTTCTTTCATCAGCGCTTTTATGTTTTTAGCAGATACAGTCCCATAAATGCTCTGTTCGATTTTCACCTAAGTAGGAGGGTAAGTCTACTTTTTGAGTAATTGTAAATGGCATTTTGAAAATTTTGGGCTGAGGCCAGAGCCATGATTATGTCCTTTCTGATTTATATCTCGTTTTCTTGCCTTATTACACTTACAGCACTGTGCTAAGTTAAGAGTGGCCAGAGCACATGGGCTGACCTTGTTCTTCACATTTGAGGAAGAGCACTTAGCTTTTCTCATTAAATATGCAGGGTATAGGGTTTTTCAGATGCTCTTTATCAGGTTAAAGAAGTGAAGTTGCCCTCTGATTCCTTAGGACTGTTTTTGTTGTTTTTACAATTGGTGAATGTTGAATTTTCTAAAAAATCTTTTACATTGATATGATCAACTGATTTTGTTTCTGTAGCCTGTTAATATGGTGGATTAATTGACCAATTATTGAATATTAGGTCAGCTTTGTATCTGTAAAATGAATTCCACTTGATTATGGCATATAACTCCTTTTCTATAATGTTCAATTCTATTCATAATCTGTTCAGGAATTTTTCATCTATATTAATGAGGAATGCTAGCTAGCCTTAGTTTCCTTTTTTGTTTGATTTTGCTATCAGGATAGTACTAGTTTTATAAAATAAGTTAGGAAGTATTCTATTGTATTGGAAGAGTTGGTATATAATTCATGTTTTTCATGTTCTTTAAACGGTAATATTCTGTATTGAAGCCTGGATATTTCTTTTGGCAGAATTTAAATATTCTTTTAATGTTCTCAATGGTTATAGGACTTTTCAATTGATTATTTCATGTTGGATGAATTGCGGTAGATATGGTTTTCAAGAAATTGCCCTATTTCATCTAAATTATCAATTTATGTGGGTGGAGTTCATAATATTTCCTTGTTATCCTTTTAAAAATATATTAGATAATAGATAAAATACATGTATGCTCCCATCTGCTGATTTACCCCAAATTCTCACGACAGCTAAGACTGGGCCAGGCCAAAGCCAGGAGATGGGAACTCAATGCAGATCTCTGTGGATGGCAGAGACTTTCCAGGGTCTGCATTAGCAGGAAGCTGGAATCAGGAGCATAGCTGGTTATTGAACCCAAGTATCTGACATGGGATGCTTAATCCCCAGGAATGTTAATGCCCACTCCTGTTTTTTTTTTTTTTTTTTAATTAAAGAGTTATTTATTTATTTGAAAGTTAGCCATTCCCCAAATGGCTGCAGTGGCTGGAGCTGAGCTGATCCAAAGCCAGGAGCTTCTTCTGGGTCTCCCATGTAGGTGCAGGGGCCCAAGCATTGGATCATATTCTGCTCTTTCCCCAGGCACATTGGCACGGAGCTGGGTTGGAAGTGGAGCAGCCAGGACTCAAACCTGCTGCCAGGATGGGATGCCCAATTAGACAGTGTTTTTGAGTTTGTATCCTAGCTGATTTTCTGTCTAGTTGTTCTGTTGGTTATAGAGAGAAGGGTGTTGAAGTATCCAATTATAATTGTCTATTTCTCCTTTTCTATCAGTTTTTTTTACATATTTTGAAGCTTTGTTATTTGATGCACACACATTTGATTTTTTAAAAAAGATTCATTTATTTGAAAGACAGAGTTAGAGAGAGAGAGGTAGAGACAGAGAGAGGACATTTGATTATAATAACTTCTTGGTAGGCTTGACCCATTTGTGATTATATAATGCCCATTTCTATCTCTGGTGAATTTATTTGTTTAGGTGTATATTTCATCAGCTATTAATGTAGCTGTTCCTGATTTCCTTTGACTAATGTTGGCATGATCTTTTTCAATCCTTTTATTCCTCATTTGTGTGTGTGTGTGTGTGTGTGTGTATTTAAGATTTACTATTTGAAAGGTAGGGAGAGAGATTCTGTCTTGTTACTCCTCAGATGGTCACAATGGCTGGCAGGGACCCAAGTACATGGGCCCTCCTCTGCTACCTTCCCAGGTGCATTAGCAGGGAGCTTGATCAGAAGTGGAGCAGCTGTGATTCTTATTGGTGCTCTGATATGGGATGCTAATGTCACAGATGATGGCTTAACCCATTGTGCCACTATGCTAGATGCAGTATATCTTCATTTGAAGTGAGTGTTTTGTTGGCAGCTTTGTTTTAGTTGGGATTTATATTTTTATTTAAGTTGGGATTTATATTTTTATTTAGTTGGGATTTATATTTTTATTTAAGTTGCTACCATAGGTGATGGCTAA
The DNA here is from genome assembly GCF_964237555.1 of Oryctolagus cuniculus. Taxonomy (NCBI): domain Eukaryota; kingdom Metazoa; phylum Chordata; class Mammalia; order Lagomorpha; family Leporidae; genus Oryctolagus; species Oryctolagus cuniculus. Next base: position 34,401,724 of record NC_091446.1, read on the forward strand.
AGATAAAAATAAAAAGCCCCTTGGAGGCCGGCGCCATGGTTCACTTGGCTAATCCTCCACCTGCGGTGCCGGCATCCCATATGGGTGCCGGGTTCTAGTCCCGGTTGCTCCTCTTCCAGTCCAGCTCTCTGCTGTGGCCCAAGAGGGCAGTGGAGGATGGCCCAGTGCTTGGGCCCCTGCACCCGCATGGGAGACCGGGAAGAAGCAACTGGCTCCTGGCTTCGGATTGGCTTAGTTCCGGCCGTAGTGGCCATTTGGGGAGTGAACCAACAGAAGAAAGACCTTTCTCTTTCTCTCTCTCTCTCTCTCTCTCTCTCTCTCTCTCTCTCTCTGTCTATAATTCTACCTGCCAAAAAAAATAAAAGTCCCTCATATCCCCACCCTGGTCACTTCGTTGTTCCGAGGGAGTAGACTTCCATCTCAGGGCTGCTATGCTGATCCTAGAGCCATGGGTGAGCTGTTTTCAGTCCTTCTTGACCTCTGACCCTTTTCTCAGCTGCTCTTTCCACTGAAGTGAGCCAAAAATGTCTGCAGACCCAGCCTCTGAAGTCCTCCTCTGGGAGATGGGCTCAAGAGGAGTTTCTCCTTATGTTCTGAAGACCCCTTGGCTCCCTATAGGTGTGCTGTTTTGGCCACCTTGTCACCCGGCTGTAACATCCCTGGGGGACCAGCACTGAAGGCCTAAAATAGTGGGAGAAAATATTATACATTCAGGAAAGTGGTACATGCTAGTTCTGAGTGTGACTCGGGGAGGAACAAGGACTAGGAAACTTGTGTGAAGTATAATTACTCCAAAGGAATTGTATTTCTTTTTAATTGATATCATATTTATACTTATGGAGTACAGTATTATAATTAATACATGTTTACAATGTGACATCAGAGTAATTAGCATTTCCCTCTCCTTAAAAATTATATGTTAGGGATCTTCAAAGTCTTTTCCGTTAGTTATTTTGAACTGTCTAATCAATTGTTGTGGACTATAGTTACTTAGTTGTGCTGTATATAACATAACTGCTTCCACACCTGCCCCTCAATGTGTTCCATTATCTACCCTCTCACTGTGTCCCCTCTCTCAGTTCTTCCAAGCCTTTAGTGATTTTTATTCTCCCCATTCTCTGTGGTCAACTTTTTAAGTTTCTACAAACTAATGAGGACATGTGGTATTTGTCTTTCTTGCCTGGTTCATTTGTGTAACATAAAGTCCTCTAGTTCTGTCCATGTTGCTGAAAATTACAGCACTTTATCCTCTTTTATGGCTGAATTATATTCCATTCTGTATAAACACCATATTTTAATAAACCAGCTGCTTGTCAGTAGACATCTCAGTTGATTGCACATATTAGCTATTGTTGATTACTATGATAAATATAGATGTGTAGGTATCTGATACAATGATTTCATTTCCCTTGGACATATACCCGTAGTGGAATTACTGGCAGTTCTATTTTCAGTTTTTGAGAAATCTCCAAATAGTTTTTCCCTAGTGGCTGTACTAACTTAAATTCCCACCAACAGTGTATGACAGTTCTCCTTTCTCTGCATCTTTGCCAGCACTTGTTATTTTTGTCTTTTTGATGATAGCCTAACTGTACTAAGATAATATTTTGATTTGCATCTCCCTGATGATTGGTGATGTTGAGCATATTTTCATCTACTTGGTCATTTCTGTATCTTCTTTTGAGAAATGTCTGATCATTTGCCCATTTTAAAATCAGATTATTTGTGTTTATGATGTTGAGTTCTTTGAATTCCTAATTTATGCTGAGCATTAACCTCTTGTCAGATGAATAGTTTGCAACTATTTTCAACCATTCTGCTGTCTCCTCTCTGTTAATTTGTTGCTGTGTTGTGCATTAGTTTCTGATTTGCTATAATTCTATTTGTCTAGTTTTGCTTTAGGGATCCTATCCAAAAACTTGTCTATCCCAATGTCTTTAAGTGCTTCCTCTGTTTTCTTCTAATAGTTTCATTAGTTTTAGGTCAATGAGTTGAATTTGGTTAAACTATATTTTGGTATTAAAACTGTAAAGAGTGGGTTTTAGAACAATGCATTTACTTCCATTTTCTAACCCTCAACACATTTTCTGTAGAGACTCAGTTGTGTATCGTATGTTCTGGAACCTTGTCACTGTAGAATTCTTTCATTACTATTATGTATACAAATGAGAATCTTCTTCTCCATTTGCTATGCAGATTTTGGTCCTAATTATTTTTTCAGATATTGTAGTGACATGGCAATATCTTATAGTCTAAGGTCTAAGACTTTGGGTTTTAGGCTATTATTTTTGAATTAAGTGTATTAATGTGTCAAGTGAGGTAAAGGATATTGAAAGTGCTTTATAAATTGTCCAGTGGTATAAAGATACTGTCATTATATGTAAATAGCAAATTATTTTTTCTTCCTCATGGAAATTCTTTCCAAGGCTATTTGTTAGAAGAATGTGTGATGGTCTTGTGGTTTGGGTTTGTCATTTTTAGTGTTCCCTTGGTGGCTTCCAGACATAACATACACCAAAGAAGAGGAAAAATTCTTCCCAAGAACATTCCATGGTCTGATCTTGATTTTAAAATAGTTCTAAATGTAATAGAAAAAAGATTCATCAAAAATAGTGTAATGCATTTATAACAGTGCAAGTTCCAAGCTCAAGAGTCTGAGGACAGGGCTGAGGAGGTGTGCCAGAGAAAGACCATGGTTAACACAACTCAAGGTGGCTTCAACACCTGCTCTGGAAGGCTCCCACGGTTCCTTGCAGGTGGAGGGAGAAAAAGGCAGAGACAGCTGGAGCCGCCAGGCCAGGCGGAGGAGGCTGCTTTCTGTCCCCACAGCTGCTGCAGGCAGGGAGGATCAGCTGGTGGGTCTTTCTACTTAAATGTTGACCTTCTTGGGCAGCAGTAAAGCATGCCATTCAGTGGGAACCTTGTCCTCCATTGTGCAAACAAGGTTGGAATCAGGAAAACCCCTGAGCCTTCATTGCAGTAAGTGACTCCGCACGCTTGAAGGCCTCAGGAGGCTGTTTCAGGGAGGGAGGAGGAGGAAACAGAGGGAGGAGTAATTTGGCGAAAATTACACAGGGAGAAACATCTGCCTCAATTTTCTTTTAAACATGGAGTGTGAACTAATTACAAAGGGTGTGTGGGAAGTGAGTGAATAAATGTAATTGGTCTAATTCATTTGCACCTGCTTGTATCCTTTTGGCAGGAGCTGGGTGGGCTGGAGACATAGCCTGTTCCTCTGGGCCGGCAGCCTGCTCACAGACACGCACTCCCTGCTGCACCGATTTTCAATTTTTGGCACTGCCAACAGCCCGCCTGGTGTTTGCTTTTGGTATCACTGGGCACACTGTCCCTAGCGCATGGTGGCTTCTGAAGCAGCAGCCAAGGTGAACGGGAAGAGGTGGCCTGTCCATGTCCCTGCATGGAGGCTGCTGCCCCCGGGGACCCTGAGGACGGGCAAAAGCAGGGAGCAAGGAGTGAGGAGGAAGAGGCACTGAATCCATGGTGCAGTGTTCACTCTCTCACCTGGTGATGCCCGCTGAGCTCCGATTCTGGCTCAGGCCAGGTAGTACAGTGGAGAACAAGACAGGCCAAGTCCCTGCCCGCATGGGACTGACTTTTGGGGGCTTAGTGAAGGGGGGAGTGGGGCACAGACCACACAGAAATGAGTTACAGGTGTAGTACATGGGGAGAGCGTGAGTTGGGGTGCAGAATGATGGAGGGGGGCAGGGAGCCATCTGTGAGCAGAGACCTGAATGCAGCGCAGGGGCCGTGGTGATGCTGGGGCGGGAGGGAGGGGTGGGGAGTGCAGGGGCCAGGACTGCACCAGAGAGAGCAGGTCCCTTGGTGCAGGTGGCTGAGAGTGACAGCCCAGAGGTAAATGATGCAGCCAGTCAGTCATGCTGTGGAGCAGAGGGTGGCGAGAAGAGGCCAGATGCTTCCTGCCTTGAGCCCAGGCAGCAGAGGCCTCCTGCCACTGCAAAAGGAGCCCAGAGGGAAAGAGGCCCCGCAGCACAGCAGTGCCTGCCTGGTCCTGTACCGGGGCTCCTAGAGTTGCAGGAAGCAGGTGTGGGAGGCAGGGCACAGCCTGCCGAGCCCCAGCCCCTGGCCTGAACGCTTGATGGTGTGCAAGGCACTTGTGTGTTTCATCCCTGCTGCCGCCCTGGGAGCAGAGCTAGTGGAGCCAGGTCTTGTTCCGCCCGTCTGTGTTACAGGTGAGGCCTGAGCTGCTTCTAGGGGCCAAGGAAAGCTGTTGGAGATAGGATCAGGAGTGAGGGACACCGGCTTCTGCTTGGGCAAGGTCCGCGAGCGGCCTGGAGCGGGGGCTGGGGCGGAGAGCTTAGTGGTCAGCTTGCGGTCACATTTTTCTCTGACTCAGTGTTGTTTGTGTGACTTACACAGAGGTAGAGCGTTCCTGGTCCAGGGGACGAGGCTGACAAGTAGTTGTATTACCAAAACTATCTGGAAACATGGCCTCTGTGTGGAGGTAGCCGAAAGGCACTGCCTGTGTGGGGCTCCGGCCTTTGCTGGGTGGAGGGGCGTGGTGAAGTCGTCGGTAACTTTTGACAGGTCCTAATGAGTTACCGAACATTCTTTACAGCTTAGAGCATTCGCAGCCTCCAGGCGGCCTCGTCATCGACAAGGAATCTGAAGTTTACAAGATGCTGCAGGAGAAGCAGGAGTTGAATGAGCCCCCGAAGCAGTCCACATCATTCCGGGTCCTGCAGGAAATCCTGGAGTCCGAGGAGAAAGGTAAGGGGCGCTCCCTGTGGCCAGAGACTCTGTTCACAGGAGGTTGGAGGGGCAGTCTTTGCTGACGGCGCAGGGGGTGCGGAGTGCTCTGGAAGGGGGGAGCTTTTAGAATGCCAGAGATTCCTGCAGAGAGAAGGGGCAGAGAGCTGTCCTCCCCACCACACCTCCCTGCTACAGAGGCTCCACTCCTGCTGACACCCTGACTCAGGTGCACGGGGCAGGCTGGGATTCCATTAGTCTGTCCCTGGGCCATCGGTTTGGTCTGGGCTCACACACTACACCTCTGCGGGGGTGATGACAAGTAGCCCAGGGGAGCCTGGCGCCCACTTTCCCTTTGGGACCCTATGTGTGTTCCAGCTTTGGGGCGGATGGCCTCTGGAGGTCCTGGGAGCCCCCGTGCCCTGTGTGGCCATGCCCTCACCCTGGATGTTTCTAGGCCAGTTTTCTCATCTGTTCATATTGGATAATTTTTCTTCTGTGATTCTCATGAGGATCAACTGTGCAAAAGCACCGTATTGGCCTGTATTCTGTGGATATAACAAAATGCATGAAGCTGGGTGTTTACAAAGGAAAGAGGCATCTTCAGGCTGCATTTTTGGAGGCAGACGGTTGAAGGCCAGGTGGCCCCACTGGTTCAGCGTGTGATGAGGGTGCGCAGCGGCAGGAGTGCATTCAAAAGAGTTCTCAGGGTGAGACAGGAAGCCAGAGAGGGATTCAGGACCAAGCTTGCTCTGTAACATCCCTGTGGCTGGCGCACAGACAGAGCGTCCTAATTCTCGTGATGTTTGAAACCTCAGCAGGAGGCTCCTGGGTCAGCCTTAGCTTGTCCATGGGGAGAACTCAATGCCTGCGGCCTCCCCAGGGCCACCTCTGTGGCTCTGCAGGTGTGAGGACACGACTGTTCTCATGGCAGACACCACGTACTGTGGATTTGTTATGAGGAGGTTCAGGCGCATAGTGGTGAAGTACCTTCATTTAATAGCCACCACAGGGCAGGAGACACGTGGGGCTGTTTTCCTTCTCCTGAAGGTGACCTGTGTATTCCCAGCCCTCGGTTTCTCTTACTCCATTTGCTACTCATCAGTGCCTCTTGGGCGTCTCAGGATCTGCCATTTCCGGCATTGGGTTTTGCTGGTTCCTGGTGCCTGTGATGCCTGGTCGTCCACACTCTTTGTTCCTGTCCCTCACTGGAGACCTGCCTTCTGCTCTCTTCTCCCTCCTGTGCCTGGCGATTCTCACAGTGAGAGAGACCTGCCCCAGCTGGGGAGCTGTGCCCTGGAAAGGTGCCCGCCCTCCACAGCTCCCCCGGTCGAAGAAGACTCGGCTTTCAGCCTGAGCTGCCACATGCCACACCTGCACTTCCTCCCCATTTGTGCAGGTTCTTCAGAGAAAGTGGCCATATTTCCCTTAGTTTCCATGGATGTAAAGTACTTTTCTGCTAAGAGAGACATTGCTCTCATAGCTATTTCCTCTTTGCCTGGAGTACCTGTGTGGTTGGCAATTTATGACCCACATTTTTCACTAAGTTCCAGTATTAGGCTTGACTGACAGATGAGTTGGGGCCAGCCCTTGAGGAAGGCAGTTTGGGCAGGTGTGAGAAACCATGACTTATTTTACTCCAAGTGGATGTGAAACCGCAGAGGCAGTCAGTCCATCGCAGCCCACACTAAGACTTGGCTCTGTGGAGCTCATCCGGGCTCACGGAGGAGGACCTGCACGTGGAGCTGCAGCTTCCCATGTTCCGTGGAGTTGAAAGTCCTTCCATTCTGGGATCCATCAGCCAAACCCATTGCTGCCAGTCTCAAGGTTCCTTCGTGGCCCTAGGTGGCAGCCGGTGCTCCAGCCACCGTGCTCACTTCCAGGCAGGGGGAAGGAAGAAGGCAGATGGGAATACTTTCAGATTAGCCAGCCATCTTCCCAGAAATCCCACACTACTCTTCCATTTCCACTTTATAGTCACATGGCCACACCCAGTTACACAGCAGTCTGGGAATTTTAATCTCCTAGGGTGGTGTTGTCTTCAAGGAGAATTAAGAATTTGCTAAAAAGGAAGATGGCAATGGCAAATCTTGATGCTTTCCTCTTACCAGGTACTTGCATTAAATTTTCAGTGAATGCACCAGGACAAATTCCAGTCAAAATACTATCACATGTAGAAGGCTCTCTGGGGTTCTTTGAGAGGAAGTGGTCAGAGCTTAGGGCAGTGGCTCTGAGAGACAGTGACTGTCATTGGGAACAGCCTGTGGCTAAGGAAGAATGCTGGCATCTGCCTCTGGCTGCTGTGAGCGCCCTGGGAAGCTGCTGTCTCAGTGAGGTTATTTAAAGGGCGAAGGGAAGCTGTGTGTGGGGTGGGCCAGGTGCAGAGTCAAGGAGGCCCTGGAAGGAAGCGGGGCTGCAGCAGGCTTTGGTGACAAACTTCAGACAACTCGGCGCGGGTTGTCTCATTTTGGGTGAACCAGGAGAAAGGGCCCCAAGTTCTTTAAATCTCATCTTGTTCTACATCAAATTGTAAAATGTGTAGGCACATGGAGTCTTTTTTTTTTTAGTATCATAGTGAATACACATGACATAAAATTTACCATGTTAACTGTTTTTAATTGTACAGTTCAGTGACATTAAGTACATTTGTGTCATTTCCCTACCATTCATCTCCAGAACTCTTCTCATCTTGCAAAACTGAAACTCCATATCAGTTAGCGCTGTCTCCTCCCTGCCTTTGCTGGCCTATTCTGCTTGCTATGAATTTGAATACTTCAGATACTTCACTCGAGTGGAATCATTCAGCGTTTGTCCTTTTGACTGGCTTAGTTCACTTAGCATAACGTCCTCAAGATTCATCCATTTTGTAGATTGTCAATTTCTTTTAAAAGTGCAGTATTCTGTTGTATAGACTTATGACATTTTATTCATCTGTTCATAAGATGGAGACTTTTTATTTGAAAGAGTGAGTATACTCCCATCTACTAATTCACACCCCAAATGTCTGAAACAACTGGGACAAGGAACTCAATGTAGATCTCTCGCATGGGTCACAGGGAGCCAGCATTGGGAGCAGAGTCAGGGTCTGAACCCAACTGCTCTGATATGGGATGTGGTATCACAACTGTTGGCTAAGTGGCTTTGCCACGTGCCCCAGAAGGAGACTTTTTTTTTAAAGTTTTTATTTAATGAGTGCATTTTTTCATAGATACAAATTTAGGAATACAGATGTTCTTTCCCCCATACCCACCCTTCCCCCACCTCCCTCTCCCATCTCCTTCATTATGGTTCATTTTTAGTTTGACTTTATATACAGAGGACCAACTCCATGCTAAACATAGACTTCAACAGTTTGCACCCATGCACACATACAACATATAGAGTACAGTTTGGGAACAAATTTTGCAGTCGATTCTCCTAGTACAACTCATTAGGGATGGAGGTCCTAAATAGGGAGCAGGTGCACAGTGACTTCTATTGCTCCTTTAATAATTGACACTGTTATTTATGACATCAATGATCATCCAAGGCTCTTGCCATGGGCTGCCAAGGTTATGGAAGCCTTTTGTGACCATAGACTCCATCGGTATTTGGACCCGGCCACCAGCAAAGTAGATGTCCTCTCCTCCCTTCAGAGAAGAGTACAGCCTTCTTTGATGACTCTTCCTTTCCACTGAGGTCTCACAGAGGTCCTCCATGTAGGATATTTTTTGCCAGAGTCTTGGCTTTCCATGCCTGAAATGCTCTCACAGGTCTTTCAGCCTGACCAGGAAACCTCAAGGGCTGATTCTGAGGTCAGAGTGCTATTTACAGTGAATGTCATTCTAGGAGTCTACTGTGTGGACTGCTTTCCATATTGGACTTTCCTTCCTTTTTAATTCTATTAATATCAGGCACTTGATGTTATTTATATGATCACCTTTACACTTAAACCCATCTATATGTTGACCTAAACATTTAATATGATCATTTTAACAGTTAAGATGGCATTTATACCACTGCTTTTTTGGGTTTGGAGTCCCAAGACAAGTTTTTAGGATATACCCTTAGAAGTAAGTCTGTAGGACTGTATGAAGAACTGTACTGCTTTACAGTTAAAGACTACTTCCTCCATCTCTTATTCCCCCTCTTACATATGATTAACTCTGTTATATGAAGAGTTGAGGATATAGTACGAAGAATAGAAAAGAAAACAGAAAAAAAGCCAAGAAGGATACACAAAATAAAAAGTAACAGTGATAAACTGTCCCTTGACAGGTCAAGGCCTGTTTAAGTAATTGATTCTAAAGTTTTAATTTCACTTCTATAACTTTCATTTTAGGAGCGCTATTAATTCTCTGAAACCAGGGAGAACATATGGTATTTGTCTCTTTGGGACTGGGTTATTTCACTAAGTATGAGGTTTTCCAGATTCCTCCATTTTGTTGCAGATGACTGGATTTCATCCCTTTTTACTGCCATGTAATATTCCATAGAGTAAATATCCCACAATTTCTTTATCCAGTCTTCAGCTGATGGACATTTAGGTTGCTTCCATGTGCTAACTATTATGAATTGAGGTGCAATAAAGATGGAAGTGAAGATAGCTCTTTTGTTTACTGATTTCATTTCCCTTAGGTAAATTCCTAGGAGCAGGATGGCTAGGTCATATGGTAGGTCTGTATTCAGATTTTTGTCTTCCATAGTGGCTTTACCAGTTTACATTCCCACCAACAGTGGGTTAGGGTGCCCTTTTCCCCACATCCTCTCCAGTATTTGTTGTTTGTTGATTTCTGTATGACAGCCACTGTAACTAAAGTGAGGTGAAACCTCATTGTGGTTTTGATTTGCATTTCTCTGACAGCTAGAGATCCTAAGTATTTTTTCATATGTCTGTTTGCCATTTGGATTTCCTCTTTTGAAAAATATCTGTTAAAGTCCTTGGCCCATCTCTTAACTGGGTTGTTTGTTTTGTTACTGTCGAGTTTCTTGATCTCTTTGTAGATTCTATTTATTAATACTTTATTGGTTGCATAATTTCTCCCATTCTGTCAGTTGCCTCTTCACTTTCCTGTTTCTTTTGCTGTAAAGAAGTTTTTCAATTTGAGGTAATCCCATTTGTTCATTTTGGCTTTGACTACCTGTGCCTCTGGGGTCTTTTCCAGGAATTCTTTGCCCGTGCCAATGCCTTGAAGGGTTTCCCCAATGTTCAATTAATTTGATGGTGTCGTGGTGTAGATTTAGATCTTTGATCCATGTTAAGTGGATTTTTGTGTAGGGTGTAAGGTAGAGGTCTTGCTTCATACTTCTACATGTGGACATCCAGTTTTCCCAGCACCATTTGTTGAAGATGCTGACCCTGTTCAGGGGTTGGTTTTAGCTCCTTTGTCGAATATAAGTTGGTTGTAGATGTTTGGATTGATTTCTGGTGTTTCTATTCTGTTCCATTGGTCTATCCATCTGTTTCTGTACCAGTACCAGGCTATTTTGATTATAACTGCCCTGTAGTATGTCTTGAAATCTGGTATTGTGATGCCTCTGGCTTTGCTTTTGTTGTATAAGATTGCTGTAGCTATTCGAGGTTTCCTGTTCCTCCATGTGAATTTTAGCATCATTTTTTCTAGATCTGAAAAGAATGTCTTAGATATTTTGATTGATATAGCATTGACTCTGTAAATTGTTTTTGGAAGACTGGACATTTTGATGATATTGATTCTTCCAATCCATGAACATGGCAGATTTTTCCATTTTTTTTGTATTCTGTTTCTTTAGTACTTTGTAATTTTCATCATAAAGATCTTTGGCATTCTTGGTTAAATTTATTCCAAGGTATTTGATTGTTTTTTTTTTTTGTGGCTATTGTGAATGGGATTGATCTTAGAAGTGCTTTTTTAGTCATAGCATTGTCTGTATACAAAGGCTGTTGATTTCTGTGTATTAATTTTGTATCCTGTTACTATACCAAACTCTTCTATGAGTTCCAATAGTCTCTTAGTGGGGTCTTTTGGATCCTCTATATATAGAATCATGTCATCTGCGAATAGGGATAGTTTGACTTCTTCCTTCCCAATTCGGATCCCTTTAATTGCTTTTTCTTGCCTAATGGCTCTTGCTAAAACTTCTAGGCTATATTGATAGCAATGGTGAGAGTGGGCGTCCCTGTCTGGTGCCAGATTTCAGTGGAACTGCCTCTTTTTCCCACTCAATATGATACTGGCAATGGTTTGTCATAAATTGCCTTGATTTGTGTTGAGGAATGTTCCTCTATACCCAATTTGCTTAGAGTTTTCATCATGAAAGGGTGTTATATTTTCTCAAATACTTTCTCTGCATCTGTTGAGATAATCATGGTTTTTGTTCCTCAGTTTGTTAATGTGATGTAGCATATTGATTTTCAAATGTTGAACCATCCCTGCATATCAGGGATAAATTCCACTTTTCTATTTGATCTATAGTGTTAATTAGCTCTGCCGTTTCCTTGCTGATTTTCTATCTGGTTGATCTGTCCGTTGCTGAAAGTGGGGTATTGAAGTGCCCTGTTACTATTGTTTTTGAGTCTATAGCTCCCTTTAAATTCCTTAGTAATTCTTTCAAATAGCCAGGCACCCTGTAATTGGGTGCATATACATTTATAATAGTCACATCTTCATGTTGAATTGATCCTTTAATCATTATATAGTGTCATTATTTGTCTCTTTTAATAGTTTTTATGTTAAAGTACATTTTGTCTGATATTAGGATGGCCACACTGGTTTCTGTTAGCATGGAATATCTTTTCCCATCCTTTCACTTTCAGTCTGCGTGCATCTTTGTTGGTGAAGTGTGTTTCTTGTAGGCAGCAGATAGACGGGCTTTCTTTTTTAATCCATTCAGTTAGTCTTTGTCTTTTAACTGGGGAGTTGAGACCATTCACATTCAAGGTGACTATTGTTAGATACTGTCTTTTCCCTGCCATGTGTCCTTAAGTAGAGCTGTTTATGAATTTTGGATTTTGTTTGTACTTTTGCTGGGTCATTTTCTACATTTGTCTTCTTTTGTAGTGAAGTTCCTGTTTCTGTGTGCAGCACATTCTTGAGCCAGTGTTGTAGGGCTGGGCATGAAAATACAAATCCTTTCAATTTCTGTTTGTTGTGGAAAATCCTTATTTCTCCTTCATTCATAAATGATAGCTTTGCAGGGTAAAGTATTCTGGGTTGACGGTTTTTTTCTTTTAGGATTTGGACTATATCTTGCCATTGTCTCCTTGCCTGTAGGGTTTATGATGAGAAGTCGGGTGAGTCTAAGTGGATTACCTGTGAATGTGATTTGTCCTTTCTCTCTGGCACATTTTAAGATCTGTTGTTTGCGTTTCACTGAGCTGAGCGTTGTTACAACGTGTTGTGGTGAATTTCTTTTCTGGTTGTGTCTGTTGGGAGTTCTGTGTATTTTTTGTATTTGGACGTCTCTTTTAATCTGCCTATTATGGAACTTTTCTGATATTATTTCATTAAGAAGGCCTTCTAATCCATTATCTTTCCATACCTTCCAGGACTCCTTTGATCCGTACATTGCATTGCTTGATAGAATCTTGTAGATCTCCAACTGTGGTTTTTAATTTTCTAATTTCTTCTTGTGTTTGGTCTGACTTTATTATTTCTGGAAGTTTGTCCTCTAGTTCTGATATTTGCAATTCTATTTCATCTGTTTGATTTCTGAGAGATTCCACAGAATTTTTTATTTGGTCAATTGAAATTTTCATTTCCAGTATTTCATTTTGGCTTCTCTTTAGAATCTCAATTTCTTGGGAGTTATTTTCATTCAGATCTTGAATCTGTTTGATTGCTTCTAAGTAATCTAATTATTAATTTTCTGAATTTTTTCAGCATGATTTCAATTTCTTCTTCAGCCTCCATTATAGAAGATTTAGATTGCTCCATTGGCAAATTCATAGATTCTTCCTTATTCTTTTTTTTTTTTTTTTATTTGACAGATAGAGTTAGAGAGAGAGATAGAGAGAAAGGTCTTCCTTCCATTGGTTCACCCCCCAAATGGCTGTTACGGCCGGAGCTACGCTGATCTGAAGCCAGGAGCCAGGTGCTTCCTCCTGGTCTCTCATGGGGTGCAGGGCCCAAGCACTTGGGCCATCCTCCACTGCCTTCCCAGGCCACAGCAGAGAGCTGGACTGGAAGAGGAGCAACCAGGACTAGAACCTGGTGCCCATATGGGATGCTGGTGCTGCAAGGCGGAGGATTAACCTAATGAGCCACAACACTGGCCTCTCCTTATTCAGAGTTTTTCCTTTGTTCTTTGGCATTTCTGTTTGGTTTGATTTTTAACTTAATTTCTCTCTGCTAGGAGCTGCTGTGTGTCTGTGCCCGTAGCAAGTGGAAGCATGCAGCTCCACCTCCTGGAGCTTTGTGGGGTGGCCCCTGCAGTTGCTGGGTTTGTGTGCAGGAGGCACAAGCAGCAGCCTGCTGTCAGCACTCAAAATGTAAAGAATCAACATGGCCTCTCCCCACCAGCTGCAGCTCTGGTTGGGGAAGTGGGAAGACCCTGAGGGATCTTGGTATGTTCATCCTCTCTGCCGGTCCCCCGGTATTTCTCCTTCTTCCCACTTAGAGCACTAAGCGCTGTTCACTAAATTTCCCCACTCGTCCATGTCTGCATCTCCGTGGGCTCACAACCTCTCACCTGGTTTGCAGAGGGTGCTGCGGCTGTCTCCTCACTGGGTCTCCGCTCTGTTCCCTTTTTGCACTTTGGGCACCTCTCTGTTTTCCCCAGCATAGACCTGGGCACTCTCTCTAGTGACCACCTGAGTCACTCTGTGCAACCTTTTCAAGATTCTGCCGCCTGCTTGTATCCCCTCTACTCATTCATTTTCCATTTTCCCCTGTGTGACTCAGCATCTTGCTGCTCTACCGCCATCTTGGGGCTGTCCTAGAAGGAGACTTAACAAGCAGAAAAGTAGGGGAGGTCATGGGTGGAAACCAGTGGTGGCCAGTGACTCTAAGATGAGCAAGATGGAGACTTACTCAGAATATCATGGATGTTCACTTTTGCTCAGGGATCCAGGAGGATCCTTGGATTGTCTGGAAATGATCATAGAGGAGCATGGGGTGCTAGGTGCAGGGCCATCCTTTCATTCTGTTTGCCGTGTGCAGCCGTGGAAGGTTATTGAGCTGTGAAGTGGGTGGAAAGACCGCTGTGCTTTACTTAGCTCTTTTCCAGGGTCCAAATGAAGCTACCGTTTTTACTATGAGATGGTTGAGAAGGATGGAAGAGGAGATTTCTCTGAATTTAGGGTTGGCTGTTTAAGTGAGAGGGAAAGGAAGCTCAAGCCAGCAGGTGGTGCTGCAGGGCTGGGCAGGTGCAGTGAGGACTGTGTTAGTTGCTCCCAGCCAGCTCTGTCCCAACAGTGCCCAGGCTCCTCCAGTTCACTGTCTTCCTTCCAGAAAGAGAAGGGAATTCTCTTAGGGAGTGTGGATTTTATGTTTCTCCTTGCTTTTTCTCTTATCCTCTGGGCCCTGCCTCTTCTTTCCTGGTGGTTTTGCTGTTTACAAAAGACAGCCCAGCATGTAAGAGACTGACCTCATTCAGCAACACCATCACTTTGCCTTTCCAAGCTATCCAGTCTGCAGAGAGGCTGCTGTTTCCTTCCTGGCAACGGTGTCAGGCAGTGAAGGGGGTCCTGGCACCATCCACCAGAAAATGGGGGTGCTTGTTGGGGTGCTGGGAGAAGCTACCCACACAGGCCCTTCAGGCAGGGCCAGGATTAGGGTGAGGAAAGTGAGGCATTGCCTTGGATGCGGAGTTTAAAGGAGCATCAACAAACTTCAGTAATCAAAGACAAAAATCATATCTTAATGCATTATTTTTTAAATTAATGGGGAAAAAATCTATGAACAAAATTGGGACTGTGGGTCAAGAAAGGGAGGAAGAGTTGGGAAGAGCAAGAAGGTGGTTTGGGCTCAGGGAGGACAGGAGCACCAGTGGGGTTCCCCCGGTGCACATGTTGCTGGAGCAGAGGGGAGCCTCCCCCAAGCCCAGCTGTAGAGCTCTCGTTCTAGTTTCCGTCTCTGCCCTGTGTCAGGTATTGCCAGGTGGACGTCTGTGTTCACGAGCAGTATAGAGGGAAACATGAGCCAGAGCTGTAAATACCCATGATCAGGCTGTTGCATGTCCAGGCTGTTGCATGTCCAGGCTGCTTTCAAGTTCTCCCTCTTGTGGTTCCTCATGAGCCAGCAAAAGACCCCCAAGCTGGCTTTCATGCTGTGTTAGCATTGGGTAACTCGGATTCTGGAGGGCCACTGGGCAGGGCTGTGCCTCATGCCAGGAGTCGCATCCCCAGAGCCGGGAGATGTCCTCACCAGGGCTTGCTGCTCTCATGGCAGAGGGCAGAAGCTCTGCGGGGCGGGCTGACCCACACAACTGCACTTAGTGCCTTTGCTGGAACAGAGCTCACCTCTGCTCGTGGTGCAGTGGCCAGTGTCCATGGACGGGGACATGTATACTCCACCACGAGCAGGGCTATGACGTTTTGGGCGTGAGTTTGTGTGGGGCTGCTGGATACATTTTGAAATGTGTATAGGCATTCCTGACTTACCAGATTTGGGCCAGGAGCATTCCTGTCCTGCAGTTGTGATGTCCCAAGGTGTCACTAGGGGACAAATATCATCCCAGCAGAGACCTACTGACGAGAGAGAAGTGTGGTCAGGGTGGGGAGGGACACTTGAGATCAAGATATAAGCTTGACTGTGCTGGCCTGAGACACTCTGTGTGCCTCCTACTAACCTGGCAATTTTGGGTTCAGAAGCACTGCTCAGCACCCATCTTCTGACAGGACAAGGGCCTTGGTTTGTGTCCAGCCTGGCTGCAGTTCAGGGATGACTTTCTCCTCACCTAGGATGCTGTTTCTTGACCTTTGTCCTGCGCAGAAATAGATAGAAATGCAGTCTTCGGCCCTACCTCTGGCCTCCTGAATTGGAAACCCTTGAGTAGGACATAGCAGTCTGGTTGAACAAGTTCTCCAGGGGTTTGGATGTGCAGTGAAGTAGTCTAAAGAAGTGGGTTAGGGCCGGCCCCGCGGCTCACTAGGCTAATCCTCCGCCTTGCGGCGCCGGCACACCGGGTTCTAGTCCTGGTCGGGGCACTGGATTCTGTCCCGGTTGCCCCTCTTCCAGGCCAGCTCTCTGCTGTGGCCAGGGAGTGCAGTGGAGGATGGCCCAAGTGCTTGGGCCCTGCACCCCATGGGAGACCAGGAGAAGCACCTGGCTCCTGTCTTTGGATCAGCGCGGTGCGCCGGCCGCAGCACGCTGGCCGTGGCAGCCATTGGAGGGTGAACCAATGGCAAAGGAAGACCTTTCTCTCTGTCTGTCTCTCTCACTGTCCACTCTGCCTGTCAAAAAAAAAAAAAAAAAAAAGTGGGTTAGGCAGGCCGTGGGACAGAATCTCCTGTACCTGGAGGTGCTTATTCTGGGATCTTGGATAGAGCCTGGGCTGGGAACTGTTGGAAATCTCTCCTGCTGCCTGGGGTGCTCACACCACCCCTGGCCTCGAGGCTTCTCTGACTTCCTGGACCACAGAAGAGAGCGTCATGCAGTTGTCATGGTTCTACTGCACTCATTTCTGTACCTCTTGAGCTGCTGTTTGCTGAGGCTCTGAGGGGGAGGGTATCAAAAAGTATATAATGCAAGGGTCTGGTATTCAAGGAATCTGCGATTCAGGGGGAGACATAAAAGTAGCTGCCTGACGGGTCCCATCACAGAGAAAGATGAGTGCTGTGGTAGCACCCTTAGGTCGTGTCCAGTGCTAACAGTGATATGGATGGGTTGGCTGCTTGGTTGCTGCCTTGATGCAGGCCTGTTACTGGGGCATGATGAGCTGGCCCGAGAACAGCTCAGCATCTGCACCTGGGAGCTTATTTTATATGCACTACGCTGCCTGCAGAGGCTCCCTAGTCTGCTCTGTAGGAGGTGATTTTCTTTTCTTTTTTTCTTTTATTTTTGATAGGCAGAGTTAGTGAGAGAGAGAGAGAGAAAAAGGTCTTCCTTCTGTTGGTTCACCCCCCAAATGGCCGCTACGGCTGGTGCGCTGCACCAATCTGAAGCCAGGAGCCAGGTGCTTCCTCCTGGTCTCCCATGGGGTGCAGGGCCCAAGCACTTGGGCCATCCTCCACTGCCTTCCCAGGCCACAGCAGAGAGCTGGACTGGAAGAGGAGCAACCGGGACAGAACCGGCACCCCAGCTGGGACTAGAACCCAGGGTGCCAGCGCTGCAGGTGGAGGATTAGCCTAGTGAGCCACGGTGCCGGCTGATAGGAGGTGATTTTTATCTGGCTGCTGTGGCACATGCTACCGTAAAGATTGTGTTCTTTTTGCATCTCAGTGCACTGCCTTTTGATGACCAGATACCATTTTTATGTAAGGCATTTGAAAGTTCCCATATCAGTATTTGCATGTGTTTTCTCAATATGTGATGCAGTTTGTGTTGGGAGGACTCAGCACATGCCAGGTACTAGAGGAAGCCTTTTGTATTTTTAAAAATCTTTTTATATACCAGTAAAAAGAAAAATGATCTCCTGTCTTATAGAAAATGAAACTAGGGACCAGGGAAGCTAAGTAACTTGCTCAGGATCACACATCTGTTTAACTCCAGTGCCCATGACCCTGCTTTGACATCTGTGTAAGTGGCTTTCAAAGAACTCCGTGATACTTAGGCAGTTCTGCCCATCCTGGCCAACACAAGTGTTTTCCTCATTTCAGGGGATCCCAACAAACCCTCTGGATTCAGAAGTGTTAAAGCTCCTGTCACCAAAGTGGCTGCATCAATCGGAAATGCTGCTCAGAAGTTGCCCATGTGTGACAAATGTGGCACTGGCATTGTGTGAGTATCTGCTCCCCCAGTCTTGGGCAGCCTTGTAGATCAGGTAAACCCTGTCCATGTGGAAGTGCTGGATGTTGCACATTGGAGCTGTGGAGGACACACATCCTACTTGGACAGATGGAACAGAAACCAGGGAGGCCCTGCATCCCAGAGCAGTGGAGAGGATTTTCCTTGGCTCTGGAGGCCCTAGGTTCTGAAAACGTAAAAGCCAGATGTGCAGGGTGGCTCTGTGGCAGTAGGTGGGCCTGGCAGAGTTAGATCTCTGGACCCCAGGAAGGAGAAGCCCCTTTACCTGGGGAGGGCCTGGTGTCGAGCCCCGGACCCCAGCCCTGGTGCTCCAGTCGGCAGTGTCTCTAACGGAGCTCTTTCTGTCCCTCACGGCTGCAGAGGCGTGTTTGTGAAGCTGCGAGACCGCCACCGCCACCCTGAGTGTTACGTGTGCTCCGACTGTGGCACCAACCTGAAGCAGAAGGGCCACTTCTTTGTGGAGGATCAAATCTACTGTGAAAAGCACGCCCGGGAGCGGGTCACGCCACCCGAGGGCTACGACGTGGTCACCGTCTTTCCCAAGTGATGCAGCTGGGCGCACTTCCCCGGCCAGCCTCCTGTCCTCAGCGCTCTGGCCGTCGTCTCCCCACTCCTCCCTTCAAGGTTCTGTGCTGACCTTGCTTGTACCTGTGCTGTTAGAGGTCGAGTGCCCCTACCCTGGCTCACACTGGCCATGTGATGACTGCTTTTATAAGTAATGGGAAGTTATTTTATGGTGTCTCCTGCCAGCATCATTGTCTATCTTCCATACCTCTGTTCTGCTCTGCTACAAATGGACATCAGCCCAATTTGAATGACACTGAATTTAATATTGATTAAATTTAATTTTTACTTGTATAGATTCTAGAGCAGTGTGGTGGTTCTCGTCATTTGATCCCATGTCTTCCTTCAAAGCTAATAAGAGTTCTGAAGCCTGTCCTCTTGCTTTGCATTCCCTACTTGTCTGGGATTTGCAAGCCTTAACTCCAGCGATGAGAAGACTGGTGACTAAACTTGCTTTCACCGGTATTTCGTTGAAGCTTGCTCCAGATTATCTTTCTCTGTTGTCCATTTAGGATACTTAGCTCTGTTTTAATGAAATGATGTTCTTGGGCTTATCTGCGAAAATGAATGCTTCCTAAATGGTAGGTGGCAAGCTTTACCAGTTGGCCTTAAAACAATCCCTAATAAATTCCTTTCCAGGCTGGCTGCTGCCTTCACAACTGGGAGATAGCCAGTGTGTTTTCATCACAGAACAGAATAGGAACCCTGGCTCAGGTTACCAAAGACTTTGCTCATGACTGATTCCCAGAGGGGTGATTTGCTTAAACAATGAGGCTGAGATTAAGTGGTTGTTAAGACAGGTGGACAGGGCACTCCAGCCAACCCTGCTCCTTCCAAAAAAGCAAACCTGTTCTGTCCTTGAGCAGTATGCACCGCCCTGACCTGTTTTGAGGAAGGGATTAACTGACCAGTGCTTACGTTAATGTTAGGAACCCCAGCTCTGCTGTCTAACATAGACCTCTGAAACAAGAACGCACTAGGAACAGTTCTGCACAGGAGCAGTTCTGTGCTACAAAACTTGCAACTGAAACCTTTCAGGGGGAGAATTCTCTCTTTGTCAATACTCTCTCTTTCTAGGTTAACTCGTCCTTACTTTAAACCCAGTCGGTAGCTTATAAGAGACAAGGCTTACATTTTACAATACTGAGGAGTTAACAGGAATGAAAACTGAACCATAGCAAGTTTACATGTACAGTGACAGCTGTGGTTTGGGGGTAACGGCTGGGTTATAAATGGTTGGAACTTTGGTCTGTCTGCTCAGCTACTGTGGGAATCCAATGTCGGACATTTACCTAGTTCAGCAACAGGTGTTACTCCTTGGGAGTGGGACTTACCTGCACGTTGTCCCATTACCAGTGGGACAGATTTCCAGAGCTGCTGCGGACCACAGTTAGTATTGAGACATAACCTCTGCAGCTCATTCATGAACCGGAATGAACCAGTATGAACCAGAATGTCAGCATTACCATCCCTGAGCACATGTGGTGGTATGCCCCCTCAGCACGTAGTTTATAAAATAGTTCCTGCCAAGAGCATTTAAGGTTTTGTCCAAGGGGGCAGAGGCCTTGGGGTCCTGTCTGACTTTAGGATTCACAGAGGCAGGCTCGATGTTGGATTTCAAGTCCAAGGTCCTGACTTTATTCCCTTTCCTTTTCCCTCCCCAAGGCGGGAGGTGTCTCTCCACATTGCACGCATGGAGCTGGGGCAGGAGAGCCAGCAGCCTTCCAGCCTGTGGCTCCCTCACCTGTTGCAGGGGAAGAGGTGAGCAAGGGAGCCTCAGCCAAGTCCACGTCTAGAACACTTTGCAGGGGAGGTCCTCACTGGAGAGGAATCTGTCCCCATAGACCAGGGGTTCCATGAAGAGCAGCGTCCTGTATGGCCACTTTGCTTCAGAGAAGGAACTCCTTCGTTGCCTCCTCTGACCCTCAGCACAGGTAGCACCATCTAGGAGGAGGAGTGTCCGAAGACGGCCTGCATTTGGAGACAGAAGGCCCTGCATGTCTCTTTCCCAGGGACAGTCCTGCACTCCAGCAAAGAAGTTTGACCTCACAGGTGCAGCTCGGTCCAGCAGCACAAGGGTGGCCCAAGTACCCTATCCCACACAACACTGTACACCTCAGGGGACCCTGTGTACAGAGTGACCAGGATATCCCGCCCCTAGGGCCCTAGAAGTAGGGGTGTCTACCCAGACAGCCTTGGTGATCATCTGCTTCCCCACTGCCCTCCCTCCCCTGAACACTGGAAACATTGCTATTTGTTGCTGGAACCTGTGCACACCAGGCCTCTGCCAGGGTTCTCCTGACCCCGCCCAGTCTGCGCACTAGGGATGGTTCTTGGAGTCAGGGAGCGTGCCCACATTCTGGACAGTGTGCAGGGTTGAGAGGGTGAGCAAGCTTGGGACAGTGAGCTCACTCAGGGGCAGTGCCGCCAGCACAGAGGAAGGCCTGAGCCCCAGCTCCATCCCCCTTGGCTCCAACCCTTTCCACTTGAGCAGCTGGAGTTTTGGCACCCCACCCATCACTCCGGGTTGTGTTCCCCTCCACGGACAGCGGCATGGGCTTTCTAGGCCCTGCCCAGCCCAGCATGCAGGGTACTCACTTGTGGGGGCTCTGGCCTGGACTTTACATGCTCCACTCAGCCCAGCACACTACTTGCACACTGGAGGCTCTGGCCCAGGTCTTCCATGCTCCACCCAGCCTGTCTTGGAGCTCTCTAGCTGGCGGTTTTGGGCCAGATTTTCTGTGCCCCACCCAAGGCATGGCTCTGGGGTCCAGCCCCAACTCTAGAAGCTGCCAAGTTAGTGCATCCCTCCAACGCTAGTATGTTGCTGCTTGCTTGCAGCTCTGACCTGAGCTTCCTGCACCCTACCCAGCTCAGCATGTGGCCAATGGAGAGTGAACTGGGAGTGCTTGTTCTTCTGACCCAGTGCAAAAGCCACTTCTGCAGATCTAGTCACCCTTTCAGATAGCAGCTGGGGGATGTGCCGTTCCTGCCCTGCTCTTGGGCTCTGGCGTGGGAGACCACAAGCTCAGCCTGTCCCTAGAGTCAGTGCTGATCTCATGACTCCAGATCCTGACTTGGATAGTGGCTAGGAGTCTGTGCCAGGCCCCCATCTTGTAATACCACCAGCAAGGCTTGCTCCTAACACCTGAGAAGTCCTTGATTGTGGTCCCTCCCTCAGGAGACAGCCAGAGACCTGCCTGTCAGGGATCCAAGCAACCATACTAACCACTGGCGCTCCTTAGATCCCTACTCTTGCTACAGTCAACATAGAAGGCACAGGAGGGGCCAGTACTGTGGCTTAGCGGGTACAGCCACCACCTGCAGTGCTGGCATCCCATATGGACGCTGGTTCAAGTTCCAGCTGCTCCACTTCTGATCCAGCTCTCTGCTATGGCCTGGGAAAGCAGCAGAGGACGGCCCAAGTCCTTGGGCCCTTCCACCCACATGGGAGAC